>NC_046226.1:270000-922417 GCF_009819885.2 Catharus ustulatus | reverse complement strand
CCTGCTCGGGGCAGAGCAGAGCCCTGCTGCTGCTGCTTCTGCTGCTGCTCTGCCCGTCCCGGCCCCTCCGCTCGGGTTCTGGCTGTGCTGCTTCACCTCTTCATTTCCAGTCACTGCTGCTCTTGGAGATGAGTTTGAAGCCCAGGCTGAAAAGATCTGATTGCCCAGGGGTGGCACAGATCGCTGGACTGGGGTATTTCGTGTTCCAGCTGCTGATTTCTTACAAAACAATAAAATAACTATCAGAAAATCCACGGTATGAGCGAGCCTGGCCGTGCAGGGGGTGGTGAGAAGTTCTGCAGGTGGTACACGAAGCTTTATTCCTGCAGGATACCTTAAATATAATTATTTATAGGTGCTTTGGCAGGTTTTGCAGCTGAACTGTGACCATTCCTTCTTCTGTGTATGGTGCCCTGTGCTTCCTGATTTTTGTGTGTTTGTGTGATGAAATTAGGAAGTGAACACAAACACAAAAGGGAAATGCATTCCTTTAGCCGCTGGACAGCTTTTTTATTATTTTAAATTTTTTAATTCTTGCCTGTGCAATTTGTGCTGCAAAATTGCATTGGGGAAAATATTACTGGCTATGATCTTGCCTTCTGCACATGTGCTTAAATTAGTTTCTTTCAGTTATTTTTTTTCCAGTATAGAGTGATAATAGGAGAGCTTATTTATCCCTTTGTGGGTAAGAGGTTTTTCAGCCCCTTCTCTTCCCTGTCACTGCTATTGTATTCCGTATTTAATCGTTGGCAGCCCATTTGATTATTTCAAATTAAGCACTCCTAAGTGGGCTCCCCTGCAAGCGAGGTGTCATTTAAGGAGCTGTGCAAATGGTGAACTTATTATGAAGATAAAAGAAGAGAGATCTTGCAGATCGTTTAGCAAATCAGAGCTGCTGGGCTCGGGAGCGGGGTGGTTGCAGTGTTCCCTGCAGAACAATGGGATTCTTTCCCCGTGGCCCAGGATCCTGACACATTCCTACCCTCCACCTCTCAGCACTGCAGCTCTGGGGGCTGAACAAAGAGCTGCTGCACCCTGGGAGCTGAAATTAGAGCAGGTACCCGCTGCTCCAGTGTCACGATGCACGTGGGGACTTTGGGGAGAGGAGTTGTGTGGAGCTGGGGAGGAGTGAGGATCCTCCTGGGGAGCGTGGGCAGCTGCCAGTGCTGGAGTGTGGCAGAGTTCTGGGGTGCTCAGCCTGTCCCCCTGCTCACCTGGGCAGCTCTGAGCTCTCCAGAGGCTGAGCCCATCCCAGCAGGGATTTCCTGGCACGGTGGGAGCCCCAGGGTGAGGTGAGGTGAGGATCTCCTGTTCCTCCTGTGCACCCACAGCACAGGAATCTGCTCCAGCCCCACTGCCTCTAAAGGGGGTGGTTGGCAGAGGGAAGGCAGGGAATGGGATTGGGATTGGGATTGGGATTGGGAATGGGAAGCTGCTCCCTGCCAGAGCCTGGCCAGAGAAAGGCACAGCAGGACTGGGCTGCTCTCCAGGAGCACTAAGCAGGCAGGAATTACTGCACAAAAGGAGTTTTAAAAACTTTCAAAACTTTGTCTCAAATAAGCCAGTTGTATTCTTTAGTTACCTGTGTTTGTTTCTATTTCAGCCACTGTTGAGTTCTCTCAAACCCTTGATGTAGAATCACAGAATATCCTGAGTGGGAGGGGATCCACAGGAATCATCAGTCCAGCTCCTGGCCCTGCACAGGCACCCCAACAATCAGATCATAGATATTTTACTCCAGAATAAAAAAAAAAAAAAAGTGATGGTTTTGGGTTTGAGTTGAATCAAGCATAGACTATTGATGAACATTTGAAGGATTTAACTTGCATGAAAAGGTGGAGCAGGTAAGGGTTGAAAAGGGAACGGTGATATAAATTTATAATTTAAAAGCCCAAAGGAAAATCACCTTGTAGCTGTTAGGTGTGGCATGCCCGAGTTACAAAAGCTGACTGACCCCTCCCCGTGTTTTTGTCCCAGATGGACCCGTCGTCCCCGCCCTTCCTGCTGGCCAAGCTGACCCCGCTGCACTCGGAGCAGCTCCTGCAGGGCCTGAACCTGCTGCGGCAGCACCAGGAGCTGTGCGACGTGGTGCTGCGCGTGGGCGAGGCCAAGATCCACGCGCACAAGGTGGTGCTGGCCAGCATCAGCCCCTACTTCAAGGCCATGTTCACGGGGAACCTGTCGGAGAAGGAGAACGCCGAGGTGGAGTTCCAGTGCGTGGACGAGGCGGCACTGCAGGCCATCGTGGAGTACGCCTACACCGGCACCGTGTTCATCTCGCAGGACACCGTGGAGTCGCTGCTGCCCGCCGCCAACCTGCTGCAGGTCAAGCTGGTGCTCAAGGAGTGCTGCGCCTTCCTGGAGAGCCAGCTGGACCCCGGCAACTGCATCGGCATCGCGCGCTTCGCCGAGACCTACGGCTGCCACGAGCTCTACCTGGCCGCCAGCAAGTTCATCTGCCAGAACTTCGAGGACGTGTGCCAGACCGAGGAGTTCCTGGAGCTGACGCACTCGGAGCTGGACGAGATCGTGTCCAACGACTGCCTGAACGTGGTGACGGAGGAGACGGTGTTCTACGCGCTCGAGGCCTGGGTCAAGTACGACGTGCAGGAGCGCCAGAAGTACCTGGCGCAGCTGCTGCACTGCGTGCGCCTGCCCCTGCTCAGCGTCAAGTTCCTCACGCGCCTCTACGAGGCCAACCACCTGATCAGGGACGACCACACCTGCAAGCACCTGCTCAACGAGGCCCTCAAGTACCACTTCATGCCCGAGCACAGACTGTCCCACCAGAGCATGCTGCTGACACGGCCGCGCTGCGCGCCCAAGGTGCTCTGCGCCGTCGGGGGCAAGGCCGGGCTCTTCGCCTGCCTGGAGAGGTGAGGAGCGGCTGGGGGCTGGCAGAGCTCACAGCAGGGCTGTGGGGCTCCAGATCTGTCAATGTTTGTTGTGTCCAGGTGACACGGCAGTTCAGGGCTCTGGGTGACAGCCCAGCCTGTCAGCCTCAGCTGTGGCCAGCTCTGGTGCTGGTTACGGTGCGTTCTGTACTTTTAATGCATGACAACCAATCAATACCTTTGTTATTGCTATAGCTAATCACAGCTGCTAACATTACCATATTCATGTTACTGTTTTCCAATCACAAAAAGTTAGTATGTCACAGTTTAAGCCAAAAGTTTTTTCAGTTTTCTTGCAGTGGAAAATTTTGAGGTCTTTTTTTCTACTTGCAATATTGGCTTTCTTTTTTGCCTGTGAAGTCTTTTTTGCCTGTTAAATTTTTTTTGCTTGTTATTTTTTTTTTTGCTTTTCTGTTTGAGGTGGATTTATCCCTTGCTCTGAGCCATAAAAACCCCTTCTAACTCACTCACCTTTGCTTTCTAGTTACCCAGTAGGACTGGCTCAGCAATTCTTTTCTTCTATATCAGAACTTGCTTTCATTTCTATTCCTTCTTCAGATTCTACATTCAAATATCTTTCTGTTATACACACACCTGTGAGACCTTCCTGTCACATCCTGTCCTTCCCAGCACCTCCCACTCTCTGAGCCTGGAGGAGTCCTGGGAGTCCCAGCAGAGTCTGCAGGGTGTGGTTGTTCCTTTCCTCCATAAAAACTCCTCAGCAGGTTTTCTTAACAAGGATGAACCTCAAATGCTTTTTATTTCATGCAGTGTTAGGGGGTTTTGTTTGTACCTGACATTTGTGCAAACAGAAAAGCTCTGAAACAATTTTCATTCTGTTGATTACAGTAATTTCACGAATACAAGCCGCACCAATTTGACTAAGATTTTGCTCCTAAACCGGAAATGCGGCTAATAATCAGGAGCGGCTAATACAACCTCAGAAGTGCCTGCCAGAGTGCTGAGTCGAGCAGCTGCAAAGTCGGCATTTTGCGATTGTTACAAATCGCTACTCTGTTGCACCGCGGGTGGAGCCTGGCTCCCTGTAGGCAGCACGGGGGGCGGGGAGAGTGGCGGGAGAGCTCTCTTTCCTCCTCTGCCACAGCCCAGGGGAGAGACGGGGGGGGCCCGGCGCCGCCATTGCCGCGGCCTGGGGAGGAGAGGGGGGACCCGGGCCGGCCCTACCGCGGCCCGGGGAGGGGGGGGGGAGCGCGCGCCGCCATTGCTGCGGCCCGGGGAGCCGACGGGAGCCGCGCGCAGCCATTGCCGCGGCTCGGGGAGCCGACGGGAGCCCCGCGCAGCCATTGCCGCGGCTAGGGGAGCCGACGGGAGCCCCGCGCAGCCATTGCCGCGGCTAGGGGAGCCGACGGGAGCCCCGCGCAGCCATTGCCGCGGCTCGGGGAGCCGACGGGGGCCCCGCGCAGCCATTGCCGCGGCTCGGGGAGCCGACAGGAGCCCCGCGCAAGCCATTGCTGCGGCTAGGGGAGCCGACGGGAGCCACGCGCCGCCATTGCCGCGGCTCGGGGAGCCGACGGGGTGCTTTGTCCCCGCCCGCCGCCGCCGCGGCAGGAGCGGGGAAACTCCGTCCCTGCCCGCCGCCGGCGCCACAGGCGCGGGAAAGCTCCGTCCCTGCCTGCCGCCGCTGCCGTAGGAGCAGGGGAAGCTCCGTCCCTGCCTGCCACCGCGGGGCAGCGCCGACCCGGGGTGACCGAGCCCAGTGGTAGCAGCGGCCGGCCCCGAGCTGCAGCACCGGGCTGGGCCATCTGGCCCTGTCAGCGGCCCCTAGCGGGCCGAGCCTGCACAGCCTTAGCTCAGCCAGTAAACCCCGCCCTCCCGCCGTTCTGTTACTAATTGCACGCGGGTCCTCGCTGCGAACGACAAAGCGGCTTATATTCGGGTGCGGCTTCTCTATGGACAAAAACCGAAATATTTGCCAACACCCAGAGATGCGGCTTATAGTCAGTGCGGCTTGTATTCGTGAATTTACTGTAAGTTGATGCAGTTCTTATTTTTACTTCCAGGTATTTTCATGTTACTTAATTTCCCCCATATTTGTTATTATTTCAAACAAATCATAAAAATCAACGTGCTATCTGACAAATGTGCCTTCAAAAATCCTTGGAATTAAAATAGACTTAATCAGAGCAGAGTGAAGGAGAATAAAGGAGGCTCAGAGGGACAAGTCCCTGCCAGGAGGGGACAGCCCCAGGTCAGGCTCTGCTCCAGGAACAGGGACAGGAGCAGAGGGAACAGCTCAGGCTGGGCAGGGCAGGCTCAGGGTGGGCACAGCAGGAATTTCCCCATGGAAAGGGGGATCAGGGGGATTTGGATCCCCATCCCTGGAGGTGTCACCTGGGGGTGGCACCCAGAGCTCTGGGGACAGGGTGGGGATCAGGACTCTGATCCTGGGGGGCTTTCCCAGCCTCAGTGACTCTGGGATTTCAGAAGGAGTTCTGGATCTGGTGTGATGATGACTTTGATCCCAGCTGCTGTGTCTGTGCTGGAACAGGTGAGTTCCCCTCCTCCCTCCTGCACCTCATTCCAGAATGAGCCTCAGTTCCTGGAGAGAGTCCCTGAGGCTCAGCCTGGAGCAGAAGGAACAAAAGAGAAAGAGAAAAACAACTTCATGGCCCAAGCTGGTGTGGCTGGGTTTGCTTGGAACATGGGATTAACATTCCCAGAGCTGTGGTTAAGCTGTGTGGGCTGTTTGACAAACCCACACTGATATATTTATACTCACACAGAAGCTCTGATGTTCAGTGTGCCCTCAGCAGCCCAGGAGAGCTCCCTGGGCCCAGGCACTCTGCCTGAACTGCCTCCACTGCTGCAATCTACACTTTTTATACTGGAGGCTGAGTCAGGGCAGGGCTAGGTTGGGTATTGGGGAGAGGTTCCTCTTTTTAGGAAAGGGTTCCTCTTTTAAGAAAGGGTTTCCTCTTTTAGGCAAGGTTCCCCCTATTAGGAAAAGGTTCCCCTTTCAGGAGAAACTTCTTCTTTCTATTAGGAAAAGGATCCTTGGACTCCCTGATCCTTCCAACTCAGGCTGTTCCACTTTCTGGGAATAATTTTGGTTTTATTTATGGTTGGAGGGGTGAGTGCTGATATCCTGGGAGATTCTTTTCTGTGACAGTTCTGTGCTTGCAGAGACACATTTCAAAACCTGGGGAGAGCTGTGTGTTCTTTTCCCTGTGTTCAGAGATATCAAAGTTTAAATAAGTTAATTTTCCCAGTGATAGGCACTGATATTAAACCAGATGTCAGGGCTGGGAACTGTTGGGTTTATAGACTCAAGAAATAAAGGGGATTTATTTAATAAAAAATGTTTGAGTGAGTAAAGTCATTCTCTGATGTTCTTCAGCTCTGCTTCTTTCCCACCTTCTTCAATGATTTGAAGAATCCCACCAATATAATTTGGATTATTTTCAATTTTTTGGTGCTTCATAATAACAAAATTACTTAGATTATATTTAATCTCTATTCTATTCTCTGGTGTTTCAGCAGCTCCTGTTTCTGGGCTCTCCAGGGGCCTCATGCTCCTGTATGGTTTTTGAACAGATCATGTTTCCTCTGTACCAGATAGCCTCTTAATTATTTAGGCAATTTATTAATTAAACTGTTCAGGTAGATTCGACAGACTTTATATGGGGCAAGCTAGATCCACTGTGTTCTCACACTGAGTGTAATTAAAAGAAAATGCTATTTCTGGGCTAAAATTTCTGGGCTAAAATTTTCAGGTTTAAATGTAGGGTTGAAATTTCAGGTTTAAATGTAGGGTTTAAATTTTCAGGTTTAAATGTAGGATTTAAAAATTCAAGTTTAAATGCAGGGTTTAAAATTTCAGGTTTAAATGTAGGATTTAAAATTTCAGGTTTAAATGTAGGGTTGAAATTTTCAGATTTAAGTGCAGGGTTTAAAATTTCAGGTTTAAATGTAGGGTTTAAAATGCTGTTTAAAAGAAATAAACTGTTTTAAAGGCACATTTTTCAGGTTAGCATGTGCTACGTTGACATTTTGTGTAAATTACAGAGTGCACATGAAATACGTATTTATAAACTGCAAGCTGTACTTTCTAAATGTGTATTTGTAAATACAAACATGCACTTCCCTCTCTCTAATTTGCTTTCCTCTCTCCCATTTCTGTGGCTGGTTTGGGGTTTTTTTTGTGTGTGTTTTCCCCTCCCTTTGGGTCACATTCCAGCAGTTCCCATTGCAGCTGATGTTGGGGTTTGGTTTTATTTTGTGTGTGTGTTTTCCCCTCCCTTTGGGTCACTTTTCAGCAGCTCCCATTGCAGCTGATGCTTTTCTCCCTGCCCTTTCCCCTGCAGCATGGAGATGTATTTCCCCCAGAAATACATCCCAGATTCCCCCAGATTCATGGATGGACTGGCTCCTCTCAGCATCCCCCACTACGAGTTGGGGGTTTTTTGTGTGTGTTTTCTCCTCCCTTTTCCCAGTAGTTTCCATTGCAGCTGATGTTGGGGTTTTTTTTGGTGTTTCCTCATCCCTTTGGGTCACATTT
Source organism: Catharus ustulatus (assembly GCF_009819885.2). Lineage (NCBI taxonomy): Eukaryota > Metazoa > Chordata > Aves > Passeriformes > Turdidae > Catharus > Catharus ustulatus. The sequence continues at coordinate 915,004 of NC_046226.1, read as the reverse complement.
CAGCAGTTCCCATTGCAGCTGATGTTGGGGTTTGGTTTTTTTGGAGGAGTTTTCTCTTCCCTTTGGGTTGTATTTCCAGCAGTTCCCACTGCAGCTGATGTTGGGGTTGGTTTTTTGTGTGTGTTTTCCCCTCCATTTGGGTTGTGTTTCCAGCAGTTCCCATTGCAGCTGATGTTTGGTTTGTTTTGGTGTTTCCTCATCCCTTTGGGTTGTGTTTCCAGCAGTTCCCACTGCAGCTGATGCTTCTCTCCCTCCTTCCCCTGCAGCATGGAGATGTATTTCCCCCAGAACGACTCGTGGATCGGGCTGGCCCCTCTCAGCATCCCCTGCTATGAGTGTGGGGGTTTTTTGTGTGTGTTTTCTCTTCCTTTTGGATCACATTCCAGCAGTTCCCATTGCAGCTGATGTTGGGGTTTTTTGTGTGTGTTTTCTCCTATTTTTGGGTCACATTTCAGCAGTTCCCACTGCAGCTGATGCTCCTCTCCCTCCTTCCCCTGCAGCATGGAGATGTATTTCCCCCAGAACGACTCGTGGATCGGGCTGGCCCCTCTCAGCATCCCCCGCTATGAGTTTGGCATCTGCGTGCTGGAGCAGAAGATCTACGTGGTGGGAGGCATCGCCACCCACGTGTGCCAGGGCATCAGCTACAGGAAACACGAGAGCTCAGTGGAGTGCTGGGACCCCGACACCAACACCTGGAGCTCCCTGGACAGGATGTTCGAGAGCCGCAGCACGCTGGGCGTGGCCGTGCTGGCAGGAGAGCTCTATGCCCTGGGGGGTTATGATGGCCAGTCCTACCTGAGGAGCGTGGAGAAGTACATCCCCAAGGTCAAGGAGTGGCAGCTGGTGGCCCCCATGAGCAGGACACGGAGCTGCTTCGCTGCTGCAGTGCTGGATGGGATGATCTACGCCATTGGGGGGTATGGGCCTGCCCACATGAACAGGTAGGTGTTCACCTGGGTGTGAGCAAACCCACCTGGGCAAGGTTTTTAATCTTTGTGCTGCCCAAATGAACTGGTGTGTGTTCACCTGGGTGTGAGCAAACTCCTGGGCAGGATTTTTAATCCTTGTCCTGCCCATGTGAACAAGTGTGTGTTCACCTGGGCACCAGCAAGCCTCCTTGGGCAGGATTTTTTATCCTTTTCCTGCCCACATGAACAGGTAGGTGTTCACCTGGGCACCAGCAAACCTCCCCTGGGCAGGGATTTTAATCTTTGTCCTGCCCAAATGAACAGGTATGTGTTCACCTGGGCACCAGGAAACCCACCTGGGCAGGGATTTTAATCTTTGTCCTGCCCAAATGAGCAGGTATGTGTTCACCTGGGCACCAGCAAACCCTCCTGGGCACGGTTTTTAATCTTTGTGCTGCCCACATGAACGGGTATGTGTTCACCTGGGTGTGAGCAAACTCCTGGGCAGGGATTTTAATCCTTGTGCTGCCCCCATGAACAGGTGTGTGTTCACCTGGGCACCAGGAAACCCACCTGGGCAGGGATTTTAATGCTTTACTGCCCACATGAACAGGTATGTGTTCACCTGGGCACCAGGGAAACCCACCTGGGCAGGGATTGTAATCTTTGTCCTGCCCAAATGAACAGGTATGTGTTCACCTGGGCACCAGCAAATCCTCCTAAGCAGGGTTTTTAATCCTTGTCCTGCCCAAATGAACAGGTAGGTGTTCACCTGGGCACCAGGGAAACCCACCTGGGCAGGGATTTTAATCTTTGTGCTGCCCACATGAACAGGTATGTGTTCACCTGGGCATCAGCAAACTCTCCTGGGCAGGATTTTCAATCATTGTGCTGCCCACATGAACAGGTGTGTGTTCACTTGGGCACCAGCAAATCCTCCTAAGCAGGGTTTTTAATCCTTTTCCTGCCCAAATGAGCAGGTATGCGTTCACCTGGGTGTGAGCAAACCCACCTGGGCAGGGATTTTAATCCTTGTGCTCCCCAAATGAACAGGTACATGCTGGGGTGTCCCATCTGGGCACCAACAAACCTCCCCTGAGCAGGATTTTTAATCCTTGTCCAGCCCAAGTGAGCAGGTGTGTGCTGGGGTGAGCTCCCTGGACAGATTTTTTTAATCCTTGTCATGCCCACATGAACAGGTATGTGCTGGGGTGACCCCCTGGGCACCAACAGACCCCCCAGGGCAACCAATTAAATCATCTCCAATAGATCCTGGGCCTCATCAATCCCTGTTCTGTCACATCAATCCCATCATTCAAACAGGAAATCTTTATTTTTGCTTCACTTTGTGTGTTCCACCTTGTTTGGGCTCTTTCCAAATCACCTAAAAGGTGATTTTACCAGAAAGGTAAAAACAAAGACATGCCTGCATGTTACTGAGCCTTGTAGCTCAAGCCTGCACAAATTTTTAGGGAGTTTTACCATGAAAGCCCTGATTTGAGGGGAACAGGAGTCTGCCCATGCTTACTACACACAAAATAAATACTGAGTTATTTCACTTAAATAAAATTAAATCCTCTGATGGGATCTTAAACGAGTGTTAGTGCTGGTAGCAGAATTCAGGATGGGGATTGCTGCTCTGACTCAGGGCTTGTTTCAGACCTTGCATTCCCAAGGGGTTTTCCTGGTACACCAGGCTCTTCAACTCCCTGTGATGTCCAGGACACCCAGTTATCCAAAGGAATCATTTTCCATCATGATAATGGGAACAAATCAGCTGAATGTCCCTCCAGGAAGCAGAATAATAAACTACAAGTGGAAGAGCTGAAGAAAGAATGAAACTCTTGCTCCTAGGGAGGGACACAGTGATAGTTCAGCAGGATGGTACCAGACATTGTAATGATGAATTGCATTTTTTTATACTTGAGGCTGAGTCAGGGGAGGTTTAGGCTGAATATTAGGAAAAACTTCTTCTTTTAGGTCCTTCTTTCAGGAAAAGGTTCTTCTTTCTATCCTTGGACTCCTTGATCCTTCCAACTCAGGGTGTTCCACATTGTGGGAATAATTTTGGTTTTGTTTATGATTGCAGGGTACTGAGCCATGCCATGCAGCACCAGGCTGCTCCAAGCTCTAGCACTAAATCAAGCTCACAGGGGTCATGAATCCCCTTTTCCAAACTCTGCTGCTGATCTCCTCTTCCCCCTTTTCCTGCCCCTCTGCTCCTGCAGCTGCAGGGCAGGGACAGCTCAGGGTGTGATAATGACTGACCATCTGTGCAGTGATCAGAAATATTAATGATGATGAGATTCATTTCCCTTTGATCCTGAGGCCTCTCCTGCCCTCAGTGTTTTGATCAGCAGCCTCATTGCTGCTTTTTCTGAGGAACATAAATACACTCTCCACGTGCTTTTTTCTTTCTGAATGTTATTTTCAGGCTAACCTCCAGGCAGTTTTGGATTTGCTGTGTCACCCAAAGAAATACACTTCAGCTCTGCATTGTGTCCAGTTTCCCACAGAATTTTTATTTTAGTAAATTATTTTATTATTTTAGTAAAATTATTTTATTATTTTAGTAGAGTATTATATTATTTGAGTAGATTATGATATTATTTTAGTAGATTATATTATTTGAGTAAATTATATTATTTTAATATATTATTATATTCTTTTAATAGATTAATTTAATAGATTATTTGTATTATATACATTTTCAATTCTTATTTTAAAAATCACACCAGGTGTCCTGAAAGAGTTTTCAGCTCTGAGGAACCTCTTGGTCCCAGGACAGTGGGACAGGGAGGACATGGCACAGGCTGAACCTGTTGGTGTGGCAGGGGAAATGTCACAGAACCATTTGGGGTGGAAAAGTCTTTTAAGATCATTGAGTCCAACTTTGAATAGATTATAAAAACAGATTAAAAGTGATTTTTGGCAGCACTGTTGGGCTGCTTTGGTTGTGGAAGTACCCTGGGATGTGGCTGCTGCTTCCCAGGTGATAACACAATTTCTGGGTGCTGCTGTTGGGTTGTACCAACAGAATTTTCCATCAACTCCAGCCCTTTCCTCTGTATTCCATTATTCCTGTGTGGTAGTTCTGCCTGGCAGAGCCTGCTGGAGCTGTGACACTCCAGGGGTGAATTCCCATCCCCAGATCCCAAGCTCCCAGCTGTCAATCCCCATTCCCAGATCCCAGGCTCACAGCTGTGCCTGTGACACTCCAGGAGTGAATCCCCAGATCCCAGGCTCACAGCTGTGAATCTCCAATCCCAGATCCTTGACTCACAGCTGTGCCTGTGACACTCCAGGAGTGAATCCCCAGATCCCAGGCTTACAGCTGTACCTGTGACACCCCAGGGGTCAATCCCCATTCCCAGATCCCAAGCTCACAGCTGTCAATCCCCATTCCCAGATCCTGAGCTCCCAGCTGTCAGTCCCCATTCCCAGATCCCAGGCTCACAGCTGTCAATCCCCATCCCAGATCCCAAGCTCCCAGCTGTCAATCCCCATTCCCAGATCCCAAGCTCCCAGCTGTCAATCCCCATTCCCAGATCCCAGGCTCACAGCTGTATCTGTGACACCCCAGGGGTCAATCCCCATTCCCAGATCCCAGACTGTACCTGTGACACTCCAGGAGTGAATCCCAGATCCCAGGCTCCCAGCTGTCAGTCCACATTCCCAGATCCCAAGCTCACAGCTGTCAGTCCCCATCCCCAGATCTCAGGCTCACAGCTGTCAATCCCCAATCCCAGATTCTGAGCTCCCAGCTGTCAATCCCCATTCCCAGATCCCAAGCTCCCAGCTGTCAATCCCCAATCCCAGATCCCAGACTGTACCTGTGACACTCCAGGAGTGAATCCCAGATCCCAAGCTCCCAGCTGTCAATCCCCATTCCCAGATCCCAAGCTCCCAGCTGTCAATCCCCATTCCCAGATCCCAAGCTCCCAGCTGTCAATCCCCATTCCCAGATCCCAAACTCACAGCTGTCAATCCCCATTCCCAGATCCCAAGCTCCCAGCTGTCAATCCCCATTCCCAGATCCCAAACTCACAGCTGTCAATCCCCATTCCCAGATCCCAAGCTCACAGCTGTGTTCTTTGCCTTGCAGCATGGAGCGCTACGATCCCAGCAAGAACTCGTGGGAGACCGTGGCCTCCATGGCTGACAAACGGATAAACTTTGGGGTGGGGGTCATGCTGGGCTTCATCTTCGTGGTGGGGGGACACAATGGGGTGTCCCACCTGTCGAGCATCGAGAGGTACGACCCCCACCAGAACCAGTGGACCGTGTGCCGGCCCATGAAGGAGCCCAGGACAGGTGGGACATGGCAGAAATGAGCCTGGGCTGGAAAACTGCAGGGACAGGGACTCCAGCTGGGGGTGTAAGGGTCACTTCAGCTCTGGGAAGGATCTTGAATTCTCCAAGCTCAGTTCATTAATGCTGAGCTGTAACAAAAATTTTAGGGAGTAGTAATTCTACTCTAGCTCCTGTTTTTTCAGTGATTTGAGCAGTGATGAATTTCAGCAGGTTTTCTGGATTTTGTTGGGTGTGGAGACTCAGGGGTGCAGGGTTGTGGTGCAGCTCCCATCTCTGGGATTGGGACAGCACCCAGGGAGGGGCTGGAGCTGTGCTGGAGGGGTCAGGCTGGATTTTAGGGAAAGGCTCTTCCCCCAGAGGGTGCTGGGCAGTGCCCAGGCTCCCCAGGGAGTGCTGGGGATGCCCAGGGTGGGAGTGCTGGGGATGCCCAGGGTGGGAGTGCTGGGGATGCCCAGGGTGGGAGTGCTGGGGATGCCCAGGGTGGGAATTCTGGGGATGCCCAGGGTGGGAATGCTGGGGATGACAGGGTGGGAATGCTGGGGATGCCCAGGGTGGGAGTGGTGGGGGTGACAGGGTGGGAATGCTGGGGATGACAGGGTGGGATTGCTGGGGATGCCCGGGGTGGGAATGCTGGGCTGTCTGTGCAGGGATAGGAGCTGGGGTGATCCCTGTGGGTCCCTCCCAGCTCAGGACATTCCATGGTTGTATCCTGGTCTCTGTGGCAGGGGCACTGGGACAGAGGGAGGCTGTTTCCTGCTGGGAAGGGGGATGAGGCCAGCACAGAAGGGGTGTCAGAGGGCTCCTCACTGCCACCCTGTTTCTTCAGCAGCCCAGGGTGGCTCCAGTGGGACCAAAGCTCTCAGGTTTGATGTGAGTCCTCTCTCCGCAGGCGTGGGGGCAGCGGTGATCGACAACCAGCTGTACGTGGTGGGGGGGCACTCGGGCTCCTCCTACCTGAACACGGTGCAGAGGTACGAGCCCATCTCGGACTCGTGGCTGGACTCGGCGGGGATGCTCTACTGCCGCTGCAACTTCGGCCTCACGGCGCTCTGAGAGTGGCTTGGAGCTGAGCTGAGCCTGGAGCTGAGCCTGCTGCACCTGAGCTGAGCCCAGAGCTGAGGCTGGAGCTGAGCTGAGCCTGGAGCCAAGTCTGCTGCACCTGAGCTGAGCCCAGAGCTGAGGCTGGAGCTGAGCCGAGCCTGCTGAGCTCGGAGCTAAGCCCAGAGCTGAGCCTGGAGCTAAGCCGAACCTGCTGCACCTGAACTGGGCCCGGAGCTGAGGCTGGAGCTGAGCTGAGCCTGCTGAGGCTGGAGCTGAGCCCTGGGCCAAGCCCAGAGCGGTGGCTGCAGCTGGGCCCTGCATGGGAGTGAGGAGGGAGCCGCTCCTGGCCCGGTGTCCTTTGTCCCTGCAGTGACCCAGGGGACTGAGCTCAGTGCCCAGCTGCCTTGGGCACCCTGCTCCTGGCAGTGGGTTTGGGAGAGAGCTGCCATCCAGGTGGGAATTTGTCCATCCAACCCTTCCTAGAGCTTTTGTCTCTTCCTCCTCTGGAATGTGGGGCTCCCCGTGCTGGGGGAGCGCAGGGGTGCTGGCCCCTGGCTGTGTCTGCACATTGGGGTTTTTTATGACCAGTAACTCAAGGGCTGCCTTGTTTCTGTATCTCAAGGTTTGTACATAATAAATGCCATAGGATGTTGCCTGTACTCTCCTTTGTCACCTGCTTCCTGCTAGGAGGGCTGGGATGTTCCTTGGAGACATTTACAAGGCAAATTTATTGTCTCCTCAGGACGTTTTTGGATCTGATGGAGAGAATTTGCATTTTTAACTTCTCCCTTCTGTTTTTTTCATGTGGAGGAACCAGTGCTAGATGAACTGATTTAATCCTGCTGTGTGCTTTCAGTTGGAATGTGAGGAAAAATCACAGCAGAGGCATTCCTGGCATGATACCCACTCAAACCTCCAAGCCAGCCCATGCCATCCCATCCATGTTCCCCCTTTTTTCAAGGATTGTGTGATTGCTTCCTCTGAGTGTTCCCATCTCACAATGGTGCTAAATGTAGGGGTTCCCCGAGGCTGTTCCTGGTTTCAGTGCATAAAGCATGTTTGGATTGTTCCACTGGTTTGGTTTCTTCTTTGCTCCATCCCCTGTGCCCCTGCAGTTTATAATCAGGTGTGGCTTATATATGGACAAAGAATGAAAAGTTGCTGTTTTAGTTTGGAGGACAGGTGTGTGCTGAGAAAGGCAGGAGCTTCTCTTTGAAATGGAGAATGTAAACCCCCTCCCTCCAAATTATTATAATTTTGAAATCAAGGGGCTCTCAGGCAAAGATATGGGAATTAGGAATAACAGTTCTTTACTAGGGAAATTAAAATAGAAATACAGCACTACAAAGAACAAACCCCAAACCCTGACACAGTCAGAGTACAGCCTGACACCCATCAGTCAGGCAGGGTGTTGGCAGCAGTCCCATCCCATGGTGGCTGCATCCTCCTGCAGTGACAGATGTGGCTCAGCTGGAGCAGTGCTCCTGTACAAGGTGCAGTTTCCCTCTGGAGCTCCAGTGGGGATGTGGAGAAATCCGGTTTTCCTCTGGAGTCCAGTGGAGAAAGGGGCTCCCTTAGTGTCCCAAAACCTCTGTTTTTATCTTGGTAAGAAATGTTGGGCTCTTCCCCCTGGCTGGAGCATCTCCCAATGGGATGCAGTAATTTTATCAGTGCCACAGTGGGACTCAATGGCCATGAGCAGAAAATGACTGGCTGGAGGAAGGATGGGTTGTGAAAAGATAAAGAACACTGCCCCAGCTGGTTTATAAACCATGGCCATGAACAGGAGATATCCCATGAGATAAAGAACACTGCCCCAGCTGGTTTCAATGGATGCCCATTAGCAGAATATCTCCCACAGAGATCAGGATCACTGCCCCACCCTCAACAGATGGTGACAGAACAGAAACCTTTGATCACACTCTGTATTGTAATGTGCGGCTTATAATCATGAAATTACTGTACCTTAAATTTCTGTGCTGTCTGCCCATTGCCAGGCCTGGTCCTAAGGATTGTTTTGCCTCCAGAGTTTCCCTTTATTTTAACATGTTTGGGTTGAGTGCTCTGGATTAATCCTGAATTGCTGCAGAGCTGAGCAGGCTGCTCCAGTCCTTCCCTTCCAGTCACTGGGATTTCACCAGTCCAGGAGGAATTATCACCCTAAAACATCATTCAGGTATCCCAGGTGATTGCACAGACCATAAAATCCTGCAGCTCTCCTTCAGATGTGGTGGAACTGAGCAGGACTTTCAGTGTAAATAAGAGAAACTACATTGAAAACACTGAATTGTTAATTTGCCCCACAGGGACTCATTCCAGTGACAGCAATAAAAACCTGATTTAATTATTCCAGGGCATCTGCTGGCAGGACAGGAGGGGCTCTGGGGCTGTAGTTAATGTTTGAGTGTGGGGAGGAGAAGGAACCATGGAATCCCAGGATGGTTTGGGTTGGAAAGGACCTAAAACCCACCCAGAGCCACCCCTGGATGGGCAGGGACACCTCCCACTGTCCCAGGGTGTCCAACCTGGCCTGGGACACTGCCAGGGATGGATCACAACAAAAAAAATCCAGAAACAGCAAAAACAACATTAAAAAACCCTGTAAATCAGAACCCAAAATCCATATTGTGGTGATAATTTGTATCAACATTTTCATTTATGGAAGTCAAAGCACTGAAAATTGCCAAATGTTTCATTCCCTTTTCCCAGGCAGTGGGAATGATAAACCCAGCATGGTTTGGGTGAAAGGGGCTTTAGAGACCACCCTGTCCCACCCCTTTCCATGGGGAATTCTTCACTGGAATGAGGGCAGAGGAGGTGAATGATGTCCCAGATTTCCCCTGTGCTGTGGATGTGACATTGCCTCACTGGACACAGCAGCTGAAACTCTTTTTTTGCTCTGCAGGAGAAATGCCTGAAGAATTTTCCTGCAGTTATTGATGAACTGCTCACCTGGATCAGCTTAGGGATTGTGTCCCTTAAATTCATTCCATCCCATTTTTGTGTGGATGCTCCTGTCCTGTCCCTTCAGTGCTTGGGCAGAGGGACACCAGACACAAAATCACAGAATTCACAGGAATCAGGGTAAAGCTGAGAAAACTCAGGAATCCCATGGGAATGTCGGCATGGGAGCTGCAAAACCTGCAGCTAAAGTGTCACAATTCCCAATTTCCCAGTTCCTTTTCTCTCAAATTGCACTTTACAACAGGCTAAATGAGTTTATTTGTGTTCATACAGCTCAGAAATTCTGCTTTTCAAAAGGTAATAATCGACAAGCTGCTTGCCAGTCTCTGTCCTAGGAATGCTTTCCTTCCAGAAATTGGAATTTTTGTCCATGTTACAAATACTGTTTCTGGGGGATAACTTTGCTTCAGTGACTTTCCCATCTGTAAATCCCCACTCGCTGTACAAAACAATGCAAAACATCCCAAATTGCCTTCAGTTCTTTCCATGGACCTGAAACACAAAGAACTGCATGAAAATTGAAAATTCCTGGTTTTATTTTTATTTTTATTTTTATTTTTTATTTTTATTTTTATTTTTATTTTTATTTTTATTTTTATTTTTTATTTTTATTTTTATTTTTATTTTTATTTTTATTTTTATTTTTTTTTATTTTTATTTTATTTTTATTTTTGCCTTGTGCGGTGTGCTGTGTTTTAAACCCAAGGAAAACTCAGTTTTTTAGCAGGATTTAATAATTGTACAGGGAATTTTGTACTCAGGCTTGGCCAGAGTGCTGTGCTTGGGGATAAGAGCCAATCCCTGTAGTTCTGTGGGTTTACCTGTATTTTTTTTTTTTAACAGCAACATCCTGCATATGTTTTGTGGATTTTGAGTTGCACAGGATGAGAGCTGAGCCCTGTTGGGATTCTCTGGCATCCCAGGGTTTTGTTCCTGTGCTCTCTGAGCATCGCTGTGATGATTCCAGTGGGTGTGAAGCTATTTAATGAAATCAGCCTGGGAAATCCTGGATCTGGCTCCGTGCTGGAACCTCTGGAGCTGCTCCCACCTCTCATGGAGTGTCCCCATTCCATGGCTGCTGCCCCTTCTCCCCCACTTTTCCAGGTTGTTTATGATCAAATCCTGGATTTTTTTTAATTTTTTTTTTTTGCTTTCATTTTTTATTAATGCACTTGGACAATCTCCAGCACAGACAGGATCAGAGCACTGGGATTTAACACTTATTATTGCTCTGGAAAATGGGACATGTCCGTGGAAAGGCTGGGAGGATTGGGATTGTTCAGCCTGGAGAAGAGAAGGCTCCAGGAAGAGCTCAGAGGGACAATCCCACTGTCCCCAATGTCCAGCCCCAGTGTCCAACCTGGCCTTGGACATTCCAGGGATCCAGGGGCAGCCACAGCTGCTCTGGCAATTCCAGCCCAGCCAGGAATTCCCAATTCCCAACATCCCACCCATCCCTGCCCTGTGGCAGTGAAGCCATTCCCTGTGTCCTGTCCCTCCATCCCTGTCCCCAGCCCCTCTCCAGCTCTCCTGGATCCCTTCAGGTGCCCTCAGCTCTCCTGGATCCTTCTCCTCTCCAGGTGAGCATTCCCAGCTCTCCAGGGGAACATTCCCAGCTCTCCAGGGAACACTCCCAGCTCTCCAGGTGAGCATTCCCAGCTCTCCGGGTGAACATTCCCAGCCTATCCGAGCAGGGGGAGGGATTTCAGCTCCTCCATCCCCGGAGGAAGGACAGCGGGCAGAGCCTGGAGCAGCCGCCGTGTCCCGCCCAGCCCGCCCTGCTCGGCACGGACCGGGGCGGGAGCCTGGGGATGCCGGGCGGTACCGGGGGATGAGGACGGTGCCGGTACCGGAGATAATTCCAGGGATGCCGGTGCCGGTACCGGGATGATCCGGTCGGTGCCGGTGCCTGTGCCGATACCAGGGATGATTCAGGCGATGCCAGTACCGGAGATGACCCCAGGAGTTCCGATGCCGGTGCCGGGGATGATCCGGGTGGTACCGGGATGATCCGGGCAATGCTGCTGATGTTCCCGGGGGTGCCGGTGCCGGTACCGGGATGATCCGGGCGGTGCCGGGATGATCCGTGCGGTACTGGTACCGGAGATGATCCCAGGAGTTCCGATGCCGGTACCGGTGATGATCCGGGCGGTGCCGGTGACGTTCCCGGGGGTGTCGGTGCCGGTACCGGGATGATCCGGGCGGTACCGGGATGATCCAGGCGGTGCCGATACCGGGATGATCCGGGCGGTACCGGGATGATCCAGGCGGTGCCGGTACCGGGATGATCCGGGCGGTGCCGGTGCCGGTACCGGGATGATCCGGGCGGTGCCGGTACCGGGATGATCCGGGCCACGCCGCTGCCCTGGCCCCGCAGCACCGGGCTGGGCTGAGGCTCCCCCGAGCCGCCCGTCCGTGCCCGGCCCCTCAGTCCCGGAGCCGGGGAGGAGCGGGACCGGGACCGGGACCGGGGCGAGCAGTCCCGGACAGCCGCTGGCACGGGCCGGGCTCGGAACAGGGAAACGCCGCTCTGGCCTTGGAGTCGGGAACGGGGCCGGGACAGGGGCTGGGTGGCACCAATGGATCCCGCTGGATGTCACCGATGGATCACACCGGGACACCGATGGATCCCGCTGGATGTCACTGCTGGATGCCGCTGGATGTCACCGATGGATCCCGCTGGGTGGCACTGATGGATCCCGCTGGATGTCACCGATGGATCCCGCTGGGTGGCACCGATGGATCCCGCTGGGTGGCACTATTGGACCGAGATGGATGTCACTGCTGGCTGGCACAAGGACAGGCAGTGGATGTCACTGTTTGACCACGCTGGATGTCACTGCTGCGTTTTGCTGGATGTCACTTATGTTTGGCACAGGGACAGGCTCTGGGTGTCACTGTTGGATGTCACTGTTAGATGGCACAGGGATGGGCACAGGGACAGGCTCTGGATGTCACTGTTAGATGGCACAGGAACGCTCTGGATGTCACTGTTGGATGTCACTGTTAGATGGCACAGGGATGGGCACAGGGACAGGTTCTGGGTGTCACTGCTCTGGATGTCACTGTTGGATGTCACAGGGACAGGCACAGGGACGGGCCCAGGCTGCTCCACCCCTCGCAGCTTCCCTGACCCCCTGAGCCCCTGCCCGAGGGGCACTCACAGAATTCCAGAGTCCCTGAGTTTGGAAAAGCCCTCCCAGCCCAGGCAGTCCCAGCTGTGCCCATCCCCACCCTGTGCCCAGAGCTCTGAGTGCCACCCCCAGGTGACACCTCCAGGGATGGGGATCCAACCCTCCCTGGGCACTTCCAACCCCTGATCCCCCTTTCCATGGGGAAATTCCTGCTGCTGTGGGTTCAGTTAATCCAAACAATTCTGTGTGTGGGCATTTCTCCCTTGGGTCCATGAGCACGGATGGCAGGAGCTCCGTCATGGAATCATGGAATCATTTAGCTTGGAAAAGCCCTCTGAGATCGAGTCCAGCCTTCCCCCAGCCCTGCCAAGGCCACACTGCCCCTGTCCCCAAGCGCCACATCCACAGGGATTGAAATCCCTCCAGGATGGCACTCCAGCCCTGCCTGGGCAGCTGTGCCAGGGCTGGACAAACCTTTCCAGGAAGGAATTTCCCCAATATCCACCCTAAACTCCCCCTGGTGCCACCTGAGGCTGTTTTGTCCTGTGCTGTCCCACCCCCCAGCTCTCTGCAGATCACATTTTGGGAATTGTGCTCTCCCAGCTGCAGTGGGAGCTCCCTGCCCTCGGCACAGCCCTGAGAGACCAGGAGCTCCTTCCACAGATCCCTGATTCTGTGACAAACTCCACTGCTCTCCCAGCCCCCACTGTGTTTCTGGCTCATCTCCTCCTCCTCCTCCTCCCTGCCAGGCCATGGAATTCTGTATGGAAGAGTGAGGGGGTACATCAGCAAAGGGGGTTCTGGTGTCCCAGAGACTTTCCCTGGGCAGGCAGAGATTGGGAATAGGTTGGGATCTGCTTCTCCTTGGAGAAAGGGGAAGTGAATCTCCAAAAGTCACAGAATCCTGGCATGGTTTGGTGGGAAGGGACCTTGAATCCCCCCCAGAGCCACCCCAGCCATGGCAGGGACCCCTCCCACTGTCCCCAATGTCCAACCTGGCCTGGGACACTCCAGGGATGCAGGGGCAGCCCCACTGCTCTGGGCACCTCTCCCAGGCTTCTCCTTCCACTGCAGCTCCTGCTCCATCCCACAGGGCGCTGGAATTCCGAGGGAACATTTGGAGCCGTGCCAGTGCACACACCAAGCGTGTGCTGAGCTTTCCCTGCCTTCCTGTTTATTTTAAACCCTAAATGAAGAAGTGCTTTACTTATTTGTGCAGATTAATTTGGAGAGCTGGAGATAATAATTTATGAATTTCCCCAGCATTTCCCGAGGGGTGTGTGGTGATTCAGATTGAACCAGCCCAGCCTGGAACAAACCCCGGCAGATTTTATCCTTCCAGCTTCTCACGGGGAGAGAGCTGAGAAAGAATGGATGGGGAAGGGTGGGAAATCCTGGAGAGGAGCCTGGATGTGGCCAGGCCCAGGGATGGGAGTGGGAAAGGTGGGAATGGGAGTGGGAAGGGGAGTGGGAATGGAATGGGGAGTGGGAATGGGAATGGGAATGGGATGGCAAATGGGAATGGGATTGGGGAATGGGAATGGAATGGGAATGGGAAGAGGAGTGGGAGTGGGAATTGGAACTGGAATGGGAATGGAATGGGAGCAGGAATGGGAATAGGAATGGGATTGGGAATGGAAATGGGATTGGGATTGGGATTGGGGAGTGGGAATGGGAATGGAATGGGAAGAGGAGTGGGAGTGGGAGTGGAAATTGGAATTGGAATGGGAATGGGAGCAGGAATGGGAATGGAATGGGAGCGGGATTGGGAATGGAAATGGGAATGGGAATGGGGATGGGATTGGGAATTGGATTGGGAATGGGAATGAGAATGTAAGTGGGAATGGAAACAGGAATGGGAATGGGGATGGGAGCAGGAATTGGAATGGGAATGGGGATGGGCGTGGGAACGGGAGTGGCTTTTAAATCTTGGTATTCTGTTTTTCAGCTTTTCCTTTCCCAATTTAGCACAGTTTCTGTTTCAGTAGCCTTGAAGAGTTCCAGAAAGTTTGCTAAACTGCAGAAAAACACCTAAAAATGACTTGTCCAGTGCCCCTGTTATAAACAATGGCCTAAGATATTCAAATATATCACAACAAGTTAATCCTGGCTCTCTGCCTCTGTGTCCCTCTGCTTCCCACTGGGATGGTTCCCTCCTTCCCAGGGTATCCCAATGGGATTTCCCATTTTTCTGCACTCACCTTCTGCAGACAAACCCAGCCCAGCTGCTTTAATTCACAGTGACAGAGCTGCTCACACCGTGTCATCCCGAATTTCCAGCAGGAGGGACAGGAAAGGAGGGAGAAAATGGGGGAAGAAAAAGCATTTTAATGGATTTACTGTGGGGCAGGGACACACTGTGGGATTGTTTGGGATTTACTGTGGGATATGGACACACTGTGGGGTTGTTTGGGATTTACCCTGGGGCAGGGACACACTGTGGGGTTGTTTGGGATTTCCTGTGGGATATGGACACACTGTGGGGTTGTTTGGGATTTACTGTGGGGCAGGGACACACTGTGGGATTGTTTGGGATTTCCTGTGGGATATGGACACACTGTGGGGTTGTTTGGGATTTCCTGTGGGGCAGGGACACACTGTGGGGTTGTTTTTACTCTGGGATATTCCAGAAGGATCCAAAGGGATGGAAAGGGGGATTTGGGATGGGGACATGGCAGGGCAGGGGACAGAAGGGGGGCAGAGGTGCCTCGTGGCTGACCTGGCCTGGAGAAGGTGCCAGAAATCAGGATTTGGGATAATCCCCCTCTGTAATGACAGGGGAACGTTTTCCCCCCTGAATCACCTTCAGTGAGGATTTGATGATAGGAAAATTCTTTTATTCTGCAGAAAGAAAAGAAATAAATAACCTTATTTGAGGCTTTCTGCTTTCAGAATTGCTTTTTAATTATTAAATTTAATTAGCAATTGTCATAGATTTAATTACTCCGAAGGAAAGAGCAGCACACAACAGAGAACTCAATTAAAGGGAGAGTTTTAGAGAGGAAGATTGTGCTTGGAAAACGGGAGATTTTACCTCTTGCCACAAAAGTTTAAAAGCCCAAATGAAAACTTCCATCACCTCCTCCAGAGGAATCCTCCAGAGGGTCTGGAGGGGCTCCAAGAGAGCTGGAGAGGGGCTGGGGACAGGGATGGAGGGACAGGACACAGGGAATGGCTTCACTGCCACAGGGCAGGGATGGGTGGGATGTTGGGAATTGGGAATTCCTGGCTGGGCTGGAATTGCCAGAGCAGCTGTGGCTGAGCTGGAATGTCAATGTTGGGATGAGCAGAGAATTCCTGGGGCTGGCAGCAGAGCCCTGGTGGGATCTGGGCTGTTCCCACCAACCCCTGAGGGAACACACGGAATTAAACTTAAAAATGTGCTGGAATGAAAAAGGGATTTTCCTTTCAGGTACGAAGGATTCAGTACACGATGTTTTTGTGCGAGAGGAAGATAAAACAAATCCCCCTGGTTCTCCTGGAACGATTTTGCTGCTGGTTTATAAAGGATGCAGCCGTGGTGAGGTGGGAGAGGTCAGAGACGGCATCGACTCATCCTGAGGAGGTGGGGCTGGAATTGGGGTGGGATAAAGGGATAATGGGCTGGGATAATGGGATGGGATGATGGGATGGGATAGTGGGATGGAATAATGGCATGGGATGGGATGGGATGGGATAATGGGATGGGGCAGAGGAGGGGTGAGGGTGCCCAGCCCCCCTCGGCCATGCAGGGCTGTCCCCTCTCCCAGGGTGACCTCAGCAGCTTTGGCCAGGCCCATGTGGGGGGGATGGAGCAGCACCAGGATTTTGGCAGTCCCAGTCTGGATTTTGGCAGTCCCAATCAGGATTTTGTCAGCCTCAAATCAGGATTTTGGCAGTCCCCAGTCAGAATTTTGGCAGTCCCAGCCCGGATTTCGGTAGCCCCCAGCCGGGATTTTGGCACTCTGATCGGGATTTTGGCAACCCCAATCAGGATTTTGGCAACCCCAATCAGGATTTTGGCAGCCCCAATCAGGATTTTGGCAGCCCCAAATCAGGATTTTGGCAGCCTCGAATCAATCAGGATTTTGGCAGTCCCAATCAGGATTTTGGCAACCCCAATCAGGATTTTGGCAGCCCCAATCAGGATTTTGGCAGCCCCAAATCGGGATTTTGGCAGCCCCAAATCCGGATTTTGGCAGCCTCGAATCAATCAGGATTTTGGCAGTCCCAGCCCGGATTTTGGCAGCCCCAATTAGGATTTTGGCAGCCCCCAATCAGGATTTTGGCAGTCCCAATCAGGATTTCGGTAGCCCCCAGCCCGGATTTCGGCAGCCCCAGCCCGGATTTCGGCAGCCCCAGCCCGGATTTTGGCAGCCCCAATCAGGATTTCGGCAGCCCCAATCAGGATTTCAGCAGTCCCAGCCCGGATTTCAGCAGTCCCAGCCCGGATTTCAGCAGTCCCAGCCCGGATTTCAGCAGTCCCAGCCCGGATTTCAGCAGTCCCAGCCCGGATTTTGGCAGTCCCAGCCCAGATTTCGGTAGCCCCAGCCCGGATTTCGGTAGCCCCAGTCAGGATTTTGGGAGCCCAAATCAGGATTTTGGCAGTCCCCAATCAGGATTTTGGCAGCCTCAATCAGGATTTTGGCAGCCTCAAATCAATCAGGATTTTGGCAGCCCCAAATCCGGATTTTGGCAGCCCCGAATCAATCAGGATTTTGGCAGTCCCAAATCAGGATTTTGGCAGCCGCAATCAGGATTTTGGTAGCCCCAATCAGGATTTTGGCAGTCCCAACCAGGATTTTGGCAGTCCCAGCCCGGATTTTGTCAGCCCCAATCAGGATTTCGGTAGCACCAATCAGGATTTCGGCAGCCCCAATCAGGATTTCAGCAGTCCCAGCCCGGATTTCGGTAGCCCCAGCCCGTATTTCGGTAGCCCCAATCAGGATTTCGGTAGCCCCAGCCCGAATTTCGGTAGCCCCAGCCCGGATTTCGGTAGCCCCAATCAGGATTTCGGTAGCCCCAGCCCGAATTTCGGTAGCCCCAGCCCGGATTTCGGTAGCCCCAGCCCGGATTTCGGTAGCCCCAATCAGGATTTCGGTAGCCCCAATCAGGATTTCGGTAGCCCCAATCAGGATTTCAGCAGTCCCAGCCCGGATTTCGGTAGCCCCAATCAGGATTTCGGCAGCCCCAATCAGGATTTCGGTAGCCCCGAGCCCGGATTTCGGTAGTCCCCAGCCCAGCCCCGCAGGATCAGGGTCCGTGCGGATCCCCCCTCCCCTCCCCGCCGCGCTGTTCTCTCTCGCTGACACCGCCACGGGTTCAAAGCCGCTCGGACAAAAGGATTGGAGGCTCCGAAGGGATCGTACATGCATCCCCGTGACATTTGACATGCTAATCTTATGGAAATAGATTAATTACAAATGCTATTTCTGTAGGCTTAACGCGCTGCCGTAAGGTCACTGCTGAGGGATAAAAGCTGATGAGGTTGTGCTGAATTATAAAAACTCATCCCGGGTTTCTGCAGCGGGGCGGGGATGCGGGCCGGGAGGGGATCGTGCTCGGAGCAGCCCCAGGAGCCTGCGGGGAGGGCCGGGGGCTCTCGGGGCACCGAACCCACCCCGGGCCGGGCAGAGCTCGGGAGAGACCTGAGGAGCAGCGTGGGATGAGATCCTGCTGGGAGAGGGGGCCTGCCCTGGGGAGAGAGCGGGGGGATGCGGGGTGGAGAAGGGATGGGAGTGGGATGGGTGTGGGATGGGAGTGGGATGGGTGCGGGGTGGGAGTGGGATGGGTGAGGGATGGATGTGGGATGGGTGCGGGATGGATCTGAGATGGATGTGGGATCTGGAATGGGTGCGGGATGGATGTGGGATGGATCTGGGATGGATGTGGGATAGATGCGGGGTGGACCTGGGATGGATGTGGGATCCGAGATGAGTGCGGGATGGATCTGGGATGGATCTAGGATGGATGTGGGATGGGTGCGGGATGGATCCGGGATGGATGAGGGATCCAGGATGGATCCAGGATGTATACGGGATGGACCCGGGATGGATGTGGGATGGGAGTGGGATGGACCCGGGATGGAGGTGGGATCCAGGATGGATGCGGGACGGATCTGGGATGGATGTGGGATGGATGTGGGATGGATGCGGGATGGATCCAGGATGGATGTGGGATCCAGGATGGATGTGGGATGGATCCGGGATAGATATGGGACGGATGTGGGATGGGTGCAGAATGGCTGTGGCATCCGGGATGGATGCGGGATCGAGGATGGATCTGGGATGGATGCGGGATGGACCCGGGATGGATGTGGGATCTGGAATGGGTACGTGATGGATGTGGGATGGGTGTGGGATCTGGGATGGGTGCGGGATGGGTGCGGAATGGACCCGGGATGAATGTGGGATGGGTGCGGGATGGATGTGGGATCTGGAATGGGTGTGGGATGGACCCGGGATGGAGGTGGGATCCAGGATGGATGCGGGACGGATCTGGGATGGATGTGGGATGGATGCGGGGTGGATCTGGGATGAGTGTGGGATGTGGGATGGATGTGGGATCCGAGATGAGTGCGGGATGAGTGCGGGATGGATGTGGGATGGACCTGGGATGGATGTGGGATGGGTGCGGGATGGATCTGGGATGGATGGGGGATCCAGGATGTATGCGGGATGGATGCGGGGTGGATATGGGATGGCTGTGGGATGAGTGTGGGATGGATGTGGGATGTGGGATGGATGTGGGATGGATGTGAGATGGATGCAGGGTGGAGGTGGGATCCAGGATGCATGCGGGACGGATCTGGGATGGATCTGGGATGGATGTGAGATGGATGCGGGATGGACCTGGGATGAGTGTGGGATCTGGGATGGATGTGGGATCCGAGATGAGTGCGGGATGAGTGCAGGATGGATCTGGGATGGACCTGGGATGGGTGCGGGATGGGTCCGGGATGGATGAGGGATCCAGGATGGATCCAGGATGAATGCGGGACGGATCTGGGATGGATGCGGGACGGATCTGGGATGGATGCGGGGTGGACCTGGGATGAGTGTGGAATCTGGGATGGATGTGGGATCTGGCATGGGTGCGGGATGGATGTGGGATGGATGTGGGATGGGTGTGGGATGTATGTGGGATCCGGGATGGATCAGGAATGGATGCGAGATGGATCCGGGGTGGATGTGAGATGGATGTGGGATGGATGTGGGATCTGGGATGGGTGCGGGATGGATCTGGGATGGATGTGGGATCCAGGATGGATGCGGGATGGATGCAGGATGGATGTGGGATGGATGTGGGATCCGAGATGAGTGCAGGATGGATGTGGGATCCGGGATGGATCCGGGATGGATGCGCGATGGATCTGGGATGGATGTGAAATGGGTGCGGGGTGGATCTGAGATGGATGAGGGATTCAGGATGGATGCGGGATGGATCCGGGATGGATCTGGGATGGATGTGGGACCCGGGATGGATGTGGGATCCAGGATAGATACAGGATGTATGCGGGGTGGATGCGGGATGGATGCGGGGGCAGGAGCACAGGGAGCGGTGATTCCCAGCCCCAGGCCAGTCCCGTTCGCAGCTGCTCTGTGCCTCCCCTCCCTCTCCGTTCCCTCTCCCGTTCCCGGGATAGCGCCGGCAGAGCGTTCAGCCATTCCCATCCCAGTTTATCCCGGTTCGGGCCGTGGGAGCCGCCTCGTGCGGGCAGGGGGGGCTCGGGGACAGCCGGGGACAGCTGGGGACACTCCAGAGCCTCGTGGCTGCTCCGGCCCCGCACCGGGGAACCCTCTCGGTGGGACGTGCTCGCCCTCCAGCCTGGAGCCCGAATTCCCGACGGAGCCGGGGCGGTCCCCGTGTGACCCCCCTGTGGGGCTGGGGGCTCCATGAGAGCAGGGTGAGCTCTGTCCTCAGCCAGGAGCTGCAGCGTGAGCACGGGCTTGATTTCCAGCAGGGAATGTCTTGGGACAGGCTGCCCGTGAGCCCCAGAGCCCCCGGGCAGGGCTGGGCTGGGGATGCAGGGGGGCTGGGGATGCAGCGGGGCTGGGGCTGGGGAGGCTGCAGGGATTTGTTCCGTGCCGTTCCATCTTGGCATCCCTGCTTGCATTTTTGGGCATCACTAGAGCATTTCCTGGGATTCCTGGGGCCGGTTTCTTGATCAAAGCAGGGCATCGCGATGTAGGAGCTGCCCGTGACCCTCTGCGGGGACAGCGAGTGGAAACCCTTCGGGAATTCCAGCGGGGGAGAAGCCAAGCCTCGCCCGCCCCTGGTAGCGGAGCAGGAGCCCTGCAGGTGGTAGCAGAGCTCCACTACAGCCGGAGCTGCAATTCCGCCTCCAAAAGCGCTTCCCGCACATCTTTCCAGAAGGAAAAAGGAGAATTTGCTCGCAGAGCCTGAGCTCAGGCACGCTGCACCTGCAGGTGGGGCCGGGAATGGGATGGGATGTTCCAGCGGAGGAAGCTCAGGGATCTGTAATTATTGCCGGGGGCAGGGGTGGGATGGACCCTGGATTGGAGGGGAAATGAGGAAGGAGATCCGTGGGATGGACCTGGGATAGGCGGAGAGGAAATGAGGAAGGAGATCCACCTGGGGTTGATGGAGCAGGACTGAGGAAAAAAGTCTATGGTATGGAACCCAAATGAATGGAGCACAACCAAGGAAGGAGATCCATGGCATGGATCAGGGATTGATGGAGCAGATCCTTGTCATGGTTCCTAAATTCATGGAGCAGATCCATGGCATGGATCAGGGATTGATGGAGCAGATCCATGGTATGGATCCCAAATTGATGGAGCAGATCCATGACATGGATAGGGATTGATGGAGCAGATCCATGGCATGGATCAGGAATTGATGGAGCAGATCCATGACATGGATAGGGATTGATGGAGCAGATCTGTGGCTTGGATCCCAAATTGGTGACACTGGCTGCCAATGAGGAGCCAGGATTTTCCTGGAGGGGTCTCAGTGACAATCCTGATCTCCCCAAACCCAGCCCGAGCACATTCACAATTTCACAGGCAGGCACTGGGAAGTGATGTCCAGCCAGATTTCCACAGTGTTGGGAGATGGATGCTGCGTTTTCAGCAGCACCTGACTGTCCCTGTCTGATTTAAACAGTGTTGGGGAAGAGGGTGTTTGGGATTTGCTGTCCCAGTGCTGGCAGGGAGCTGCACAGGGCTGGCTGCAGCAGGAATTTTTGGGATTTGCAGTGGTCACCAGCAGGTTCAGCCGGGTGGGACTCTCCTGGCAATGCTCCCAGTGGAGCTGCTGGCTCAGGAAAACTCTGGGGAAAACCACGAGAGCAATGGGGAAAACGCTGAAATCCCCAGCTGGGTGGTGCTGGGTGATGGGGGTCCCACAGCTGAGCCCCTCCACCCTCCCCACTGGAGATCCTGTGCCCTGCAGGAATTTGGGTGTGGTTTCAGCTGCAAGGATTTGATTCTCCTCACAGCAAGCCCTGAAGGCAATGGCAGAGGATCTCATTTGGCAGGAAGGAGGCTGCTGGTTGTGAAGAAGGTTCTAACAAGAGCAGGAAAAATAACCCCTGCCACTGGTAATAATTACAGATCCCTGAGCTTCCTCCATTGGAACATTTTAATGGCTTTTAAAGCAGAATCACTTAGTTGGGTTTTTTTTTCCTTTTCCAGACCATCTAAAACCTGAAAGGTCATTTTTCCCCCCCACTGTTTTGTTTTATTAGAAAAAACAACAAAAAACCCAACCCTGGGAAAGGCAAACTGAAATGTAGAAATAATATTTCTGGTGTAGTGCTGGTGAGAAGTGAGGCAGGAATTCCAGGATTTGAGGGGGGTGTTCACCTCACCCATTATGGATTGGATGAGGTGTCAATGAAGAAATTTTCCCATCTGAACGTCCCCTGGGGCAACTTGAGGCTTTTCCCTCTTGTCCTGTCCCTTGTTCCACAGGAGCAGAGCCCCATCCCCACCTGGATCCCTTTTGTAAAAATAATTGTGGCAACGCTCAGGATGGACATTTTAAAAGCAGGAATAACCTGGGGCAATGTTCTTTATCTCATGGGATATCTCCTGTTCATGGCCATGGTTTATAAACCAGCTGGGGCAGTGTTCTTTATCTCATGGGATATCTCCTGTTCATGGCCATGGTTTATAAACCAGCTGGGGCAGTGTTCTTTATCTCCATGGGATATCTCCTGTTCATGGCCATGGTTTATAAACCAGCTGGGGCAGTGTTCTTTATCTCATGGGATATCTCCTGTTCATGGCCATGGTTTATAAACCAGCTGGGGCAGTGTTCTTTATCTCATGGGATATCTCCTGTTCATGGCCATGGTTTATAAACCAGCTGGGGCAGTGTTCTTTATCTCCATGGGATATCTCCTGTTCATGGCCATGGTTTATAAACCAGCTGGGGCAGTGTTCTTTATCTCCATGGGATATCTCCTGTTCATGGCCATGGTTTATAAACCAGCTGGGGCAGTGTTCTTTATCTTTTCACAACCCATCCTTCCTCCAGCCAGTCATTTTCTGCTCATGGCCATTGAGTCCCACTGTGGCACTGATAAAATTACTGCATCCCATTGGGAGTTGCTCCAGCCAGGGGGAAGAGCCCAACATTTCTTACCAAGATAAAAACAGAGGGTTTGGGACACTAAGGGAGCCCCTTTCTCCACTGGACTCCAGAGGAAAACCGGATTTCTCCACATCCCCACTGGAGCTCCGGAGGGAAACTGCACCTTGTACAGGAGCACTGCTCCAGCTGAGCCACATCTGTCACTGCAGGAGGATGCAGCCACCATGGGATGGGACTGCTGCCAACACCCTGCCTGACGGGTGTCAGGCTGTACTCTGACTGTGTCAGGGTTTGGGGTTTGTTCTTTGTAGTGCTGTATTTCTATTTTAATTTCCCTAGTAAAGAACTGTTATTCCTAATTCCCATATCTTTGCCTGAGAGCCCCTTGATTTCAAAATGATAATAATTTGGAGGGAGGGGGTTTCCATTCTCCGTTTCAAAGAGAAGCTCCTGCCTTTCTCAGCAGACACCTGCCCTCCAAACCAGGACACCCAGGCAGGGATCCCCTCTCCAGGGTGGCTGCTCTGGAGCCAGGATTTGATACCAAACACCCTGGCTCCTTCCTGGCCTTCCAGGACGATGGCAATGAACAAACTCAGCTCTCTGATCTGTGATCACAGCCCCGTGGCTGGGGCTCATTTCCTGCAGGATAATTTGACATTACACAGGCACTGCTAAGAGCCAGGATTTCAGGGATGGGGTTTGATGGAAAACTTCTTGGCCAAGTCCCTTAGCAGCTTGGATTGCTGGAACAGGACTGAGGAAAGAGGTCCTGACCTTTTTCTGTGACCTCTGTGACCATCAGGCCTCAGGGGAATGCAGGGTACTAAAATTGCCTTTTTGCCCCCAAAGTTTCATTATTTCATATGGGTGTGGCTGCAGTGGCTGAGTGTCCACTGGTGCAGCAGCACAGAAACCTTCCAAGAAAGGCAGAAAATGGAAATTTTCACTGCCAGGGTGCAGTGGGGTCCCTGCAGGTGGTGGAGGATAAATCCCCCAGAGGTCCTGCCTGGTGATCCCTGAGTGTGCTCCCAGCTCTCCAGCCCCATTCCTTGTGCTGGACAACCACAAAATCCCACATTGGGTAGGCTGGGAAACACCCAAAAGCTCATCTCCTTCCAGGCCTGGCCACACTGTTATTACTCATCAATAAAACTCGTGTTTCTTTCTTGAATTCAACACTGAGGTTGCTTGGAGCAGGTTAAAATGTCAGCTGAGGTTGCCAGGAAGGCAGGAATTCCCATCAGGAACTGTGGGACATGCTCAGGTCCAAAAAAACCTCTCCAGGTCCTGCAGAACCTCGGTGCCCATTATAAAGCATTTATTTGAAGTTAAGTTTTGTGTGAGAGCTTATTAAAAAAAGGGGTGGTTTATGGATTTAATTAAAGTTCTGCATATGAGACCTTGCTAATCCTGTTTGTGCTGCAACTGTATTAACGCGCTAAAAATCAATATATTTGAGTTTAAATATTTTATTATGGCAAGCTGTTAAATATTAATGATGTAACAAGTAATCAGTGTCACTGCTTCTGTCTGTTCTGGGGGAAATCTGCAGGAAAGGAGAACAAAAGCAATCTGCCTGCTCACTCTGATGGCTCAGCTCGGGAATCAAAGGTTCTTGGTGGGTTTGGGAGCCAGGAAAGCATCTTGGTGTGGCTGGAGAGGGAATTTCTGTGAGGGAGAGCAGTGACAGGACAGGGGGAGTGGGTTTAATTGAAAGAAGGGAGATTTAGATGGGATGTTGGGGATTGGGAATTCCTGGCTGGGCTGGAATTGCCAGAGCAGCTGTGGCTGCCCCTGGATCCCTGGAGTGTCCCAGGCCAGGTTGGGCACTGGGGTTGGGGACAGTGGGAGGGGTCCCTGCCCATCCAGGGGTGGGATTTCAGGTCCCTCCAATCCATTCTGGGATTCTCTTTGCCTGCAGGGGAAAGCAGCCATGGGAATTAATGAACTGTGCTGCTGCAGGAGCCTGATTAAGGGAACAATCCCATCGTGGTCTTTGACAAATGGACTCAGCCTGGACTCCCTTAGTTCTGCCTCATTGGAAGCACAATTAAATGGTTTCACTGAACCCAGCAGCTGCTCCTGCTCTGCACCCCCTGACAGAGCCACAGGGTCTGGGGGGTCAGGATGGGGTCTCTGAGCCCCCAGGACTGAGATTCAACAGCCAGGATCTGTGTTCAGTGGGATTCCCCCCCAAACATTACCTGGAGAGAGCAGGAATGTGCTGGGTGTGTGATTACAGCATTCCATAGTGCACCATGGGCACTGACCCAGCTCTGCCTGCACAGCTCTGCTGCTCCTCTGCAGAGGTTCAGGCTGGTTCCCACTGCCCTGGAATTCCCATTTTCCTGCCTGCAGTGGCCCTGGGAAGGGCAGGGCTGGAACCTCACCCCGAGCTCAGCTGCTGCCCCTCCTGGCTCAGGGCTTTGCCAGAGGCTGGCCCAGCCCCAGGGATGGACCCTCAGTGCTCCAGGGGAGATGCTCCAGTACCCCCAGACACCCCAGTTCTCCTGGCAAACCCAAGCTGGGAATCCTCCCCAGGAGCTCTGGGACAGGAGGCACTGAGGCAAATCCTGGGATTCCTGAGGCTGGAAAACCCTTCCAGAACCCTCTGGCTGCCCTGACCCCCCTGACCCCCTACCCAAGGATCCCTGAGGCTGGAAAACCCTCCCAGAACACTCTGGCTGCCCTGACCCCCTGCCCAAGGCTCAGCCACAGAATCCTGGGATTCCTGAGGTTGGAAAACCCTTCCAGAACCCTCCCAGAACCCTCTGGCTGCCCTGAGCCCCTGCCCGAGGATCCCTGAGGCTGGAAAACCCTTCCAGAACCCTCTGGCTGCCCTGACCCCCCTGACCCCCTACCCAAGGATCCCTGAGGCTGGAAAACCCTCCCAGAACACTCTGGCTGCCCTGACCCCCTGCCCAAGGCTCAACCACAGAATCCTGGGATTCCTGAGGCTGGAAAACCCTTCCAGAACCCTTCCAGAACCCTCTGGCTGCCCTGAGCCCCTGACCCCCTGCCCAAGGATCCCTGAGGTTGGAAAACCCTCTGGTCCCACCGAGTCCCACCTTGTCCCCAGCCCCCAGTGCCACATCCAGGCATTCCTTGGGCTCAGAGCCATCCCAACAATTGCTTTGATGGCAGAGGTGGCTCAGGCTGTGTGCAGGAGGGGCTGGAGCTGTGGCTGGAGATGCCCACAGGCACTGCAGACCCTGATTTTGGGGTCTGGCTCTGACCTGGCTGGAAGCTGTGAATCCAGAATTCCCTGTTCCTCCTCCAGCTCCCCTCCTCCCTCTGCCTCCAGCAAACAGGGCTCGCTGGGAATATTTGTTGCTGCTGCTGTTGGGTTTCTTTTTTTTTTTTTTCCTTTGCACTTCTGCAACTTTAAAATGCTGGAACTAATTTAGCCTCCTGCATTTATTTCCCCCAAGCTCCCCAGTGCCCAGGCTGCTCCTGCAATTACCTGCAGCTCAAGGAGATGTTTTCCTGGGTAATTAAAGGAAGCAACAACAACAAAGCAGCCTCAGGCAGCCTGGACTGGAGCAGGGTGAGGGGAATTGGGGCATCCAGGGGCTGGGGTGGGGGCACTGGGCTTGGGGACCCTCTGCAGGGGCAGGAAGGGACCTCAAATCCAACCTGGAGCCACTGTCCCCAGTGTCCAACCTGGCCTTGGACATCCCAGGGATCCAGGGGCAGCCACAGCTGCTCTGGCAATTCCAGCCCAGCCAGGAATTCCCAATTCCCAACATCCCACCCATCCCTGCCCTCTGGCAGTGAAGCCATTCCCTGTGTCCTGTCCCTCCATCCCTGTCCCCAGCCCCTCTCCAGCTCTCCTGGAGCCCTTCAGGTGCCCTCAGCTCTCCTGGATCCTTCTCCTCTCCAGGGGAACATTCCCAGCTCTCCAGGTGAGCACCCCCAGCTCTCCAGGTGAGCATTCCCAGCTCTCCAGGTGAACATTCCCAGCTCTCCAGGTGAACATTCCCAGCTCTCCAGATGAGCATTCCCAGCTCTCCAGGTTGGTTTCTCCAGAACTGGGTGCCATATTCCAAGCTGGATCTCACCAAAACACCATGTGGAGAAATGATTTGGGAATGACAAAGCTGTGTGTTCAGAAAAAAAAAAAAATTAAAATTAAAGAGATTTTAAGCAAAAGGAACAACTGTACAAAATCTCATTTTTAGTCTCGCTGTGGCCAAGAGCATCTTGTGCTTTAATGTGATCACTTACAATGTGAAGGCAGAAATCTCAAGCAATTTGATTTATATGAAACCAGTCAGAAATAAATTTTATGGAGCTGGAGAACTCGGAAATGTCAAACGCAAATGAATTGCCTGGGAGGGAAAGTGGCCTGGGAGTGAGGACTGGTACCTGCCTGTGCTCAGAAAGTGCAGAAAGCTCCCCAGGATGGAATTAATGAGTGGTGCTGAGCATGGACAGAGCACAGATGGTGCTGCAGGCACAGAATATTTCCTTTATCATCATCTGCTGAGTGCAGGTGAGTGAAGCTGATGGTGAACCCCGGGCAGCTCCAGAGCCAGCAGCTCCAGGAATTCACCCCAGAGGAGCAGGGAGAGGCTGCTCAGGAGGGGAGGGACAGGACACAGGGAATGGCTTCACTGCCACAGGGCAGGGATGGGTGGGATGTTGGGAATTGGGAATTCCTGGCTGGGCTGGAATTGCCAGAGCAGCTGTGGCTGCCCCTGGATCCCTGGGATGCCCAAGGTTGGACACTGGGACATGGGAGGGGTCCCTGCCCATCCAGGGGTGGGATGGGTGGGATTTCAGGTCCTTTTAACCCAAACCATTCCATAATTCCATTCCATAACACCAGATCCCAACTCTTTATCTTTACAGCTCCAAACGAAGCCCAGGGCAGAGCATGAGCAGCAGGCAGGGAGTGTTCCCAGCCACATCCCAGTTCTCATTCCTGCAGGTCCCCCCAGCACCAAACTGGGATGAAATCCTGCTCGTGGCTTCAGGCAAGTCATGTTTGCCACGGCCACGCTCCACAGAAATATGCAAAATAAATGTTATGAAAGCAACATGATTAAATTTTCTGACAGTGGTTGCCATGATGTTCAGAAATGCATGAAATGAATGAGGCTTGTTCATGGCTTTGTTATCTCTGCCAGGTTGCCAGGGAGGGAGTGAGGGGGAAAAAAATCCTGAAAATTAAAATAATTTTTCAATATGTTAGATAAATATCAGGGCTCTGGAAGAGGTGTGTGAGCAGGCATGAGAAATACTTCAATTTACAAAGGGGGAAAGCTCCATCAAAGGGCTGGTAGGGCTGGCTGGGCAGGAGGGGAGGTGCTCAGATCCCAGCTGGGTGATGTTCCATCATCCCAGCATCACCCCAGAGCCCTGGAATGTCCCAGGCCAGGCTGGACATGGGGGCTGGAGCAGCCTGGGACAGTGGCAGGGGTCCCTGCCCTGGCAGGGGTGCAGTGAGACGGGATTTTAAGTTCCAATCCAAATCATTCTGGGAGGAACCAGTTCATCTTCTCCATGAAGAAACGTCCCAAAGCGGCCTGAGCTCCAATAACCTGAATATTTTAAACCAAAAATTCTGCTTCTTACAGCATCTCCATCAGAGTGGGGTTATTGTGCCCTGCTGTCCACACAGGTTCCCATCCCAGAATCATCATCCCAGACTGGTTTGGGTGGGAAAGGACCTCAAATCCCATCAGTGCCAACCCAGGGACACCTCCCACTGTCCCAGGCTGCTCCAGCCCCAATGTCCAACCTGGCCTTGGACATTCCAGGGATCCAGGGGCAGCCACAGCTGCTCTGGCAATTCCAGCCCAGCCAGGAATTCCCAATTCCCAACATCCCACCCATCCCTGCCCTCTGGCAGTGAAGCCATTCCCTGTGTCCTGTCCCTCCATCCCTGTCCCCAGTCCCTCTCCAGCTCTCCTGGAGCCCCTCCAGGTGCTCTCAGCCCTCCCTGGATCCTTCTCCTCTCCAGGTGAGCATTCCCAGCTCTCCAGGTGAGCACTCCCAGCTCTCCCAGCTCCAGAGGGGCTCAGCCCTGGGGCTGTGCTGAGCTCCATGGGGAGCAGAGGGAGCAGCAGCAGCTCCAAGTGGAGCCGTTTGCCCTTCAGGCTCTGCACTCAGCACATCCAACTGTGGTGCTCAGCTCTATTATTTCTTTCCCCATGAATTGCCAGCTCAAGCTCAAATGCATTAAAATTGAAAGTGAATTTTGAATGCAGCTCAATATTTTATCTGCAATCCTGTGTCGTGTGTAGTTTGCTTGGCCTGGAGCAGTGAAATCGCTCTTGTCGACTGCATTGAAAATGAGGCAAAGATAATGCCGTGATTTTTCCTTTATTCTGGATGATGGATGCTAAGCTGGCTACAAACTTGTGGTTTCCATGTCCTCAGGAGCTCAGCCAGGGCTCCAAACTGCCCAGGGAAGATGCAGGCACGGATTTATGGGAACAGCACAAAGCTCCTGGGGCTGCTGGGCAGAGTTCTGGGAGGATTTTGATCAGGAAAGGTTCTTCCCTGCCCCAGAGGGTGGGATGAGCACTGGAACAGATCCAGGGAATGGTGACATTCCCAGAGCTCCAGGAGAGTTTGGACACCAGGGATGCCAGAGTGGGATGTTGGGGGTCTGGGCAGGGACAGGGGTTTGGATGATCCCTGAGGTCTCTCCAGCTCAGGACATTCCAGGATTCCATGGCACCAGCCATGGCTTGCAGGAGTGAGGTGGGAGGGGGGAACAACTGCCCAGGGAAGGAAATCCCTCAGCCCCAGCTCTGCCTGTGCTGGCTGCCTCATTTCTCCTCATTAAACTGCACCCAGCTCTTGACAGAACAGGATTTTCCACGTGTTAATGAAGATTTGTTTGCAAGGATCTGAATAAACAAATCCTGGTGCTGCTGCCCCCGCTTTGGGAGATCCAACAGAGCAATCTGGGCTGGCAGCAGCCTGGGGTGGCCCTAAATCCTCCTGGCAGGATCCCATGCTCCAAGCCCAGCCCAGGGTCAGGAGAGCCAGGCTGGATGGGCTGGAGCAGCCTGGGACAAGGGGAGGGGACCCTGCCGTGCTCTGGGTGGGATTTGAGGTCCTTTCCCACCCAAACCAGTCTGGGATGATGATTCTGGGATGGGGACCTGTGTGGACAGCAGGGCCCAATAGCCCCACCCCGATGGAGATGCAGAAAGAAGCAGAATTTTTGGTTTAAAATATTCAGGTTATTGGAGCTCAGGCCAGTTTGGGAGATTTCTTTTCATGGAGAAGATGAACTGGTTCCTCCCAAAATTACTTGGATTGGAAGGAACTTAAAATCCCATGGGATTGGGATTTGAGGTCCTTCCCACACAACCCATTCCAGGATTCTGCTTTTCCCCCCCTGCTCTGGGCACTGAGCTCTCATCAGCTCCTGCAGTGATTGAGGGGGAGCTGATGGGGCTGAGCCCTGGGTCAGCTCTGGGGTGGCACAAGCTCAGCAGGTTGGGTTTCCAGAGGGAAAAGGTGAATTCCTGCCCCAGCCCAGGCTGTGCACAGCCCTGCCCTCCCTGAGCTGGTGTGCTGAGCACGAGGGATCTGATGGATCCCTGTGGATGGATGTGATGGATCCCTGTGGATGGATGTGAGGGATCCCTGTGGATGGATGTGATGGATCCCTGTGGATGGGTGTGAGGGATCCCTGTGGATGGATGTGATGGAGCCCTGTGGATGGATGTGATGGATCCCTGTGGATGGATGTGATGGATCCCTGTGGATGGATGTGAGGGATCCCTGTGGATGGATGTGATGGATCCCTGTGGATGGATGAGATGGATCCCTGTGGATGGATGTGATGGATCCCTGTGGATGGATGTGATGGATCCCTGTGGATGGATGTGATGGATCTCTGTGCTCCCTGCAGAGCCCAGGCTCTGATGGATCCCTGTGGATGGAAGTGATGGGTCCCTGTGGATGGATGTGAGGGATCCCTGTGGATGGAAGTGATGGGTCCCTCTGGATGGATGTGATGGATCCCTGTGGATGGATGAGATGGATCCCTGTGGATGGAAGTGATGGAGCCCTGTGGATGGATGAGATGGATCCCTGTGGATGGATCTGAGGGATCCCTGTGCTCCCTGCAGAGCCCAGGCTCTAAAGGATCCCTGTGGATGGATGTGATGGATCCCTGTGGATGGAAGTGATGGATCCCTGTGCTCCCTGCAGAGCCCAGGCTCTGATGGATCCCTGTGGATGGATGAGATGGATCCCTGTGGATGGATGTGAGGGATCCCTGTGGATGGAAGTGATGGATCCCTGTGGATGGATGTGATGGATCCCTGTGGATGGATGTGAGGGATCCCTGTGGATGGATGTGATGGATCCCTGTGCTCCCTGCAGAGCCCAGGCTCTGGGCAGTGGGTAGCAGCTCATTTGTGGTGACACTGGCAGTGCACAGCATTTTCTAATGGTGCTATGAAAGATTTAGGAGGGAGGGAGAGATGCAGATCTCAGGCCCTGCAGATCTCTAATATTGCATTCCCTCCAGAAGGGAAATCACTGAATGTGCTCCCAGCTTACTGTGTTTGCCAGGGGCTGGGTTCTGCTCCTTTTCCTGCTCCTCCTGCACAGTTTCACTTCAAAAACGCAGTAAAATGTCATTTACCCTTTCCTTCCTTGCCTTCTGCTCTGAAGGGAGGGACTGAGCTGGGATCCCACTGTGGGATTCACCCCCCAAATCTGCATTTAACCCCTGCTTCCCCTGGCCTGGCTCTGTTTTCCTCTGCCCTCCCTGGGGATCCTTTATTCTGCTCTGGAAGCAAACAAACCCTCTGAAGGTTATGGCAATTTTGCTGCTGCCTCTCCATGCAGTGTTTTGGAAAATCTGGGGCTGTTTTTGGTGCTGTGGGGATCCCACCCTGCTCCACTCCCTCCCTCAGGAGATGCTTTTATATAAAAATATATAAATATATAAATATATAAATATAAAAATATATAAATATATATATATATAAATATATATATATATAATTTTATATATAAAATATATTTAATAAAAATATATAATATAGATAATAAAATATGCAAATCTCGAACCAGTGCCTTCCTTCCAGTGAGACACTTAGGCATTTTGGGGAAAAGCTGCCCTTGCAGTTACCCTGGCATTGCCATTTTTGCAGAGCTGATAAACCCAGCTCCCTTCCACTCCAGAGGGGCATTTCCATGGAATGCTGCCTTTCCACTGCTGGATATTTAATGTGCCACGGGACACAGCACCCTCGGTTTTTGGGGACAAGGGTAGAGGCTGCAGGGGATGGAAATGGGTTCTAAACTCCTTTTTTTGGCCATTTGCTGCCCTGGCAGGGCAGGATTGGAACACAGGAACAGGAATTGCATTTTTCATGGTTTGGTGTGGAATTATTGCAGGAGAGGGAGCCCCTGCCTGGGACAGGGTGTTCCTCCCAAA
Organism: Catharus ustulatus; assembly: GCF_009819885.2. NCBI lineage: Eukaryota > Metazoa > Chordata > Aves > Passeriformes > Turdidae > Catharus > Catharus ustulatus. The sequence continues at coordinate 882,674 of NC_046226.1, read as the reverse complement.
CTGGGCTTGATCCCTCACACCCAGGGTGGGTTTGATGTTCCTGCTGGGGAGGAGGTGACAATTAACCAGCCAAGGGCTGATCTGAGCCACCAAATTCGGGCTCCACGGTGCTGGGGAAGGTCCTGCCTGCTGCCAAGCTTGGAGCTAAATCACAGCTCTGTGGAATCACAGAACCGTGGAATTGTTCAGGCTGGAAAACCCCTCTGAGCCCATCGAGTCCCAGCACTGCCCCTGTCCCCAGGTGCCACCGCCAAGGGCTTTAAATCCCTCCTGGTAGCCTGGATTTTCCCAGTTTTCCCAAAATACAACACAGACTGGTGCAGCCTGGGGCTGCTGTCCTGCCCCTGCTCCCTGGACAAGGATTGTCCCTCCTGAGTCCCCCTGAGCCTCCTTCTCTCAGCCTTCCATGAGCACCTCCCAAACCCCCTCTGCCAAGTGCATCCCTGCCATCCTCAATGGGAGCTGTCACATTTCCCACCCAACAAGACGGAACAATTCGAGTTTTCCCTGCAGCTCATTTGCATACATTTTACTGAGCACATCTTGAAATATTCTCTTGTCCTGGAGTGCCTCCAACACTCGGTGGCAAATGCAATTCTCTCATTATTGCCGGGTGGTTGTTAAAAAGTGACAGTGAGAAAGGAACACAGAGCTTTCAGGCTGGATCAGCCCCTGCTCCAGGCTGCTCTGGGGGTGCCACCATGGGCACGCAGGGATGGGGAAAAGGAGAAATAAAGATGGGTGTGAAACACCAGGGCAGTGCACCATGGGCACAGCCACGGTCCTGTGGCACCTCCCGAAATTTGGGGACACCAGAGTGAGGGGGAGGAGGGAGCCAGGCAGGAGCAGCTCCTGGGGGAGCCAGCTGCTTTGCCATGTGTTGATTTTCCTCCCTCTGCTTTAATGAACTGAGGCTGTTTCGTGCCACTTCCATCAATAAATTCGACTTTTCCTGATGGTGCTGGGATCACCTTCTTCCTGGGAAGGAGCACGCTGTGAGCTGGGGAATAGCCAATAAAAACAGGGGAAAGAACCCCAGGATCCATGAGGTTGGAAAAGCCCTCCCTGGAAAGGCTGAGCTGGAACAGAGACTGGGCAGAGCAAAGGGATAAAATCAGTTTTTATGGAAGGATTCACCTTGGGCACTGCAAGAGCCCGGCCAGAGCTGCACCCAAATCAAATCCCAGATGGATCCTGGGCACGAGTTTCACACTTTTATAAGTTTGGGTTCATCTTGGGCTCAATTGTCCAACCACAGCCCCAGGCTATGGAGTCTCAGCCCTTTCCCTTTCCCTTTCCCTTTCCCTTTCCCTTTCCCTTTCCCTTTCCCTTTCCCTTTCCCTTTCCCTTTCCCTTTCCCCTTTTCCCTTTCCCCTTTCCCTTTTTGGGCACTGCCTGTCCCTGATTCCCCAGCTGGGAAGGGATTGTTTTGTCCAAGCCCTGTGAACAGAACTCACCAACACCCAACACGAAGTTCCAGAGTTTCACACTGAGCAGCAGAGTCTGCAAATACCAAAGCTGAACCCCAAGGTCACCAAGTCCCAGCTGTGCCCACCCTGTCCCCAGAGCTCTGAGTGCCACCCCCAGGTGACATCTCCAGGGATGGGATCCAAACCAGCAGACAGATATTCATGGAATAATGGAATCATTAAGGTTGGAGAAGATCTCTGAGCTCATCCAACCATTCCCAGCCCTGCCACAGCCACCCCTGCCCCGTGTCCCCAAGTGCCACCTCCACAGGGATTTAAATCCCTCCAGGGATGGGGACTGCACCCTGTGCCTGTGCCAGGGCTGGGCAGTGAATTTAGGGGAGAAATTTTCCCAAATATCCAATCTGAACCTCAGGGAATCACTGAAGTTGGAAAGGAGCTCCAAGGTCACCAAGTCCCAGCTGTGCCCACCCTGTCCCAAAGCTCTGAGTGCCACCCCCAGGTGACACCTCCAGGGATGGGGATCCAACCCCTCTGATCCCCCTTTCCATGGGGAAATTCCTGCTGTGCCCACCCTGCCCTGCCCTGCCCAGCCTGAGGCCGTTCCCTCTGCTCCTGTCCCTGTTCCTGGGGAAAGGCAGCAGAAGGGAAATTGGAGCAAATTCCCCCTCTTTGTTCCCAAAACCTTTTCCAGGAGAGCTGTGGCATTGCCAGGGTGGATCCCAGCTGCCTGAGGGGTTTGTCACGAGGTGTGTCCCAGATTAAGGTGGATTAGAGGTGATTACAGCTCCTGCTGTGGCAGGGCTAATGATCTCAAGTGTTTATTTCACGCTCCATTGCTGCGACTAAATGGCTGCAATAGATAATGGGATTATCCCAGCGTTCCTCAGCTCCAGCCTGACGGCCACAAGGAACATGGGAAGTGGCATTATTAGGGGAAAAGTGCTGCTCAGGTATTTTGTGGTCATTAAGTGTTCAATCAGAACATTTATGTGTGGTGGAAACAAATAAACCGAGGAAAATAATAACTGAGGAGTTACTAACACTTTACACAGTCATCCCAGCGACTCCCAGAACCTTTTGGGATTAATTAATGGATGCTCTGCCCACTCTTGGAACACATAAAGCCCTGATTTTGCCATGACACACTCCTCGAGTTCTGCTCTTTTCCTGGGTGGTTTATGGCCCATTCCAGCTGAAATAACTCCATTATTCCATGCTCTCCTGGCTCCCTGCAGCCTCCCAGTTGTGCTGAGGGTTTGGGTAGCTCTGAGTCACTGCTCAGAGAGCTTTGGGGTGCAGAGACCCAGCAGCTGCAGCTCCCACACTGCCAGTGGGGATTTTCTCCCTCCAGCTCAGAGTTTAGGCTGGAGCAGCTCCTGGAGAGGGGGGTGGTGTCCCAAGCCTGGCAGGGTTGAAGGGACATTGGGACAATCATGGAATACTGGAATGTCCACAGGGATCATCCAGTCCTGGAATGTTCACTGGGATCATCCAATCCTGGAATGTTCACAGGGATCATCCAATCTTGGAATGTTCACAGGGATCATCGAATTCTGGAATGTTCATAGGGATCATCCAATCCTGGAATGTTCACAGGGATCATCCAATCCTGGAATGTTCACAGGATCATCCAGTCCTGGAATGTCCACAGGATCATCCAGTTCTGGAATGTCCACAGGGATCATCCAATCCTGGAATGTTCACAGGGATCATCCAATCCTGGAATGTCCACAGGGATCATCCAATCCTGGAATGTTCACAGGGATCATCCAATCCTGGGATGTCCACAGGGATCATCCAATCCTGGAATGTTCACAGGATCATCCAATCCTGGGATATCCACAGGGATCATCCAGTCCTGGAATATCCACAGGGATCATCGAATTCTGGAATGTTCACAGGGATCATCCAGTCCTGGAATGTTCATAGGGAATATTGAATTCTGGAATGTTCACAGGGATCATCCAATCCTGGAATATCCACAGGGATCATCGAATCCTGGAATGTTCACAGGGATCATCCAGTCCTGGAATGTTCACAGGGATCATCCAATCCTGGAATGTGCACAGGGATCATCCAATCCTGGAATGTTCACAGGGATCATCGAATTCTGGAATGTTCACAGGATCATCCAATCCTGGAATGTTCACGGGGATCATCCAATCCTGGAATGTGCACAGGGATCATCCAATCCTGCACTGGCCCCCCACAAATCCCCTGTGAGGCCTCAAAATCTTTGGACAGCCCTGAGGGGATCTGAGGGTTTGGAGCAGATGTAGAATCCCAGAATTCCTGAATGGTTTGGGATGGAAGGGACTTTAAATCCCACCCTGCCCCGACACCTCCCACTGTCCCAAGCCCAGTGTCCAGCTGTGCCCATTCCCTGTAGGTCTCTTCCAACAGAAATATTCTATTAAATATTAAATATATCAAATATAAAATACAGAATAAAAGTAAATTAAGCATATTAATATACACTCAATGTATGATGTGTATTTGGGGTGGTTTTGTGGTTTTCCAGCCCAGTCTATGTGAGATGAGCATCCAGCACATCCTGATTTTACCTACCAAAGCTGGGCCTGTGCACAGCTGTTCCACCAGGGATCCACATCCAGTATTTCCCATTTCTGAGCAAAGGGAAGCTGAGGGATCGAGGGGAGCACTGAGTGAACACAGGAAACCTTCCCAGCCATGGCAAGGGCCATTATTCCTGGAAATGTTCCTTTTCCCTTCAGTCTGCTGGCTGAACCCTCCTGGATCAGCGCTCTCCACAGGTCTGTGTGTAACCAGCTGGAAAAACAACCAGAAAATACCTTTTTTTCTGCTTTGCTGCTTTTCCCAATTCCTGCACGCTCTGCTTTCAGTCACAGGAAAACTCCCAGAGAGTTCCCTGGGAGTGGGGAGGCAAATCCCAACTGGAAGAGGAGGAAAATCCCATCTGGAAGAGAAGGAAAATCCCAGCTGGAAGAGGAGGAAAATCCCACCTGGAACAGGAAGAAAATCCCAGCTGGAAGAGGAGGAAAATCCCATCTGGAAGAGGAGGAAAATCCCAGCTGGAAGAGGAGGAAAATCCCAGCTGGAAGAGCAGGAAAATCCCAGCTGGAAGAGCAGGAAAATCCCAGCTGGAAGAGGAGGAAAATCCCACCTGAAAGAGAAGGAAAATCCCAACTGGAACAGGAGGAAAATCCCAGCTGGAAGAGGAGGAAAATCCCAGCGGGAACAGGACGAAAATCCCAACTGGAAGAGGAGGCAAATCCCAGCTGGAAGAGGAGGAAAATCCCAACTGGAAGAGGAGGAAAATCCCAATTGAAACAGGAGGAAAATCCCAGCTGGAAGAGGAGGAAAATCCCACCTGGAAGAGGAAGAAAATCCCAGCTGGAAGAGGAGGTAAATCCCAGCTGGAAGAGGAGGAAAACCCCAGCTGGAAAAGGAGATAAACCCCAGGGAGGGGTGGGTGCTGAAGGAGCATCAAGAGGCAAAACTATTCTGAGCTTTACTATTCCTTCAACCCAACCTGTTCTGTGGGAAACATTTGCTGATTTAAATGACTTAATTCTGTTTAATGAATTTTTGTTGCAGATTAATGGATGTGGGCCTGAGATGTTTGTAAGGATGTTTTCCAGAATGTGTTAATATGGGAAAAACGATCCAGGGAAAGAGGGTAGTGCCTCAAATACAACATTTATGTTCTGAGTGATGGTGAGGGGAGGGAGGGCTGGCAGAGCTTTGTGCCACTGCCAGCTCCAGGTGTTGGGGACAAAGTGAAACCTTGGAAAAGAATAACCAGTTCTGGGAAGGTTGATGAATATCAATATTTACCTTTCCCATTTCCAGGCCCTGCCCTGCGCTGTGTGTGACTCTGAGCTCCATCCCAAGTGCTCCAGGCTCTGCCCTGCACTGTGTGTGACTCTGAGCTCCATCCCAAGTGCTCCAGGCTCTGCCCTGCACTGTGTGTGACTCTGAGCTCCATCCCAAGTGCTCCAGGCTCTGCCCTGCCCTGTGTGTGACTCTGAGCTCCATCCCAAGTGCTCCAGGCTCTGCCCTGCGCTGTGTGTGACTCTGAGCTCCATCCCAAGTGCTCCAGGCTCTGCCCTGCACTGTGTGTGACTCTCAGCTCCATCCCAAGTGCTCCAGGCCCTGCCCTGCACTGTGTGTGACTCTGAGCTCCATCCCAAGTGCTCCAGGCTCTGCCCTGCCCTGTGTGTGACTCTCAGCTCCATCCCAAGTGCTCCAGGCTCTGCCCTGCCCTGTGTGTGACTCTGAGCTCCATCCCAAGTGCTCCAGGCTCTGCCCTGCACTGTGTGTGACTCTGAGCTCCATCCCAAGTGCTCCAGGCTCTGCCCTGCCCTGTGTGTGACTCTGAGCTCCATCCCAAGTGCTCCAGGCTCTGCCCTGCCCTGTGTGTGACTCTGAGCTCCATCCCAAGTGCTCCAGGCTCTGCCCTGCACTGTGTGTGACTCTGAGCTCCATCCCAAGTGCTCCAGGCTCTGCCCTGCACTGTGTGTGACTCTGAGCTCCATCCCAAGTGCTCCAGGCTGTTCCTGCACTGTGTGTGACTCTGAGCTCCATCCCAAGTGCTCCAGGCTGTTCCTGCACTGTGTGTGACTCTGAGCTCCATCCCAAGTGCTCCAGGCTCTGCCCTGCGCTGTGTGTGACTCTGAGCTCCATCCCAAGTGCTCCAGGCTCTGCCCTGCCCTGTGTGTGACTCTGAGCTCCATCCCAAGTGCTCCAGGCTCTGCCCTGCCCTGTGTGTGACTCTGAGCTCCATCCCAAGTGCTCCAGGCTCTGCCCTGCCCTGTGTGTGACTCTGAGCTCCATCCCAAGTGCTCCAGGCTCTGCCCTGCCCTGTGTGTGACTCTGAGCTCCATCCCAAGTGCTCCAGGCTCTGCCCTGCACTGTGTGTGACTCTGAGCTCCATCCCAAGTGCTCCAGGCTCTGCCCTGCACTGTGTGTGACTCTCAGCTCCATCCCAAGTGCTCCAGGCTCTCTCCCAGCTCAGGCACACACAACAATCCTTTCCCAGCCCAGCACCAAGGACACGCTGCAGCTCCAGCCCCAAAAAGTGCAACCAGGGAATGGAGGAGAGAATCTGGGAGGGTGGGATGCAGAGCTGGGGCTGGGATTGGACAATGAACCCAAGGTGGGGATGGAACAGAACTGATCAAAGTGTGAAACTCCTGAGCCAGGGCCCGCCTTGGGTGCAGCCACGGCCGGGCTCTGGCACTGCCCAAGGTGAGTCCTGGGAAGGGTTTGAATCAATCCCAGCTTTATTCCTTTAGCTCTGCCAGCCCCTGCTCAGGGAGCCTCTCCAGCAGCGCTGGGGATGTGCAGGCTCTGAGCCAGCCCCACTGCCCTGGAGATGGAGCTGCCTGCATCCAACAGCTCTGCAGGGAATGGGAATTGTTGGGTCCCAGAAATTTGGGATTTTTGATCTTTCTGTGCTGTCATGCACTGACCCCAGGAGAACACTGCTGTGACCTGAGCCTTGGAGAAGGCTCCAGATTTGGGTGATGGAGTTAAAATCAGGGGTGTGCAGTTAAATAGAAGTGTGTGATTTCACATGGGGAAAAGTTGAATTTGGAATTTTAGAATACAGCAATAAGTGCAGTACAAGATGGACATTCTGGAGTCTTGTCCCTTTCTTCTTCTTCTTCTTCTTCCTCATGATTTCAGGCAGTAGTTTTTGGATTGGATGGGAAATCCCACAGTGCAGGTCACAGGAGTTTGGTTATTGGGTCCAAAGTACCAGTAATACAGATGTTAGCTCTTAATTGGGTAGTTGGGCTTTAAAACACCTTGCAGCCAGCTCGATTCACCTCCTTTTTCTCACTTTTGGCCTGGCAGCTGAAAGTGCTGAAGAACTCTCTGTGCTTTAGACAAGATTTAATAAACAACCAAGCCCGAACAGGAAATCCATCTCTTGAGTTTCAATCCTGACTCTGGGTGAAGGCAAAAAAAACAAAAGCTAATTTTTTTTGTCCACTTTCAGAGCCCAGCTGCCCACACTCATCCTCAGAAGAGCAGCAGGGCTGGCACCTGCTCCAGCACTCAGAATTCATCCTGCCTTGCTGAAATCACCTTTTTTCCTTGTGGCTCCATCCTGTCACCCCCTCCCTGATCAATAAATTCCTTCCCTGGGGTTCTGGTGCTCCTCACCCCTGTTTTCATCCAGGATAATCCAAGAATTTCCTGATTATCTTTTACCATTCTCTGAGTCAGTTATATGAACAAAAGCTTTTTACATCACCAAAAAAAGATATTTATCACTCTGCTATTTCCAAGTTTTTTTAATAGGAGAACTAAATGAAATTATATTCATACAGCAAAGTTTTCCAACATTATACACATAGCATTCATTTTAATATTTGTGAAAAACCAATAATATAAAATGTATTTATAACAAAAAGTGAGGAGAGTTCCCCAGCAGGGCTGGTGGGGTTTTCACTCCACTGCTCATGAGCTGCCAGCATGCTGGGCCCTGTCTTCGTGGGGATTGGGGGTGTTTGATCTCCCTTTTTCTCACTCTATTCTGAAAGTTCTGGCATTTCCTGTGATTTATCCCACTGAAAACTGAAGTGATTATTTACCTAATGCTCTCAAAGCCATCCTTTGCTTTCCAGGCAGGTGCTGGGGATCCTGGGCCCCTGTGTTTGTGGAATTAAATCACTGACTCTTTACAGTTTGAATGGGATTTTGTTGGAACATTTCATGCAGTTATAATTTAATCTTTCTTCCCTTTCACAGAGTGATTCGATTTTGCCCAAATCAGGCATCAGATTAATCTGAAATAATGTTCAAACAGCTTGAGTTGAAAAACAGCAAAGCCCTGTCAGTGCCCCTCCTGGAGGAGCCTTTTCCATCACAGCCTCCAGAGAGGAGAGATGATCTGGGGAATCCTCGGAGTTTCCTGCAGGGAGAGATTTTCCATCCTCTGTGGGCTTTGCACAAAACCATGGGATGGTTGGAAGGGACCCAAATCCCACCCTGGGTGGGCAGGGACACTCCCACTGCCCCAGTGTCCAACCTTGGGCACTGCCAGGGGTCCAGGGCAGCCACAGCTGCTCTGGGAACACTGATGGGTGAGATCATGTCAAAACACCAGAATTATGTCAAATAAAACCCCCAGTTCAATGGGTTTTGTTTCAGGAACATGTCCCATACACCAGGAGGGTGGAGAGGACTTTGGGTTGTGTCCAAGCCAGGTGAGGTCTCAGGGCAGGGCTAAGGAGGAGCAGTAAAACATGTTTTCCTCTCCAAGCTGACATTCACTGCAGTAATATTTCAACAAAACAATCTGGAAGAAAAAATTGCCAATTTATTTTTCAACATAAATTGTCCAGAGCAGATAAAGTTCCTCAGATTAGCTCAGGCTTTGTGCTGGGGGTGCTCTGGTGTTTCCTCCTGGGTGAGGCTGAAATCATCAGTCAGGGCTGGATTAAACAGCCCCCTGATCCCTTTGGAGAATGAACATTCCCAGATTCCAGCCTTGCAGGTTTCTCAGAGAATCTCTGCTCCCTTTCACCCCTCACTGATCAGCACCCTCAGAGGAACACGCTGTCAAACAGCAGATGGTGCATTATTCTAGAAATAACTGATCAACATATGTTTACTTCAGCCGTCCAGGCAGCGTTTGAAACAGGAATTATTTCATGTGTGGATGAAGAAACGCGGCTTTCAAAGGGCTCAGCTCCCAGAGGGCACAATTAGCACATCCCAGCACGGGGCTGGGAATCAAAGCTCTGCAGCTCCACCTGATATTCTCTTGTTTGAGCCGGGCCTGCCTCACCAAAGGATTTCCTTCAGTGCTGAGCAATCATTCTGGGCCAGGAAAATTCCCTGGTCCTGCTGCTGCTCCTGCTTCAGCTGCTCTGAAAATCCAGCCCTGCACTCCCTCGGGGGAGGAGTGAATTGTCCATCAGCAGCTGATGTGGATCCCTCAGAACTCATGGCAATTTGTCTTTGCTCCCAAATAATTCCACTTATTAATTGAAAATATGAGCCTATTTTCAATTTATTAAGAAAAAAATAAAAAGAGGCTTCATTAATTTTGGGAGGTTCATCAACACTGGAGGGGCTGCCCAGGGATTTTGGATTCCCCATCCCTGGAGGAATCCCCCAAGGAATTCCTGGGGGTGGCACTCAGAGCTGGGACTCCATGGGATTTTCTGCTCTGTGTTTACATGCTGGAATAACTACCTGAACCTCATTTATATATATATATATATATTTATATATATATATAAATATATATATAAAAATATATATATAATATATTATATATAATATATATTATATATATAAAAATATATATATTATACATATACATGTACATATACATATATTTATTTATTTTTCTATCTATTTATTTATTTATTTTCCCATTTGGAATTTTCCCCCTCAAAAATCTGCCATTTCTAATGCTGGAAAAAATAAAATTCACTCTGGAATGGAAAGCAAAGGTACAGAACCAAGTGATCAATTAAAGAAAATAATTAATTTTTGATTAAGTAAAATTAATTCTTAATTATAAATATAATATTATATATAATATATTTTATATGTATTATATACAATAGATAATAAAATTAATAGCAAATAATAATAATATGTAATATAACATAATTTATATTATATTATATTATATTATATTATGTTATGTTATGTTATGTTATGTTATGTTATGTTATGTTATATTATATTATATTATATTATATTATATTATATTATATTATATTTCATCAATACAAAAATTACTCTTTTATCAGTACAAATATTGCTCATATCAATACAAATATTGTTTTTTTATCAATACATATATTGCCCTTTTATCAATACAAATATTGCTTTTATATCAATACAAATATTGTTCTTTTATCAATAAAAATATTGTTCTTTTATGAATACAAATATTGCTCTTTTTCCAATAAATAAATTACTCTTTCGTCAATGCAAATATTGCTTTTCTATCAATACAAATCTTGCAGTTTCTCCTGCTCCCACAGAACCCAGCGCTGCTGATCCTTACCCATCCCCCTGCAGATCCTCCGGTGTGATTTCACAAAATCTGTTCTGCAAAAATCCCAACCCACCCATCCAACCTCACAAACCCTGCACAGCCCTGCCAGGGGAGACCTGGGCTGCCCCAAACCTTCAGCTCAACTTCCTGGGCAGGGAATTGTTGCAATTTGGACAATTTACCTTGGAGGTTTTTTCATAAAGAGAGGAGAAAAATTGGTATTATTGTTGGCCTGGTTTCCAAGAACAACATTTCAGTGTGGTTGATTTATATTTATATTTATATTTATATTTATATTTATATTTATATTTATATTTATATTTATATTTATATTTATATTTATATTTATATTTATATTTATATTTATATTTATATTTATATTTATATTATATTTATATTTATATTTTTGAAATATAATAGTACATTTCTACATATAAAATTTTATATTTATATATTATATTCACAATGTTTATTCACACATTATAGAACTATGTATTTATATATATTTACATAGAAACTTATTTATTTATTTGCTTTTATTTTATATTATAGATGTATAAATAAGGTATATTTTATATATTTATTTATATGTTTTTATATTTATACACTTATGGTATTTATACATAAATACTGAATTATTAAAGTATTTATATATGAATTTATAGTCTAGTATTATATATATTTATAGTATAGTATTTATATACAGTATATTATAAAGAGTATAAGGTATATAGTAAATATAGTAAATTAGTATAAATTTATTTACTGTATATAAATTTATTATTTATATATAGTACTATATTTATAAATATAGTATATATTATTTATTTATATGTAAATACTTTTAAATATTATATATATTTATATATTTATAAATATGGTATATATTATTTATTTATACATAAATACATTTTAATATTACATATTTATATATATATTTTTATAAAAAGATATATTTTATATATTTATATATGTTTTTAATATATATAATATATATTATTTATATATTTTTAATGTAATTATATACTTTAATATATTTATATATATTTATATATTTATATATATTTTATAGATATATTTATAAGTATAATTTTATAGATTTATATTTATATTTATATTTATATTTTTATATATATAATTATTATATCCCGATTATACACATCTGCATATGCACAGAAATCGATCTCTTTGGTGCTGCTGGGAGTAGGAGAACCCTGGAATTGTTTATGTTGGAAAAGCTCTCCAAGATCAAATGCGGCCATTCCCCAGCACGGCCAGCACTGCCCCCTGTCCCCAGGTGCCACCTGAGCAAGGTCTGGGTGCTTCTCCCGGGACCAAACTGCATCTGGAACCCAAAATCCCGGGAATTGTCATTTGTGCCGAGGGAATTCCAGCCCAGAGGTTCCCGTGGGGCGTCCCCAGCTATGCCCTGACAGGGACTGACAGTGACAGCCGGGGTGGCACTGGGGACAGGGGTGGGGACAGGGGCTGAGCCCTGCTGGGCTCTCACAGAGAGGATTTGTTTGTCCCAGTCTGAATTTCAGTGCCATTGTGGCTCTGGAGCACAACGGTCACAGCTGGAGGGACACGGGGACAGAGGAAGAGCCAGAGAATCCCAGACTGGTTTGGGAAGGGACCTCAAACCCCCCCAGTGACACCCTGGATGGGCAGGGACCCCTCCCACTGTCCCCAGTGTCCATCCTTGGACATCCCAGGGATCCAGGGGCAGCCACAGCTGCTCTGGGAATCCATCCCAGCCAGGAATTCCCAATTCCCAACATCCCACCCATCCCTGCCCTCGTGTGCTTCAGACCCACTCCCCGTGTTTGCACTCCCAGGGCAGGGTGAGGGCAGAGCAGCCCCTGGAGCTCAGGATCCTGCTGGGAATTCCAGGATATTCCATCCCCTGCTCTGGGCAGGATCCTGCTGGGAATTCCAGGATATTCCATCCCCTGCAGTGCAGGATCCTGCTGGGAATTCCAGGATATTCCATCCCCTGCTCCGGGCAGGATCCTGCTGGGAATTCCAGGATATTCCATCCCCTGCTCCGGGCAGGATCCTGCTGGGAATTCCAGGATATTCCATCTCCTGCTCCGGGCAGGATCCTGCTGGGAATTCCAGGATATTCCATCCCTGCAGGGCAGGATCCTGCTGGGAATTCCAGGATATTCCATCCCCTGCAGTGCAGGATCCTGCTGGGAATTCCAGGATATTCCATCCCTGCTCTGGGCAGGATCCTTCCAGGAATTCCAAGATATTCCATCCCCTGCAGGGCAGGATCCTGCTGGGAATTCCAGGATATTCCATCCCCTGCAGCTCAGGATCCTGCTGGGAATTCCAGGAGATTCCATCCCCTGCAGTGCAGGATCCTGCTGGGAATTCCAGGATATTCCATCCCTGCTCTGGGCAGGATCCTGCTGGGAATTCCAGGATATTCCATCTCCTGCTCCGGGCAGGATCCTGCTGGGAATTCCAGGATATTCCATCTCCTGCTCTGGGCAGGATCCTGCTGGTACAAACCCCAGCAGCTCCCACCTCCATAAGATTTCATTTCCTTCCTTGGGCACTTTTCCTTTCAGCAGCTCCGTGTTCTTGTGCTGTTAATTCCCTAAAAATCTATTTTTACCCAGCGGTTGCATTATCCCTCTATTCATACGAGCTGATTTAGAACTAATAAAACCTTGATTATGTACCATGAACCAGGAGTGGGATTTCGTTTGTGCTCAGATCTGCCTGGAAATTTGTTTCCCACTTCTTTCATCCAAATGATTTCTTTGTCTCCCCGCCGTAAAAGATGCTCGGTGCTGTCTGAGCAATCATATTTAACTGTGACAGAGCAAATTAAAAAGGGATTTTCGGGCATCCACACAGCACAAATGAGGCTCACAGTTCATCTACGTCTTTGTAGGCAGCCACGGGGTGCTCAATATTTTTATTTGAAATTATGCACGTACGAGGGTGAGATGGTTATTGGCTCAGGAATTACAGTTCCCCCTCAGCTGCAGGCTGGGAGAAGCCAACCCTGCTGGAACCCTGGAGAAGAGGTTTTGCTGGAACGAGCTGAGCAAAACAAAGCCGGGCCAAGAGCGAGGTTTTTAAGAGCTGAATTAATTTTGTAATGATGAAAACACGAGAAAAAGGCAATAGTTTATAACTGGGGGTTCTGGGAATGCTGTGTGCTGGGAGCAGGGAGGGGAGGGCTGGGGGCAGTGATCGGGGGGTGTGTGGGGATGGAGGGCACTGGGGGCACCAGGAAAACAATGTGGAGTGAGACTTGAACTGGGCATGAGGAAATATTCCATTTAATCCCTTTCCTTTCCTTTCCTTTCCTTTCCTTTCCTTTCCTTTCCTTTCCTTTCCTTTCCTTTCCTTTCCTTTCCTTTCCTTCCCTTCCCTTCCCTTCCCTTCCCTTCCCTTCCCTTCCCTTCCCTTCCCTTCCCTTCCCTTCCCTTCCCTTCCCTTCCCTTCCCTTCCCTTCCCTTCCCTTCCCTTCCCTTCCCTTCCCTTCCCTTCCCTTCCCTTCCCTTCCCTTCCCTTCCCTTCCCTTCCCTTCCCTTCCCTTCCCTTCCCTTCCCTTCCCTTCCCTTCCCTTCCCTTCCCTTCCCTTCCCTTCCCTTCCCTTCCCTTCCCTTCCCTTCCCTTCCCTTCCCTTCCCTTCCCTTCCCTTCCCCAGGGGCTCTGGGTCCAGAGCAAACCCTTCAGCCCTGAAAACACAAATCCTAAAGATTTACACTGCAGAAGGAAAACCCCAAGTCCCAAGAGTTCCAGTGGGGTTTTAGATCCCACGACTTCAAGCCAATTTCAGGAACACTGGCAGCCTTTTGACTTCATTTCAGACACTTAGTTGTGGTTTTATGCCTGATTTATTCCTGAAGGGCTACACGGTGCTTTTGGTTTCTTCCCTGGAACCTGGAGTTTTATGTTTGTATGGATTTTAAAGGAAATTTACAGCAGCACTAAGGCACTGCTTTTTGAAGCAGGGGATTCGGGGAGAAGTGAGCATAAAAATGTGGTTTGTGCTGGAAATCTGCATCCTCCTCTCCAGTGCCACTCCATTTGATGTTCTGAAGTGCTGCAAAAGACAAAATGTTCGGGAGCTGCAGCAGGGGATGAAAGCAGGCGGGGAGGATTCCAAACCTGGGACAGGAATTGCAGGATCAGAGCCAGAGGGATTCCTGAACTGAGCCCCTGGGTCACTGCCAAGCTCCCACCAGGAGCTGCCCCGCTCCTGCAGCTCCCAGCTGGGCAGGCCCTGCCCAAGGCAGTTTGCTCCAGTTATTGGTCAGTATTGATCAGTTATTGATCAGTTATTGACCAATTATTGACCAATTATTGACCAGTTATTGACCAGTTACTGACCAGTTATTCACCAGTTATTGAGTAATTATTGACCAATTATTGACCAGTTATTGATCTGTTACTGACCAGTTACTGACCAGTTATTGACCAGTTACTGATCAGTTATTGATCAGTTATTGAGCAGTTATTGAGCAGTTATTCACCAGTTATTCACCAGTTATTGACTAATTATTGACCAGTTATTGACCAGTTATTGACCAGTTATTGATCAGTTATTGAGCAGTTATTCACCAGTTATTCACCAGTTATTGACTAATTATTGACCAGTTATTGATCAGTTATTGAGCAGTTATTGAGCAGTTATTCACCAGTTATTCACCAGTTATTGACTAATTATTGACCAATTATTGATCAGTTATTGAGCAGTTATTGATCAGTTATTCACCAGTTATTGACTAATTATTGACCAGTTACTGACCAGTCATTGACCAGTTACTGACCAGTTATTGACCAGTTATTGACCAGTTATTCACCAGTTATTGACCAATTATTGACCAATTATTGACCAGTTATTGACCAATTATTGACCAGTCATTGAGCAGTTATTCACCAGTTATTGACCAATTACTGACCAATTATTGACCAGTTGTTGACCAGTTATTGATCAGTTATTGACCAGTCACTGAGGCTTTGTGGGCCCAGGTGATGCTGGGAGCCGGTGTTCCCAACCCTCTCCCCAAAAACCATCTCCTTTTCAAACCACAGCAGCACCTCCGGGCCATTCCTTCCCCAGCACTGGTGGGAAAAGCCCTGTGGGATTTCAGACCGGCAGTGCAGAGGGTTGGTGTTTATCCAGTTTGCTGCTGGAAGGTGTCCCTGGTGGGATTTAATGTCCCTTCCAACCCAAACCATTCTGGGAGCAGCCAAGATCTGCATTCCCTGAGATTTATCCCTTGGTTCTGTGCTCCCATTTTTATTTTCCTGGCTCAGAAACTGGGCAGGGATTTCAGGGGGATGGGGCTGCACCTGCCCAGCCCTTCCCCACAGCAGCCTCATCCCAGTGCTCCCATCTCCCCTGTCCCTCCTGGCTGTCCCTGTGGATGGGGATGTGTCCCTGGGCAGCACATCAGCCCAGGGGAGGGCCTGGATAAAACCAGCACTAACTGCACCTTCAGAAACAACAGGGACACTTGTTTTGGAGAGAACTGTGAAACTTCAAAGCTGAAGCTCCTCTTTGAAAACAACCTTATCTCCTGGAGTCTGCAGGTATCAGCACTCTGCTGCCAGATAAGGACACTGACGGTGTCACCTGGCAGGGGAGGTGACAGATAAGGACACAGCCTGATCACCATTCCCTGCCACTTTTCCTTTGCTGTTTTCCTCCCCAAGCCAGTGAGAGCAGAGAAACCTCAAGGAAAATCAGCATCCATTGGCCACACACTCAGAATGCACAAAGCAGCTCCAAACCAGAATGGGAGCTGGGCACTTTGGAAAAATTCATTTTCTGAGGGATGGTGTGTCCTGGGATTTGCTTTCAAAGCAAGGAATTGAGGCTCAGCCAACACGGAGGGTGAATCCCAGTGCCCATGGGATTTTCCCTTGGCACCTGGAGCACATCCCTGTGCTCTGGAGGAGCTCTCCCAGCTGAAATATCCCACTGGAAATATCTCAGCTGGAGTGGAAATGGGATTGAAAAGGGGAAAGGAGGGTGGGTTGTGTCAGGGTGAATCACCCAGGGTGTGATCCCTTCTGTTCCTACAGGAGCCCTCTGGGAGCTCCTCCTTTTCTGAGCACCCCAAGCCCTCCGTGCTGATGGAGCACAGAGATTTTTCACATTCCAAATCCGTGCCCAGCAGGGGGAATGGCTCATCCTGCTGAGTCTGAGCTGCTGGTGTTCGTGCTGCTGTGTGTGAAAATAAATGCCTGTTCAGGCTCAGAGCTGCACCCCAGCACCCTCCCAGCTGAGGGATGAGGGTGGAGTTCAGGGGATTTTAAATGCTTGGAATTATTTGGTATTTTCCCTCTGGAACAGCTTTTTTTAAATTATGGATTTTTTTCCAAAAATGCCCTGAGTATCTGAATCTGGAGGGTCCCTCCTTTTATCAAATTCACCTGCCACAAGGGCCAAAAATTTGTACTAAATAAAGCAAGTAAAAAGCAAATCACTCGTTAACAACCAGAGTAGGAATTTTATGTTCCTTCTGCCACTCATGGGAGCTCAGGGAGGTTTTTCTGGAGGGGCCTTGGAGAACCCAGAGTGCCAGGAGGAGGAGAATTGTTCACCTGGACACATCTGGGAACACAGATCCATGGAAAGGTGTTGGAACCATGGAATGGGAGTTCTGGACAGTCAGGCACTGACCCCAGGAGAACACTGAATTTGTTCTGAGGCCTTGGGGAAGGCTCCAAATTTGGGTGATGGAGTTAAAATCACAGGTGTGTAGGTAAATAGAAGTGTGTGATTTCACATGGGGAAGGGTTTGGAATTTGGGGTTTTTATAACACAGTAATGGGTATGGGATAAGCTGGAGGATTTTGGGTGATTTTTTTTGGGTTCATCTTCCTTCTTGTTCATGGTTTCAGGCAGCAGTTTGTGGTTGGTCAGTGTCACACTGAGGGTCATGGCAGTTTGGTTATTGGGTTAAAAGTATCAATAATAGAGGTGCTAATTCTCTGTTTAGCTTTGAGAGACCTTCAGCAGCTGGATCTGTCCCCATTTTGCTCACTTTTAGCTGGCAGCCAGAAGCATTGCAGAACTCTTTGTATTTTTTGTTAAGATTTAATAAACAACCAAGCCTGAAAACGAGAAAATTAATTTCCTTTGTGTGTTTTTTAATCCTGGCTCTGAGTGAAGACAGAAGAGACTGAGACAAAGCAGTAATGAGTGGTTCAAACCAACTTCCAGTGATCCAGGCAGGATTGAGTGTGGGGATGCCCTGTGGACCAGGGATCAGGAGAAACTGAGGTCCCTGTGGAAAGGCACAGCCAAGGAAGGGCTGTTTCAGTCTGGCTTTGCTGTTTGTTTGTTTGTGTAAATCATTTTCTGGCCTTAATTCCTGAGGTGCCACGAAATTCAAGTTGATAACTTACTGATCTGCTGCATTTATTTAAATTAAAACCAGGAGTCCAGCTCTGTTTTAGTGAGGGAACCTCATTTTCCTTGTTACCTTCAGAGGAGGGGAAAGGATGGGAATGATCTGTCCCTGCTTCCCTGGCAAACAGAGCTCACACAAAACCACATCAAACCTCTCCAGAGCTGCAGCAGAATAACAAACTGTTTGTTTGCAGAGCAGGCTCTGGAGCTGATTGCTGTAATTGAGGATGCAGAGAGAGGCTCTGAGCTTTTGCCAATTCCTTGGCTGCTGCAGTTTTCTCCTGGGAGCTGATTGCCAGCAGGAGCTGTGGCACCTGAACTGTGCAGGGCTGGGAAAGCAATCCCTGCGTGCTGGGAGTGGAGGAAGGAGCTCTGCTTGCTCCTCAGAATTCCAGACAGCCCAGCACTGAGGGTGGCAATGGCTTTGGTTTTTCTGCTCCTGTTTCTGAGCTCAAAATCCCAAATGCAGCTGCAAATCCTAAATCACCACCGGCCCTGGAAGAGCAGGGAGGGGACAGGCTCAGCTCCTGTGCCAGGCTGGCAGCAGAGGGACACGGAATGTGGCTCTGGAAGGGCTTCAGGAGTTCCTGGGGGTGGCACTCAGAGTCTGGGCTGGGGATGGGATGGGCATGGGGCACTCCATGGGCTGGGAGGGCTTTTCCAGCCTCAGGGGTTCTGGGATTCTGACAGGACGGGACCAGACTCCACTGCAGTCACCACAGACACCCAGCAAGGCTCTGCTCTCCCCCTGAGTTCCCCAAGGCTGCATTCCCTGTCCTGAGCCTCTCCTGTGATCTGCTCAGCTCTGCCATCCTGGAACAGGAGCCAGTTTCCTTCCCAGCCCGAAGGATGCTGTGATTCCTCATCAGGCACTGAGGGAAGGTGGCCCAGCCTCTCTGCAGTGCTTGAAGTGCTGCACTCATCAAGGCTGCTGAATAATTCAGGTGGATTTATTTCACTTTTGTGGCTCGTTGTCTTTCCTGGATTCCTCATCTCCCTGCCTTGGTTCCTGACCACGAACCAGACAATTATTTCTGGAGCCTGGGAGGTTCAGAGGAAGGCTGCTCCAAGGCTGAGGCTCTCCCCAGCTCTGCTATTGATCCCTGCCTCAGGAAGGTGTCAGGATTAATAAAAAGCGCAGGGTGGGCTCTTACAAAGTCTGTTTTTGATACATGAATTTTCTGTGTTGCCAAAGGAACAGCTCCTGCCTCGCTGAGGGGTCTCCTCAGTGCCCACCCACCCCATTCCTGCCCTGTCCTGGTGTTCTCTGGGTGCTGGATCCGTGGGGATGCTGGAAGTGTTCACAGAGCAAACACTGATCTCAGGGCAACCTGAGCAGAGACAGAGGCAGCTCCTGCCAGGCTGCAGCTCTGGCTGTGGCAGCATTGCCACTGCTGGAGAGATCAGCCCTGCCTGGAGCCCTGTGGTGCTCCTGGAGCCCTGTGTTCCATCCTGGAGCCCTGTGCTGCTCCTGGAGCCCTGTGCTGCTGTTCCTGCCCCATCCTGGAGCCCTGTGCTGCTCCTGGAGCCCTGTGCTGCTGTTCCTGCTCCATCCTGGAGCCCTGTGCTGCTCCTGGAGCCCTGTGTTCCATCCTGGAGCCCTGTGCTGCTGTTCCTGCTCCTGCCTGGAGCCCTGTGCTGCTGTTCCTGCCTGGAGCCCTGTGCTGCTCCTGGAGCCCTGTGTTCCATCCTGGAGCCCTGTGCTGCTGTTCCTGCTCCATCCTGGAGCCCTGTGCTGCTGTTCCTGCTCCATCCTGGAGCCCTGTGCTGCTGTTCCTGCTCCATCCTGGAGCCCTGTGCTGCTGTTCCTGCCCCATCCTGGAGCCCTGTGCTGTTCCTGGAGCCCTGTGCTGCTGTTCCTGCCTCATCCTGGAGCCCTCTGCTGTTCCTGGAGCCCTGTGCTGCTGTTCCTGCTCCATCCTGGAGCCCTGTGCTGCTGTTCCTGCTCCATCCTGGAGCCCTGTGCTGCTCCTGGAGCCCTGTGTTCCATCCTGGAGCCCTGTGTTCCATCCTGGAGCCCTGTGTTCCATCCTGGAGCCCTGTGCTGCTGTTCCTGCTCCTGCCTGGAGCCCTGTGCTGCTGTTCCTGCTCTATCCTGGAGCCCTGTGCTGCTGTTCCTGCCTGGAGCCCTGTGCTGCTCCTGGAGCCCTGTGTTCCATCCTGGGGCCCTGTGCTGCTGCTCCTGCTGCATCCTGGAGCCCTGTGCTGCTGTTCCTGCTCCATCCTGGGGCCCTGTGCTGCTGTTCCTGCCCCATCCTGGGGCCCTGTGCTGCTGTTCCTGCTCCATCCTGGAGCCCTGTGCTGCTCCTGGAGCCCTGTGTTCCATCCTGGAGCCCTGTGCTGCTGTTCCTGCTCCATCCTGGGGCCCTCTGCTGTTCCTGGAGCCCTGTGCTGCTGCTCCTGTTCCATCCTGGAGCCCTGTGCTGCTGTTCCTGTTCCATCCTGGAGCCCTGTGCTGCTGTTCCTGCTCCATCCTGGAGCCCTGTGCTGTTCCTGGAGCCCTGTGCTGCTGTTCCTGCTCCTGGAGCCCTGTGCTGTTATTCCTGCTCCATCCTGGAGCCCTGTGCTGCTGCTCCATCCTGGAGCCCTGCAGTTGGAAATCTTCTCTGTTTGTTAAACGCTCTCCCAGGGTATTTACCTGTGGCATTAGAGTGAGGAATTAAACCGTGGAGCAGATCCTCCCTGGGGAATTGTCTCTTGAAGGATTTGATCGTTGCTGGCAGAATCTGCACCTGCTGTGCTTGTTGAGGCTGTGGGATGAGCCCAGAGCTCCTGGAGCACAGGGAGATGTGCCAAATCCTCCTGAGAGCACAGGGAGGTGTCCCAGGGCTCCCAAAGCACAGGGAGGTGTCCCAAATCCTCCTGAGAGCACAGGGAGGTGTCCCAAAGTTCCTGAACACACAGGGAGATGTCCCAAATCCTCCTGAGAGCACAGGGAGATGCTCCAAATCCTCCTGGAGCACAGGGAGGTGTCCCAAATCCTCCTGGAGCACAGGGAGGTGTCCCAGAGCTCCCAAAGGACAGGGAGGTGTCCCAAATCCTCCTGTTTTGGTAAAATGTAAAAGGTTTAATAAAAAGACAATAGGAGATATAAAGTAAAGGGTTAAAACGGCCGGGTGCTTGGTGAGCTGCTAAGAGCACACGATTGTTTTGGGAATGCTCTTTTAAATAGACTTTACAATACATCAACTTGTTGCATATTCATAATCCTTAATGTATAGTTAAACTTTTTGGGAACTGTTTAGCATGGCTACTTTTTAGGTTCGCTTTTTTAGAGCATGTGTGTTTTTTGGTTTGTGGTTTAAATTTTTTTTTTATTACTTTCAATTTGGGTGGTGGTTTTGGCTTTTTGCAGCTGGTGAGTGTTGATAATTGTTGTGTCAGCTGCAGGGTTTTTATTCCACGTTCACAGGCTTTTATTTTAATTAAGTGGATAGTTTAAGCATACTATCTCTAAAAAACTTATGTCTAACTTTTGCTATTAGAACAAAAGAAAAAAGTCTATATTCATACAGAAAAGCTGTTTTAACATTATCCATATAGCATTTATCCCAATATTTGCAAAAAGCCAACAATGTGTCATGCACTTCTAACACAGGGATCTGGGAGCTGCACGGCTGGGGAAGCTTCCCAGAGGGAACAAACTCTTTGCTGAGCATTCCCTTCGGAATTCCCAACTTCCCGAATGCTCAGGCTGCTGCTCCAGCCTCCTGTGTCCAGCCCTGGCTCCACCTCAGCGCTCCCAGGGACATTTCCCACAGGGATGAAGCATCCTCAGCATTTCTGCAGCAGGCACAAACCCCCTGTTCCACACAGCCTGCGAGCCTTGAGTCCATTCTGGACCTGAATAAACGCTGCTGGGTTCTGCTGCAAGAGGCTTGAGCTGCTCATGGATTTTATTAACAGCACACCCAAGGGTTTGGCAAGAGATAAAAGGCGTGGGCAGGAGGCTGATAATGTGCTAAAGGCTCCTGGGTGGCTTCCTCTGTGCTCACAGCTGGATTTGCTCCAGCCTGGCCCTGATTTTGGGCTGTGGTGGATGTTCCTGTGCTGGGAAGAGCTGGGGTCACTCCTGTGGCACCTGGGTCACTGCAGGGGACACAGCTCGTGGGACACTGAAAGTCTCATTTATGGGTTTGTTAATCTGAGATTGTACAGAACCAGAGAGAATCCTGGAATGGTTTGGGTTAAAAGGATCTTAAATCCCACAGAGCCACCCCTGCCATGGCAGGGACCCCTCCCCCTGTCCCCAATGTCCAACCTGGCCTGGGACATTCCAGGGATCCAGGGGCAGCCCCAGCTGCTCTGGCAATTCCAGCCCAGCCAGGAATTCCTTCCCAACATCTTATAAGTTTTAATTGCCCTTATTAAAGTCTTACAGCTTCAATAAATCCATTCCAGACCCGGGATGGCTTTAGGAGGTGCCTTGGTGGCTGTTGGAAGGGGATGGGGCGGTGGCTCAGCCATTGCTGGCTTTTCAATAAAATTTGTTTTTGACACACCTGGGGGCTGGAATCAGCCCCAGAACGTGGGGCTTGTGCAGCTGCTGGGGGTTGGACACTTCCCAACCTCCCTCCTCTGCTTCCTGAAGTCCAAAAGGGAGACCTGAGCATTTTGTTTGCTTGGCTGGGTTCCCCCTCACTGTCACTGTGGCCATGCTCAATTATTAGCTAATAAATTATATTATTAGCTAATAAATAATAACACCCATTGACCTCCCTGCAGCCCTGGTAGGGCAGAGATTGCCCTCAAGTCTCCTGG
The DNA here is from genome assembly GCF_009819885.2 of Catharus ustulatus. Taxonomy (NCBI): domain Eukaryota; kingdom Metazoa; phylum Chordata; class Aves; order Passeriformes; family Turdidae; genus Catharus; species Catharus ustulatus. Next base: position 860,071 of record NC_046226.1, on the reverse strand, counting down.
TGTGAAAAGCACGTTTTATTGTTTTGGTAAAATTTAAATGGTTTAATAAAGAGATAATAGGAGATAAATATAAAGTAAAGGGTTAAAATGGTTGGGTGTTTGGTAAGTTGTTAAGAGCACATGGTTGTTTTAGGAACGCTTTTTAAAATACACTTTACAATACATTAACTTGTATATTTATGGGTTTTTTTTAATAGTAAAAAATATTTGGGAATTATTTAGTATGGTTACTTTTTGGGGGTTTTTTTTAGAGTATGTGTGTTTTTTGGTTTGTGGTTTTTATTTTTTTAAATTATTTTTTAATTTGGGTGGTGGTTTTGGCTTTTTGTAGTCAGTGGGTGTTGATAATTGTTGTGTCAGTTGTAGGGTTTTTATTATACATTTATGGGCTGTTATTTTAATTAAGTGGGTAGTTTAAGCATACTGTTTTTAAAAATATATATTTTTAAATTTTATTATTAGAAAAAAACTTATACAGAAAAATTATTTTTACATTATATATATAGTATTTATTTTACTAGTTGCAAAAAGCCAACAATATTTATAACTCTGGGGTTGCCACCCGAAACGAGACCTGCCAAGAGCAGGGGGGTTTTTGGGGAGGGACAGGAGGGGAGGGAGCAGGGCTGGGGCTCCAGGGCAGCTGGGGTTGCAGGAATGGGATTTTCCCCAGGGTTTGACCCCAGCTGTCCAACATCCCCCAGCTCTGCCCCCTCCCAGTGCGGTGGGACAGGGGTGGGAGCGGGAGTGGGAAAATCCCTGGGTTGAGATGGGAACAGCACAGCAAGGAATCCCTGTATCCGTGTCCCACGGGCCACTCTGGGAGTGCTCCAGCCACGGCTGGGGAGTGCAGACCCCCCAGCCCAGAGGATAAAAATCCCACACTCCAAAGGATAAAAATCCCACAGCCCAAACAATGCAAACCCCACACCCCAGAGGATGTAAACCCCAATCACTGTAAACCCCAAACAGTGCAAACCCCACACCCCAAACCATGCAAACCCCACAGCCCAAAGGATAAAAATCCCACACCCCAAACACTGCAACCCCACACCCCAAAGGATGCAAACCCCACAGCCCAAAGGATGCAAAGACCCAAACTCAGATCCCAAACACAGACCCAAACTCAGACCCAAACACAGCCCCAAACTCAGACCCAAACACAGACCCAAACACAGACCCCAAACACAGATCCCAAACACAGACCCCAAACACAGACCCCAAACACAGACCCCAAACACAGACCCCAAACTCAGACCCAAACACAGACCCAAACACAGACCCAAACACAGATCCCAAACACAGACCCCAAACACAGACCCCAAACACAGACCCCAAACACAGATCCCAAACTCAGACCCAAACACAGACCCAAACACAGACCCCAAACACAGATCCCAGACACAGACCCAAACACAGATCCCAAACACAGACCCCAAACACAGACCCCAAACACAGACCCAAACACAGACCCAAACTCAGACCCCAAACTCAGACCCCAAACACAGACTCAAACACAGACCCCATACACAGACCCAAACACAGATCCCAAACTCAGACCCCAAACTCAGACCCCAAACACAGACTCAAACACAGACCCCATACACAGACCCAAACACAGACCCCAAACTCAGACCCCAAACTCAGACCCCAAACACGGATCCCAAACTCAGACCCCAAACAGCAGGGACTGATCTATCCCAAGCCCAGACCCCAAATCCAGACCCCAAGCCCCCCCTGCCCCCAGGAGGGGCTCACCCCACACCCCTGTGCCCCAGCCCCATTTCCCAGGCAGCGTTTCCCACCCCATAATTTACTCAGGGCTGTAATTTCTGTGTGTGGGCAGGAGCTGCTCAGCTCAGTGAGCACTAAAAATAGAGCTCAGCTCAACCCCCAGCCGGCTCACCAGCTCGGTTACATTAAATGTTTAATTAACAAATTTTCCCTGCATTACTTATGGCTGTTTATTCATCTATGGCTGTGATTCGTGAATGATCCCGAGCAGCTCGTGCTTGTTTTGTCATGTTTGTCATAAACCTTCAATTAGATTTTTTGTCAAGCAGGCGACATCAATGACTTTTTTTTTATTATTATTTATTTTGTAATGGGCTCTGGGAAAGGTTTTTCTTTCTTTCTCATTATAACGGAGCCCATCCATTTCTTTTGAGGCATTGCCTGTGTAAATCTAAGAGCTCTCAAAATACCTCATTTCAGCTTTAACAGGCAGCTGGATTTTTTATTTTATTTGTTTGGGGAATAGAGGAGATGTGGGATTGTGATTGCAGGGAGTCAGGGTGAGCAGAGCCACAAGTGGACCTGCCCCTTGGGGCTGGGGACACGCTCCTGGTGCTGTGCTTGTCCCCAGGACATCACTGCTGGTGATGTGCTTGTCCCCACACCAGGACATCCAATCCTGGTGCTGTGCTTGTCCCCAGGGCATCCACTGTGCTGTGCTTGTCCCCAGGGCATCCTTGTGCTGTGCTTGTCCCCATCCCAGGACATCCATCCTGGTGCTGTGCTTGTCCCCAGGACATCCATCCTGGTGCTGTGCTTGTCCCCACACCAGGGCATCCACAGCATCCAGGAATTCCTTTGCTGTCTTGGAGGGCAGGGTTTGGGTGTCAGCACAGGAAGACAATGAGAGGGGAAGCTGCAGTTTGGTTCTTTGGGAGTGAAATTTGTACCTTTGTGTACACCTGAGCCAGGGCCAGGCTGGGAAATTCCTGAGGGAGCTGGGAAGGGGCTGGAGAATCCCTGAGGGAGCTGGGAGGGCTCAGCCTGGAGAAAAGGAGGCTCAGGGGGCCCTTGTGGCTCTGCACAAGTCCCTGCCAGGAGGGGACACCGGGGGGATTTGGGATCTGCTCCAGGAACAGGGACAGGAGCAGAGGGAACGGCCTCAGGCTGGGCAGGGCAGGCTCAGGGTGGGCACAGCAGGAATTTCCCCATGGAAAGGGGGATCAGGGGGGTTGGATCCCCATCCCTGGAGGTGTCACCTGGGGGTGGCACTCAGAGCTCTGGGGACAGCTGGCACTCCCTGGGCTGGGAGGGATTTTCCATCCCAGTGATTCTGGGATTCCATGAAATCTTCACTTCCCCTTCCCAGCGCTGCTGAGCCCTCCTGGGCCAGGTGTCCCTGTGCCCCTGGGGGTGCCAGGCCCACAGCTGGCACAGCTGGCACAGCTGGGCTGCAGGAGCTGCTCCTCCCCTTACCCCTGGTTTCCCTCCCTGCTCCGGGATTCCAGCTCGAGCCTCCCCGTGGGGCTTTGGGAGCTGCTGCTGCTCCTCATTCAGCAGCTTCAGTTTACCACATTTATTTGTAATTTACTCCTTTTATTTTGTTTTATTGTATTTTATTCTTTTTTAAAATTTTATTTCAGTTTTCTATTTTCTTTTAGATTTGTTTTTAATATTTTATTTTTATTTTTATTCTTATTTTTATTTTTATTCTTATTTTTATTTTTATTTTATTGTCCATATTTTATTGTTTATATTTTGTTTCTGTTTTATTGTTTATATGACAGTGTTTATACTATGGTGTTTCTAATGTAGTGTTTATATTTTATTATTTCATTGCTTATTTTATCATTTATTTTATTATTCTGTTTATTTTATTGTTAATTTTTAAATTTATTGTTTTAATTTACTTATAATTTGTAAAAATTTTTAATCTTATGTCTTATTTTTAATTTTATATAATTTTTATTTTTTATATTTCATTTTACATTTTTTGCCTTATTTAATTTCATTCCTTTTTAATTTAATTTTAGATTACGTTTAATATTCAATTTTATTATGTCTTACCTAATTTTGTTTCCATTTTATTATTTTATTTTATTTTACTTTATTTTATTTTATTTTTAATGTGACGATAGTATACCTTATTTTATTTCACCTGATTTCATTTATTTCACCTGATTTTCCCTCAGTACCAACAGCTGGCAGAACAGGAGAGGCTCAGTGAGAAATTATTTCCTTTGCCCCAGGGGTGCTGCTGGAACTCTGCTGCACCTGGGATGGGACCCCAAAAAGAGCCTGGCGGCAGCAGGGGCTGCCCTTGGAATTCTCCTTTTCCCAATTCCATTATTCCTGGTTTCCTTGGTGCAATCAGGAATTCTCATTTCCCAATTCCACATTCCTGGCTGCCCTTGGAGCAATCAGGAATTCCTCATTTCCCGTTTCCATCATTCCTGGCTGCCCTTGGTTCACAGGATCAGGAATTCTCCTTTCCCAATTCCATAATTCCTGGCTCCCCTTGGTGCAATCAGGAATTCTCCTTTTCCACAATTCCATCATTCCTGGCTCCCCTTGGTGCACAGGACAGGAATTCCTCATTTCCCAATTCCATCATTCCTGGCTGCCCTTGGTGCACAGGATCAGGAATTCTCATTTCCCCAACTCCACATTCCTGGCTGTCCTTGGTGCAATCAGAAATTCTCCTTTCCCCCAGTTCCATCATTCCGGGTTTCCCTTGGTTCACAGCATCAGGAATTCTCTTTCCCCAATTCCATCATTCCTGGCTCTCCTTGGAATTCTCCTTTTCCCCAAGTCCATCATTCCTGGTTACCTTGGTGCAATCAGGAATTCCTCATTTCCCAATTCCCCATTCCTGGCTCCCCTTGGTGCAATCAGGAATTCTCATTTCCCAATTCCATCATTCCTGGTTCACCTTGGTGCAATCAGGAATTCTCCTTTTCCCCAATTCCATCATTCCTGGCTCTCTTTGGAATTCTCATTTCCCAATTCCATCATTCCTGGCTCCCCTTGGAATTCTCCTTTTCCCCAATTCCGTCATTCCTGGTTACCTTGGTGCAATCAGGAATTCCTCATTTCCCAATTCCATCATTCCTGGTTTCCCTTGGTGCACAGGACAGGAATTCCTCATTTCCCATTTCCATCATTCCTGGCTGTCCTTGGTGCACAGGATCAGGAATTCTCATTTCCCAATTCCATCATTCCTGGCTCTCCTTGGTGCAATCAGGAATTCTCCTTTTCCCCAGTTCCATCATTCCTGGTTCCCTTGGTGCAATCAGGATCAGGAATTCCTCATTTCCCAATTCCATCATTCCTGGTTTCCCTTGGTGCACAGGATCAGGAATTCTCCTTTTCCCAATTCCATCATTCCTGGTTTCCCTTGGTGCACAGGATCAGGAATTCTCATTTCCCAATTCCATCATTCCTGGCTCTCCTTGGAATTCTCCTTTTCCCCAATTCCATCATTTCTGGCTGCACTTGGTGCAATCAGGAATTCCTCATTTCCCAATTCCATCATTCCTGGTTTCCCTCGGTGCACAGGATCAGGAATTCTCATTTCCCCAATTCCACATCCCTGGCTCCAGGACAGGACAGTTCCTGTAACCCAGAGCACAGCTCAGGGTTGGGGACAGGACAGGACAGGACAGGACAGGACAGGACAGCTCCTGCAGCCCGCAGCACAGCTGCTGGCCCAGCCCTGCAGCAGTAATTACCCATTTAATGAGCTGTCTGATCATTAAAGGATCATCGCTGGCTCTGGGGCATGTCCTGCCCCATGGGAGCTGATCCCACGGCCCCCAGGCTGGGCAGGATAATTAACATCGGGATAATTACCGTCAGGATAATTAACATCTCCAGGCTTTTCTGATTCTGGAGCTGCTCAGATGAAAGCTGGTGAGAGAGAGGGATCAGCTCCTTATCCCAGCCCTGAGCACCCGGGTGTCCTTGCCATGACACTGGGCAGAGCTCCTGTCCCTGTCCTTCATCCCTGTCCCATCCCTGTCCCTCTCCTTGTCCCTGTCCCATCCCTGTTCCTGCTCCAGAGCCAGCTGGCAGGACAGGGATGTCCCATCCTGTGGTTTTTGTATCCATCCCCAGGATTTTTTTTATGTTTTAGATGACCAGAGCCACTCCTGGCTCTTCCTGAAATCTGGATGTTGAATATATCTGGAGGCAGATATTTAATGCAAGAAATTCAGTGGTGGTGATATTCTCTTCCTCTTTTTTTCCAGTGCTTTTTTTTCCTTCTATTTTAACCTGTTCCTTCCTGGCATAATGTGCAACGTTGTGTTCCAGTGAAGCATTTAAATGGGATAAATGCAAATAATTTATATTTTTGAAGTGTGCCCAAGAGGAATTGCATCTCCTCCGGGGTGCCCAGGGGCCAGCAGCACCCTGGCTGTGGCACAGCACAGGGGACAAAGCCTGTGACAAACAAACTGCTCCAAGCCTTTCTCAGCAGAGTCAAAGCCAAGCTGAAATTCAGCCCTGCAGTGCCTTGTGAGTCTGGCAGGTGACACAGCTCCTGGAATTCCAAGTACATCCCTCCCTGGGCTCTGAGTGCCAGGGGAGTTCATTTCCAGGGAGAACTCTTCATTCCAGGGACGTGCACTGGGTTTTATTCATGGGCTTGCTTCAGTAAAAAGCTTTCACATTTCTATTTTCACCGCTCCCAGCCTGGCTCCTGGTGCTTATTTGGGTTTTTATCCGTGTGCATTCTGCAGATAACACCGGAGTTCAGCTGCCTCCATCAGGAGGGAGAGGAGGGAGGCTCAGGGAGCTCAGAGCTGCTGAGCTGGGGTGGCACAGGCAGCTGGGGCTCTCCACACTCAGCTGTGGGTTTATTCCCTGTTTCAGGAGGGAGGGGATGTGGATGCAGAGCACAGCAAACACAGATGGAACAGGGCAGGGCAGGAGGGGCTCTGGCTGCTCCTGGATCCCTGGAATGGCCCAGGCCAGGGGGGACACTGGGACTTGGGTGCAATAAATGGGATTTCAGGTCCCTCCCAGGCCAGGGGGGACACTGGGACTTGGGTGGAATAAATGGGATTTCAGGTCCCTGCTGAGAGCAAGGTTGGATTTGTCTTTACAAACGAGCTGTGGGTCTGCTGATCAAACCAGCACTGAGAGAAAAGAAACAATGGGATGGATTCCTCTGATTGATGAATGGAAATGATCTTTGCCTTTGCAAACAAACTGCAGGTTTGCTGAGATATGAAATTAGGTGTTAAAAGATGAAAGAAGCAATGGGGAAAAACCATGAATTCTGTAAGAATTAAAAATGAAAAGGGAGGGTTGTGCCTTAGAGGGGAATCTCAGGGATCAGGGTTTGAGAAGTCTGAGCCTCTCCAGCACCTCAGCAATGGGGACAGAGAGAGGGAAATTGGGATAAAAAGGAGGCTGAGCCTCCAAAAATCTGAGAGAGCCCAGGGGATGGCCCATGGCCTCTCCTTTATTGGAATAAATTAAAAAGGGCTCCTCTGGCTCCTTTTTGGACATGAATTATGGTGTTGGTGGATTCATTTTCCTGACACTCCCAATCCAAACCATTCCAGAATTCCATGAAAACTCCGTTCCCAGCCCTGGTGTGGGAGGGGCTCGGGTGCCCAGCAGCTTTAGTGTCCTCTTTGTGCCCAGCTCAAGTTAATCCTGCCTAATCCAAAGCCTGACTGAGCTTCTGCCCTGGGAGGGGTGGGATGGCCTTGGAATAACCCAGGGCTGGGCACCAGGGAAGGATTTATCCTGAAGGACAGGGTGGCCACAAGGACAAGAGGATTCCACGAGCCCCTGGAAAAGCTCAGGCTGAAAAGCAGAAGAAATTTATTCTTTATTGTTAAAATAAAGAATAAATCCTGTCAGGGAAAGAAGAAAAGAAAAGAAAAGAAAAGGAGTTCAGCAGTTTATGGAAGCAATGCCAGGAACACATGAAATATTCTTTATGGATCCTGCTCAGGGGTTGACAGGGCAGGAGCAGTCATGGGGGCCTGGGGAAATTCCAACCCATCTTAACGACCCTCTCTGCCCCAATTCAGCAACATTTTCCAAAACCCAACATTTTAGTGAGTGATTGCTCTCAAAAGTAGCTGGCAGAGCAGTTAAAATAAACTCATCACTCCTCAATATTCCACTTCTTCTTGCTGGGCTTGTTTCCCCATATTTGAACTTTATTCTGGGAATAATAAATAGACTTTGCTGCACACGAGCAGTGAAAATGTCGCATTAAAAGCAGGCTGAATATTTAACTGAAGTTTAAACTTGTCATTCAATGAGCTGATAATAAATGCCATAAGCTATTCAGCTTTCAAATTAAATCCCTGAGCAAATGTTTTGAGAGAAGGGGCTGATTTATCCCTGTGTACGACTTTATTTGCTGGGAAATTTCAATATCTAAGTCACAGCACTTCTGAAAAAAAGCCTTAAATCAAGATTTTCCATTGACAACTTAATCTGGTAACACAGGCTGATGAAGATGGTCGGGTATCTTGAATATTGAGTTATTTCCCAGGCTTCTATTTTTCTTGCTTGGAAATTTGCTTTGCCAAGTGCCTAAAAAGTCATTTTTATTATGATGGGCTTTTATTTTCACATAATTTTGCAGGTTATTTACTGGGAATGAGAGGAGAATGGGGTTTAAGGAGATGTGATGGACACATGATGGATTCCTCTCCTGTTTGCTGTTTTTCTGTGAGTTCTGGGGAATAAGTTCCAACTTCTAAGGCAAAGGAAATCACCCCAGGAACTGAGAGTGCTGCAGCTCCCAGGGATCAGAGGAACATCTGGAGAAATCACTTCTGGGTTCACATCTGCACTAAAAATGTCTGAATCTGGTCAGATACTTGTGATTCACGTTTGTGATTTGTGATTCCTCTCAAACCTCCTCTGCAGCTGGGCCAGGGGAGGCTCAGGGAGCCCAGCAGGAATTTCCCCATGGAAAGGGCTGGAGTGCCCATCCCTGCAGGTGTCCCAGCTGTGGTGACAAGGAGGGCACTGGGCACAGCTGGCACTCCCTGGTCCTGGGGGGCTTTTCCCACCTCAGAGATCCTGGGATTCTGACAGGATGGTCCTGGATCCACCAAAGCTCAGCACAGACACCGAGCAAGGCTCAGCTTTCCCATCACAGCTGAGTTTGCCATGTCCCCAAGTGTCACACTGCCCCTGTCCCCAAGTGCCACACTGCCCATGTCCCCAAGTGTCACACTGCCCCTGTCCCCAAGTGTCACACTGCCCCTGTCCCCAAGGCCACACTGCCCCTGTCCCCAAGTGTCACACTGCCCCTGTCCCCAAGTGTCACACTGCCCCTGTCCCCAAGTGCCACACTGCCCATGTCCCCAAGTGTCACACTGCCCCTGTCCCCAAGTGCCACACTGCCCCTGTCCCCAAGTGTCCAAGTGTCACACTGCCCCTGTCCCCGAGGCCACACTGCCCCTGTCCCCAAGGTCACACTGCCCCTGTCCCCAAGTGTCACACTGCCCCTGTCCCCAAGGCCACACTGCCCCTGTCCCCAAGTGCCACACTGCCCATGTCCCCAAGGTCACACTGCCCCTGTCCCCAAGTGCCACACTGTCCCTGTCCCCAAGTGTCACACTGTCCCTGTCCCCAAGTGCCACACTGCCCCTGTCCCCAAAGCCACACTGTCCCTGTCCCCAAGTGTCACACTGTCCCTGTCCCCAAGTGTCACACTGCCTCTGTCCCCAAGTGTCACACTGCCCCTGTCCCCAAGGCCACAGTGCCCCTGTCCCCAGGTGTCACAATGCCCATGTCCCCAAGGCCACACTGTCCCTGTCCCCATGTGCCACACTGCCCATGTCCCCAAGGCCACACTACCCCTGTCCCAAGGCCACACTGCCCCTGTCCCCAAGTGCCACACTGCCCCTGTCCCCAAAGCCACACTGTCCCTGTCCCCAAGTGTCACACTGTCCCTGTCCCCAAGTGTCACACTGCCTCTGTCCCCAAGTGTCACACTGCCCCTGTCCCCAAGGCCACAGTGCCCCTGTCCCCAGGTGTCACAATGCCCATGTCCCCAAGGCCACACTGTCCCTGTCCCCATGTGCCACACTGCCCATGTCCCCAAGGTCACACTGCCCCTGTCCCCAAGTGTCACACTGCCCATGTCCCCAAGTGCCACACTGCCCCTGTCCCCAAGTGTCACACTGCCCCTGTCCCCAAGGCCACACTGCCCCTGTCCCCAAGTGTCACACTGCCATGTCCCCAAGTGTCACACTGCCCATGTCCCCATGTGCCACACCGTCCCTGTCCCCAGGTGTCACAGCCACAGGGATTTAAATCCCTCCAGGATGGGACTGCAGCCCTGCCCTGGAGCTGTGCCAGGCCTGGACAAACCTTTCCAGGAAGGAATTTCTTTCCAGGAAGGAATTTCCCCAGTACCCAGCCCCCTCTGGCTTTTATTTATTTTATTTATTTAATTTATTTTATCCCTTTTGATGTTTCCACGCCTGAAGCACTGAGCTGGCCTTTGGAGGAGCCTGAGCTGGGCCTTGCTCTCCATCCACAGCAGGAATTCAGGGCCATCAGCTCCCCACCCTTCCCAAAGCTCAGACTTTGAGCAGGTGTTTAATTCCTCCTGCCTTCAGGAGCCTCGAGGATCTCTGAGATTGTCCCAGCTGAAGCTGGACCTGCTGGAGTGTGTGAAACAGAGGCTTCCCCAAATTCCCCTGAGAGAGATCAGAGTGCAGGAATCGAGTTAAAGCCTGGATTAAAGTATATTAAACCACTCATACATGAAATAGAGGTGTAAGTTGAAGTTTTAAATAAGTAAGTTTAAGTAAGAATATGTTTTAAGTGCCTTAAAGAGCAAAAGTCTTAGAATTTAGTGTGAAAAACAAGCTTCAGTGAGAGCTCAAAAATAAAAACAAGCTTCAAAAACAAGCTTCAGTGAGAGCTCAAAACTCCAGTTTTAGACAAAATAAAAACACAGTAAGAACAGTGCTCACATTTTTCAGGTAGAACAGAGAGCCCACATGTGCAGATTAGAAGTAAACTTTTGTATTATGGAACCAGAATTCTGATAGCTTCAGAAGAAATGCTTCAGGTTTGTGTTTTTAGCTCACTGGGTGATTTGTAAATAAGAATCTGCATTGCAGTGAGAGCTCTCTGTTCCTCCACCATCATCATCATCACTGTCAGTGCACAAACACAGAATCTCAGGGTGAGTGTGTGCAGGGCTGTCACTGCACAGCTCTGGGAATCAGGGGCACAAACCCAAATCTGACTCCACATGGATCCCACAGGGACAGGTTTTTATTCCCTTTTCCTTATGGAACTATAGAATCATTATTAAACCCAGATTGTTCTGTTGTACACACTGATCTTATCCAAGCAGGGATTCTTGTGATTCCCATCAGCTCCCCAAACATCCTTTCTCATGGTTCTTGTCACCATTGCATCGCTTCTCATGGTTCTTGTTACCATTAAACAATAATATATTCAATTACCAAACAATTATCACATTTAACACCCACATTATTGATCCCATGATGATTGCACAGGTGCAGTTTCACCTGATCCAATAAAGACAAAGCCCAACATTCGTTCCCAGGCCTGGTTCCCTTTCCCAGCCCTGCCAGACCCAACCTTTCTGTGCACCCTGAATCCATTGTGCACAATTCCATGATTTCAGAAACATTTTTAACCCTGTGCTGTCAGCACCACATGAAGGAAGAACAAGAAGAGAAGAACAGAAGAAGAAAGCCCAGGGAGCTTCTGCATCTGGAGACCCTCAGGCTGCTGTCCCAGGGAGCTGCTGCTGTTTGAGACTCCATGGTGAAAATTTTAACATGAACTTCAAACCCTTGGACTGTATTTGAGACTGATCTGCTCCTGCAATAAACAATTTTACAGTGAGCAGCAACTGCTCTGCTCTTTTGAAGACATAAACCCCTGTCAATCCTGTTATAAATGAGAAACAAAAGTCTCAATTTTTAGCAAAATTTAGATTGCTTTATTTTATACAGGCAGAGCAAAGCAGCGCTGGGGAGGCGTGAGGGGAAGGATTTGAGGAGAATTTCCTAAATAGTCTCCAGTTTCTCGCTGCCATTAGCTAATTTGAGTGGGATGGTTGCCATGGAGATGTGGAAGCAGCAGGGATGAGAGCAGGGTGGGATTTATCCCATTCCCATGCCAGCCCCGTGTCTGGGGCTGTCCCAGAGACCAATCTCTGTGTCCAGCTGGGAATGGCGCACTCAGCTCCTCTGTGCTGGCAGAATCCACAGTGATCCCAGCACATCTGCCCTGCCTGGCCCTGGAATTCCTGCAGGGAATCCCAGCCCAGCTTTCCTGCAGGGTGCCCTCACCCCCAGGGACCTGCCAAAGCTGGGCTGTGCCCCTGGAAATGCAGCAGGTGGCTTGGAGGAACTGAGGTCAGGGCAGAGAAACAAGGATTTGTGTTAGCTGGTGCTCAGCTGGGCTGGGGCTGGTGTCTGAGTCCCTGCAGTGATTTCCCACTTCTGATCTCAGCTCCTCTCTGTGCAGCCTCAGCAGCTGGATCTCAGATGGAAACATCTGGATCTCCGGCACTTGTGTCCCAGATGGAAACATCTGGAGTGGCAGCGATCCCACATCTGCAGGCACATGGAGCAAGGATCAGGTTATTCCTCAGCTCCCTCCTGAACTCACCATCCTTCTGTAAAACCAGGAAATTGCAGAATCCTGGAATGGTTTGGGTTAAATGGACCTCAAATCCCACCCATCCCACCCCAGCCAGGGCAGGGACCCCTCCCCCTGTCCCAGGTGCTCCAGCCCCAGTGTCCAGCCTGGCCTTGGGATCCAGGGGCAGCCACAGCAAATCTGGGGGTCCCAGCCCAGCCAGGGCCTGCCCTCCCTCTGTGGGAACCCAGGATATTCCCCTGGCTTCCCTGGAGCCTGGACAGGGGGCTCAGAATCCTTGGCAAGGTGCCCAAAACCCCTGTGAGTTCGATCTCAGTCCCTGGGAGAAATTACCATCTTTATACACAGAATTACAGAGTCACAGAAATAAGTAGAGTGTAAATTGGTGTGTTAAAAGGTAGAAAAGTAAAGTTTTAAAGATTGTTTATATTAGGGGTCTGAACACAAGATGGAGGATTTGTGGCATAGTAAGAATTTCTTCTTCTTCTTCACGGCATCCATCCTCTGGGTCAGGATGCCAATCCAGGATTGGTTAAGGGAAAACTGGACAATGTAATGTAGGTGTCATGCATTGGGAATTAATTGTAAATAAAGTATATGTAAATTAGGGTATAAAAGATAACTCCAGCCCTGGAGGGCAGGAGAACAGCCTTGGATGAGTTGCAGAGTGGATTGCTGTAAGGTAGAGAGAAAATTCCTTAGATAAGAAAGAATAAACAACCTTGGAAACCTCAGAACACCAGATTTCAAGTCTTCTTTTGTGCCCTGCTGCGCCCTGGCTGCGAGACAAGAACTCTCAGAGCACCTTTAATGTGCAGGTGAGTGATCTCTGACCGTAAAAGAGGTCACTGCTGGTCACATCCCTCCCAGGGAGGAATTCCTCCCCATATCCCATCTCTCTTTACCCTCCTTCCTTCCTAAGGAACACATTCCCAGCCCTTTCCCTCTGCTCTGAGCCAGGCTCTCTCCTGATATTTGTCTCAGTTTTGGACAAACAGGAGGAAATTCCTGACAGGAATTTCTGTACAGTGTCTTTTTACAAGGCAGGTTTAGCAGCACCTGGCAGGCACTGCAGGGGCCCAGGCCCTGCATCTTCCCAGGGCTTCTGATGGATTGGGCACCACTGGAAATTAATAACACCAAGCTTTTTGCAAAGCTCCAGCAGAATTAATTGCAGCAAGCTGTAAGGTTTGTGTCACCCTGCTCCTTCAGGGCTGTGATTTCAGTGTTTTCCCTGCATATATCACACCCTGTGTGCTCCTGGGAGGCTCAGGGTGGTTTTGGGGTGAGGGTGGCCCTGTCCCTGGGACCCCAGCCCTGGCTCCAGGCGTTAATTCCCTGCAATCACCCCGGACACAGTCCAAGTGTCTATTCCTGGTGCCAGCCCGGGGTCATTAGGGCAGATTCCAGCTGAGCTCCTTTTGCAGCAGCCCAGGGAATTCCTGATATCCATCTTGGAGCAGGGCTGGCATGTCACAGGGGCTGCTGGCTCAGCACATCTCTCCTCCCTGCCCTACCCCAGCTCCCAGATAAATTACAGATCTCTCTGCAATCTCTCTCATCCCTGCTAATTGCCCAGGCTCCCTGACAGCCCCGTGCCCCTCTGCACTTCATCAGCACCGAAACAGAGCTGCCTGGCAGGGAGCTGAGCAATTTATCCAGCGATTCCCATCGATCTCTGAGCCCTCCCAAGCCTGGCTGCTCTCCCTGGGTCCGGGCTGGAGCACACAGAGCCTGCTCCTCACCCCAGAGCTGGGAAATGAGAGCCCCAATGTCCTGACAGGTCCTGGAGTGCTCCTGCTGTGCCTGCCAGGCTCACTCCCTGCTCTGTGCTCCCCTCAGGGCTCCTCCAGGGTGGAGCCTTGCCTGAGGATGTGCAGGATGAAGAGCAGGATGTGCCTGGGTGTGTCCTGGCAATGTGCACTAACAGCCAGAAACCCCAAATTCTGGGCTGATGGGAATTCTGCTCCTGTGCTCAGGTGAGACCTCACCTGCAGAGCTGCCCCAGCCCTGGGGACACAGCAGCACCTGGAGCTGCTCTGGGAGAGCTGGGAATGTTCCCTGGAGAGGAGAAGGATCCAGGAGAGCTGAGGGCACCTGAAGGGGCTCCAGGAGAGCTGGAGAGGGACTGGGGACAGGGATGGAGGGACAGGACACAGGGAATGGCTTCACTGCCAGAGGGCAGGGATGGGTGGGATGTTGGGAATTGGGAATTCCTGGCTGGGCTGGAATTGCCAGAGCAGCTGTGGCTGCCCCTGGATCCCTGGGATGTCCCAGGCCAGGTTGGACATTGGGGTTGGACACTGGGGACAGTGGGAGGTGTCCCTGCCATGGCAGGGGGGGCACTGGGTCATTTTTAGGTCCATTCCCACCCAAAACACTCTGGGATTCCATGGGTCCATAGCTGACCCTCCTTTCCTGGGGATTCCCAGGAATTGTCAGCAGGGCTGGCAGCACAGCAGGGCTGGCTGTGGAGGGACAGGGACACTCTGGACAGAGCCTGTGGCAGAGCCAGGCTGGAACTGCAGGGACAGGGGCTGAGCTGAGGGGTGTCCATGGAATTCCCGGGAGGTGTCCATGGAATCCATGGAATTCTCAGAAGTGATACCTGGGGTCACCTGTCAGAAGCTGCTGGCTCAGAGCTGGCACTTCCATCCCTGCAGGGACAGTGAAAAGGTCACTGCACACGAGCTGCTCTGTCCCTGCACGGGGCCGGTGTCACCTCTGCTGAGGTGGCTGCACACAGCTGATGGCATCCTGCTCATCCCAGGGGTTCAGACAAGCTCTGAGTCACAGCTGGGCTCGGCTGGACATGCAGCTCCTGTGGCCAGAGGGTCAGGAGCACCCCCAGGTGACACCAGGACAAACCAGAGTGGCTGTCCCTTGTCCCCAAGCTCCTGTGGCTCCGTGTGAGCGTGGCACTGCTCATTTATTATCCCTCATGATGGGCTGCAGGGTGTTGGAGCAAAGTGTCTGCAGCAGGGAAAAGCAGATGGAAGGCAGAGCTGTGCTAATTAAGCTCGATAATAGAAATGTTAATTAAAAACCCCGAAGAGGAAAGGACATTCTGTAATCTCTGGTGCTCTCAAGTTGTGTGAGAATGGCCAGCTGGAAGGAGCAGATCCTTGGCAGGAGCAGGGGGGCTTTGCTCTGAGCCCAGACCCCAAAGCATCCCAGGGATGGAGCAGGGTGGGAACAGGAGACACCCCTGGGAGCTGAGGGAATTCTGCATGGGGGAAGGAAAAACAGCTCTGGGTTAGGGAAAGAAAGGCAGCTCTGGGTTAGGAAAGGAAAGCCAGGTCTGGGTTAGGAAAGGAAAGGCAGCTCTGGGTTAGGGACACGTGGGAAGGAAAGCCAGCTCTGGGTTAGGGACACTTTGAGAAGGAAAAGCAGCTCTGGGTTAGGGACACTTAGGGAAGGAAAGCCAGCTCTGGGTTAGGGACATTTTAGGAAGGAAAGCCAGCTCTGGGTTAGGGACACTTTAGGAAGGAAAGCCAGCTCTGGGTTATTGGGAAGGAAAGCCAGCTCTGGGTTAGGGACACAGGGGAAGGAAAGCCAGCTCTGGGTTAGGGACACATGGAAGGAAAGCCAGCTCTGGGTTAGGGACACTTTGGGAAGGAAAGCCAGCTCTGCACTGGGGACAGTTTGGGAAGGAAAGCCAGCTCTGGGTTAGGGACACATGGAAGGAAAGCCAGCTCTGGGTTAGGGACACAGGGAAGGAAAGCCAGCTCTGGGTTAGGGACACAGGGGAAGGAAAGCCAGCTCTGGGTCAGGGACACTTTGGGAAGGAAAGGCAGCTCTGGGTTAGGGACATTTTGGGAAGCAAAGCCAGCTCTGGGTTAGGGACACAGGGGAAGCAAAGCCAGCTCTGCACTGGGGACACTTTGGGAAGGAAAGCCAGGCTGTCCCAAGAGGAACACTCCACACTCCACACTCCAGGGAAATGTGTGAGCCAAGTGCTCTGCAGGCAGAGGGAACCTGGCAGGGCAGCACCTCCATCCAGCTGCTCCTGTTCCACACCAGGATGTCCCCAGGCTGTCCCTGTGTGTCACAGGGCCCCAGCTCTGTCCCCTTCTCCCAGTGCATGCTCACCATGCAGCACACACCGAATTCTGTGCCAAATTCAATGTTTTAATGTTTTCCATTCCCCTTCTTCCCCTTCCCTCTTTTTTTTTTTTTTTATTTTTTTTTTTATTTTTTTTTTTGCTGTCAGGAACAGGTGGCAAAGAGAGTCCTTGTTCCTCCCATGTCCTTTCCTGGGGACATCCTGCACATCCCTCAGAGCCACTGCTGGTGTTCAGCTGCTGTCACTGGTGGGGGTTTCAGCCTGAGGCTCACAGAATTCCGGAATGGTTTGGGTGGGAAGGGACCTCAGACCCCCCCCATCCCAGCCCTGCCATGGCAGGGACCCCTCCCACTGTCCCCAGTGTCCAACCTGGCCTGGGACATTTTAAGAGAGCTGGAGAGGGACTGGGGACAGGGATGGAGGGACAGGACACAGGGAATGGCTTCAAACTGGGAAAGGGGAGATTGGGAATTGGGAATTGCTGGCTGGGCTGGAATTGCCAGAGCAGCTGTGGCTGCCCCTGGATCCCTGGAATGTCCCAGGCCATGTTGGACACTGGGACAGTGGGAGGGGTCCCTGCCATGGCAGGGCTGGGATGGGTTTAATTTCCCTTCCAACCCAACCCTGTGATTCCATGACCTTTTCCAGCAGAAATTATTATATTTATCAGTGAATTAAATATTCAGTACAAACAGAGCACGGGGAGAACCTGTCCCCCAGATGAAGTTAAATGGCAAACACAGCTCCAGAGAGATTCCTTCTGAAGCAGCTGGCCCACAAGATTTGTTCCCTGCATTAGGGATGATCCACGGCTCCCATTCCTATTAATAGGGATCCATAAAGTATCCTTGTCAGCCGAGTTTTACTCCAAGTTAAATAAAATATTATAGTTTATGACAGGCATCAACTTTACAGCATCCTGTGCTGCTCCAGAGCTGCCTGAACATCTGGTTTTTTTAACATATTGTACAAACAATGCCAGTGTTGGGTGAGGTGGTTTTCAGATCCATCACAGCACAAGAGGAGCTCCTCAGCCTCGTGGGCACGCTGCAAAGGCAGCGAGGGGAGACCCCAGACAGCAAATCCCAGCTTGGCTGAGACCCCAAACAGCAAATCCCAGCTTGGCTGAGACCCCAAACAGCAAACCCCAGCTTGGCTGGGCTCTGTGGGAGGAGAAATGTGTGCTTGGGCAGGTCAGGGCATGGGTGCAGAGCAGGGCTGGATGTGGGTGGGCTGGGATGGGGATTGGCTGGGCAGAATTCCTGCATGGACAGGGGATGGAGAGGCTGAGGGAGTGCAAGGATGAGGGACAGGAACCAGAGAGGTTCTGTTCACCTCAGATCCTTCTCCAGCTCTGGGTCTTCCATGGTGAGAGAGACCTGGAGGGGCTGGAGAGTGTCCAGGGAAGGGAACAGAGCTGGGGAAAAGGCTGGAGAATCCCTGAGGGAGCTGGGAAGGGGCTGGAGAATCCCTGAGGGAGCTGGGAAGGGGCTGGAGAATCCCTGAGGGAGCTGGGAAGGGGCTGGAGAATCCCTGAGGGAGCTGGGAGGGCTCAGCCTGGAGAAAAGGAGGCTCAGGGGGCCCTTGTGGCTCTGCACAAGTCCCTGCCAGGAGGGGACACCGGGGGGATTTGGGATCTGCTCCAGGAACAGGGACAGGAGCAGAGGGAACGGCCTCAGGCTGGGCAGGGCAGGCTCAGGGTGGGCACAGCAGGAATTTCCCCATGGAAAGGGGGATCAGGGGTTGGAGGTGCCCAGGTGAGCACAGGGATAACAGCAATCCCAGCTGTGTCACTTCCAGCCCCTCCTGGTGGAGCTCAGCTCAGCAAAGGGCTCCAGGAAAAAACCAAATTCCAGCCCCTGAACTGTGCTGGGAAGGGGAGTAAATCCCCCAGCGTTCCCTCCTGGATTGGAGGCTGGGAAGTAAAGGAAAATTCTTGGATTTTGTGCTCTCACCTCCTCCAAGGGGCTCCAATGTTTTTTCCTAAGGAGAAAGTGCAAGGAAAGGAACAGCTCTGAGGGCTGAGCTGGGCAGAGCTTCCCCTGGGAAAATCTGGGCAGGGAAAGACTTTTCCATCTGGGATTTGTACCAGAGCATTTCCATAATGCATGAAAGGCTGGGATTAAAGCACCCAGAGCTGCCACACCAGGAGAGCTGCCTTGCCAGGCTCTGCTTTGATATTTCAAATTTTGGAAGCGAGTCCTACAGGCTGGAGGAAAAGCTCCAGACCCCAAGTCACCTCCTCCCTGCCTTCCCACTTTTCCCAACCCATTAAATAAATCAAAATCCCATTAAATCCTCACTGCCAAGTGTTTAAACTCAGCATAAATCACGGTTAATACTCTTCTTATTAATTGGCTTCCTACCCTTGCGTTTCAAGTGGAATATTAAACTTGGTGGAGTTCAGAAACAAACTGTTTAATTGCTGGACACAAGATCTATTTTGATCTTTTTCAGAAAAAAAAAAACCAAAAAACTCCACTCAGATTGAAAGCTGTGCTTGGTTTGTGATTGGAATTAATAAGATCAAAGGGAAATTTGGCACATTTAAGCAGCATTAATTCAAAGGAGCATTGCCAGCAGCCTCTGCTCCCTCCAGTCAGAATATTCTTTTTAAAATATGGAGGGAGCACTGAGCATTTTGTACTTTAACATTCCCTCTTGTGATATTTCCCGTTGGTGTTGTGTTACCCTGATTTCATGGTCCAGGGAGGAGATGATCAAACCTTGACAACAAACAGCAGTGATGGAAGGAAAGGGGCTGGGGTGGAATGGCCAGCTTCAAAAACAGGCAGGGAAAGTGGAAAAAGCACTGAAATGTCAGAGGAAGCTGCTGCTGGCCCTTAGGGAGGGATGGAGGGAGGAAATATGTCAATTTATCATGGGGATAAATGAGAATCAAATCAGCACAGACCTGATCTTCCCATGGGTAAATAAACCCCAAAATTTCAGCAGCAGTGGTGAGCCAATTCCACTTGAGAGCAGAGCAGCCAAAGGATTCCTTCAGCTGGCAGCAGCTGATCAATAGCTCATGGTGACATTTGCAGGCTTTGGGGATCAGGGAATTGAAAAGAATTCTCATTTCTGTCAGCCAAATCCCTGAACTGAACACCCACAGGCCAGCTCAGGTTCAGTCCCTGAGCCTGAAGGGGTTAAAAAGGCAGAGGGGAGATGCTGCCAAAGAACCCAAACCCTCAGCCAGGCCTGGAATTTCAGAGGGAACTGAGGAATTCCGAGGGTTTGGTGGGAAATTTGGCAGAGCTCAGTAGCTGGATGTGGATAAATCCCCAATTTGTTTGATCCCACGGTGCTAAAACCTTTTAGAACTGGGGTAACAAATCCATCCCAGAAAGGGATTAGGAATAAATCCTCGGTGAGTGCAGGAAATAACTGACCCTCAAATCCAGGCCATGCTGGGAGCCCCAGGACAGGCTCAGCTGGGCTCCTGAAAGGAAATTAAAGAGTGAATCTCCAAGTTTCAGAGGGCACAAAGGGATAAAGGCAGAAGTGGAGGGGATGGGCAGGATTTAAAGGTTGAAATGGGCAGCCCAAGCACTTCCAGCACATCCATTATCTGCGTTTCCAATAGGGATGGCTCGTGCTAAATGCAGGGAATAAGGGAATGGAGCAGTTGCCACCGCACAGATGGGATATTACTGCTCAAATAGGAGAGGATGGATAATAATGAGAGCCATAATCAGCCCAAGGAGATGAATAATTGCCTGCAGGAGGGATGGAAACGCTGCCAGTGGAAGCCACGGGCTGCAGGGAGTCACCTGTGGACTTCCCCAAACACAGGAGTGGGGAGCAATGGAGTTAATTTTATTAAATATTCTCATTAGCAATGCTGGGACAATGATCAGAACCAGCCCAGGGAATGTGTGGGGGAGCAGGACTGGGGAATCCTCCTGCTCATGCAGGAAAAGCTGGATGCTCTTCAGTGCTGGAGGGAAAGGGGAGGATTTCAGGAGTGAGAACAAGAGGCACTGAGAGCAGGGCTTGGGGCTGGAGACACTTTGGAGCAGACAGTTCTTCTGCCTTTCCTCCTGCTCTGTCCTGGGGAAATGCCAGCCCTCCTCCAGGCCTGGAGCTTTCCTGTGCAGCACATTTATCTTTATTCTCTTTATTTCCTCGGGCAGGTGACAAGCACCTTTCCAGGGCAGGCAGTATTGCATTATTTTTATTTCTTTGGGCCTCTGAGTTTCTCATTCTGCCTGAATCAGGAGCTTCTCCCTTACCTGGGGTCAGTCCTGGCCTGATCCCTCCCCTGGCCTGGAGATTCCAGGGATATTCCCACGATATTCCAGGGACACTCCTGGGACATTCCAGGGACATTCCCACGATATTCCAGAGATATTCCCAGGATATTTCAGGGACACTCCAGGGATATTCCTGGGATATTCCAGGGATATTTCCAGGATATTTTAGTGACACTGCAGGGATATTCCCAGGACATTCCAGGGACACTCCAGGGACATTCCGGGGACACTCCAGGGACATTCCAGGGACATTCCCAGGATATTCCCAGGATATTTCAGGGACACTGCAGGGAAATTCCCAGGATATTCCAAGGATATTCCCAGGATATTTCAGGGATACTCCAGGGACATTCCCAGGACATTCCAGGGACATTCCAGGGACATTCCAGGGACATTCCCAGGATATTTCAGGGACACTCCAGGAATATTCCTGGGATATTCCAGGGACACTTCAGGGACATTCCCAGGATATTCCCAGGATATTTTAGGGATATTCCCAGGATATTTCAGGGACACTCCAGGGATATTCCCAGGATATTTCAGGGACACTCCAGGGATATTCCCAGGATATTCCAAGGACATTCCCAGGATATTTCAGGGATATTCCAGGGACATTCCCAGGACAGTCCAGGTATATTCCCAGGATATTCCCAGGACATTCCAGGGACATTCCAGGCACACTCCAGGCACACTCCTAGGATATGCCAGGGACACTCCAGGGACATTCCAAGGACACTCCAGGGACATTCCAGGGACACTCCAGGGATATTCCCAGGACATTACCAGGATATTCCAGGGACACTCCCAGGATACTCCCAGGATATTCCGGGGATACTCCAGGGACACTCCCCGGACATTCCCGAGCCTCCCCAGCTCTCCCCCCAGCACAGAGCTCATTTTGCACTGTCACACTCTCCATTGTCACACACAGATATTTATGATGATGCCAGCCCAGGGCCGAGGAGCAGCTGAGCTCCCCTGTTTGTTAACTTTGTTAAAGCAGATTTTCCCATTCTTCCTGTGCCTCCATGGCAGGGACTGCAGAGCCTTTGCTGCTCCATCCCATTCAATACTGCCTGCCCTGGAAAGCTGCTTGTCACCTGCCCGAGGAAATAAAGAGAATAAAGATAAATGTGCTGCACAGGAAAGCTCCAGGCCTGGAGGAGGGCTGGCATTTCCCCAGGACAGAGCAGGAGGAAAGGCAGAAGAACTGTCTGCTCCAAAGTGTCTCCAGCCCCAAGCCCTGCTCTCAGTGCCTCTTGTTCTCACTCCTGAAACCCTCCCCTTTCCCTCCAGTGCTGAAGAGCATCCAGCTTTTCCTGCATGAGCAGGAGGATTCCCCAGTCCTGCTCCCCCACACATTCCCTGGGCTGGTTCTGATCATTGTCCCAGCATTGCTGATGAGAATATTTAATAAAATTAACTCCAGTTGCTCCCCACTCCTGTGTTTGGGAAGTTCCACAGGTGACTCCCTGCAGCCCACAACATTTTTCATCTCTGCATCCATTGTGTGGATGATCAGGGAGATCTGCTGATAGCACTGCTGATTCACTCTCCAGCCAGTCTCCAGCCTCCCTGAGAATTCCTGTCACAATTGGCATCTCCCCCTCCTTTTGCAGGGGAAGGCACAGCACAGAGGTGAAATTCAGGGGGACCAGCAGTGCTGGGTTAAACCAGGGGCTCAGACACTGAGGGGCTGTGGGAAAGAGCAGGAGATGCTCTGGGTGACTGGGGGAGCAGAGTCCTGGGTCCCAGCAGGGGCTTGGGGCACCCAGGGGCTGGAGGAGAGCAGAGGAACCTTGGCTGCCTCCAAACAGCCAGCTGGGAATGCTGCAAAACGTAAAATTTTCTCAAGGAGGGTGCACTTTACTATTTGATCTTGGTGTAATTTCCAGCCTAATTGATTGAATCCACGGAGCAGAGCAGCCAACGAGCTCTAAGTGATGTCCAAGTGCTGGAAAAGCAAATTCCTGGGTGGAATTGCCTTGTAAGGCTCAGGGCTGGCTGTGTTTCAATGATCCAGGCTCAGGGGGGGCTAACAAAGCCTGGGAAGGAGTTTAAACCACAGCAGTGGGCACAGGGAATGCAGGATTTAAGGGCCAGGAGGACACCTGGCAGGAGTCCCAGGGTGAGGATGGAACTGATAAAGACAACTCAGGCACTGAAATCAGCTCTGAGTGGGAAAAGGGAGCTCCAGCAGGGGATCTGTGACCCTGCCCAGGAGAGCACAACCCAAACCAGAGAAACACCGAGCATGGCACTCCTCAGCCTGGGACAGGATCATTAACCAGCTCAGACAGGATGCTAATTAATTAGAGAGCTGTGCAACTCGCAGCCAATGAACACCAATTCCTCTGTGTGCTGAAATACATAAATAGTAAAAAAAGGTGCTGATTTGTGGGGCACAAAGGTTTCTCCAGTGTGCAATGATTGCCTTGCTGCACAAGGGGGGATGGACCCAAATTTTGTGGACAACACTGGATCTTAAGGGGGAGATCATCCACCTTATCTCTGCCTTTTCTCTCTCTCCTTCTTCTCAAAATATACCACAAACCAGACCAAAAAACCCCAAAATGCCTTGTGGTGTCTGAGTCAGTTAAAGTCTGCAAAGAGATTTCCTTTGGGTGGTTTAAAGTTGGCCAAGGACCTTGTTCAGCTCGCATGTTCTGCAGTTTGCAAGTCAGAGCCCTCTGAGAGTTTGGGTTTTTCTCCCTCTCGCTGCCCAGGGTGAATCCAGCTGCCTTCCCCTGCCCCCTGGGATGGGCTGGGGTATTCCAGGGGGATGGGATGAGGTTTTCCATTGTCCTGTCCTGTGCTGGGCACCCAGGCAATGCCAGGGAAGAGCTTTATCTCTCCAGGTTCATCCCTGGATTGCCCAAGGCCAGGCTGGACAGGGTTTGGAGCATCCTGGGGAAGGGGATGTGTTCCAGGGAATGCAGCAAGATGGGATTTAAGGTCCTTCCAGCCCAAACCAGTCTGTTCTCCTGCCATGAAGAATTCCCTTTTTTCCTGCCATGAAGAATTCCCTTTTTGCCTCGATGGCTCCTCCTGTGTGGGACCTGCAGAGCTGCTGGGCTTGCAGGAGAGCAGCATTTCCAAGGAAAGGGCTGCAGGGATGTGAGCCAGCCCCACTTTCCCTGGGAACACCAGGACTCTCAGGGTATGACCCTAACAATTCCCAAGCCCAACTTTTAATTTTTATCTTCTTTTTCTCTTCAGTCAGAGTCAGGATTGAAAACACCAGAGACAGAATTTTGTGTTGGGACTCAGATGTTTATTAATTCTCATCCATGTTCAGTGGGTGCTGCAGCACTTGTAGCTAACCATAAAAAAATGGTGAAATGGAGATGGAGCTTGGTCATTACAAGGTCTTTTAAGGTTTAATTTCCAATTAAAAGCTAACACCTCAATTATTTTTACTTTTGACCCAATGACCAAACACCTGTGACCCACAGTGAGACATTTTTTATCCAACTAAAAAGCACCACCAAGAACAAGAAGATAAAGAAAGAAAAATCTCTGCCCCAAACCTCCACCTTGTCCCACACCTATCACTGTATTCCAAAACCCCAAATTCCAAATTCTCCAGCGTGTGACATTGCACACTCCCATTCAAACCACACAGATCCCAGTTCTTTTATTCAATTTTGGAAGCTTCAAAAGCAGTGTTCTCCTGGGGGTCAGTGCTGTCAGCACAGAAAGTTCCAGATCCCAGTTTAGGTTTCAGGGTTCCAGGCAGAGCTGGGGCTGTGTTTGTGCTCCCTGAGCAGCCCAGCATCCTCCTCCTCCTCACCTTGGCAGCACCAAAGGCAGCAGGAGAAGGTGAGGATGCACCAGCAGCTGGGGGAAGCTGTGATTGCAGCAGTCTGATCCAGGGGAGGGGTGAGCAGCCAGCCCCGCTCAGGAAACAATAATTCCATCCCCGGGGACAGCCCGACACGGCTGCTGCTGGCACACGGATTTCCTGGGACTGCAAAGCAGGGCTGGGCTTTGTCGATATGACAGTATCAATCAATCTAATTAGATCTTTTTGCATAATCGCAGGAAATTTGCATAAAGAGTACAGCCAGCCCAGGAGACAGCTGAGAAAAACAAGGGTTGAGTGGAAACCAGAAACTTTGGAATTTTTTTTTTTTTTTTGAGGCTGCATCAGTGAGGAGGAGAATAAAATAAACTTGTAGGAGTGCCTGGAGCCCAAATCTGAAAGAACAAAGGACATAAAGTACCTTTTAAGAATGAAAATGGATGACAAGTCCTCAACACTTAAAAGGCTTCTCAGTGCTCCCGTGGAAGGACACAGCTGAAAACGTTCTGGCAACACGCTTGAATATTGAAAAACAAGGATTTAATTAAGATTCACAGCACAGGGTTTCGAATTCGTGAAGGGGAAGCAGGGAGAAGGGTTTGTGGATGGAATGGGGCCGCCCTTCCCTTTCTGTGTTTTAGGGTGTGGAGGTGCCCTGAGCAGGGCTGAGCTGCTGGGGCTCTGAGACACAAATTCCCTGGGAAAAAAGGGAATTCCCTGCTCAGCTCAGCCCCATGGCCCTGCTCCCCAGGGCTGGAGCCAGGCTGGGAGAGCTGGGAATGTTCGCCTGGAGAGCTGGGAATGTTCACCTGGAGACGAGAAGGATCCAGGAGAGCTGAGAGGGACTGGGATGGAGGGACAGGACACAGGGAATGGCTTCACAGGGATGGATGGGATATTGGGATGGAATTTTGGAGACTTGGGTTATATTTTGGAGCTCTCACAGCCTGGCCATTCTCTCCAATCCCTCTGTCAGGAATTATCTGCCTCATGCAGACAAAAAGTGCTGGAGTGCAAACGCTGAAATTCCCAAAGCTGTGACCCCATTGCATCATGAGCTTGGTAGGTCTGAATCTCTGCATCCAGCCAAAGCCTAACCCATTTCCAGGACTAAAGAGGAAAATAAAAATAACTCAGTACCTTCCAGCTAAGAGAAAAAAAAAATTCCCTTCAGTAATCAAAAAGTAGGTCACTCTCTAAGTACACACATTATTAATGAAGACAAATTAAAATTTTCTCTTAATGAAAGCCACTAGTTCAAAGACTTGGTTTTATTTTAGAAAGCTGAGCTGCAGAAATTCCAGTGCCACCAGTCAGCTGTGACACACTGCTGGGAATCCAGGCCCTGTTGTGCTTTAGACAGGGATGGAAGGGCAGGAAAAGCCTTGCTGGTGCAGATTCCCAGGACAGGGATGTCCTCAGACCCACGGAGTCACCAGGAGCTGCTGGCAGGAGGGTGAGGGGTCCCCTGGCAGCAGCAGCACTGAAAGGACATTTGGGCTGGTCTCTGATGTATTCCTGAGGAAAATGCTCTGGGTTTTCAGAGAAAAACAGGGTGAGGTGATGAGCAGCTCAGAGGGGCAGTGGCACCTCATGGAATTGGACCTGAGCAACTTGGAGGTGGCCCAGGGAGCGTTGCTGGGGTGTGGGAGGCACGAAATCCCTGGCTTTCCCCATAAATCTATGGCTATTCCCATAAATCTGTGGTTTTCCCACAAATCTCTGGCTTTTCCCAGAAATCTCTGTTTTTCCCATAAATCTATGGCTATTCCCAGAAATCTGTGGTTTTCCCACAAATCTCTGGCTTTTCCCAGAAATCTGTGGTTTTCCCAGAAATCTATGACTATTCCCATAAATCTCTGGCTTTTCCCAGAAATCTATGGCTAGTCCCATAAATCTTTGGTTTTCCCAGAAATCTCTGGCTTTTCCCATAAATCTCTGGTTTTCCCAGAAATCTATGGCTATTCCCAGAAATCTCTGGCTTTTCCCAGAAATCTCTGGTTTTCCCAGAAATCTATGGCAAATCTCAGAAATCTCTGGCTTTTCCCATAAATCTATGGCTAATCCCATAAATCTGTGGTTTTCCCATGAATCTCTGACTTTTTCCAGAAATCTGTGTGGTTTTCCCCATCCCAGACCCCCAATCCAAGGGGTTTTTTTCCCCATCCCAGACCCCCAAGCTCCCAGCTGCTGTTTGGATGTTTCAGGTACTTGAATTTTTCAGCTGCTCTGAGTTTTCCCTTTTCGCTCAGAGGAAGGGGGAGCAGGCCTGGCAGGAGGGGGAATATTTCCAGTCAGGAATTCCCTGCCCCTTCCACACTAACACCATCTCCACACGGAGTCACTGCAGTCTGTGACCTATTGCAGCAGCTCAGATATTTGCTTTCTTCTATCTTTTTTTTTTTTTTTTTTTAATTAAATAGCTAAGCTAAGGGGATTACATGACTTAGGAAAAAAAAAAAAACCCAAACCATTGAGCTCGAGTATTAAGTCATATTATTGAAAAAATCAAACACCACTTGGAGCTGTGGAGTGTGGAAGGGGAGAGGGCAATGGTATGTGCAAAATATTTGCAAGTCTTTGAAAAGAAGGAATTTTTTCTGTGGAAGAAATTCTTGGTTCTGAGGGTGGTGAGGCCCCAGCAGAGCTGGCCCAGAGAAGCTGTGGCTGTCCCATCCCTAGAAATAAATAAAACTTTCAGTCTAAAATCCTGTGTTCCCTTTCTTTGTAGAGGGAGTGTCTTGGTTTGGAGGACAGGTGTCTGCTGAGAAAAGGAGGAGCCTCTCTTGAAATGGAGAATGGAAACCCCCTCCCTCCAAATTATTATCATTTTGAAATCAAGGGGCTTTCAGGCAAAGATGGGAATAGGAATAACAGTTTTTACTAGGGAAATTAAAATAGAAATACAGCACTACAAAGAACAAACCCCAAACCCTGACACAGTCAGAGTACAGCCTGACACCCGTCAGGCAGGGTGTTGGCAGCAGTCCCATCCCATGGTGGCTGCATCCTCCTGCAGTGACAGATGTGGCTCAGCTGGAGCAGTGCTCCTGTACAAGGTGCAGTTTCCCTCCAGAGCTCCAGTGATGATGTGGAAGGGTCTGGTTTTCCTCTGGGATCCAGTGGGAAAGGCTGCTCTGATGTTCCAAATCTCAGATTTTATCTGGGTAGGAAATGTTTGGCTCCTCCTCTGGGTGCAGCATCTCCCCATGGGATGATGGAATTTTATCAGCCATGCCCTGGGACTCAGTGGCCATGGACAGGAGAGGTCTCCTGGAGGGAGGATGGGCTGTGGAAAGATAAAGATCCCTGCCCCAGCTGGTTTAACAGCTGATAGAACACACACTGCTGGGTACATCCTGTGTTCCAGCCCAAGACAGGGAGGCAGTTTCAGGAAGGAATTTTTCTGCCTTTGGAAGGGAAGAGCTCTCCTGAGGAGCCTGAGCCCATGCTGGGGCTGAATTCCACTCCTCCATCCCAAAGCTGACCCAGAGTGCCACTGCTAAATCCAGGGGCTGCATTTCCCCTAAAAGCTGTGTCTTGATTCTCAAATCCCACCCAGCTGCTCTTTGGCTCCCTCCTGGATCTGCATTCCTGACCACAGTGACCCCTGGCCACTCAGGATCCAAACCCCATTCCAGTTTCACTCCACAAGGAGCGAGACACTCGAGTGCCTTTGGTGCCACAGGTCTGGGGGATCAGTTTGTGTCCCATTGCCCTGTGCACAGAGGTTGGTGAATAGGAAAAAAAAAATGAGGAAAACTCAGTGGGTTTGGGAAAATAAACCTCAAGGGGGTTGTGATGACTGGTGACACCTCAGGGTGGGGATTCCTGGAGCTGCTGCCCCAGTTTGATCAGCACCCAGCTGATGCCACATCAGGGGTTGGGATTTCCAGCTGGATCAGGACAAACACCCCCAGGGCTGAACAAATCCTCCCCAGCCACCTCCATGCTGCTGTTTCTCCCAGTTTATTCCTAATAACCAGGAGAGCTGTGACAGGGCACTGCAGCCTTGGCTTTTTCCCTCTCCCAATTAAATTAAGGGTTTTGACATCTCATCTCTCTGCAGAGGCTTCTGGTCCCACAGCTCTCTGCTCCCCACGTGTCACTGCAGCACAGCTCAGGCACTGCTTTTTATTGATCAGATTCTCCTTTTGACATTAAATTTAACTGATTTTTACACGAGGAGGTGATGCCTGAGGGTGACATGGAGAGGAGGAAGCACCCAGTGTTTTCTCTCTTTGGTTTGGGATGCTGGATAATCTGATTTATCCCAATTTGTCCTCACTGAGCCACCCCCTCCTGCTCCTGGAAACACCTCCTGGCTCCTGTTTGATGCTGGCTGGAGGCTGGGGAGCTCTGGGAAAAACAACAAACCTTGAGTTTAAATGTTTGAGAAGGATCAGATGCACCTCCTTCATCAGGGAAGAAGGCACAAAGGTGGGGGATTTAAATAAAAATGGAGGGGAAGGAGCTGCTACACCTCCAGGTAAAATTATCCATGGAAAAGTGTAATTTCCTGCCTGGAAGAGGAAATCTGGGTGAGTGGTCAGGGCTGGCTGCTGCTGAGAGATTTGGGGCACCAGGCTGCTTAATTAACCCTGTTCTAATAATTACTGAACATGGATTTTTAAATTCTATAATGTTCCCTTGAAGACAGCAATAATTTAGAACTGTTTCCTGCGTTATCTACATTGGCCTTTCCACTCATTAAGCCCGAGATCACAGAACATCATTTAAATGTTAATCCAGAAGTGATCCCCTCTCCCTGCTCGAGCCTTTGCTCATGTCCACTCTGTGGGTGTGAAATTCAATTCCCTTTCCCTGGCAGCTGGGAAATGAGGGCTGGACAGAGCCAGAGGGAGCATTTCCCTTGAATTTATTGTGCCTCTGAGTCAGCCTCCATCTGAAAGGATCAGATCAGAGCTGGGGGTGCTGCCAGATCAGTAAGTGGGGTTTGGGGAAGCCTGACTTTGCCAGAGCTCTCCTTCCTGATTTTCAGCCCCATCCTGGTGCAGGTTCACATTTTCCTTCCTGAATGAATGAATCTTGAGGGTCCAGTGGAGTCTGCTGGGTTCTGCTGCTCCTGGTTTGCACTGGGAGCTTGGGCTGGGACAGGAGGTGCAGCTGGGAGGGAAACAGAGAATCCCAGCCAGGCTGGAATAGCTGGGAATGCTGCTCTGGGATGGGATTTGGGAATTCCTGGGCTGTGTGGATGGCCAGGACACAGTGTTGGACAGCTGGGCACCCAGCACAGCTCCTGAGTCCCTGCAGCAATTCCCAGCACTCAGCAGCTCTGCAGCAGGGTTTGCCTGCCTGGAGCAGGCAGGGCAGTGCTGCAGAGAGCCCAGCAAGGGCAGGGCAGGGCAGGAAGCACAGCCAGAGCTCCAGCAGCGTTGGGACACAGCCCCAGGGCTGCCCAGGGTGGGACTGGGGGGTGTCACTGCAGCCAGGAGCTGGGCTGGCCCCTGGGGTCCCTTCCAGCTCGGGATATTCCATCAGTCTGTGTCTCTGCTGCCATGTGAGACAGCAGGCTGCACATTCCCAGTTTGAAAGGAAATGGAAGTGATCCAAGTGAAAATTCATAAAGAAGCTGAGTGGATTCGTGAGCAAGACTGGAGAGATTCCCCCTCCAAACTGGTCCCAGGTAGGGATGGGATGGCAGGAAAAGGGGAATGGCCTGAAGGTGAGCAGGGCAGGGATGGGTGGGATGTTGGGAATTGGGAATTCCTGGCTGGGCTGGAATTGCCAGAGCAGCTGTGGCTGCCCCTGGATCCCTGGAATGTCCAAGGCCAGGCTGGACACTGGGACAGTGGGAGGGGTCCCTGCCCATCCAGGGGTGGCTCTGTGTGGGATTTGAGTCTCTCCCAACCCAAACCATCCCATGGTTCTGGTTCCCAGTGTGGAATTAACCACAGCACCTCTCCAGGGTTTCACAGAGCTGTGCTGCAGGTGCTGAACTCTCAAGTCCTTAATTTCAGGGCAAGGAAAGGAAGGGATGGCAGAGGGTCAGGGTTTGCAGCAGGATCAGTTTTGTTCTAAAATTCAGGTTTTGATGAAACCCTGGGTGTGCCACAGAGGGAGCAACCACGGGATGTGCATGAGGGAATGGGGTAACTGCAAAAATTCCTGACAGCCCCGGGTGAATTCAGCAGAGAATGTCACCAGTTCTGGAGGAGAACAAAGAGCCCTGCATGCACACTCAGCCTGGGCTACAGAAGTGCAGCACTGAGGGGGCTCCTCAGGACTCTGCTCCAACTCATGGCTTTGTTCTGACAATGTGAGAGAAAAGCTGCTGAAGTCATTCCTGCTGCTCTGATGGATCTGGAGAGGGATCCCACCAGGGCTGTGGGCTGGGGGATGTGTTGTGTATCCATAACCACCCACTGCCCTGCAGGGTTCCCCTTGTGCTGCTGGGATAATTTTTATAGATTTCTTAACCAAAGATTACTCCTTTGTGCTCAGGAATGAAGAAAACACTTCAAAATTGTGCCTGAAGAAAGATGTGAAGGAAGCAGTGGCACGAGGCAGTGGGATTTGTTATTCCAGGTGGGCCTGGATAAACCTGGGCCATCAGGAGCTCAGGGTCTGATTTAATCACCACACCCTGATGAGGTGGAGCAAGTTTTGAGGATAACAGGATAATGTGGGCTGGAAGGGACCTTAAATGTCCTCTCACCCCAACCCTGCCCACTGTCCCAGTGTCCAACCTGGCCTGGGACATTCCAGGGATCCAGGGGCAGCCACAGCTGCTCTGGCAATTCCAGCCCAGCCAGGAATTCCCAATTCCCAACATCCCACCCATCCCTGCCCTGCTCACCTTCAGACCATTCCCCTTTTCCTGCCATCCCATCCCTACCTGGGACCAGGAGGGGGAATCTCTCCAGTCTTGCTCATGAATCCACTCAGCTTCTTTATGAATTTTCACTTGGATCACTTCCATTTCCTTTCAAACTGTGAATGTGCAGCCTGCTGTCTCACATGGCAGCAGAGACACAGACTGATGGAATATCCTGAGCTGGAAGGGACCCCAGGGGCCAGCCCAGCTCCTGGCTGCACTGACACCCCCCAGTCCCACCCTGGGCAGCCCTGGGGCTGTGTCCCAACGCTGCTGGAGCTCTGGCTGTGCTTCCTGCCCTGCCCTGCCCTTGCTGGGCTCTCTGCAGCACTGCCCTGCCTGCTCCATGCAGGCAAACCCTGCTGCAGAGCTGCTGAGTGCTGGGAATTGCTGCAGGGACTCAGGAGCTGTGCTGGGTGCCCAGCTGTCCTGGCCATCCACACAGAGCAGGCAAATTAAACATGTAAAAGTGACCCGCACACGTGGCTGGAACAAAAAGCCGAGCAGGGATGGATGAAATGGGTGTTATTTGATTTTAATTCAGGGCCCTGGAACTCTGTGCTGAATAGCAAAGGGAATGAATCATTCCTGATGGATTCATCACAGCCATTTATGTTCTAAACACTTGCTTTTGCCACACAACTGCCTCAGGTTGTGCGAGGAATGCGAAGCTTTTAAATGCCAAGGTTTTTAAAAAAGCAGTTGGTTCTGTTATTTCCAATAGAGCCTTAACTGTAGTTCACATTTTTGTGCAGCTACCTGGGAAATGGTAAATTCAGCGCTGATTACAGGGGCTGGGAGCTGCTAATAAAGGCAGATTGTGTGTCGGTGCAGCAGCAGGGACTGGGCTGGGGTGGCTGTGCAGCGAGGCAGGGCTGGGCTGTGTTACTGAACAAACACAGCCACAGCAGATCCAGCAGCTGCACCCCTGATTCCTGCCTGTCCTCCTCAATCAGCGCCTTTGCTGACTGAGCCACGCAAATTTATGTGCCTCGCTTTGCCTGATTTCAGAGCAATAAACTGCAGACAATGATTTATGGGCACGGCTCCGAGGTGTCCCGAGCACCCCACGTCCCTGCTGCCTCCTCTGGGTGTGCTTGGAGTGAAAGAGCGGCTGGAAAATGCTCCTGGAATCAGGGACTCGTGGGATGGTTTGGGTTAAAGGGGCTGAAATCCCACCCAGGGGACACCTCCAGTGTCCCAGCTGCTCCAAACCCCTGAAACACTGCCAGGGATCCAGGGATCCACAGCTGCTCTGGGAATTCATCCCAGCCAGGAATTCCCAGTTCCCAATTGTGACAGGCAGTGACCTCTTTTATGGTCAGAGATCACTCACCTGCACATTAAAGGTGCTCTGAGAGTTCTTATTTTGCAGGCAGGGCGCAGCAGGGCACAAAAGAAGACTCGAAATCTGGTGTTCTGAGGTTTCCAAGGTTGTTTATTCTTTCTTATCTAAGAATTTTCTCTCTACCTTACAGTGATCCACTCTGCAACTCATCCAAGGCTGTTCTCCTGCCCTCCGGGGCTGGACTTATCTTTTATACTCTAAATTATATATACTTTATTTACAATTAATTCCCAATGCATGACACCTACATTACATTGTCCAGTTTTCCCTTAACCAATCCTGGCTTGGCATCCTGACCCAGAAAATGGATGCCATGAAGAAGAAGAAGAAATTCTTACTATGCCACAAATCCTCCATCTTGTGTCCAAAACCCCCTAATATAAACAATCTTTAAAACTTTACTTTTCTACCCTTTAACACACCAATTTACACTCTGGTTATTTCTGTGACTCTGTAATTCTGTGTATAAAGATGGTAATTTCTCCCAGGGACTTAGATCGAACTCACAGGGATTTTGGGCACCTTGCCAAGGATTCTGAGCCCCCTGTCCAGGCTCCAGGGAAGCCAGGGGAATATCCTGGGTTCCCACACCCAATATCCCATCTAAAGAGCAGGAACCACTTCACCCCCAGGGACTGGGAGGAAGGCAAGACCCAGGCAGATGTGCAGGTGAACATCTGGGCTTTGGGGTGGGTGGTGTTGGTGTCTGTAAAGGTGAGCTGGGACAGAGGCTGGGCAGAGCAAAGGGATAAAATCAGTTTTTATTGAAGGATTCACCTTGGGCACTGCAAGAGCCCGGCCAGGGCTGCACCCAAATCAAATCCCAGATGGATCCTGGGCACGAGTTTCACACTTTTATAAGTTTGGGTTCATCTTGGGCTCAATTGTCCAACCACAGCCCCAGGCTAGGGAGTCTCAGCCCTTTCCCTTTCCCCTTCCCTTTCCCTTTCCCTTTCCCTTTCCCTTTCCCTTTCCCCTTCCCCTTCCCTTTCCCTTTTTGGGCACTGCCTGTCCCTGATTCTCCAGCTGGGAAGGGATTGTTTTGTCCAACCCCTGTGAACAGAACTCACCAACACCCAACACAAAGTTCCAGTTTCACACCGAGAGCAGAGTCTGCAAATACCAAAGCTGAAACACAAGACATCAGTGCAAAAGGGAAGAAAAGCTGAAGATGAGTTAATGGGACAGAAAATGTGATTAACAGCTACTCTTTAATTAAATAGCCTCTTTCTGGTTTTGAACACGAAATAGATTAAATAGGTCTGTGAGGAAATAATTTCAAATTCATTTAAAGTGCAATGATAGAGAGGGCAGGGAAGGGTGAGGCAGGTGGGGTTGCCAGTCTGGGACAGTTATTTGGAAAAATTCAGTAAACCTGACAAAACTTGAAGAAAACCTGAAATCATTGGGATTTGTGAGGTTTGCTCCCACCTGCCCTGGCCTCAGATAATGTTCCTGTTGGATTGGTTGTGCTGCAGTGGGGCAGCAGCAGGATGCAAAGGAGTGGATGCTGTAATGTGAGCACAAACCAGGGAGCTGACAGAGCTCTTCACTTTAAATCCACGGCCAAGTGGGCTCTCTGTGAGTGCCCTGGCTCTGCCAGGTGGTATTTTGCCATTTATTGCTGCCTTTTTAAAATATATGTTCTGCAATTCAGATGTGTCTATAACGGGGATGATATACAGTTGTACTCTGGACTGAGTGCGAGCCATCTGTCAAAAACAAAAGCTAAATTCTCTGTAATAAAAGCCACCAAAAGATTGATATTTCACATTAAAGGCAGAGCTGAAAAAAAAGCAATTTTGTTTATGGGCAAACCTGTGTCTGGCACATTTTTCATGTCATATAAAGATGGAAATCTCACCTTATGGCTGTAGATTGCTGCTATATTTCAGCCTTTACAATTGGGGACAGCTCTGCATGTGCTGCTACCTTAAGAGATAATTCCCCAGATGTTGTTGGTAGCAATGGGTCCATCTGAGCACATTCCTGCTGCTTCCCAAAGGTGCAGCTGAGCTGCTGGAGCACATTCTGCAGGAAATGTGATTTGTGTGTGGAACTTGTTCGTGGCTCTCAGCTCCTGCTCTGGGTCTGTCAGAGAAACTGGGGCTGCCCCTGCACCCCTGGAATGTTCCAGGCTGGCTTGGATGGGGCTTGGAGCGCTCTGGGATGGTGGGAGGTGTCCCTGGGGATGAGATGGTGACAGCACAGGGTTAAAAATGTTTCTGAAATCATGGAATTGTGCACAATGGATTCACAGAAAGGTTGGGTCTGGCAGGGCTGGGAAAGGGAACCAGGCCTGGGAACGAATGTTGGGCTTTGTCTTTATTGGATCAGGTGAAACTGCACCTGTGCAATCATCATGGGATCAATAATGTGGTTGTTAAATGTGATAATTGTTTGGTAATTGAATATATTATTGTTTAATGGTAGCAAGAACCATGAGAAGCGATGCAATGGTGACAAGAACCATGAGAAAGGATGTTTGGGGAGCTGATGGGAATCACAAGAATCCCTGCTTGGATAAGATCAGTGTGTACAACAGAACAATCTGGGTTTAATAATGATTCTATAGTTCCATAAGGAAAAGGGAATAAAAACCTGTCCCTGTGGGATCCATGTGGAGTCAGATTTGGGTTTGTGCCCCTGATTCCCAGAGCTGTGCAGTGACAGCCCTGCACACACTCACACTGAGACTCTATTTCTGCACTAACAATGGGATTCTGTGACTCTGTGTCTGACCTGCAGCTCTGGTTTGTGCCTTGGACTCTGGGGCTTCCTCTGGGACCTGGGGCTGGGAATGGCAGTGAACAGGGCAGGGCAGGCTCAGGGTGGGCACAGCAGGAATTTCCCCATGGAAAGGGGGATCAGGGGGGGTTGGATCCCCATCCCTGGAGGTGTCACCTGTTGCTGGCACTCAGAGCTCTGGGGACAGGGTGGGCATCAGGCTCAGCTGGGACTCCATGGGCTGGGAGGGCTATTCCAGCCTCAATAATTCCAGGATTCTGTGGCACCTCAGCCAAGCTCTCTCCCCATCCCCAGAGCATTTTCCCCCCTGCTGGCTGCAGCTCTGGCAGTGCCACGATGCCCAGCACATCTGGCAGGACGCTACTGCTGCACAGCTGGCACAGCTGGCCTGGACA
This sequence comes from Catharus ustulatus, assembly GCF_009819885.2. Taxonomy (NCBI): domain Eukaryota; kingdom Metazoa; phylum Chordata; class Aves; order Passeriformes; family Turdidae; genus Catharus; species Catharus ustulatus. The sequence goes on along the minus strand of NC_046226.1, from coordinate 824,237 downwards.
CTGCTGCTCCAGCCCCAGCCCACACCCTGCTGGACACAGCTGAGCAGGAGGAGCTGCACTCCCTGTTTTCACACCAAGCAGCCACTTTAAACTCCCAGGTGATGCAGAGATTTCCCAGCTCCAGATCTGGCGCTTACCTGCACCTGCAGTGGTGCCTCTGTCCCCTCCAGGTGCCTCACCTGAGTTATCAGCCCGAGGTCACAGAATCCAGAATGGTTTGGGCAGGAAAGGACCTCAAATCCCATCCAGTTATCCCATTCCATTATCCCATCCCATCCCATCCCATCCCTGTATCCCATCCCATTATCCCATCCCATTATCCCATCCCATCCCATTATCCCATCCCATTATCCCATCCCATCCCATTATCCCATCCCATCCCATTATCCCATCCCATTATCCCATCCCATCCCATTATCCCATCCCACCCACTTATCTTATCTTATCCCATCCCGTTATCCCATCCCGTTATCCCATCCCGTTATCCCATCCCGTTATCCCATCCCGTTATCCCATCCCGTTATCCCATCCCGTTATCCCATCCCATCCCATCCCATCCCATCCCATCCCAATCCGGGGCAGCCAAGCTGCTCTGTTAAATTAATCCTGGTTTGTTTTTTTGTTTGTTTTTTTTTGTTTGTTTGTTTTGGGGGTTTTTTTTGAGGGTTTGTTTGTTTTGGTTTCTTTGTTTTGCTTTTCTTGTTGCTGCCGTTCGGTACAGGAGGGAAGTGTTGAATTAAAGGTTCTGCTCGAGCCATTTCCCAGCTACATTTCATCAGCTGTTCCCAAATGTTGGGTCATTGTGCTCCTGGCTTATTGTTGTTATTTACAGGAGAAAATAGAAGAGGAGTGATACAGCCTGGTGGAGTTTTTAAATGAAATGATTGCCTGACAGATTCCTGGGGCTCTCAGGAAGGCTGGAGGAGGCAGTGCTGTGAGAACTGGAGCTTCCTGAGTAACTGCAGGGTTTTTAGAAGTGTTTCTATAAATGATGTGAGGAGGAGAGGCTGGGGCTGGAGCTGGGGACGCTCTGCAGCTGAGCTGGGCAGAATGGGTCTGTTCCATGGGGAAGGAGAAATCCTTCTGTTCATTGTGCAGGGACAGGCAAGGGATGGGAACCTGAGCCAGGTGTGCCCAGGGGGACAGGGCTGGATCGGGAAGGGGCGGCAGGAGCAGGGCAGGGATTGTCCCTCTGTGCTGGGAGCTGGGGAAGAACCTCAAATCCTGAGTCAGGACAGGGGACAGGGAGGGGATGGAGCAGAGAACTGGGCTGGGAAGGACTGGAGAATCCCTGAGGGAGCTGGGAAGGGGCTGGAGAATCCCTGAGGGAGCTGGGAAGGGAATGGAGAATCCCTGAGGGAGCTGGGAAGGGGCTGGAGAATCCCTGAGGGGGCTGGGAAGGGGCTGGAGAATCCCTGAGGGGGCTGGGAAGGGGCTGGAGAATCCCTGAGGGAGCTGGGAAGGGGCTGGAGAATCCCTGAGGGAGCTGGGAGGGCTCAGCCTGGAGAAAAGGAGGCTCAGGGGGCCCTTGTGGCTCTGCACAAGTCCCTGCCAGGAGGGGACACCGGGGGGATTTGGGATCTGCTCCAGGAACAGGGACAGGAGCAGAGGGAACAGCTCAGGCTGGGCAGGGCAGGCTCAGGGTGGGCACAGCAGGAATTTCCCCATGGAAAGGGGGATCAGGGGGGTTGGATCCCCATCCCTGGAGGTGTCACCTGGGGGTGGCACTCAGAGCTCTGGGGACAGGGTGGGCACAGCTGGCACTGGATGATCCTGGAGGGATTTTCCCACCTCAGTAATTCCAGGATTCTGTGGACACAGTGGGGCAGTGTCAGGGTTTGTTCACTGCTGGCCTTGTACCCCTCTGGGTCAAACTTTGCAGATTTTTGTGACAGCTGCAATAACTCCCATCCTCTTCCTGTGCTCCCTGAGAACTCCCTGCCAGCTGTGGACAAGGATTTCTGCTGGAGAGGGGAGAGTAAAAAGTGGATGAATGGAATTAATAATCCCACATGGATATGTGACTACACATGGTTTGAAATGAGCACAGAAAAAAAAAAAAAAAAAGATTTGAGATAGAAAAGCAGTTCAGAGCTTCCTCCCAGCACTTGTTCCAAGGATCAAAGGATCAGCACTGCAACAAACTGCTGAGAGGCTTTCAAATTTAAAACAGAATCCCTCCTTGATCCTGATAACAGCAAAAGTCACTTTGCTCCTTGCGTTTGGTCACAACAACCTTGTGGCTTTTGGGGAATCATTTCATTCTGAGCAGTGTGAGCCAAAAAAGAAAAAGAATTCTTTGGTCTCCAGCTGGTTGTGGGATGATCTGGTGGTCAGCAATTCTTCTGGAGAAAGAGCAGAATTATTTTAAATTTGAATATCCATTTCTTTAAAATGCCTAAAACTCCCCCATAAACAGTGCAACCATGTAGATTTTATTTTGAAAGAAAATTAGCAGAAAAACTGAGTCAGGAGCAGTTTTCTGTTCTGACATTGTCAGAAGTTTTTCACAACAAAATGTTGTGGGGTTTTGTGTTTTTTCTTTTTAATACACACATTTCACTGAAACAGCAAGTTCTAGTTTGTCTTTTCCTTGCCCAAATCTGACATTTTTCTCTTTGAGGAATTTGCATTTTTCAGGTTTTGTTCTAATTAGGCATGAAAACAAAGCTCAAGGTCTTGAGAAAACCAAGTCTCATCTTCTCTGTGTGATCTCTGCTGGGTGTCCAGTGCAGCCCTGGGTCCTTCCTGTGGAATTTTATTATGGAATTCACAGGCTCTGACACAAAATTCAGCATTTCACCACCAGGCTGGGGAGGGAATTCTGGATAGAAGCAGAAAACACAAAGGAAAAAATCAGATTGTGACTGGACCTCGTGCCAGCAGCATCAGCTTTTGTGGTTCAAGAGGAATTCAGGGAAAATCGGGAAATTCAGGGAAAAGCAGGAAATTAGGGAAAATCAGGAAATTTAGGGAAAAGCAGGAAATTAGGGAAAAGCAGGAAATTTAGGGAAAAGCAGGAAATTAGGGAAAAGCAGGAAATTTAGGGAAATTCAGCCCCAGTGTCTGTAAGCTCTGCAGGGTCCTGGATTCTCGTGTGGTTTGGATATTCCTGGGATAAACTGGGATAAATTGGGATAAACTGGGCATCCCTGAAGGGCCTCTGGGTGTCCCTGAATCCCAGTTTTGGGATGCCCAGAGCCAGTGACCCCACACAGGCTCACCCAGGAGGATGAGCCCCCTTTAGCCCCAGTGCCACCCCTGGGAGCTCCTTCCCTCCCCCAGATCCCTTTTCCCAGTTTCCCTGACCCAGCTGCAGCCTGGATCCCTCCTCTGCCTTTGAACCCCTGTGACGCCTCCATCCCTGTCTGTGTCTGGTTTTTCCTGCTCCTTCCCTCCTTTCATGAATCCCTCAAAGCAGGAAGGTTCCAAACCCTTCTCCCTTTCAGGAGGCTCCCTCTGATCTGGCAGGGATGTTTCTCTCATCTGAGCAGTGCAAAGCAGTGCCCAGGAAATCTCTCCCTGCAGGGCTCTCATCCCTGCTCGTGCAGGGAGGGCACCTTTGGGCTGTTCCCTTTTCTCCTCAGGTCTGGGAAATCTGCAATTTGGGGTCTGTCCAAACTCTTTCTGGGAAAAGGGAAGATGGCTCAGTGATGGCTGCAGCACCAGAGGGGATTTAAGTGCAGGCAGCAGAAGAAAGTGGTTCCTGCATCTCCATTTCCTCCTCTGTGTCACCCCAGCTTGGAATGATCAGGAATGTCCCAGGATGAGAGGATCCAGCTGGGGAAATCAACCTCCTGTTTTGGGAAATGTGGTAATTGATAAAAGATCTGTGTTAATCATAAAAGTATTGGGGTTTGCATAAACCAAAATACAAAGGTCTGAAGTGAAGCACGGACCCTTGATGGAGGAAAAATGTGATGAAATAATTCTGTTTAAATCCCCCTGTTATGAATATTATTTCCCTGCTCGGAAGGCTGTTGAACACACCAAAATCCTGGGAATGAGAGGGGTGGGAAGGGAGCTCTGCAGTGACCTCACATTCATGTGGGGACTGACACTGCTGGTCGTGTACAACAACAAACCCCACAGCAGAGGAAGCTACAGATCCATCTGCTAATTTTGTTGGGTTTTTTTACAGTGCAAAATAACTAATTGAACTATTTTGGGTGGATAAATTGGGAGGGCAAGGATAAGGATGACGCCTGCAATTTGTGTTAATTGAACATTGGTTTTTTCAGCCCGGAGGAGAGAGGAGGTGACGCTGCAGGATGGAGGAGCTGGTGTCACATCCAGAGGGTCTGGGAAGATCCAGGAATCTTTTACCTCTCCCCTCTCACTGCAGGGTGGGTCAGGATTTACCCAAGGAAATCTCTCAGAGCTTGAATTCCTGCAAGTATCAAGGGCAGGGTGATTTCAGCTCCTTGTCCCAGAGCTGACATCTGCAGGGGATGGGGGGACAGGACACAGGGACGGCTTCAGATTGGAAAAGGGGAGATTGGGGTGGGATGTTGGGAATTGGGAATTCCTGGCTGGGCTGGAATTGCCAGAGCAGCTGTGGCTGCCCCTGGATCCCTGCAATGTCCAAGGCCAGGTTGGACATTGGGACAGTGGGAGGTGTCTCTGCCCATCCAGGGGTGGGATTTGAGGCGGATTTTAAAATCTGGTGGTTTGGTTTTAAACCAAATTTTTGCTCAGTATTCCCCACATGTTGCTCACGTTGGCCCCAGGGCTGCTCCTCCCCACCAGGAGATGCTCAGGGTGAATCTTTTACTCCTCTGCACCATTTCTCTGGGAAGGGGATCCCAGGGGAGTGTCTGGGGCAGCAATGACATCCCAGGGAAAGCTCCATGCTTCATTTTATAGCCTGGAGCTTGGACATTCCCACGGAACTGGGGAGGTTTTGCTGGATTTTTTTTACCAGTGGTTCCTGGTTATTTTCTATTATATTGAATTTTATTTTTTAATATATATATATATATATAACCAGAAATATATAATATATAATATATTATATATTATATATTATATATTATATATAATATATAATATATTATATATTATATATTACGTTATATGTTATAGTTATGATATTATTATATTATATTATATTATATTACATTATATTTTATTTTATTTCATTTTTGTATATATATAACCAGAAATATATGTTATATGTTATATGTTATATGTTATATTATATAATATATATTAATTATATATTATATATTGTATGTTATATGTTATATATTAATTATGTATTATGTATTATATGTTATATGTTATATAATATAGTTATGAAAATATTATATTATATTATATTATATTATATTATATTATATTATATTATATTATATTATATTATATTATATTATATTATATTATATTATATTATATTATATTATATTATATTATATTATATTATATTATATTATATTATATTATATTATAATTTTCCTGTTTGGGAGTTGAACAGAGCTATCCAGCTGGGCTCAGGTACCCAGAGACTCCTCAGGCAGCTCCAGGCTGTGGAATTCTCTGAACTCCTGTTTCTGTCCCACAGGCACAGCTCTCTCTGACACAGCACTGTGGAAATTCCAGGTTATTTTGGTGAACCTCGCTGACCAGGAGTCAGTTTGGTGCAGCAGCCCACGAGCAGGACCTGTTATTCATTTCTGTGAAATAAACAGCTGTAACTGCCTTGCAGCATTCAGCTCCATCCTCCTGGGTAAATAATCCATGATCTCTCTCTAGCTTTGCCCAATTTTGTGAGTGCCAGAGGTTCTGATCCACTCCCTGCTTCCTGTGATATTCAAATTCACCCCCAGCCACCTCAGAATGGGCTTTGCATGCAACAGTGGAAAATAAATGTTCCAGCTGGGGAAAAACCTCTGGGCATGGTTTGTGAGTGCGTGGGCACAAGTGATCTGTCAGGAGAGTTTATCAGTCTGTCCAATCACTGCAGCAAACAGCACACAGCTTCTCAAATGAGCACACTTTTCAAATGTTTATCTGCAGCACAACAATTGGGAAGGTCCTGCCAAAATCCTCTTTTGCCTTGGCCATGGACACTGAGCGAGAGGGAGATCAGAGCCAGGGGCTGGGGGATGTCTCTGGCTGCTGTGATGGGGGAGATGGTGAGAAAAACACGTTTTATTGCTCTGGTAAAATTTACAAGGGTTAATAAAAACACAATAGGAGACACACATAAAGCAGAGGGTTGTTATAAGTGCATAACATTGTTGGCTTTTTGCATCTATTAGAATAAATGCTGTATGTATAATGTTAAAATAGCTTTTCTGTATAAATATAAGTTTTTTCTTTTCTTATAATAACAAAAGTTAAACATAAGTTTTTTAAAGATAGTATGCTTAAACTACCCACTTAATTAAAATAACAACCCATAAATGTGTAATAAAAAGCCTACAACGGACACAATTATCAACACTCACCAACTACAAAAAGCCAAAACCACCACCCAAATTAAAAAGTAATTTAAAAAAAAAAATAAAGCCACAAACCAAAAAACACACATGCTCTAAAAAAGCAAGCCCAAAAAATAACCATACTAAATAGTTCCCAAAATTTTTTAACTATGCAAAAAAACCTATAAATACGCAACAAGTTGATGCATTGTAAAGTGTATTTAAAAAGCATTCTCAAAACAACCGTGTGCTCTTTACAGCTTGCCAAGCACCCGGCCGTTTTAACCCTTTACTTTGTGTATCTCCTATTGTCTTTTTATTAAATCTTACCAGAACATTAAAAAGTGTTTTTCACAGGGTTAAAATGGCCACATACTTGGTGAGCTGCTAAGAGCACACGGCTGCTTTGGGAATGCCCCTTTAAATACATTTTACAATACATCAACCTGTTGCATATTCATAGTTGTTCATGTATAGTCAAACTTTTTCTGAGAACTGTTTAGCATGGCCACTTTTCGGGTTTGCTTTTTTAGAGCATGTGTGTTTTTTGGCTTGTGGTTTTTTTTTTTTAAAGTATTTTTTAATTTGGGTGGTGGTTTTAGTGTTTTGCAGCTGGTGAGTGTTGATAATTGTTGTGTCAGCTGCAGGGTTTTTATTACACATTTATGGGCTGTTATTTTAATTAAGTGGGTAGTTTAAGAATACTATTTCTAAAAAATGCATGTCTAACTTTTGCTATTAGAAAAGAACCTATATTCATACAGAACAGCTATTTTAACATTATAGATATGGCATTTATCTCAATAGTTGCAAAAAGCCAACAATGTGTCATGCACCTATAACCATGTGGATTTATTCACCCCCATCTGATGGTGGGACTGGAAGGTTTGAAAGGTTCTTTTCCACCCCAGCACTCCCAGAGAGCTCCTTGGGCTCACAGAACTGTGACCCCAAGTGCTGAAGTGTTTTATTGCTCTTGAAGAGCAGGAAACAAAAATTTCCAATGGAAAACCGTGTGTGGTGGAAGGTCTGCCCAAGGAAGAGGAGCTGAGCTTGGACTTCTCAGGGATATTAAAGAAAAATTAAAGTGGGATTATCAGCTTCTCTCCTTTCCCTCTTAATAAAACCCAGCTGCTTTCTGGGCTCCCACAAGCCTGAAACTCTCTGCTAAATTTCTTACAGTTAAGCAGATGATAACAGAGGAGATTATAAATGCAGAGAGCCTGGAAATGTGAAGGAGAGCCCTGTTTGCTTACTGAGGCATAAAAACTTCTTATTGGGGACTTAGATCTTAGTCATGTACATTTAATTTGATTTCACATCGGGTTCTCTGACCAAATTGCTTCCAGTGTTTCTGTGTGGCTTTGGGTGTGTTCAGAGAGCAAGGCTGAGATAATAACCTGAGAAAGGCTTTTATTTGTAAATTCGGTTGATGTGGGGCTGGGGCTGAGCTGTGCATCCAGGGAATCCTCTCAGGGCCAGAGCAGCTTCCTGAATTAGGGAATTTCCTAAATTAGGGATCTCTGGTTTTATCATGGAATTTTATCATTTAAGTTGGAAAAGACCCTGAGATCATCGAGTCCAGCTGATGCTCCGTGTCCCTCTTTAATGCTCAGCTGACAGTTCTGGTTTTTTGGGTTAATTTTAGTCCCGGGTTTAAGCCCTGTGGTTAATCCCTGTTTCCACCAGGGCTTTCCCAGCTGTGTTCCCTGCTCTGGGCTGGAGCTCCAGCCCTCTCTGGGAAAGGTGTTCTGCTCCTGGGAACTGCACCTCTGGAACAGTGGGTGGATTGAAAACCTGGAGGGTCAGAAAATGGAAAAATTGTGGAAAATCAGCCCCTGCTGGGTGGGGACAATGCCACAATGTCCTGTGTCCCCTGTGTGAATTCCCTCCAGCCCTCAGACTCATTGTGAAAAACGAGGTTCACTTTCCTGGTAGATTTTCAAAGGTTTAATGAAAAGACAACAGGAGACAAAGATAATGAAGCAAAGGGCTGATGTGGCCAGGTGACATTCAGCCCCCCTAACTCAGAACACACCTCCTTAAATTCATCAACCTGTTGCATATTCATAGACCCTCATGCATTATTAAAATCATTCCTTTTGAGTTCCCCCAGCCTGCTTCCCATTCCATCCATTTATTATTTCTGCTTAATGGAAATCAATAAATTCCTTCCCTGGAGTTTCAGTGTCCCTCACTGCCATCTTCATCCAGACAGGATAATCCAAGAATGTGAAGAATTTCCTGATTATCTTTTCCATTCTTTCAGTTAGCTACATTTAGTTAGTTAGTTTAGTTAGTCAGTTAGTTAGAACAAAAGCTTTTTACATCACCACGCTATAGTCAACAAAAATACATTTATCACACTACTATTTCTAAGTTTTGTTAATAGCAGAACTAAAAGAAAATGTATTCATTCAGCAAAGTTTTCTGACATTATGCAGACAGTATTCATTTTAATATTAGTGAAAAGCCAATAATATAACATGGATTTATAAAATCCTGAACCCCAGAGCTCTGTATCCACCCGAGCCTGGGAAGCCCTGAGCAAGGATGGAAGAATTTGGGGTGGATGTGTTACCTGGTGTCCAGGTGTGTGCAGGGAAAAGGGGATGGAAAGTTCTGGAGGAAGCTGCACAGCCCCAGAGCGTTCAGTTTTCAGAAACGATCCACAGGGATTTGTGCCCTGACACATCTGGCACAGCTGTACAGCTCCTGCTGCTGGGGCAGGGGGGTGACAGCCAAACCCCTGGGAAAGGTGGGAATGTTGGCTCTGGAGAAATGGAATTGGGGCTTGGCTGCTGCTGCTCCCTCTGGGGAAGGGCCCAGACCTGTGTCCAAGGCCAGGCTGGACACTGGGACAGTGGGAGGTGTCCCTGCCATGGCACTGACAGCACAGAGTTAAAAATGTTTCTGAAATCATGGAATTGTGCACAATGGATTCAGGGTGCAAAGAAAGGTTGGGTCTGGCAGGGCTGGGAAAGGGAACCAGGCCTGGGAACGAATGTTGGGCTTTGTCTTTATTGGATCAGGTGAAACTGCACCTGTGCAATCATCATGGGATCAATAATGTGGTTGTTAAATGTGATAATTGTTTGGTAATTGAATATATTATTGTTTAATGGTAACAAGAACCATGAGAAGCGATGCAATGGTGACAAGAACCATGAGAAAGGATGTTTGGGGAGCTGATGGGAATCACAAGAATCCCTGCTTGGATAAGATCAGTGTGTGCAACAGAACAATCTGGGTTTAATAATGATTCTATAGTTCCATAAGGAAAAGGGAATAAAAACCTGTCCCTGTGGGATCCATGTGGAGTCAGATTTGGGTTTGTGCCCCTGATTCCCAGAGCTCTGCAGTGACAGCCCTGCACACACTCACCCTGGGACTCTGTGTTTGTGCACTGACAGCACTGGGTGGGATTTAAGGTCTCTTCCAAGCCAGAGCATTCCATGAATTCCATGAATTCCATGAATCCACCCCCTCTCCAAGGGCTGCACCATGCTCCTGCCTCCTCTGTCCCTGTCCCTGTCCCCAGGGGCTGGGACACAACTCCCACACCATTCCATGGCCCCTCCTTCTGCTGCCAGGCTGAAGAGCAAAGCAGGGTCTGCTCCAGCCTTAAACTGGCACAGTGGGATATCCCTGTGGGTGTCACACCCCAAACTGGCACAGCTGGATGTCCCCGTGGGTGTCACATCCCAGGGCACAGCTGGATGTCCCTGTGAGTGTCACACCCCAAACTGGCACAGCTGGATGTCCCTGTGGGTGTCACACTCCAAACTGGCACAGCTGGATGTCCTGTGGGTGTCACACCCCAAACTGGCACAGCTGGATGTCCCTGTGGGTGTCACACCCCGGGGCACAGCTGGATGTCCCTGTGAGTGTCACACCCCAAACTGGCACAGTGGGATATCCCTGTGGGTGTCACACCCCAAACTGGCACAGCTGGATGTCCCCGTGGGTGTCACCCCAGGGCACAGATGGATGTCCCTGTGAGTGTCACACCCCAAACTGGCACAGCTGGATGTCCCTGTGGGTGTCATCCCAAGGCACAGCTGGATGTCCCTGTGGGTGTCACACCCCGCGGCACAGCTGTATGTCCCTGTGAGTGTCACATCCCAAACTGGCACAGCTGGATGTCCTGTGGGTGTCACCCCGGGGCACAGCTGCCACCACAGCTGCTGTCCCTGCAGCCTGGCCATCCTGTCACTCTGACCTGCCAAATTCCTGAGTCACCCATGCCGGGAAGGGCCCTGAGCTGGGAGCTGCTGAGCTCAGAGCCCGAGGACGCCGGGGCTGGCCAGGTGAGGAGCTCTGCTGTGGCTCTGCAGCACCTGGGGCTCACCTGAGGCCGAGCAGTGCCCAGTGCTAATTGTTGCCCAAATATTGCTGCTCGTTTGTAAATCCCATTGCCATGGCAACCATAATTTCTATGCATTACAAATATCAGACACCTCTCCAATCAATTTGTTTTCCCCGGTTGCCATAGTGACAGACATTTTGTCAGAATTATTTAGGGAGAGAGAAATCCGGAGACTTTTGTGGAGAAGGAGAAGCAGAAGGAGCCCTGTGGGGAGCTCCCATCCTGCCAAGTCCCTGACAGCAATTCTGAGGGAGCATTTTTGGGTTTGGGTGCAAACAGCTCCTCATCCCTGCCCCACCTGCACCCCAAACTCCAGCAGGGTGCTCATGGCCATCCCCTGCCCGGGCTGTGGAGCTGCTCCAGCCTGACCAGCAGCACATCTGTGTTCTCTGCAGCCTCTGGTGGCTTCTTTGAGCTCTGGGTTTGAAGGGTTTCTCCCCTGAACTCTGGGTTTGAAGGGTTTCTCCTATGAGCTCTGGGTTTGAAGGGTTTCTCCTCTGAATTCTGGGTTTGAAGGGTTTCTCCTCTGAATTCTGGGTTTGAAGGGTTTCTCCCCTGAGCTCTGGGTTTGAAGGATTTCTCCTCTGAATTCTCAATTTAAAGGGTTGGGTTTTCTGGGTCTGCACCTCAGCCTGTTGGATCCCACAAACCTGGGGTTTGAGCTTTCTGTGCTGTCAGGCACTGACCCCTGGAGAACACTGCTGTGACCTGAGCCTTGGGGAAGGCTCCAGATTTGGGTGATGGAGCTGAAATCAGGGGTGTGCAGTTAAATAGAAGTGTGTGATTTCAATGGGGAAGGGTTTGGAATTCAGAGTTTTAGAATAAAATAATAGGTATGGGACAAGATGAACATTCTTGGGTGTTGTCTCTTTCTTCCTTCTTGCTCTTCATGATTTCAAGCAGTAATTTTTAACTGGATACTTAGTACCACAGTGTGGGTCACACATGTTTAGTTATTAAGTCAAAAATATAAATAATATAAATGTTAGCTTTTAATTGGATAGTTAAGCTTTTAAAGACCTTGTAACTAGCTCGAAGCACCTCCATTTTCTCCCTTTTGGCTTCATAACTAGAAGTATTAAAAAACTCTCTACTTTAAATAAAATTTAATCAACAACCAAGTCCAAACAAAAAAAATCTGTATCTTAAATATTCAACCCTAAGTAAAAACAGAAAATAAAAAAACCTAACGAGTTTCAAGCCAGGGGACATTCCACACTGCTGTGCCCTGAGCTCTGGGGTGGCCCTGCTGGAGCAGGGAGTGGCACCAGGGACACTCTGGGGTCCCTGCCAGCCTGGCCCATCCTGGGATTCTGTGACTCCAGCTGTGTTTGACAGACTAGGTGAAAATAAAAAAAAAATTACAAAAATATTAATAAAAATAAATGTATATATGAATATATGTATATGTGTAATATATGTATATGTGCATAATATGGACATAATATAAAATATAAAATATAAAATATATAATATATATGTGTATATTTATATATAATATGCATGTATAATATATGTATATATGAATATAATATAATATAACATAATGTAATGTAATATAAATTAATGTAATATATATTAATATATATCGTATGTATATATTATATATGTATAATATATAATAAAAATATTTTCAGTCTAGGGAATAGAAAAAATTTGGAAGAACCTGTTATGAAACACCTGAGTGCTGAAGTTTTGGGTGAGTTCTGGGAAACAGATGAATCTTGTAGCATGGGTCAGGAATTTCCACCATGGGCTTGGAGGCTCCAGCAGGATCCAAGGCTGTGCGGCGTTCCTGCTGCCCTGGGAAAGTCTCTTCCCTGCCTGCCAGGACATGGAAAGCTCCTTGTCTGCCAAAACATGGAACATGGAATGCTCCTTGCCTTGGGAATGGCCAGATGGGAGCCAGGACACTGCAGCAGAGATGGCATCTGGCACAGTGGTGAAGGAAATCCTTGGGGTGACAAATGCTTCTGAATCCTGTTCCCAAAATCCATCCATCCATCCATCCATCCATCCATCCATCCATCCATCCATCCATCCATCCATCATCCATCCATCCATCATCCATCCATCCATCATCCATCCGTCCATCCATCATCCGTCCATCCATCATCCATCCATCCATCCATCATCCATCCATCCATCATCCATCCATCCATCATCCATCCATCATCTATCCATCCATCCATCATCTATCCATCCATCCATCATCCATCCATCCATCCATCATCCATCATCCATCCATCCATCCATCATCCATCCATCCATCATCCATCCATCCATCATCCATCCATCATCCATCCATCCATCCATCCGTCCATCCATCCATCATCCATCCATCCATCATCCATCCATCCATCATCCATCCATCATCCATCCATCCATCATCCATCCATCCATCCATCATCCATCCATCATCCATCCATCCATCATCCATCCATCCATCATCCATCCATCACCCATCCATCATCCATCCATCACCCATCCATCCATCCATCATCCATCCATCCATCCATCACCCATCCATCATCCATCCATCATCCATCCATCCATCCATCATCCATCCATCCATCATCCATCCATCCATCATCCATCCATCCATCATCCATCCATCCATCATCCATCCATCCATCCATCCGTCCATCCATCCACCATCCATCCATCATCCATCCATCCATCCATCATCCGTCCATCCATCCATCATCCATCCATCATCCATCCTGTGTGTGCACACAGAGCCTTTGTGAGCAGGGCTGGGGTCAACAAGGAGTTCGAGATGTGGGAATATCTGCAGTCACCAAAGAAATAAGATTTCCCATTTTTCCCAGCTGAAGGGATCAGAACACAGAACGATGCCCTCGTTCCTGAGCCAGTCACTGGGAGCACTGGGGGATTTACAGCTGTTGCTGTCACCCACCTCGCCCTGCTGTCACCTGCACTTCTGCCTCCACTTGGTGGTAGCATTTTCTGTGTGTTCCTGCTCCTTGGAGCCTTTGGAGGAGCTCTGGATGGAACGTGGCAGTGAAGGAGTTGAGTCTGTGTTTCCTCTGTGACCAGTGGAGTCTGAGGTTCTGATCCTGCCCAGGCTGGGATTTGTGCTCACACTGCTTCCTCCAAATGTGAAAAGGAGAAGGAAAAACCCCAAACCTTGGGGATGCTGCCGTGAGCAGCTCTGCTGCTCCTCAGGTGTGGAGATGGTGACAGTGGAGGGTCAGAACTGTTCCCAAACCAGGCTAAAATCTTCTCTGGGTTAGGAGGAGCCTAAACCCGGGCAGGGACAGCAGGAACCTAAACCTGGGCAGGGACAGGAGCAGCCTAAACCAGATCTGGGAGACCAGGAGCCTAAACCGAGGCAGGGCTAGGAGCAGCCTAAACCGAGGCAGGGCTAGGAGCAGCCTAAACCGAGGCAGGGCTAGGAGCAGCCTAAACTAGAGCAGAGCTCGGAGGAGACTAAACCAGGGCAGGGACAGGAGGAGCCTAAACCTGGGCAGGGACAGGAGGAGCCTAAACCTGGGCAGGGACAGGAGCAGCCTAAACCAGAGCTGGGAGACCAGGAGCCTAAACCAAGGCAGTGTTAGGAGGAGCCTAAACTAGAGCAGAGCTAGGAGGAGCCTAAACCAGGGCAGGGACAGGAGGAGCCTAAACCAGGGCAGGGACAGGAGAAACCTGACCCAGAGCAGGATCAGGAGCAGCCTAAACCAGAGCAGGAACAGCCTAAACCAGGGCAGGGAGAGGAGGAGCCTAAACCGAGGCAGGGCTAGGAGCAGCCTAAACCAGAGCAAGGACAGGAGCAGCCTAACCCAGAGCAGGGCCAGAGGAACCTAAACCAGGGCAGGGACAGCAGAAACTGGGATTAAAGGTTGTGGAGGAGGCCTTTGCTGCTCTCTGTGCTGCACAGGTGCATCCCATTTCCCGGAGAGAAAAATTGCAGCACCACCTGCTGCAAACGAAATTATTGCCATATTGATTTGATTTCTTTTAATTGAAGTGTGCCATTTATAAATGGCTCGTCTGAGGGCTGTGACTGCTGCTCCCTTTCCTGGCAGCAGCAGGCTCCCAATCACTGGCACCTCGTGGATATTCAAACCCAGTAAATTGGTTTGCAAGTTAAAATCTCTCATTCCTCTCCAAAGAATTGATTGCCACAGGGGCTGGGAAAATTGGGAGAATAAAATTTTTCATCTCCTGATGTCTCCAGGCTGTGGTGACAGTGTTTGCTGTGGCTTTGAAATGCCCTTTGTGGCTGTTAAATCTGTGGGGAAAGGAAAAAGGAAAGCTCAGCCCTTCTGCCTGTCCTCAGAGCCCCAGGGCTGCTGGGCACTGCAGGCTCTGCTCAGGAATTGTTTTAAAATATTCAGCCAAGTGTGGCCTTGGCACTGTCCCCACTGTGGGGTGGGCACTGCTCTCCCCTCCCAGGAAGGGAAATTTTAAAATATTATTGTTGTGCTTTAAAAGGAGTGAGGAAGAGGCTCTGCACTGCCTGTAGGGTTGGGCAGCTCTCAGTTTTTGGGGACTGGAGGGGACACAGATGGGGCTGAATTTGTCGTTGTCCTTCCCCCACAGCTCGAAGGGCTCCCCTCCTGTCACTGCCTGGCTGAATGTCACCCTGAGGTCACAGCAAGGGGACCTGTCCTAGGGGTGCTCCCCATCACACAGTCCCACACTGGTTTGGGTTAAAGGAACCCTAAATCCCATCTGGCTGTAGGATTGCCCCAATGAGCTGTGGGATTACCCCAATGAGCTGTAGGATTGCCCCAGGGGGCTGTAGGAACCCCTTAGTGAGTTGTAGGATTTCCCCAATGAGTTGTAGGAACCCCTCAGTGAGTTTTGGGATTACCCCAATGAGCTGTAGGATCCCCCCAGGGGGCTGTAGGAACCCCTCAGTGAGTTTTGGGATTACCCCAATCGGCTGTAGGAACCCCTCAGTGAGCTGTAGGATCACCCCAGAGAGCTGTAGGATGCCCCAATGAGCTGTAGGATCACCCCAGGGGGCTGTAGGAACCCCTCAGTGAGTTGTAGGATTACTCCAATGAGCTGTAGGAATTCCCCAGGGAGCTGTAGGATTACCCCAATGAGCTGTAGGATCTCCCCAGGGGGCTGTAGGAACCCCTCAGGGAGCTGTAGGATGCCCCAATGAGCTGTAGGAACCCCTCAGGGAGCTGTAGGATCCCCCCAGGGGGCTGTAGGAACCCCACAGTGAGTTGTAGGATTACCCCAATGAGCTGTAGGAACCCCTCAGTGAGTTTTGGGATTGCCCCAATGAGCTGCAGGATCCCCCAAATGCAGCTCTGAGCAAGCTGCCCCAGGGAAAGGTGCTCCTGTCCTTGTATGGGGCCTGGAACAGGATGAGTTTTGGGGTTTTTTTGGGTTCTAACCCAAACCTTTCTGTGACAACCAGGGGCTGAGGGCTGGCAGTGGTCCCAGGCACCCAGAAATGTTCCTGTCTTCCCTCCCAGCCTGCAGCTCTCATGGAAATGCAATCACCGAGGTTTTTATTCCTCTAAAATCCCACTCCCATCTGTGATTTCCCCTCTTCACAGCCTGGGTCTGTGTCTCTTTGCATTTGGCCTTTTCTGACAGCTCAGCAGGGAATGTTCTGGAGGGTCCTGGGCCTGGCTGCAGCACTGAGGTGTCCCTGGGAATGGATAAAATCCTGGAATTCCAGAATGGTTTCTTTTGGAAAGGAATTTAAATCCCACCCAGTGTGGGACCCCTCCCACTGTACCAGGTGCTCCAACCTCATCCAACCTGGCCTTGGACATTCCAGGGATCCACAGCTGCTCTGGCAATTCCAGCCAGGAATTTCTCCCCAATATCCACTTTAAATTTCCTGTTAATCTGAAGCCATTCCCTGTGTCCTGTCCCTCCATCCCTTGTCCCCAGCCCCTCTGCAGCTCTCCTGGATCCCTTCAGGCCCTGAGCTCTCCCTGGATCCTGCTCCAGGTGAACATTCCCAGCCTTTCCTCACCCACAGGAGCTGTGCTCCCACCCTTTAATTAGGAGCAGGATAATTGGGACAGGCTGGGTGTGTCCAGGTGACCCCAGCCAGCCCAGGCAGTGGCAGTGGCAGTGTCCCAGCAGGAGGTGACAGCCAGGCTGGCACTGCTGACATCCCCAGCTCAGCCTGACCTGAGGAACGCTCACAAACACGGGGATTTATTTTTCCCTCCCCTCTCAGCTGATGAATTGATGATTTACGAATATTTTGTTTTTCTGTGGCTGGATTCAGAGTCCTCTGAGGATTATTCAGGATAAAGGAGATTGACAGAAAATGTGGAAAGCCAAAGCCTTTCCAGCAGCTGATGTGGTTGGGTTTCTTCCTGCTTTTTTCTCAGTTTTCATGGCAGGGAAATCCAAAGTTTCTGCAGCTGGGGCTGGGGCAAAGTCAGGGCAGATTTCCTGCTGGAGGAGAGTGTGGGGACCTGCTTTTCCTCAGGACAGCTGGGAATGTGCCAGGACCCCTGTCCTGGAGCAGCTCACACCCACTGGGGTCTGGCAGGTCTGTGTGCATTGGGAATTCAGGATTAATCCAGCATTAATTGGGGCTGGCTGCTCACCTGGAATCATTGCATCCCCTGGAACCCTGGGGACAAGGGACAGGACACAGGGAATGGGGTACAGAGGGCAGGGCTGGGTGGGAGGTTGGGAATTGGGAATTCCTGGCTGGGCTGGAATTGCCAGAGCAGCTGTGGCTGCCCCTGGATCCCTGGAATGTCCAAGGCCAGGTTGGACATTGGGACAGTGGGAGGGGTCCCTGCTATGGCAGGATGAGATGGGATTTAAATTCCCTCCCAGCCCAAACCATTCCATGATTCCAGCCCCATGGACCCAGTTCAGGTGCTGGGAGCTCCCTGTGCCCACCCCACACACCCCACCGGGGCTTTGCTGCCTCCTCCTGCTGGGAGCTGCTCCAGAAAATCATCCCTGCAGCAGCTCAGCCCCCTGCTCTGAATTACACACTCGAGGACACAGGGATGGAGTTTTTGGGGGATCCCTGGTTTGTCTCTGGTTCCTCCTGCCCGTGGGGAGCCCAGGAGTGTCCCCTGCCCTCCCTTGGGACAGGAGCTGCTGCTGGAGCCTGGCAAGGAGCTCTGAGTGCTCAGACCTCCAGAGGACCCCGAATTTTTGGGAAAGCTGCAGATGGAGAAGCCTAGAGCACAACTTTGGAGGAGCAGGAACGAGCAGTGCTGGGAGAATGACTCCCTTCATGTGTTTGCCTGTTTATGATGCTCTGGGAACTTGAATTTCTGTGTTTTCTGCTTTAATCTAGCACTTTGATTTGGGCAGCTCCAGAAATTACCTCTTAGGAACATTTTCCAGAGGAACAAAAAAGCCTCCTCCTGTTGTTTGTGTAACAGGCTGGGAAACAAAGCAATTGCAGGCTGCTCCCAGTGTAATAAAGGTCTGTGCAAGATGCATTTTGCTCAGCAACGTCAGCTTTGCTTAAATCTTCAAAGAGATTGTTCTGCATTTAAGCATATTCCAGTGGCTGTCTGCATTGCTGCGTGGCAAAATGGAATTTCTCTGACAGATTGTTCTGCTCCTGGGGTGCTGGGTGAGAACACTGCTCGTCTGCAGGGCTGAGCTGTCCCTGAGTTCTCAGAGCTGCTGCACAGGGGTGATGCTGGCACTGCCTGGTGCACACACAGCTCCCTGCCCTGCCCTGCAGAATTTCACTCTGGAGCTCGTGGCTGGTCCTGCTCAGCCCCAGGTGTTCTGCAGCTCTGTTTCATCAGTGCCTGCTCTGAAGGAGCCTCTGCAGGGGCTCCAGGAGAGCTGGAGAGGGGCTGGGGACAGGGATGGAGGGACAGGACACAGGGAATGGCTTCACTGCCAGAGGGCAGGGATGGGTGGGATGTTGGGAATTGGGAATTCCTGGCTGGGCTGGAATTGCCAGAGCAGCTGTGGCTGCCCCTGGATCCCTGGAATGTCCAAGGCCAGGTTGGACATTTGGGACACTGAGAGGGGTCCCTGCCATGGCATCAGCCCCTGGGCACCCTGGCAGGTTTGTGGTGGCAGGGACAGAACACAGTGCCACCACTTTGAGCTGGGACTGCTCAGGTGTGAAGGGACAGGTGAGGGGACAGCAGAGGCTGTGATGTCACCCCAGGCTGTGGCAGGGGCAGCACCAGGGTGAGTGTGCCTGCTCTGAGTGCAGGGTGTGACAGCAGGGGGGACAGGGGACAGAGGGACAGGGAGACAGAAGGACAGAGGGATGGAGGGACAGAGGGACACAGGGATGCAGGGACAGGGGGACAGAGGGACAGGGGGACAGAGGGATGGAGGGACAGGAGGACACAGGGATGGAAGGACAGAGGGAAGAGGGACAGAGGGACATCTCTGTGCCTCTGGCTCCAGCACTGCTGTGCCCATGCCTGTGGCTCACTGCAGGGATGGAGACTGAAGCCACCATCCAAACCTTCAGTGGCCTCTGCTCTTCTCCTTCCTCAGGAGCTCGAGGTGCATCCTGAGCACCCCTGGACTCCTCTCCCTGCTCGGTGCTGTCACCCTCCCCCAGCAGATTGACAGCAGGAACATTTCTGTGCCATCCCCCTCCTCCTGCTGCTGGAGAGGCTCCCTGGAGCAGGGGCTGGCAGAGCTAAAGGAATAAAGCTGGGATTGATTCAAACCCTTCCCAGGACTCACCTTGGGCAGTGCCAGAGCCCGGCCGTGGCTGCACCCAAGGCGGGCCCTGGCTCAGGAGTTTCACACTTTGATCAGTTCTGTTCCATCCCCACCTTGGGTTCATTGTCCAATCCCAGCCCCAGCTCTGCAGTCCCACCCTCCCAGATTCTCTCCTCCATTCCCTGGTTGCACTTTGTGGGGCTGGAGCTGCAGCGTGTCCTTGGTGCTGGGCTGGGAAAGGATTGCTGTGTGTGCGTGAGCTGGGAGAGAGCCTGGAGCACTTGGGATGGAGCTGAGAGTCACACACAGTGCAGGGCAGAGCCTGGAGCACTTGGGATGGAGCTCAGAGTCACACACAGGGCAGGGCAGAGCCTGGAGCACTTGGGATGGAGCTGAGAGTCACACACAGTGCAGGGCAGAGCCTGGAGCACTTGGGATGGAGCTCAGAGTCACACACAGTGCAGGGCAGAGCCTGGAGCACTTGGGATGGAGCTCAGAGTCACACACAGGGCAGGGCAGAGCCTGGAGCACTTGGGATGGAGCTCAGAGTCACACACAGTGCAGGGCAGAGCCTGGAGCACTTGGGATGGAGCTCAGAGTCACACACAGGGCAGGGCAGAGCCTGGAGCACTTGGGATGGAGCTCAGAGTCACACACAGGGCAGGGCAGAGCCTGGAGCACTTGGGATGGAGCTCAGAGTCACACACAGTGCAGGGCAGAGCCTGGAGCACTTGGGATGGAGCTCAGAGTCACACACAGGGCAGGGCAGGGCCTGGAGCACTTGGGATGGAGCTCAGAGTCACACACAGTGCAGGGCAGAGCCTGGAGCACTTGGGATGGAGCTCAGAGTCACACACAGTGCAGGGCAGAGCCTGGAGCACTTGGGATGGAGCTCAGAGTCACACACAGTGCAGGGCAGAGCCTGGAGCACTTGGGATGGAGCTCAGAGTCACACACAGTGCAGGGCAGAGCCTGGAGCACTTGGGATGGAGCTCAGAGTCACACACAGGGCAGGGCAGAGCCTGGGAATGGGAAAGGTAAAACTGAAGGCATTCCTGGAGATGTCCAAGGGGCAGAGGCTCTCAGCTGCTGACACCATGCTGAGCAAGAACCTTCTGATGGTGAGGGATGATCAGAGCAAGTTATGACACCCAGCTCTCAAAAAATCTGCTGGGCTTGTGTCCTTGCAGTTGGAAAAGTCCAGAGAGCCCCTCTGCCCCCCAAATCCCCGTTTTCCTGGGGGCCCTGCCTGCCCTTGGTGTTCCCAGCGGGATCTGGTGCAGCAGGGTCACACCTGAGCTCTCCCCCTGCACCAGGGCTGCCTCTGGAGTTCCAGGTGTGTCCCAACCTCTGCTCTCTAATGGAACAATGATTATTTTCATTGCTTTACCTCTTGCAGTCCAAGCTCCTGGCTGATTCTCCGGGCCTCAGTGATCCTGAAGTGCTTTCTTCATGAGACAGCTCCCTTAATCACCGGGCTCAAATCATCTCCAGGAGCTTCCAGGAGGAAAATGGGCTCTCCAGCACATGGAGAGGTTAAGAAATAATGCTTTGTCAACTTTGCAAAGCAATTTGAAGTCTCTCAGTGAAATAGTAAGTACCAGACGAGAGCTGTGCGTTATTGGCCACCTCTTATCTCCAATTGACCTTTCCTGGGCAGTTGAGCACCCGGGCAGGGAGGGGGGCTCTCATTTCCTGCTGCCTTGGCTCTGTGCCTGCAGCAGCCATCAGGGGTCCCAGCAGGGCCAGCTCAGCACCCAGAACCTGGTGGGATGCACTGAGAGCAGGGCTGAGAGCAGGGAGAGCCCTCGGGGCTGGCTGTGACACCCACGGGGTGGCAGTGACCCTGGCAGGGAGAGGGGAGCCACAGGGAGGGGTGGGACTGCCCTGGATGGGTCAGAGGGAGATGGTTTGAATTCCCTGGCTGTGTCAGAGGGAGAGGGTTTGAATTCCCTGATTGTTTCAAAAGGGAGATGGTTTGAATTCCCTGGCTGTGTCAGAGGGAGATGGTTTGAATTCCCTGGCTGTTTTAAAGAGAGAGGTTTAACTTCCCTACCTGTGTCAGAGGGAGATGGTTTGAATTCCATGATTGTTTTAAAGGGAATGGTTTCGTTTCCCTGCTTGTGTCAGAGAGAGGTGGTTTGAATTCCCGGGCTGTTTTAAAGAGAGAGGTTTAACTTCCCTGCCTATGTCAGAGTGAGATGGTTTTAATTCCCTGGTTGTTTTAAAGGGAATGGTTTCACTTCCCTGCTTCAGAGGGAGATGGTTTGAATTCCCTGACTGTTTTAAAGAGAGAGGTTTGACTTCCCTGCTTGTGCCAGAGGGAGATGGTTTCATTCCCTGGCTGTGTCAGAGGGAGTTGGTTTGAATTCCCTGGTTGTGTCAGAGGGAGATGGTTTGAATTCCCTGGTTGTTTTAAAGGGAATGGTTTAACTTCCCTACCTGTGTCAGAGGGAGAGGGTTTGAATTCCATGATTGTTTCAAAAGGGAATGGTTTCACTTCCCTGCTTGTTTCAGAGGGAGATGGTTTCATTCCCTGACTGCTTTAAAGAGACAGGTTTGACTTCCCTACCTGTGTCAAAGGGAGATGGTTTGAATTCCCTGGCTGCACTGGATGGAGGTGAGTTATTTCCCTGCCTGTTTCAAAGGGAGATGGTTTGAATTCCCTGGCTGCACTGGATGGAGGTGAGTTATTTCCCTGGTTGTTTCAGAGTTTTCAGGAGTTTTATTCCCCTGGCTGTTTTGGAGGGAGGGGATTTCTTTAATTCCCCTGGTTGCACAGGAGGGAGGGGATTTCTTTCCATCCTGGCTGTTTGGGAGGGAGGGCTGTATTCCCCTGGCTCAGAGTGGTCCCTGTCCTGTCAGCCCCAGCCCAGGGTGACCCGAATTTGGGGTGGCAGCCCCTGCACAGCATCCCTGGGCTGCAGGAATCAGGATCCTGGAATGGTTTGGGTTAAAGGGACCTCAAATCCCACTCAGAGCCCCCCCCCTGCCATGGCAGGGACCCCTCCCACTGTCCCCAGTGTCCAGCCTGGCCTTGGACATTGCAGGGATCCAGGGGCAGCCACAGCTGCTCTGGCAATTCCAGCCCAGCCAGGAATTCCCAATTCCCAATATCCCCTCCATCCCTGCCCTCATTCAGTTTAGAGCCATTGTTATTTTCCAGCAGGGAATCCAGGGCTCAGCCTTGCAGAGCTGCCTGCAGCTGCCCTGAGCCCTGGCCTCTCCTGGGCTGTGCTGCCCTTTCCCACAGGGAGCCAAAGTCCCTCAGATTCCATTTTGCTCCAACCTTCTCACCTCACCCAACTTCTAGGGTGGAATTAAGCACTGGAGGGGCTGCCCAGGGAGGGTTGGATCCCCATCCCTGGAGGTGTCCCAGGAATTCCTGGGGGTGGCACTCAGAGCTCTGGGGATGGGCACAGCTGGGATTCTGAGATCCTGGAGGGAATTTCCAACCTCAGGGATGCTAGGATTCTGTGTGATGCTGAGAATTGTTATTGAATGATGAACAATTCAACTTTAAATCGATTTATTCCATTTTATGTCGGTGTCGGTTCCCATTTTGATTAACATTCACTGTTGGAACGAGGAATCTGCAACAGACTTAATTCCAATAAACTCTGTGCTAGGGAAACATGTCCCCAAACTTCTGCTCCAAGTGAAAATGGGGGATTGGTGCCTCAGTGTGCCCCATCAGCATTTGGCACACCTCACACTTCCTCACTCCTCCCAAAATCCAGGGTGGAAGCTCTGCCTCTCCTCCTCTTGCCTTTCCCTCAGTAAATCCCTGGGATTTAAGGGCTCCAGAGCTCTGCTCCCAAATTCCATGGCTTCTTTCCATGTGTGACTTTTTGGTGACATCAGTGGTATTCATTCAGAAAAGGAATGGATCAGAAAACAGTTAATTTTCTCCTGTACCCCATAAACAAATGGGGCAGTCTCAGCACTGGCTCTGCTGAAGGAGGAGCTGCTCCCAGAACCTGCTCATTTCCCACTGCTGCCCTAATGAAGTACTTAATGAGATTAATTGATGGCCCCTCATTAGCCAGGGAGCTTCCTGGTGCTTTGTGCTGTGCTTTGGAGAGCTGGATTTGCTCATCTCCTCCTCTTCTCTCCCAGCTGGATCCACAGCTGGATCCACAGCTGGATCCACAGCCAGCCCTGGGCTGTGCTGGGCTTGTCTGCTGACACCTCTGGAGGGTTGGGTAGGAATAAAACACAGAAAAACCCTTTTTTTGTTTCTGATTTCTAATTAAAATCAATTCTCACACCACAGAAAAGTGTTATATTTTATTTTTCCCCATGTCCCCCACCCTGTCTCAGTGAAGCTGACGATGGCACAGCACAATCAGTGGGGTACAAGTCTTGTGGGAGGTGACTTTAGTGCCAATTTGAGGTTTGTTTGTGAGAAAGGAAATAACAAAATTATTAAATAATTAATTAGCCACGTGGAAGGGTGATCTATAGGGAAACCCCTCTTGTGAGGTTTGTTTGCAAGAAAGGAAATAATCAATTTATGAAATAATAAATTAACCACAGGAAAGGGTGATCTATAGGGAAACCCCTTTTTGAGGTTTGTTTGTCAGAAAGGAAATAATCCATTCATTAAATAATTAATTAACCACATGATGATTTATAGGGAAGCCCCTTCCAACACCGTGGCTGCCCCTGGATCCCTGGCAGTGTCCCAGGCCAGGCTGGACACTGGGGACAGTGGGAGGGGTCCCTGCCCCTCCAGGGTGGGATCAGATGGGATTTGAGGTCCTTCCCACCTGGTATCGGTGCATGACACATTGCTGGCTTTTCACAACTATTAAAATAAATACTATATATATAATATTAAAATGTTAATATATTAATATATATTAAATTAATATATTAATATATATTAAAATAACTTTTCTGTATAAATATACTTTTTTCTTTTCTTCTAATAACAAAAGTTAAATATAAGTTTTTAAAAAATAATATACTTAAACTACCTGCTTAATTAAAATAACAACCCATAAATGTGTAATAAAAACCCTGCAGCTGACACAACAATTATCAACACTCACCAACTGCAAAAAACCAAAACCACCACCCAAATTAAAAAATAATTTTAAAAAATTAAAACCACAAACCAAAAAACACACATACCCTAAAAAAAACCCCAAAAGGTAGCCATGCTAAATAGTTCCCAAAAATTTTTTACTGTACAAGAAAAAACCTATAAATATACAACAAATTAATATATTATAAAATGTATTTTAAAAAAGCATTCCCAAAACAACCATGCGCTCTTAGCAGCTCACCAAGCACCCGGCTGTTTTAACCCTTTGCTTTCTGCGTGTCTCCTATTGTGTTTTCATTAAACCTTTTAAATCTCACCAAAACAGTAGAACATCTTTCACACCACCCAGACCATCCCCTGACTGATCCCATGGCTCCTTGGTCAGTTTTTTCCATCCCTCAGAGCTGAGGTCCCTGTGGAGGGGCTGGACCCTGCTCAGCTCTCTGTGCCACATCCCCCTGTCCCCTGTCTCTGTCCCCTGTCTCTGTCCCCTGTCCCCTGTCCCCGTGCCCTGTCCCCTGTCTCTGTCCCCTGTCCCCTGTCCCTGTCCCCTGTCCTGCCCCTGTCTCTGTCCCCTGTCTCTGTCCCCTCTCTCTGTCCCCTGTCCCTGTCCCCATGCCCTGTCTCTGTCCCCTGTCCCCATGCCCTGTCCCTCTCCTCTGTCTCTGTCCCCGTGTCCTGTCCCCTGTCTCTGTCCCCTGTTCCTGTGCCCAGTCCCCTGTCTCTGTCCCCTGTCCCCTGTCTCCTCTCCCCTGTCCCTGTCCCCTGTCTCTGTCCCCTGTCTCTGTCCCTTGTCTCTGTCCCCATGCCCTCTCTCTGTCCCCATGCCCTCTCTCTGTCCCCATGCCCTGTCCCCGTGCCCTGGCTGGTGGCCCTGCCTGTCCCTGCCGTGCAGAGCTGCTTTCCCTGGGTGATTTCCTGCCGTGTGCCAGGACAAGCCCGTGGAATGAATCCCCAGCCCTGCTCTGCTGGCGCTGTAATCTGAAGTTTTGCTCCTGTTGTGTCACAGGCTCCAGCCTGGCTCCCCTGGCTGATCTCAAACACGCTCACATCACGCCTCAGTGAACATATTTTTCAAAGATAAGCCCAGAGCAAATGAATTGGATTTATTTTTAATGCTGCCTTGTTTCTAATGCCCAGTGACACATGAACAAACGATTGCCATCACTTGTCCTCTTTCTCTGTAGCTCCTGCTCTGGGCAGGATAATATCAGTGCATTTAGGATTATAAATCATCCCTGGGGCCGAGCTTCCTTCTGCAGGGAAAGGCTCCAACTCCACCTCCAGGAGACAAATCCACCTTCCTTTTGTCACGGGACAAATCAACCTTCCTTTTGTCACTGGTCAAATCCAACCTTCCTTTTGTCCCTGGTCAAATCCAACCTTCCTTTTGTCAGGGACAAACACAACCTTTCTTTTATCATGGGACAAACCCAACCTTCCTTTTGTCACGGGACAAATCATCCTTCCTCTTGTCATGGGACAAATCCAACCTTCCTTTGGGACAAATCCAACCTTCCTTTTGTCATGGACAATCCAACTTTACTTTTGTCATGGACAATCCAACCTACCTTTTGTCATGGGACAAATCATCCTTCCTTTTGTCACTGGTCAAATCCAACTTTCCTTTTGTCATGGACAAATCCAACCTTCCTTTTGTTATGAGACAAATCCAACCTTCCTTTTGTCATGGACAAACTCAACCTTCCTTTTGTCATGGGACAAATCATCCTTCCTTTTGTCACGGGACAAATCATCCTTCCTCTTGTCATGGGACAAATCCAACCTTCCTTTTGTCAGGGACAAACCCAACCTTCCTCTTATCATTGGACAAATCAACCTTCCTTTGGGACAAATCCAACCTTTCTTTTGTCATGGGACAAATCCAACCTTCCTTTTGTCATGGACAATCCAACTTTACTTTTGTCATGGACAATCCAACCTACCTTTTGTCATGGGACAAATCATCCTTCCTTTTGTCACTGGTCAAATCCAACCTTCCTTTTGTCATGGACAAATCCAACTTCCCTTGACAAACCTAACCTTCCTTTTGTCAGGAGACAAATCCAACCTTCCTTTTGTTACTGATCAAATCCAACCTTCCTCTTGTCACAGGACAAATCCAACCTTCCTTTTGTCATGGACAAATCCAACTCTCCTTTTGACATGGACAATCCAACCTTCCTTTTGTCATGGAAAAGTCAGGAGCCAGCTCATGGGATGTGACTGAGCCGGGGCTGTCAGGGCATGGCTGGGTCTCCATACGTGATGGGTGGGGACAGGGAAGGGACAGTGATGGTCTGGGTGACCTTGCTGATGGTCGGGTGGGCACAGGGAGGGGACACTGATGGTCAGGTGGGGACAGGGAGGAGACACTGATGGTCTGGCTGTCCCCAGAGCCCCCCTGCTCTCCTGGGGTGGGCACAGGGCACTCGGTCTGGGACCAGAGCTCATGGTTTGCTGTTTAATCCCAGCTGGAAAAGCTGCCCTGGGAGCCCCTGGTGCTCTCAGCTCTGCCTGCTCAGGCAGTGCCAGGGCCCTGGTGCCACCCTGGTACCAGATTTGTGCAGTGACCCCACGTTCCCTGCCTTTGCCTAGCACTCCTTCCCCTGACACTCCTTCCCTGTTTCTCAAACACTGCCCTGGCTTTGTGGTTGCTGCTGAACCCTGGGTTGGTCCTTCCCAGAGCCTCCCCCACCATCTCTGCCAGGAAAGCATCTTCCAGACTCTCCTCCCGAGCCATTCCCACAAAAAGATGCTGGAGTGGGCACTGCAGTGCATCCCCAGGTGAGCTGGACCCCGTGTGCTTCAGGACTGATCTGTGCCTCACCTGAGCACGTTTTCCAAGGAAATTAGAGCGCAGCTCTCCTGCCATGCTGGCTGTGCTCTGCTGGGAGCTCCTGCAATTGCAGGTGAAGCTGCCTTGGGGAAGAGCTGGGGAGAGCCAGGGTGCTCCTGGAACACGGCTGAGGTGGGACAGAAAGGCTTGAAGGGCGTTTGCAGCTCCAGGTTCTGGGGAAGGAGGGCTGTGCTCCCTCTGCTGCAGGGAGAGGGCTCAGTGCTTCTGCCAGGACGTGGCACGGGAGCTTTGGGCTGTATTTTGGCAAGGATTTCTTCCCCAGAACAGCCCCAGCACAGCTGGCCAGGAGTGCCCATCCCTGGGGGTTAAAGCTCTGTGGATGTGGCACTTGGGGACACGGAGCAGTGCTGGCCTTGGCAGGGCTGGGAGGGGCTGCACTCAGCAGCATTAAGGCATTCCCAAGCTGAATAATTCCATTTTCTGTGCCCAGATCCTGCCCTGCTCCCTGGGAAACCCTTGGCCATCCCCCACTGGTGGCATCCCAGTGCTCCATGTCCCCAGCCTGCGTTTTCCAGCCCCAAAATGAGAGAGCTCAGCACAGGCAGCAGCTCCTGGAGGCTCCTGCAGCCCCAGCCGAGGTGTTCAGAGGAGCTCTGCTCCTTTTTTTGCTCTTTCCATGGATCAGCTGGTGGCTGACATTTCCCACCCCGTGCCATATGTTGTTTTTCCCCGAGCAGGGATGTGCAGCACTGCAAGGAGGGAGCCCTGGCACCCTGCCCAAAGGCAGAGCAGGAGAGATTCCTTCTCCTTCTCCTTCTCCTTCTCCTTCTCCTTCTCCTTCTCCTTCTCCTTCTCCTTCTCCTTCTCCTTCTCCTTCTCCTTCTCCTTCTCCTTCTCCTTCTCCTTCTCCTTCTCCTTCTCCTTCTCCTTCTCCTTCTCCTTCTCCTTCTCCTTCTCCTTCTCCTTCTCCTTCTCCTTCTCCTTCTCCTTCTCCTTCTCCTTCTCCTTCTCCTTCTCCTTCTCCTTCTCCTTCTCCTTCTCCTTCTCCTCCTCCTCCTCCTCCTCCTCCTTCTCCTCCAGACTGAGATCTCCTGCAGCCACACCAGGGAATTCTGCCCTGTAAATTCAGAAATGCTGGAGGGACAGGAGATTCCCATGGAGTGAGCACATCCCTCTGTTTCCTTCCCTGCGCTGAGTCACAGATTCAGGGTTGGAAAACACCTCCAGGGTCACCAAGCCCAGCCTGTGACCAGGTGAAGTCCCCAAGTGCCATTCCTTGGACACTTCCAGGGTGGTCACTCCCCACTGCCCTGTGCCAGGGCTGGGCACCCTTAATGGCACAAAGCCAGGCCAGGGGGTCAGGCTGGATTTTGGGAAAGGTTCTTCCCTCCCCCAGAGGGGGGGATGAGCACTGGGACAGCTCCCCAGGGAATGGTGACATTCCCAGAGCTCCAGGAGAGTTTGGACACCAGGGATGCCAGGGTGGGATTTTGGGGGTCTGGGATGATCCTGGGGGTCCCAGCTCAGGGTATTCCTGATTCTGTGAAACTTCCAGTGCAGGAATTGTCGCTGCCATGCAGCCTGAGGGCTGGGCTGTGTCCCCCTCTCCTCCCCTGTTTGCATTTCATGGCAGAATTGTGGAGATGTCTCGAGCAGGAGATGTGAGGAGCCGCTGACAGCAGCGTTTGAAACCTCTCCAGGATTGTTTATGGCAGCCTCCTGTGAGTTTGCACGGAAATGATAACTCTGCTGGGGAAATCAATTATGCCAAGCACTTTGTTACATCATTTTTCAGTGTATTAATTTTCACTTCAGCAGAGAAAAGACACAGTGCAGGCATCCATCACTTCTGAACGAGGGGCTGTGCAGGAGCCCCTGGGGCCTCCTCCAGTCCTGCAGGAGCCACACAGGAGGAAAATCCTGGGGAATTTCCAACTGGGAAGGGATCAGAAATGGGAGTGAAGCTGTGGATGCAGCAATGAGCAGCTCTGCTCCGAGCCATCGGGCTCCAGCTGCACAAATTGGAAGGTTCAGGGGCACACAAATGTCCCAGCACTGCAGCAGAGCTCCCTGCCTGGGTGCTGCTCATTTCTTGGAGCCAGGTTTGGAAACCCTGCCCTGGTTTAGCTCTCATTTATCATTTAAACCTGGGCTTTAGGGCAGAATTTCTGCTTAAAGTCACCTAAAATGTGAACATGACTTCCTAACCAGGGCTTGTGTCTGCATTTAGCACATTTAAAAAATTGCTAAAATTTAATAGTGTGTATTGTTTATATTATAATAACTATTGAATGTATTGTAATTTTATGTTCTATTGCTATATTACAATGCACATGTTATATTAATGTATATTACTGTGATACATTATAATTTTATGTTATATTACTATATATTACTTTGAGACTCTCTGTACCTCACCTCCAGTCACCAGGGACTCATGTCCAGGATAAGAAGAAGAAAAGTTTTTTATTGAGCAAATTTAAAGACTGGGATAAACTTTAAACTAATCCCACAGCACTCTCTTCCTCACACAGAGAAAGATTTTTCCTCCTGTTGGAATTCTTGAGATGAAAACAAAGATTTTTATTTTTGTTTCTTCTTTTTTTTATCACTGTGGCCATCACTTCCCTGTTTTTTATTCCCTTTCTTTATCCCACACATCTCTGTTAGGGCTAAACTGGAAAGGTAGAAAATGGAAATTGAAATTTTATCTCCCTGTTCAAGGCTGCTCTGTTATTGTGTGGGAAAAGAGGAATAAATGGTGACATTAGCCTGAAAACCAGGAAAATGAAAGTGAATTTGGGATATATTTATTAATCTGTTCTATCTCTCTCCAGCTCTGCTCCTGGGATTTGTGAAATTCCCTCATCCTGTGTGGGCAGGAGCTGGGAGGGGCTGAAATGGGAATTCCTTCAGCTGGGAAGGCTGAAATCCCACAAATCCCACAAAATCCCACAGATCCCACAGATCCCACATTTCCCACTGAGCCCAAGCCGTGGAGAGTGTAAGAAATACCAGGGGAGTCCCTGACGGTTTGAAGTCCTGGGAATGCTCTGTTCTGAGAAGCTGGAATATTCTCTGCAGCCTCCACCCCACTGCCAGCATCCCTGAGGGGGAAAATCCCTCCAGGATCATCCAGCCCCAGCTGTGCCCACCCTGTCCCCAGAGCTCTGAGTGCCACCCCCAGGTGACACCTCCAGGGATGGGGATCCAACCCCCCCTGATCCCCCTTTCCATGGGGAAATTCCTGCTGTGCCCACCCTGAGCCTGCCCTGCCCAGCCTGAGCTGTTCCCTCTGCTCCTGTCCCTGTTCCTGGAGCAGATCCCAAATCCCCCCGGTGTCCCCTCCTGGCAGGGACTTGTGCAGAGCCACAAGGGCCCCCTGAGCCTCCTTTTCTCCAGGCTGAGCCCTCCCAGCTCCCTCAGGGATTCTCCAGCCCCTTCCCAGCTCCATTCCCTTCCCTGGACATGCTCCAGCCCCTCAAATTCCTCAGGAAAAGTCCCACTAAGGGCTCAGTGTTTGCTAACAGGAGGAAATCCATCATTCTGTGTGCAGGGCACTCTTTATTCTGGGCAGAGCCTGGAGGGTCCCAGGGGCAGCAGGAAGGGGCAGGACGAGGATGCTCCAGCCTGGAGCAATCCTGGACCTCTGGCTCTCACCACTCCTCACTGCAGATCCATCCCCTGCCCTGAAGAGCTTTTCCCAGATTTTTCCCCAGCGATTTTGGTTTGGGAGTGAGGATGGCACCCCCAGCCCTGCTGCTCACATCTGCACAGGTTTCACAGTGCCATAAAACACCGGGTTTGCACCTGCAGAGTTCCCCCCTGGGATTCACCTCTCCACCTGCTGCGACATAAATCTCAGGTGATGAAAACCTGCGAGTTTTCTCCCGTTAGGAAATGAATGGCCAAAAAAGCCCATTTTGTGTGAGGGGATGGGTGGGTGTGGGGAGAGCAGCCCCGGATCCAGGGAGGGGCAGGGACAGCTCCAGGTGAGCTGTGTCACCCTGCTGTGCCCTGCAGTGACAGCCACCCTGCCTGCTGAGGGCTGCATCCCAAACCTCCTGCTTTTGGGCACATCCTGGGGGATTTCAGAGCATCTCCACTTTCCTCTCCCTCCTCTCCAGCAGGGGCAGCTCTGGATCCCTCTGCGCTGTCCCCCCAGCCAGGCTGGGCTCTGCTGTCCCTCACTGCAGCTTTGGTCTCTCCTGGAGCTGTGGGATCACTCCTGGATCTCTGGGATCACTCCTGGAGCTCTGGGATCACTACTGGGGCTGTGGGATCACTCCTGGATCTCTGGAATCACTCCTCGATCTCTGGGTTCACTCCTGGAGCTGTGGGATCACTCCTGCAGCTCTGGGATCACTCCTGGATCTCTGGGATCACTCCTGCATCTCTGGGATCACTCCTGGAGCTCTGGGATCACTCCTGGCGCTCTGGGATCACTCCTTGAGCTCTGGGATCACTCCTGGAGCTGTGGGGTCACTCCTGGATCTCTGGGATCACTCCTGGATCTCTGGGATCACTCCTGGAGCTCTGGGATCACTCCTGGAGCTGAGGGATCATTCCTGGAGCTGTGGGATCACTGCTGGGGCTCTGGGATCACTCCTGGGGCTGTGGGATCATTCCTGGAGCTCTGGGATCACTCCTGGAGCTGAGGGATCATTCCTGGAGCTGTGGGATCACTGCTGGGGCTCTGGGATCACTCCTG
This sequence comes from Catharus ustulatus, assembly GCF_009819885.2. Lineage (NCBI taxonomy): Eukaryota > Metazoa > Chordata > Aves > Passeriformes > Turdidae > Catharus > Catharus ustulatus. Next base: position 792,251 of record NC_046226.1, on the reverse strand, counting down.
GGGCTCTGGGATCATTCCTGGAGCTCTGGGATCACTCCTGGATCTCTGGGATCACTCCTGTAGCCCTGGGATAATTCCTGGGGCTCTGAGATCCCTCCTGGATCTCTGGGATCATTCCTGGAACTCTGGGATCACTCCTGGGGCTCTGGAATAATTCCTGAAGCTCTGGGATCACTCCTGGAGCTGTGGGATCACCCCTGGATCTCTGGGATCACTCCTGGAGCTCTGGGATCACTCCTTGAGCTGTGGGATCACTCCTGGAGCTCTGGGATCATTCCTGGGGCTCTGGGATCACTCCTGCAGCTCTGGGATCACTCCTGGAGCTCTGGGATCACTCCTGGGGCTCTGGGATCACTCCTGGAACTTTGGGATCATTCTGGAAGCGCTGGGAATCACTCCTGGATCTCTGGGATCACTCCTGCAGCTCTGGGATTGCTCCTGGAGCTGTGGGGTCACTCCTGGAGCTGTGGGGTCACTCCTGGAGCTCTGGGATCACTCCTGGATCTCTGGGATCACTCCTGGAGCTGAGGGGTCATTCCTGGAGCTGTGGGATCACTGCTGGGGCTCTGGGATCACTGCTGGGGCTCTGGGATCATTCCTGGAGCTCTGGGATCACTCCTGTAGCCCTGGGATAATTCCTGGGGCTCTGAGATCCCTCCTGGATCTCTGGGATCATTCCTGGAACTCTGGGATCAACCCTGAGGCTCTGGAATAATTCCTGAAGCTCTGGGATCACTCCTGGATCTTTGGGATCACTCCTGGGGCTCTGGAATCATTCCTGCAGCTCTGGGATCAGTCCTGGGGCTCTGGGATCACTCCTGGGGCTCTGGGATCACTCCTGGAGCTCTGGAATCACTCCTTGAGCTCTGGGATCAGTCCTGGTGCCACAGACATGCCAGCCCCGCTCGCTCCCAGGGCAGGGCTTTGTTTTTTATGCAGGAAAATCCTGTTCTGTGTGATATCCTCTGGAGTCCATCATTGCTGCTCTACAACGAGGGGAATTTTGCTCTCCTGGGCACCAGTGTTTATCGTTAAATGAAATTTCATCAGCCATTTTATTTCTCAGAGATTCAGCGTTGTGAGAGCCTCCTGCAGCACTTCACGTTCTGCTGTAATTTTGATTAATCTGAATAACTTTGCATCTGATCTGTGCAAGCACCACAAAAGGCAGTTCATTTTCCTTGGCAGTAAAAGAATAATCAGCAAATTAGTGACCATCAGGCGGAAGATTTTATAAATATTCATGGCCTGGAGATGTACGTGGGCAGAGGAAGGTGGCTCATACAGGGATAAATGTGCAGGGCTTAGATCAGACAGACACAGGGTTTGTCACCTCAGACTGGGACACCCTCGAGTGTTTGTTCCACAGCCCCAAATTTTGGGGGTGCAGCTGCTCCTTCTGGTAGTGTGGGGTTAAAAATGTTTGTAAAATCATGGAATTGTGCACAATGGATTCAGGGTGCACAGAAAGGTCGGGTCTGGCAGGGCTGGGAAAGGGAACCAGGCCTGGGAACGAATGTTGGGCTTTGTCTTTATTGGATCAGGTGAAACTGCACCTGTGCAATCATCATGGGATCAATAATGTGGCTGTTAAATGTGATAATTGTTTGGGAATTGAATATATTATTGTTTAATGGTAGCAAGAACCATGAGAAGCGATGCAATGGTGACAAGAACCATGAGAAAGGATGTTTGGGGAGCTGATGGAAATCACAAGAATCCCTGCTTGGATAAGATCAGTGTGTACAACAGAACAATCTGGGTTTAATAATGATTCTATAGTTCCATAAGGAAAAGGGAATAAAAACCTGTCCCTGTGGAATCCATGTGGAGTCAGATTTGGGTTTGTGCCCCTGATTCCCAGAGCTGTGCAATGAAAGCCTGTGCATAGAATCATCCTGTTTCTACACTTAACACTTCCTTCCCTCCCAGCAGGGCAGGGATTTGAGGGATTTCCACCCAAACCATGCCAGCTCTCTGTGATTTTCCCATCCAGACCCACCCCTGAGTGCCTGGGGGAACAAGCTGCACCCCCAGGATTTCCTTCTGATTGTTTCTGTCATTGCAGACCTTTGGGTGCTCATTCCCAGTGTCTGCCCTGCAGGAATTGCAGTTCCTGCTCCTTGTGCAAAGCTCACAAACACTGCACTGGGGTTCCCTCTGGAGAAGGGAAGGAGGAGAAAACAAACCCAACAAAACTCTGCTTGTCAGGAGCGAGCAGGGGAGCAGCACAGGGGCAGGAGCAGCATTTGCAGGAGGAAAGGGTTGGCAAGGTTGGACCTGCAGTGCCTAGAATGGGATTTCCTTTAGCCCAGATTTTGTTTCTTGCTGTGTTCCTTAATGTGCCAATAATCCTGGTGGTGTCCAGACACATCCCTGGGTGTTCCCAGCTCGGGAAGCAGGGATTGAGAGGAATGTTGGATTTGTGTTTCCAAACGAGCTGTGGGTCTGCTGATAAACCAGCACTGAAAGAGAAAAGAAACAATGGGATGGATTCCTCTGACTGATGAATGGAAATGATCTTTGCCTTTACAAACAAACTGCAGGTTTGCTGAGAAATGAAATTGGGTATTGGAGGATGAAAGAAGCAATGGGGGAAAGCCATGGATTCTGTAAGAATTAAAAATGAAAAGGGAGGGTTGTGCATTAGAGGGGAATCTCAGGGATCAGGGTTTGGGAAGTCTGAGCCTCTCCAGCACCTCAGCAATGGGGACAGAGAGAGGGAAATTGGGATAAAAAGGAGGCTGAGCCTCCAAAAATCTGAGAGAGCCCAGGGGATGCCCCATGGCCTCTCCCTTTATTGGAATAAATTAAAAAGGGCTCCTCTGGCTCCTTTTGGACATGAATTATGTGTTGGTGGATTCATTTTCCTGGCAGGGTGAGGCAGTGCCTGGTGTGAAATCAGACCCTGGGCACAGCAGAACGGATCCGAGGGCTGGGCTGCACAGGGCTCCTCCAGCAGTGGGGTTACTGCCACATCCCAGAGTTTATGGGTTTGGGGAGCTCTGAAGTCCCTCTGGGTCAGGAGCCCTTCCCCAGGGCCAGCAGGGCACAGAATGTAAAGAAAATGGTTCTGGAGCTACAGTTAGACAGGACCTACCCCTATGTGAATAACATTAGATTGAAATCAGATTTACCCCTATGGAAATGACCTTAGATTTAAACCAGATTTACACCTACATAAATAGCTTTAGATTTAAATTAAATTTACCCCTATATAAATAACATTAGATTTAAATCAGATTTACCCCTATGTAAAAAATCTTAAATTAGATTTACCCCTATATAAATAACCTTAGATTTAAACCAGATTTATCCCTATGTAAATAACATTAGATTTAAATCAGATTGACCCCTATGTAAAAAACCTTACATTAGATTTACCCCTATGTAAATAACCTTAGATTTAAAGCATATTTTCCCCTATGTAAATAATCTTAGATTTAAATCAGATTTACCCCTATATAAATCACCTCAGATTTAAAATCAGATTTACCTCTATATAAATAACCTTATATTTAAATTAGATTTATCCCTATGTAAATAACATTAGATTTAAGACAGATTTACCCCTATATAAATAACCTTATATTTAAATTAAATTTACCCCTATATAAATAACATTAGATTTAAACCAGATTTACCCCTATGTAAAAAACCTTAAATTAGATTTACCCCTATGTAAATAACCTTAGATTTAAGTCAGATTTACCCCTACGTAAATAACCTTAGATTTTAAACCAGATTTACCCCTACATGAATAACCTTAAATTTAAATCAGATTTGTCCCTATATAAATCACCTCAGATTTAAAATCAGATTTACCCCTATATAAATAACCTTATATTTAAATTAAATTTACCCCATATAAATAACCTTATATTTAAACCAGATTTACCCCTATGTAAACAACCTTAGATTTAAATCAGATTTACCCCTATGTAAAAAACCTTAGATTTAAATCAGATTTACCCCTATGTAAAAAACCTTAAATTAGATTTACCCCTATGTAAATAACCTTAGTTTACCCCTATGTAAATAACCTTAGATTTGAACCAGATTTACTCCTACCTGAATAATCTTAGATATAAATCAGATTTACCCCCATATAAATAACCTTAGATTTAAATTAAATTTATCTCTATATAAAAAACTTTAGATTTAAACCAGATTTACCCCATGTAAATAACCTTAAATTAGATTATCCCCTATGTAAACAAGCTTATATTTAAATTAGATTTACCCCTATGTAAATAAGCTTATAGTTAAATTAGATTTACCCCTGTGTAAATAACTGTACCTAGGTCTGGTGTGTCCATGGGTGGGGTGTGGATATTGATCTGGGCATGAATAGATTAACCATGGATTGACAATTCACCTCCAGATTAGAAAGAGACCAAATACATTTTTCCCTCCTGCTATGCTGGCAGTAAAGTTGTCATTTCTAAAATTCCCATGGAATGCCAAAATTGTAAAAATAAAATAAAAGAAATTTTAAAAAAAGAAAATAAAATTGGCAATCTCAGCTTGTTTCCCTTTGCTCACAATTTTTTATTGTATTTTATGGATCTCGATTTTTAAAATGGACTTCTCTGAGTGGAGTGAATACAAGTAATTATTTTGGGGGAGAACACAAATGTGTGTATTCAATACAGATAACCCCAAACAGAATGTGCATTAATCTTTATAGAAATAAAATTATATTTATAGTGTCTATCAGTTTTATATCCCACCTAAAGCACACATTGTATATAAAAATAGGGCAATACGTGAATAATGGCTTTGCATTATTGCCTGGATTATCCATCACGTATTTTTATATTTATGTATAATGTGGATTTATAGGCAAATATGAGGCAATAAAAATACATTTCTATGAGAAATAATAGAAAGAGGTTCCTACTTCTTTGTAAAAAGAAATATGTGTGTGTAAAAGCACGGTGTGAGAATATGCATTCAAGAAAAGGAATGTATAGATTTGTATTACAGATGTAATATTAATGTAATATAAAGTGTGGAATATATTATTTATGGACACCGTTTATGTTTATTTGTGTACACAGAATATTTTGTGTATTTTAGCTGCATTCACACTATACCATTGTCTATGATATCCATTATTTTACATCCATCTGTTGTTTATGGGCAGGTTTTTATTGTTATTTAGAGTTTGGAGTCAGAGGTGCCGGGGCTGGGGGATGCTCGGGTCCTGCCCTGGAGCTCCCACTGCTCCAAACCCACCGACCCTTCCCAGTCCCTCCCACCCTGGGGCTCCTCCTGCCCTGCCCCATCAGGGGTGCAGTCGATTCCTGCAGGAAATCTGAGTGGGACTGGGAGCACCAGGCACTCTGCAAATGGGAATGGCTAAAAAAAAATAAAACAAACCAAACCAACCAACCAACCAACCAAAAAAAGAAAAAAAAAAACAACCAAAAAACCCCAACTAACCAAAAAAAAAACCACCAAAACCCCAACCAAACGAAGAAAAAAAAAAACCAAAACCAACCAACCAACAAAAAAAAAAAATAAAACAAAAAAAACCCAGCAAACAAAAAAAAATAAACCAAACCAACCAACCAACTGAAATAAAAAGAAAAAACAAAAAACCCAACTAAGCAAAAAAACAAAAAACCACAAAAAAAACCAAGCAAACAGACAAAAAAACCCCAAATAAACAAAGACAAAAACCCAAAAAACCAACCAACCAAATAAAAAGCAACAAAAACCCAACCAAGCCACAAAAAAGCAAAAAAAGCAAAAAACCCCAAGCAAACAAACAAAAAAACCCAAAATAAAGACAAAACATGCAAAAAAACCCACCAACCAACCAGAAAAAAACAACCAAAAAACCCCAAACAACCAATCAAAAAACAACAAAAAACCCAAACAAAACAACCAACCAAAAAACAACCAAAAACCAACCAACAAAAACCAACCACCAAAACAACTACCAAAAAACCCAACCAAACAAAAAACAAACAACCCCCCAGAAAACCCCAAAAAAACAAACCAAACCAAAACAAAAACAAAACAAAACAAAACAAAAAAACCAAAAACCCCCCAACAACAACAACAACAAAATTAAATTAATTCCCTATCCCTTTTTATCCCCACCCAGAACCTGCCCATCATTTGGGACGGTTGTCCAGCTCACTGGGAACGATGAGCAGCACAGAAATGAGCAGTGGGAAGGCTCAGGGCAGGGACAGGACAGGAGGGTTTGGATCCCCTGTGAACCCCAGAGCTCCAGAACATCACAAAGCATCAACTCTGTGAAGGGAAAACCATGGAAACAGCTCCGGAGAGGAACCAACTCCCAAGGCAGGGAGGAGAAGGGGAGGCAGCAAAAGGGCAGCTCTGAGAGCTCAGGGCAGGTTTGGGTGGGCACAGAATCCTGGGATGGGTTGGGTGGGAGTGTGATAACTGATAAAAGATTTGTGTTAATCACAGGAGTGCTGGGGTTTGTATAAACCAGAACACAAAGGTCTGAAGTGACACTTGATAGAGGAAAAATGTGATTAATCATTCTGTTTAAATCCCCTGTTATGAATATCATTAATATTATTTTTAATATTATTAATTATTATTAATATTATGTTCCGAAATAATTTGTATCTACTGCCATCTGTAACATCAGACTTTCCAATAGCCTGACAGATTTGCAAGCTCAGACTTCCTGCCTTTGTTTATCAATGACTGCCCATCTACAAACACCAGAATTCCCAATTTCTGCCGGTTTTTATCTACCCAGACCAGATGGTATCTGTGGGGACTGACACCCAGAGACTTCACATGGATGTTTATTTGACCACCACATGCTCACCTGGCAAAATTATAACAGCAAAAAACTAAAAATTATTGATTATAACAACAGACCAAGCTATAAGAAGAAGTTGCAACCAAGATTGGAGCAAGGAGTGGGCAGTGACCCCTCACACCTCCCCAGCACTGTTTGCTCTTTCTGTATAAAATAAAGCAATCCAAATTTTGCTAAAATTGAGACTTTCGCTTCTCAATTATAACAGGAGGGACCCTAAATCCCATCCCAATCCACCCTTGCCATGCAGGAAACACCTCCCACAGTCCCAGGCTGCTCCAAGCCTGAGGGGAATGTTGGATTTGTCTGTACAAACGAGCTGTGGGTCTGCTGATCAAACCAGCACTGAGAGAAAAAAGAAACAATGGGATGGATTCCTCTGATTGATGAATGGAAATGATCTTTGCCTTTACAAACAAACTGCAGGTTTGATGATAAATGAAACTGGGTGTTAAAAGATGAAAGAAACAATGGGGGAAAACCATGAATTCTGCAAGAATTAAAAATGAAAAGGGAGGGTTGTGCATTAGAGGGGAATCTCAGGGATCAGGGTTTGGGAAGTCTGAGCCTCTCCAGCACCTCAGCAATGGGGACAGAGAGAGGGAAATTGGGATAAAAAGGAGGCTGAGCCTCCAAAAATCTGAGAGAGCCCAGGGGATGCCCCATGGCCTCTCCTTTATTGGAATAAATTAAAAAGGGCTCCTCTGGCTCCTTTTGGACATGAATTATGGTGTTGGTGGATTCATTTTCCTGACAAAGCCCATCCAACACCCTGACTGACTGATGGGTTTCAGCTGGGATTCTTACTCTGGCAGGGATTTCTTTTGTACTATTGCATGTATTTTATTTTTCTTTTTTTCCCCTATTAAATTGTATTTGTGACTTGGTGTCTCTCACTGCTTTTGCTTTCAGAACCATTACACTCTGAGCGAGTGGAGAGGGTGGAGCATGGGCACGGCTCTGGGGGCACAGACTGGGAACTCTTATCTTGTCCCTGGTTGGTGTTTCAGCAGGAGCTGAGAGTGCTGATATGGATCAGCCACCTCCCAGCAGCTCACATCAGCCAGCAGAGAAAGACTGGAGGTCCTTTACACAACCAAGAATCTTTATTTCATGCCAAGGGTGTCAAGCAGGATTCTCTCAGAGACAAAGGGCACACAGTCACATTTATAGGTTCAGAGGGGATTCAAACTATAGCCAATAAAAAGTTTATCCAAAGAACAGCATCCAATCTAAGTGAGAAGTTCTAAAGGTGAACTGACCAATCACACAAACTAATTTCTAACCAATTCTCTTCCCAGGTGTTAGAGAGTGACCAAATTCTTAAGGAGTTTGGCTCAGCCTTGGTATCTAGGATACCTTATCTATCAAAATACATGCCAGGAACCAGGGGTAGATGGTTTTTGGGGAATTGTATCATCCACAACAGACTGCTCCTGCTGCTCCTGCTGCTCCTGCTGCTGGCAGGACTCTGCACCTCCAAAGGAAGGGTTTTCCTGGTTTAACTCCCCTGCACAGCTGGTTCTTCAGCTGCTGCCTGGTGTGACTGTGGGAACGGGGAGCAGCAGCTCTGGGAAGGGCCAGAGCTTGGGAAGGGCGTTTGGGGCAGGGGGAGGAGAGGAGGAGAGCTCCAGAGGTCCCTGTGTGACCCCAAAGGTCCTTGTGCAGCCCCAAAGGTCTCTGTGCAGCCCCAGGGGTCCCTGTGTAACCCCAAAGGTCCCCATGCAGCCCCAAAGTCTCTGTGCAGCCCCAGGGGTCCCTGTGTGACCCTAAAGGTCCCTGTGTGACCCCAAAGGTCCCCATGTAGCCCCAAAGGTCCCTGTGGAACCCCAAATATCCCTGTGTGACCCCAAAGGTCCCTGTGTGGCCCCAAATGCTCCAATGCAGCCCCAAATTCCCCGCGTGACCCCAAATGTCCCAGTGCAGCCCCAAAGTCTCTGCACAGCCCCAAAGGTCCCTGCAGAACCCCAAAGGTCCCCATGGAGCCCCAAGGTCCCTGTGCAGCCCCAAAGGTCCCTGCAGAACCCCAAAGGTCCCTACACAGCCCCAGTCCCCTCTCTGGTGGATGTCACAGCTCTGCTCCACCACGGGATGTTCATTCCTGCCCTGGGATGAGCAGAACCATCCCAGGGGATTTCAGTGAGTGCCAGCCTGTGGCCATGGGAAACCCCATGATCCAGGGGTAACCACACCTTGAAGGAACTTTGGCATTTCCTGGTGTGTGAACATCTCAGAGAGGATTCAATTCAACCCAGGGCAGAGAGGATTCAGTTCAACCCCAGGGCAGAGAGGATTCAGCTCAACCCCAGGGCAGAGAGGATTCAGTTCAACCCCAGGTCAGAGAGAAAGATTCAGTTCAACCCCAGGTCAGAGAGAAGGATTCAGCTCAACCCCAGGTCAGAGAGGATTCAGTTCAACCCAGGGCAGAGAGGATTCAGTTCAACCCAGGCAGAGAGGATTCAGTTCAACCCCAAGTCAGAGAGGATTCAGTTCAACCCCAGTGAGAGAAGATTCAGTTCCACCCCAGGGCAGAGAGGATTCAGCTCAACCCCAGGTCAGACAGAAGATTCAGTTCAACCCCAGGGATGTGAGGGGCTCTCTCTGCCCCTTGCTGAGGTTCTTTGGGGTCACCACCAAAGATTTTTGGGGATTTTTCCCCTAAAATTGGTGCCCCTGCACACAGCTATTGCCACAGCATTTCTGGGGAGTTCAGTGGGAGCTGTTCTTGCCCAAACCTTCCCTGAGGATCTCCCCTGCCCTCTGCAGCCCTCACCTGGGCTGAGTCCCTCTGCCACCACCATCTGTGCCACCTTCACTTCACCTTGGCTGTCCCTTCCCTGGGCCTTTTTCCAGCTGAACCAGGTAAACTTTGATTTTAAACTATTCAAACGCTGCCTTGATTAATTTTTTATTTCCTTTTTGTTAAGCATCTCCTACACCTGTGGCATTTTTGGAATAATTACATTTCTGGTACTTTAACAAATAGCTGCAAATGAAAGGAGAGCGAGCTGAAGTCAGAGCAGATGGGCTGAATAAAATTATTGATTCGGGAAGAATACCAAGAGAAATAACCTCCCATTTTAGGGCAGGGGAGAAGAGAAAGGACAAGGGAAATGAACAGCTCAGTTACCCTCAGGAAAAATTCTGTGAGCTTGAGGCTGGAGGCTGGGAGAGGAGGAAAGGCAGGGAGGGAGAGGTTGAACTGTCAGAGGGGCTCTGGAAGCCCAGCAGGGAGGGAAAGGAGAAATATCCCTCTTTTTCCTGGTTTTCCTGCTTTTCCTGGGAGGCACAGGGCACTGCAGGTGTTTTTTGCTCAGCAAAGCCCCAGAGCATCCCCTGGGTGGGACTGAAACCTCTCTGCTCTGTTCAGGCTCTCAGACCATGCCCATGTTGGGCTGGGGCTGCACATCTCCCTGGGGTCCCCCAGAGCTGGGAGGGTCTCTGGGGCCATTTCCTGACCCCAAAATCAAAGAGTTCTGGTGTTGCTCCACCACTGCTGCACCTCAGAGGCTGCAGGGCTGCCTGGGAATCCGTGCAGCTTTCCCTGGCATTTATCACCTGGAATTGTGGCCATTAAATCATGCAATTACTGCAGTGCTCAAGGAAGGCAGGGGCTGGACCTCTGCATTAATTTTCAAGTCATCAGGGAACAGCTTAAATCTGGAGCAGGAGAGGCTGGGGAAGGAGTGGCAGTGTGGGTATGGGGTGGAGGAGCTCTGTAAAACGCTGTTCTCGAGGCACTGCCAGGGTTTGTTAGCACGTGCCAAGGGCAGGGATGGATTTTCCTTTCACAGAAAGCACCAGAGCAGGTTCAGAATGGGACTGGAGGGTGCTGAGTGTTTCCTTTGTGTGCTCAGAGTTGTTATAAATACATAACATATTGTTGGCTTTTCACAACCATCAAAATAAATGCTATATGTATAATACTAAAATAGCTTTTCTATATAAATATAAGTTTTTTCTTTTCTTCTAATAGCAAAAGTTAAACATAAGGATTTTTTAAAATAGCATGCTTAAACTACCCACCTAATTAAAATAACATCCCATAAACGTGTAATAAAAACCCTACAACTGACACAACAGTTATCAACACTCACCAGCTGCAAAAGGCCAGGACCACCACCCAAATTAAAAAATAATAATAAAAAATTAAAACCACAAGCCAAAAAACACGCATGCTCTAAAAAAGCAAACCCAAAAAATAACCATGCTAAACAATTCTCAAAAATTTTTTTACTATACATAAAAAACTATAAATATATAACAAGTTAGTGTATTATAAAATGTATTTAAAGGGATGTTCCCAAAACAACCCTGTGCTCTTTACAGCTCACCAAGCACCTGGCCGTTTTAACCCTTTGCTTTCTGTGTGTCTCCTATTGTCTTTTTATTAAACCTTTTACATTTACCAAAACAGTAAAACGTGTTTTTCACAGAGTCAGAGCAGCTCCTGCTGCTGGCTGGGAGTGACCCGGCGTGCAGGGGATGGCCCTGGCCCATGTCTGAGCTCAGGTTTAACCCTTCCTGCAGCCTGGGCACACAACATTCCATGGGCTTGTTGGAGAACATTCCATGGGTTCTGTTGGAGAACATTCCATGGGTCTGTTGGAGAATATTCCGTGGGTTTGTTAGAGAATATTCCATGGGTCTGTTGGAGAATATTCCATGGGCTTTTTAGAGAGTATTCCATGGGTTTGTTGTAGAATATTCCAGGTGTTTGTTGCAGAATATTCAAGGTGTTGTAGAATATTCCATTTGTTTCTTGTAGAATATTCCATGGGTTGTTGGAGAACATTCCATGGGTTTGTTAGAGAACATTCCATGGGCTTGTTGCAGAATATTCCAGGGGTTTGTTAGAGAATATTCCATAGGTTTGGTGTAGAATATTCCAGATGTTGTAGACTATTCCATGGCTTTGTTGTAGAATATTCCAGGTGTTTGTTGCAGAATATTTCAGGTGTTTGTTTAGACTATTCTGGTGTTTGCTGTAGAATATTCCAGGTGTTTGGTGTAGAATATTCCAGTGTTTGTTGCAGAATATTCCAGGTGTTTGGTGTAGAACATTCCAGGTTTTTGTTTAGAATGTTCAGGTGTTTGGTGTAGAACATTCCAGGTTTTGTTTAGAATATTCCAGGTGTTTGTTTAGAATATTCAAGGTGTTTGTTGGAGAATATTCCAGGCTTTTGTTTAGAACAGTCCAGGGTTTGTTATAGAATATTCCAGGTGTTTGTTGCAGAATATTCCAGGTGTTGTAGAATATTCCAGGTGTTTGCTGTAGAACATTCCAGATATTTGTTTAGAATATTCCAGGTGTTTGTTGCAGAATATTCCATGGGTTTGTTGTAGAATATTACAGGTGTTTGTTTAGAATATTCCAGGTGTTTGTTTAGAATATTCCAGGTGTTTGGTGTAGAATATTCCAGGTGTTTGTTTAGAATATTCCAGGTGTGATGGCAGCAGTGGTGGTAACGATGAAGAGACTCAGCCTACACAGATTTTAGAGAAACCTCAACCTTCTGAGTTGCTATAATGTATTTTTGTGTGTTAAATCTGTTCTATCTTGCTAACTTCAGAGGGCATTTATGAATAAGTTACTCTAAGGTCCAAATTAAGCTTTGATTTCTTAAAGAATTCTTTTAGGGGTGAAAGCAGAAATCAAGGGTAGGAAGAAAAGGCTTTGGTAAAGAGAAGAGTGGCTGGGAAATGGTGGAGCTGCTTTGGGAGGGAGCTTTTACATCTGGATGATGTCCAGGATTGGTTTAGCTCCTCTCAAATGCCAGCCAAGAACCTTCCCACACTTCAAACACTTGGAGTTCCCTCCCTGGGGGTGGCTGGGCCACGTCTGACTTGGCTGATCCTGTCCAGCCACAGGGAAATTCAGCAGCCTCTCCTCCCCTGGGCCTTTGGATCAGGAAAATGGGGCAGGAGCAGGGGGACAAAGGGGTGCAGGACAGGGACAGAGAGCTGAACAGAAGGAGAAGAAGGGCAGGAGCCCTCCCTGTACCCACTGCTGCAGCAGGGTGCTGCTCTTCTTGCAATAAAAAAGATTGCAAATACGAAAAGATTGCAAATGTTAAAGTTCCTGTTTGGGAGGAGATTTCTTCCAGGAATAAATCCACTTTGTGCAGCCCTGGCACGTCCCTGTCCCTTCCTGTGGAATTGATTCCATCTGGGCCAGGTTTCCCTCCTGGCCCCAGGTACAAAATCAACGCTCTGAGATGGGCAGGTTCCAGAGGAAAAACCAAACCAACCCAACCCAACCCAAACCAAACCAAACCAACCCAACCCAAACCAAACCAAACCAACCCAACCCAAACCAAACCAAACCAAACCAAAACCAAACCAAACCCAACCAAACCAAACCAAACCAATCCAACCCAAACAAACCAAACCAAACCAAAACCAACCCAACCCAACCCAACCCAACCCAAACCAAACCAAACCAAACCAAACCAAACCAAACCAAACCAAACCGAACCAAACCAACCCAAACCAACCCAAACCAACCAACCCAAACCAAACCAACCCAACCCAACCCAAACCAAACCAAACCAACCCAAACCAAACCAAACCAAACCAAACCAACCCAAACCAAACCAACCCAACTCAACCCAAACCAAACCAAACCAACCCAAACCAAACCAAACCAAACCAACCCAAACCAAACCAACCCAACTCAACCCAAACCAAACCAAACCAAACCAAACCAACCCAACCCAACCCAACCAACCCAAACCAAACCTAACCAAACCGAACCGAACCGAACCAAACCAACCAAACCAAACCAAACTAAACCAAACCAAACCAAACCAACCCAACCCAAACCAAACCAAACCAAACCAACCCAACCCAACCCAACCCAACCCAAACCAAACCAAACCAAACCAAATCAAACCAAACCGAACCGAACCAAACCAAACCAACCCAACCCAACCCGAACCAAACCGAACCAACCCGAACCAAACCAAACCAAACCAAACCAACCCAACCCGAACCAAACCAAACCAACCCAAACCAAACCAACCCAAACCAAACCAACCCAAACCAAACCAACCCAACCCAACCCAAACCAAATCAAACCAAACCAAACCAACCCAACCCAACCCAACCCAAACCAAACCAAACCAACCAAACCAAACCAAACCACCAACCCAACTCAAACCAAACCAACCCAACCCAACCCAACCCAAACCAAACCAAACCAAACCGAACCAATCCAAACCCAACTCAAACCAAACCAAACCAAATCAAACCAAAAAACCACAAAACAAAACCAAACAAACAGAACCAAAAAAAACCACCCCAACCCCCACAACCAAACAAAAATAAAAAATTAGCAGGACTTTAATAATCTGAATTCTCTGCCTGATCCACTCATGCAATAAACAACTTTACAGCCAGCTACTGCTCCTGTCTATTTGAAGACGCAGAATAACTCGACATGGGAAATTTGGCATTTAATTTCCCTCCTTGTGCCCAGCTCTGGCCATGAACTCGGGTTTGGAAGGAGGATTGGGCCCATGGACAGGGAAATGTCCCCAAGGGCTGGTTTGTCCCTCCCTGGATGATCTCAGGAGCAGCTCACAGGCAGCTACAGACACTCCGTGTGGTTTCATGAGGCAAAAAAATGATATTTCCCCCTTTTTTCTTGGAAGAGTCATGCAATATTTGCTCCAACACGTTTTCATGTTTTAACAAATTCTTATAACAAGTTTATCCTAAAAATATCAGAAACACAGGATATAGATATTGAGTGGATTATGTAAGTGACTTGGTAGAATAATTTAGGAGCTAATCAGGCCTTTTTATTGAGTACAAATTTGGAAGATTTGAGCAGAGAAAAAACAACTTTTTTTTTTTTTTTCCCCTGAAAATGAGGAATAATTCAGAGGTGGTGACTTCCTTGCAGGCTTTGTTGGGCATTGGAGGGCAGATCTCCATCCCTGGAGGTGTCCAAGGAATTCCTGGACAAGCAGGACATGGGGCACAGCTGGAACCAGTCTGGGAGGGCTTTTCCAACCTCAGGGATCCAGCTGTGCTCAATTCCCCAATTCCCCAGCAGAACTTCCCACCCTAGCTCTGTACCTCAGTTTCCCACCTGGCTCCAGCCTGGCTGGGTGATGGGAGCAACTGGGAATTCCAGATCCCTCCAGATCCCAGCCCCCTCAGGAAATATTCTGGGAGATAGGAGCAGAGGAGTGCAGGCAGGATTTGCATCTCATTAGGTGCCTCTGATGTCGTTAATCTTAGCACGCTGCATCTAATTTGGGCACTGAGACTGTAAGGAAGAACAAAACCACAAGGTTAGAGCTGAATTAAAATCCCAGCAGGAAGGAGGGGAGGCTGAGAGAGCACTGCAGCCCGGGAAGGGTCAGGGGAATTTTTCCTGGTGGGTTCCTGGAGTGGTGGCACAGCCCTGAGGAGCCCCAGGGAGTTTCCCCAGAGGATTTTGGAACATGGGATTGTTTGCAGGTGAAGTTGGCAGCACAAAGCCCTGAGGTGTTCCTGACCTCTGGATTTTGGGAACTGGGGTTTACACCAGGCAGCAACAGAACAAAACACAGATTGTCACTCGATGGAAAGGTGGAGTTCAGTCATGAGTGTGAAAAGACAAAGGAAGGGTGACATCTTAAAATTCCACTGAGGTTTCACCTCTCCAAAAGCAGAGTGAAAGCTGCAGAGTAACTCAGGAATAAATTTTTCCTTCCTGGGTTTGTGGAAAGCTTTTTTAACACCTTATGTCTTTCTGGGACTCTTTAAACCAGAACTGTTCAGAGACAGATTTGTTAAACTGCTGGCCAACAAAAGAGAAAATGCTCAGAACTGACCTCAATGGCCTCAAGCTGCACCAGGGAGAAATTCCTCCTTGTGAGGGGATGAGAGCAAAATTCCCAGAGCAGCCCCTGGATCCAAGGCCAGGTGGGACACTGGGGACACAGGGACCCACCTGGGACAGTGGGAGGGTCCCTGCCATGCCAGGGTGGCTCTGGGTGGGATCTGAGGTCCCAAACCATCCCATGGTTCAATAATATCAGAGATGAGGAAGAATTCCTTCATGGGAAGTGCTGTCCACAGGAGTCCCCAATGTTTGAAATGTTCAAAACCTGTGGATGTGGCACTTGGGACAGTGGTGACCACAGTGGGGGGTGGCAGTTGGACCTGCTGACCCCAGAGGTCTTTTAGCCTTAAACATTTCAGGAATCACCAAGCAGGGAAATGTAAAGGGTGCTGTTTGCACCACTGAATTAGCAGTGTCTGCAGTTTCCTCTGTCTTCACTCAGAGCCAGGATTAGAACACAAAGGAGACGAATTTCTCATGTTGGACTCAGTTTTTTATTAATTTTATCTAAAGTACAGAGGGTTCAGCAACACTCCTGGCTGCCAGATAATAGTGAGCAGAATGGAGGGAACTGAATTAGTTACAAGGTCTTTTAGAGCTAAACAGTCCAATAGAGAATTAACACCTCTATTATTGATACTTTTGGCCCAATAACCAAACTCCCTGTGACCCACAGGGCAGCACTGACTGTCCAACCAAAAACTACCTGAAATCATGAAGAAGGGAGAGCACTGAAAGAAACAACACCCCAAATCCTCCAGCTTGTCCCGTGTTTATCACTATATTATAAACCCTCAAATTCCAAACCCTTCCCCATGTGAAATCACACACTTCTATTTACCTGCACACCCCTGATTTTAACTCCATCACCCAAATCTGGAGCCTTCCCCAAGGCTCAGGTCACAGCAGTGTTCTCCTGGGATCAGTGCATGACAGCACAGAAAGCTCAAACCCCAGGTTTGTGGGATCCAACACTGAAACTCCCATTTTCCAGGCCCACATTTCCATGGAATTTGCCTTGAACCACCGCAGCAGTTTCTAGTTCAGCAGTTCCTGACCTCTGATTTGCATTTTGGCTGCGTCAGAGTTAATGTTCCCCTGGAAGCTGATCCCACGCTTTGATAGTGGCACTCAGATATCCAGAGGTTCTCCTTTATCACTCCCAAGGAGTTTTCCCTCCATGATTATTTTGATGCAGCCAAGTGATCCCACAGCCAGATCCTGGAGCTCATTAACGTTATCAGAGATTTGTGTGGGGATGGCAGAGATAATTCCGAGTGTGTGCAGAAAAATCTGCCTTTAAAGGAATAATTAACTCCAGTTCTTGCTTGGCTCAGAGTTTATCAGCGAGGTGAGGCTGAATTGGTTTAATTTTTATTTTAAGGGGATTTTGTAGCTTCATTCTCAAAGCCTTGATGACCTCTAACAAATTAAACCCTGCTCTGGTCCTCCTGGGAGCTCTGCTGGAGGTGCAGAGGGGTGAGCTGCCCAAAGCTGAGCTTTAGGGAGGGCTCTGAGGGTCCCACTGTGCCCTGGTGGCACTTGGGGACATTCCAGCAGTGTGGTTTGAGGCTCCCCTCAGACTGCAGGGACCATGCTGGGGCAGACACAGGTGGAATTTTTCAGGTGAGGTGAGATCAGTGAGCCCAGCCTTGGGTCAGGTGAGTTTAAATGAGTTAAAATCAGCTCCTGAGAGTGCCCTGAGGCTGCTGGAGCTGGGGTGGGTGGGCAGGGAGATGTGCTGGCGAGGAGAGGGGCTGGGGCTCTGTGCAGGGACAGATGCTGGAGGGTGGCACTGGGGCTGTGAGCCCTGCTGGCCACACGGGCTGGTCCCCAAGGAAAGGGGCCCTGAGCCCACCCCTGCTGGCTCTGGGATGGAGCTGGAGCAGATGGGATGAGTGCTGGCACCTGGAGGGTGGGTGGCACTGCCTCACTGGCTCTGGATCCTCAGCAGTGCGCAGAAACATCAGCAAAGTGAGACACTAAACTCAGAAAAATTAAGATTTTGTTAAACTTAAATAATTGATTGATTGTCCGTCATCTCATGTTTGCTCAGCTGTGCTTACAATGGGAAAAGACCAAACTGGTAAGCAGGCCTGAAGAAGCACGAACAATCGCAACCACAAACCCATTCTTTGAAAAATTGGAATATCCCCAGAAATCATTTGTATTGTCATTAATAGAAAAGGGTCGAGAGTTCAGGGTGAGGAAGACTTGCCTTACTTCCTCCTTTTAGAACCCCTCCCCACAAAAACGAGCCCAGACTTAATTCAAGAAGCCAACCACGCTGCTTAATTGCCATTCCAGCTAATTACCATGGGAAGTGGGGATGGGAGGGGCTGGTATTATGAATATGTATTTATTTAAACCTTTTGTCAATAAACAGACTCTGTGACCACCTGTAATTTTGCAGTGTGTATTAGGGGGCTACCCCAAACTGCTGCCCAGCACTGAATAAACATTCACTTCCTAACTTTGAATTGTTAGAGAGTCTTTTGTCCTCACAGTTGAGTATCGGTACTAGACCAATACTCTTATTTTGGTAAATCAAAAGTGCTGGAAAACACCAGAACATGGAATCCTTCAGGCTGGGAATCCCCTCCGAGGCCACCAAGTCCATCCCCTGGCAGTGCCCCATGTCCCCAGTGCCACATCCACACGGGAATGCCCTGGGGTTTGTCTGGGGGACACTGCAGCTGCTGTCACACCTTCTACAGCTGCTGGGGGAGTGCTGGGGGGTGATTGCTAAATTCGGGATTTCACTGGGATCAGATGCAGACCTTCAGCACCTCCCTGGGGTCCCATCTCTGGGGATTTTCCAGACCCCACCGAGCCCTCAGTAACCTGTTGAGCGCTGTAAGGAGCAGCCAGTCCCTAAATGAGGAGCTCAGGTGTTTCCAGGATTTGCATATCCTGATTTTCAGGAGAGATGGATTGACTCTGGTGCTGTTCTTGAGGATAAAGAAAAGCTCCCCTAGGACTTAAATCTGTTTTTTGTTTGAAGGTTTTGGGGTTTTTTAGGGATTGCTGAGTCAGCTGGGGTTCAGAGGAGGCAGCCCCTGTGTCAGCCCACAGTTAAAACCTCCCCATTCCTCCCTGTGGGCTGGGGGATGGAAGAGAAGAGATTTGGTTGATTTCCTCCCTTGTTGGTGGTTTGGAGCGGCAGGGACTGTTCCTTTTGCTCCCAGCAATTAAATCCCCGTGCTCTGGCACATCCTTTAATTGTTGGGGAGGCAGAGCCAGCCCAGGGCAGCTGTGCCAGGGGCTGAGGTGTCAGTAACAAATTCAGTTCATCACCCCAGGAGCTGGTGGCAGGAACTGCAGGAATTCATGGCAGGAATTTATTGCTGGAATTGCAGGAACTGCTGGAATTGTATACATTGATTGCTGGAATTGCAGGAATTGCAGGAACTGCAGGAATTCATTGCAGGAGTTGCTGGAATTGCAGGAACTGAAGGAATTGCAGGAATTTATTGCTGGAATTGCAGGAATTTATTGCAGGAATTGCAGGAACTGCTGGACTGGCTAGAATTGCGGGAATTTATTGCAGGAACTGCAGGAATTTATTGCTGGAATTGCAGGATTTTATTGCAGGAATTTTAGGAACTGCAGGAACTTCAGGAATTGCAGGAATTTATTGCAAGAACTGCAGGAATTGCAGGAATTTATTGCTAGAATTGCAGGAACTGCTGGAATTGCAGGAACTGCTGGAATTGCAGGAATTTATTGCAGGAATTTATTGCTGGAATTGCAGGAACTGAAGGAATTGCAGGAATGGCAGGAATTTATTGCAGGAATGGCAGGAATTTATTGCAGGAATGGCAGGAATTTATTGCAGGAATTGCAGGAACTGCAGGAATGGAAGGAATTGCAGGAACTGCAGGAATTTAGTGCAGGAATTTCTGGAACTGCAGGAACTGCAGGAACTGCAGGAATGGCAGGAATTTATTGCAGCAATTGCAGGAACTGCAGGAATCACAGGAACAACAGGAATTGTAGGAATTTATTGCAGGAACTGCAGGAACTGCTGGAATGGCAGGAATTTATTGCAGGAATTGCAGGAACTGCAGGAATCGCAGGAACAACAGGAATTTTAGGAATTTATTGCAGGAATTGCAGGATCTGCAGGAATTGCTCACCCCCTCAGCTGCAGCCTGGGCTCTCCCTGACTCCCCCTCCTTCCCAGAGCAGACAAGGAGCTGGCTCAGGGCTCCAGCTGCCCCCAGAGGGTCCCAGAGGAGTCCCAGGGCAGGGTGAGCAGAGCTGTGGGGCAGGGCAAGCACTCCCAAAATCCTTCTCGGATGCCCTGGCTAATGGGACAGCAGTAATTAATCTTTTCAAGGCCCCTAAAAGGTAATTTTGTCTCTGTGCATCCCCTCAGTGCCCGCTTTTGAGCTCCCAGGTAACAATTCCTGTTATCCCAAGGACAGAGCTCTGCTCCCACACCCCCAGGAGCAGCAGCACAGGATAAACCCAGGAAATCCAGCTGTGTTTAGGTCACTGGCTCTTGAAGAAGGCTTTCAGATGGGATTACCAGCCTGCAGGCTTTTCCCTCTCTCCCTGGAGGAGGGGGAGGCCCTGGGCAGACTCCTGGGTGCTCAGATGGGAGCAGAAAAACCCCTGGGACTCCTCCCCTGGCTGAGCCCACCTGGCCTCACAGCAGGAATTCGGATGCCTTGGAAATGATTCCCTTCTAAAGAAAGAAAAATTAAGCCCAGGAAACAAAGGAGAGGCGGTAATGATCAAAGCTGTTTGGGGTTGATAGCTGGAGAATAAAATAAAAATAATCTCCTTGGCTGAGAGAGAATTTAGTTACAAACACATTGAATTCCTCCTGATTTGTGCTGGGGCTTTACCTGTGCCAGGGCAGCAATGCCCAGACCCCAGAAATCTCTGGGCAATTCTGTGGATCAGAAGGTTCTGGAAAGAAGATATTTCTTTTTGTGCATTGCTTTTGTTCAGGCAGTGCTGTGAGCTGGCTGCAGGAGCAGGGGTGTCCATAAAACCCAGCAGCTGAATCTGGGGAGCTGCAAGGGGGATTTCTGACATTATCTTCTAAAAACTCGTGCATGTTGTGTCTTCATTCAGGCCATTTCTCTGTTGGGGTTTGATTTCATTTCTCTGTGAAATTTTATTATTGAATATACACTGGGTGTGTAAGTGGGAACAATGTGGAAGTTGGAACAGTTCCTGGTGTTTTGATATCCTCCAATTTTCCCCAAAATTATTTGTCTTGCAGGAATATTCTACAGCAAAATTTTCCCTTTTTTATTTCTATTCTTCTGTTCCATGCCTTGCTTTTTGCAGGATTTCCCTTGGAAGTGAAATTTCAAACCCCAGCTGGCTTTGCTAAAAATAAACTCGTCCAAACCTTTGGATTTCATTTAAATGTATTTTATCCTCCCCTGTCTCTGGGCACAGGGATTTTCCCTGAAACAGCAAATATCTGGGGAAGTGGAAACTCTGTGGGGGCTGCTCCTGCTCTTCCCATCTTTCCGTGGATTGGGATAAGGGAGTGGGATAAATGAAAATATAAAATCTAAAATCCTGAGGCAGCAGTGGATGAACCAAGCAGGTGTTCCAGTCTGGCTGGGGGAGTTTGGCCACAGCACAGCTGTTAAACCAGCAGGGAAAAGTTAAAGAAAAAAGATTTAAAATTTGGATTAGAGGAGGTGTTCCTGTCCATGGCAGGGGGTGGAACTGGATGAGCTTCAAATCCCAAACTGCTCTGGAATTCCATGAAAACCTGAATGATTCCTGCACTGCTTTGAATTGGATGAGCTTCAAATCCCAAACTGCTCTGGAATCCCATGAAAACCTGAATGACTCCTGCACAGCTTTGAATTGGATGAGCTTCAAATCCCAAACTGCTCTGGAATCCCATGAAAATTTAATGACTCCTGCACAGCTTTGCTGTCTGGAAGTGAATTTGTGGATGGGGCCCTTGGGCAGGTCCTCAATCCAAGTGTGAACTTCCCTGGATTCTATCAGCTCAGGGAAGTTCTCCCTGCCTGTGGTTAGATGGGAATTCCTCCAGTTCCTGCTCTCTGAAGGAATTTGCAGGTGGATCCCATGGGTTGGGCTCCTCTGGGATGGAGGAAAAGAGCTGAGATAAAAATGGGAATAAAACTGGGGCTGGTCAGATGGACATGGATCAGAGCAGGAGAGAAACCTGTGTGGAAAATGTGGAATAAAATGGATATTTTAACACAGCCTGACAGAGAAGAGCCTCTGGAGCAGCCAAAGTTGGGTGTTTGGAGGGATGAAGGTGCAGGATGTCAGCAGAGCTGGGTGTGATGAGGAAAGGAGGACAGGTGTGGTTGGATTTACAGGTGAGGGGTGAAATGGAAATCGCCCAAAATGCTGAACCTGGGGATGGACATGGATGGAAATGTTGGTGCTGGCAGCCAGGAATCTCTGCTCTGCCTGCAGGGTCCAGCAGGGAATCCTTGTCAGAGCTGGGGCCAGGGCAGGGCTGGGCTCAGCCCCTCTGAGAGCTCTGCCCCACCTTCCACAGCCCCCAGAACGGGCACAAAGCTCATCAGGAATGAGGGATGGGGAAATGGAAATGCTTGGGTTCATCATTGCACCGAGTCAGGCAGGTGAAAGGCACTGAAAATTCACATAACATATTAAAAAAAAAAATAAAATAAATAGGAAGTGTTTTGTGAGCACAGCATCAATAAAGAGTTACAAATTCGTTGATATTTACCCACATGGCTCTATTAAATGATTATCATTGCAGGCACACTTCGTGCTCATCAGATGAAGGAATCCGCACCATGCAAAAGTTAACTCTCATTTCCAAAGTAATATTGTCATGAAATTTCTGTAAATTAAAGTGGGGCTCCCTCTGGGTTTGGAGAGATTGTGTGAGGGAGCAGAGGCAGCACAGCGAGCACAGCCTGCATCTGTGCCAGGCTCTGGAAGCTCAAACTCCATAATCCTGCAGGGTTTCCATGCCTTTGGAATATTTTATACCTCGTGTGTGTAGGGCAGGGGAAGGCTGAGAACGGGTGGAATTCCTGTGGAAGTTTTAGAGAAGGAAACTTTATTAATAATTAAGGCCAGGTTAGGCCTAATTGAGGCTCTCCAGGAGACCCCACAGGAAATTGGGGACAATTCACAGGGATGGAGGGACAGGACACAGGGAATGGCTTCACTGCAGGGATGGGTGGGATGTTGGGAATTGGGAATTCCTGGCTGGGCTGGAATTGCCAGAGCAGCTGTGGCTGCCCCTGGATCCCTGCAATGTCCAAGGTCAGGCTGGATGTTGGGAAAGATGAAACAGGAAAACCTTATCAATATGATTGCTGGCAAAGATTTTGAGAATATGGAAAGCATAAGGAGATTGAAATGAAACCATCTCTGAGATACCAAACCTTGGTTACTGAATAACTAGAAAACAATGGAATGGCCACTGAAAGTAATCCCCTCTGGATTGAACAATTCCCTCTGGAGTGAACAATCCCCTCTGGATTGAACAATTCCCTTTGGAGTGAACAATTCCGTCTGGATTGAACAATCCCCTCTGGATTGAACAATCCCCTCTGCTTGCAGGCAGTCCAAGGGTCAGAGAAGACCCTGCTGGCCTGGCAGAAGGGCCGAAGGAGGGGCACACCTGAGCCTGGTGCAAACCCTTCCCCAACCTCTGGACACACCTGAGCCTGGTGCAAACCCTTCCCCATCCCTGGGGCACACCTGAGCCTGGTGCAAACCCTTCCCAACCTCTGGGGCACACCTGAGCCTGGTGCAAACCCTTCCCAACCTCTGGGGCACACCTGAGCCTGGTGCAAACCCTTCCCAACCTCTGGGGCACACCTGAGCCTGGTGCAAACCCTTCCCCATCCCTGGGCACTCCTGAGCCTGGTGCAAACCCTTCCCAACCTCTGGGGCACACCTGAGCCTGGTGCAAACCCTTCCCAACCTCTGGGGCACACCTGAGCCTGGTGCAAACCCTTCCCAGGGCTGCCTGAATCTCTGGGAGTGAAGCCATGGCTGGGACAGCAGCAGAACAGAGCTGAGATGTTTTTATCTCTGCTGAGCACATTGGCTGTGCTGAGCTGGAAAAGCTTTGTCTGCCTGCAGCTGGAACCAGCACACAGGGCAGCAGAAAAAAGCAAATCTGCCTGTGGGTAACTCCTGTCCTGCACCACTGGTGTGAAACACCCCAGTCCTGCGGGCAGAGGCAGCTGGGCTGGTGGAAAATATTCCACTTTATGATCCACCCCAACGTTTGGCAAGGAATGAAGCAAACATTGGCTTTTCTCAGCCCCGGTATTTCAGAGGGTTACAGCCCCCAGGATCACGATTGGGGTGCAGCTGGCCAGGGCTGCTGGGAGCTTTGTCCAGCTGGGGAGAGGCAGAGCCATCAAAGCCTGCAGATAAAATGGTTTAATTGGTTTAATTAGCAGCTCCAGCCCTGCTGCTCTGCCCTCCAGCCCTGATCTGTGTGAGCAGCTGGGAAAGCTGTGCCAGCCCCAGACATTGCCCTTCTGCAGGGAAATGTTGGTCCTGCAGGAGCTGGGAACTTCTCTGTGTGTCTGTCCTTGGTAAGGAGAATTGTCCCTGTGTCCCCCTTGCTGTGTCACCTCCCTGTGCCCCAGGACAGTGGGGCCAGGCTGTGCCCTCATCTCCTGCTGTGGGAGTGCTCCCCAAACTCCTGGGGATTCACCCCAGCTCAGCCTGGGGCTCTTGGCAAGTCTGAGACACCTGGAGAGCTTTTCAGGAGGCTGAGTTTGGGTGCTCCTGTTCAGTGATCCTGGTGGCTCCTTCCCAGCCTGGGTGTTCCATGGTCCTGTGAGGGAGGGCAGGAGGATAGGGCCCGGGGATGGGATGGGATAATGGGATGGGATCGATGGGATGGGATCAATGGGATGATGGGATAATGGGATAATGGCATGGGATAAATGGGACAATGGGATAATGGGATGGCACCAGGACCACTTTGGGGCCAGGTTTGTGTCCCCAGCCTGGGGCAGAGGACAGGACCTGGGGATGGCATGGGATCCATGGCATGGGATAATGGCATGGGATGGGATGAGATCCATGGTATGGGATAAATGGGATGGGATGGGATCCATGGCATGGATAAATGGGACAATGGGATAATGGGATCCATGGGATAATGGGATCCATGGCATGGGATAATTGGATCCATGGGATGGGATAATGGGACAATGGGATGGCACCAGGAGCACTTTGGGGCAGGTTTGTGTCCCCGACCTGGGGATGGGATGGGATAATGGGATGGGATCCTGGCATGGGATAATTGGATCCATGGGATGGGATCCATGGCATGGGACAGTGGGATGGCACCAGGAGCACTTTGGGGCCAGGTTTGTGTCCCCAGCCTGGGGCAGGAGCCAGCAGGGGTTTAGGGACAGCAGAGCAGCATCCAGGGCTCTCCTGTGGCTCTGCTCAGGGTCACCCATGCTGTCCCCAGGCTGAGGGGACCCTGGAGCACAGGGCTCAGCCCAGAGAGTGCCAGCAGAGGTCACAACCCCCAGGAATGCCCTGACTGTCCCCAGGGGAGGGTGGCACCCCAGCAGCCACCAGGGTTCTGAGCAAAAACCCCAACACAGAGAACAGAATGGTTCTATTGGGAGGGACCTCAAATCCCCCCCCAGTGCCCCCCTGGCATGGCAGGGACACTCCCACTGTCCCCAGTGTCCAGCCTGGCCTTGGGATCCAGGGACAGCCCAGTTGTGCCAGCCCTGCCCACCCTGCCAGGGAAGAACTGTAAATTGCTCAGGGCTGCAGGGACAGCCCCAGGTGGGCACAGGGAGCACCTGTGGGGGCTGGGGGTGTCACCCCCTGTCCCCTCACCCTGCAGTGCTGGCCCAGCCTGGAGGAACCCCAGGATGGGTGCTGGGGCTGGGCTGGGCAGAGGCAGGCAGGATGGATGATGGATAATGAATTATGGATGATGAATAATGGATCAGCTCCTCGGGAGGAGCCCCAGAGCCCCGAGATCACAGCATACCCCGGGGCTCACCTCCCCCTCTGCTAATTGGAGAGGGGTCAGAGGCAGGGTGAGGAGGGGAATTTCGGGATGCACAGCTCTGGAATTGCTTTCTCTGGTGGTTCAGGCCATTATGATCAGGATTCAGCAGTGGGATTCTCTCCTTATTAACTGAAACACGCTGGAGGAGCAGATGGGTTTGTCAGGAAAATGAATCCACCAACACCAGGGTTCATGTCCAAAAAGGAGCCAGAGGAGCCCTGTTTAATTTATTCCAATAAAGGAGAGGCCATGGGGCATCCCCTGGGCTCTCTCAGATTTTTGGAGGCTCAGCCTCCTTTTTATCCCAATTTCCCTCTCTCTGTCCCCATTGCTGAGGTGCTGGAGAGGCTCAGACTTCCCAAACCCTGATCCCTGAGATTCCCCTCTAATGCACAACCCTCCCTTTTCATTTTTAATTCTTACAGAATTTATGGTTTTTCCCCATTGCTTCTTTCATCTTTCAATGCCCAATGGTCTCAATGCCCCATGGCCTCTCCCTTTATTTAAATAAAGCAAAAGGACTCCTCTGTCTCCTTTTTGGACATGAACCTCTGGAGTTTGTGGATTAATTTTCCTGAGCCTCCCTTAGGGATCCCATTGCCTGTCCCAGCCACACCCCCAGTGCTGGCACTGCTGTCCCACCCCATCCTCCTGGAATTTCTCATCAAGGGAGGTCACATTTTCACTTGAAAATGAAACTTTTCCCACCCGAAATCCCAAGCAGCTGGGTTTGGAGAGCAGAGGTAGGGAAGCAAAATGTAATTTCTGCTCTCTCTCATTATCCAGCTGTGCCTGGGCTGATTCCTCAGCTGTCCCCAGATGTTCAGGCTGGGGCTGGGGGTTCCCAGCTGTCCCCAGATGTTCAGGCTGGGGGTTCCCAGCTGTCCCCAGATGTTCAGGCTGGGGCTGGGGGTTCAGGCCAGTCCCAGAGCTCAATGCCAGGGAAGGAAGTGCCCCACACCTCCTCCCTGGGGCCCTCTGGGTGTGCAAACACCTCCCCAGGGTTCCTCACATCGCTGCTCTAATTGGATTGATGGGTGCTGACCCAGCAGCCTCCTGCTGATGCAGTGCTGGTGGGGCTGCAGCAGCTCCTGGTGTCGGGATTGTTCTCAGAGCTGCTGCCCACAGCTGAGAACAGGGGCAGGGTTTGCTGCAGGGCATCATTCCTGGCAGGGAAATGCAGATTAGGGCATCATTCCTGGCAGGGAAATGCAGATTTCCAGCAGCTCCAGAACCACCCTGGATCTCTGCTCTGCCAGAGCTCGGCATTTTCAGCGTGTCTGCATTTATCCCACGGAATAAACGGGCAGAGGGACCCAGAGCCTTCGTGCACATCTCTCTCTGGATGGATTGATGTGCACATCAAAGGAGCTCCCACCCACGCTGGGTGAGCAATGAGCTCCCCTGGCACGGCTGGCACCGGAATCAGGGAGCAGCTTCTGCCAGGCAGCGCTGAGGAATGGCTTCATTTGGGCTAAAAATGGAATGGAACCTACTGGTGTCTTGTTGTTTTCTTTTTTTTCTTTTTTTTTTTTTTTAATTTTTTTTTTTTTTTCCCCAATTAGGAATGTTGGAGCTGTTCGAGGCGAGGTGACAACACAAACTCGCTTCCCATGTAATGAGCTGAGGCTAATTGGAATTGGGGTGTCAGTCAGTGTGTGCCACAAAGAGCAGAGTGCTGCACCTGCAGGCTCCAGAGCTCTGGGGCTGGAAGGGCTTTTGGGTTTTTACAGACCCGTGGGTATGATCTGATCGTGCCCTTACTGCAGGCTGAGTTTAAAAGGAGTGCCTGGATCATCCCAACAGAACTTGGAATTGCTTCTTTAAACCCCACAGAGCCTGAGGCAGTGCTGGGAGCACTGGGGAGTGCTGGAGAGGGAGGGCAGAGGGTGTGCATGTGAAGGAAAGGTGAATTTTTTAGGGCAGGCTGTAAAATGGGGTTTTCTCTGTGTGTTTAGGTAATGTGAGGTGCTGGGAGCCAGATTCCAACATCTGTAAGACACGGAGGTAACAGGACAGAAAGGTTTTGCCCACTGAAGCTTTCCTTGAAGCTTTTCACCTTCAGCAGCAGCGACTCTGGGGCCTGAGCTGTCTGAGGAGCACCAGGAGTGGGATGAGAGAGAGAACTTCCCTCGTGCTCATCTTCCAATTCCCTGCTCTGCTTTGGGATGCTGGGCAGGGCAAGGATGGGTTGGTGACTCCTCCTTTCCCTGGGGATCCTTTCTCTGAGAATCCTTTCCCTGGGGATCCTTTTCTGGGGATCCAGCCCCAGGGATCCCATGGGAGGAGCAGAGTAGGGATGGGGATTCTTATCCTGTGGATCCTTTCCCTGGGGATCCTTTTCCTGGGAATCCTTTCTCTGGGGATCCAGCCCCAGGGATGCCCTGGAAGGAGCAGAGCAGGGATGTGGATCCTTCCCTTGTGGATCCTTTCCCTGGGGATCCAGCCCCAGGGATGCTCTGGGAGGAGCAGAACAGGGATGGGGATCCTTTCCCTGGGGATCCTTTCTCTCTGGATCCTTTCCCTGGGGATCCTTTCCCTGGGGATCCTTTCCCTGGGGATCCTTTCCCTGGGGATCCTTTCTCTCTGGATCCTTTCCCTGGGGATCCTCTCTCTGGATCCTTTCCCTGCGGATCTTTTCCTGGGAATCCTTTCCTTGGGAATCCTTTTCCTGTGGATCCTTTCTCTCTGAATCCTTTTCTTGTGGATCCTTTTCTGGGGATCATTCCGTGAGGATCCTTTCCCTGGGTGGGGATCCTCTCTCTCTGGATCCTTTTCTTGGGGATCCTTTCCCTGGGTGGGGATCCTCTCTCTCTGAATCCTTTTCCTGTGGATCCTTTCCCTGGGGACCCTTTCTCTCAGGATCCTTTCCCTGGGGATCCTTTCCCTGTGGATCCTCTCTCTCTGGATCCTTTTCCTGTGGAACCTTTCCCTGCCCACGGGCAGCAGATGAGGGAAGGCTCTGCCAAGGCTCCACACAGGGATTAATTAAGCTGAGTGATTTTCCTTTGCTCTCATCCCTCACAGCAGCCTAATTGGAGGCATTTTCACCTGGAAGGATGAATTGCAGCTGAGGAATGTCCCATCTCAGCCCGTTCCTGCTGCAGGGACAGGGCTCAGCCAGGAGGGCTCTCATTAATGGCAATACTCAATTAAGGGGCTGGAGAAATTTCTTGGCTCAGAGATTGACTCCACTGATCCTCAGGGAAACCCCCTGGAGCTTTCCAGAAAAGCAGTGCCCTGCTCTAGGGGATGCTGGGCAATATCCCAGAATCCTGCAATGGTTTGGGTGGGAAAGGACCTTAAATCCCATTATCCCATCCCATTATCCCATCCCATTATCCCATCCCATTATCCCATCCCGTTATCCCATCCCGTTATCCCATCCCATTATCCCATCCCGTTATCCCATCCCTACCAGGGACCCCTCCCACTGTCCCCAGTGTCCAACCTGGCCTTGGACATTCCAGGGATCCAGGGGCAGCCACAGCTGCTCTGGCAATTCCAGCCCAGCCAGGAATTCCCAATTCCCAATATCCCACCCATCTCTGTTTTCTGAAAAATCTTTATTTAATATATTCTTAACGTTCTTTCATGCAGAGAGAGAAAAACCTTTTTTGCTGTTTTACTGCTTGAGCTCAGGACCAGTCTCCAATAAATTTGAGTTAATTTTGCAGCCTGTGTCTGGTTTATCACCCTAGGATTCATTTTGGGAATCTTGGGGCTCAGGGATGTGCAGCTGGAGGATCCATGGGAGCAGAATAAAAACAGGAGCAGTGCCCAGAGTGAGGGAACACCTTCTCCATCCTGCCTGGATCTTTCCAGAGTGTCTATAAGGAACACAAAACAGAAAATAAAAATAATTGTAAAATATATATAATATAAGAATATAAAATTATTATTTTGTGTAAAAAATTAAAATAATTTAAAATATCCAAAGCATGTTTGTCTAAACACCTCTCAAGGAGATGATCATGCCAACAACCTGCTGAGATATCATTCTGATTCTGAGCTTTCTTTCCCAGGGGAGGTGGTTCATGGATTTCCCTTCCCAACCTGGATCCAGCTCCACAAAACTTTATTAAACCCACGATTGTTTGGAGCAGAGTGTGGAGCATCCCAGCAGTGCCCCCAGGCCTCTCTGGAACAATTAATGTGCTGGAAATTGCAATAATGGAGCAAGGACAGGAGCAGGGCTGGGCAAAAGGAGCAGCTGGAGACTTCTGGAGATTTCTGGAAATTTCCTGATATTTCTGGAGATTTCCAGCTCCTTCCCTGTCTCAGTGATGGAAATGCTGCCTGCTCCTTGTAACAACAAACACCAAGAATGCTTAAAATTCCCAGGCTGCCGTGTGTTGCACAATTTCTCAGGAATTGCAGAGAATTTTAAGTAGGTTTTGCACAGAATGATCGAGTTTGCCGAGAACAGCCTTGGGTAGCGCTTTAAAAAATGAAAGAAAAATCATTTGGAGAGCAAGGGAGAGAAAGGACAAAGTTCCTTCTTCCCCAGTTGGTTTTTCTGGAATCACTGAAAGTGTCTGAAGTGCAGGTTACTCCAGTTCAGGCAGAAGCAGAGCAGACAAAAGTTCTCAGCTCTGGGGAAGGTTCCCAGGGTGATCCCAAATCAATTTGGATTTTATGTGCAAATCCTGAGGTGCTGCAGGATGGGATCTGAGATTTGGGATCTGAAATCCTGACTGCTGCAGGATGGGATTTGGGATTTGGGATCTGAGATCCTGACTGCTGCAGGGTGGGATCTGGGATCTGAAATCTGAAATGCTGACTGCTGCAGGATGGGATTTGGGATCTGAAATCCTGACTGCTGCAGGGTGGGATCTGGGATCTGGGATTTGGGATCTGGGATCTGAAATCTGAAATGCTGACTGCTGCAGGATGGGATTTGGGATCTGGGATCTGAAATCCTGACTGCTGCAGGATGGGATCTGGGGTCTGGGATCTGAAATGCTGACTGCTGCAGGATGGGATCTGGAATTTGAAATCCTGACTGCTGCAGGATGGGATTTGGGATCTGGGATCTGAAATTTTAAATCCTGACTGCTGCAAGGTGGGATCTGGGATCTGAAATCCTGAGTGCTGCAGGATGGGATCTGGGATCTGAAATTTTAAATTCTGACTGCTCCAGGATGGGATCTGGGATTTGGGATCTGAAATCCTTACTGCTGCAGGGTGGGATCTGGGATTTGGGATCTGGGATTTGGGATCTGGGATCTGAAATGCTGACTGCTGCAGGATGGGATCTGGAATTTGAAATCCTGACTGCTGCAGGATGGAATTTGGATCTGAAATCGGAAATCATGACTGCTACAGGATGGGATCTGGGGTCTGAAATCTGAAATCCTGACTGCTGCAGGTGGGATCTGGGATTTGGGATCTGGGATTTGGGATCCTGACTGCTGCAGGAT
Source organism: Catharus ustulatus (assembly GCF_009819885.2). Classification (NCBI taxonomy): domain Eukaryota; kingdom Metazoa; phylum Chordata; class Aves; order Passeriformes; family Turdidae; genus Catharus; species Catharus ustulatus. Next base: position 761,166 of record NC_046226.1, on the reverse strand, counting down.
GGGATCTGGGATCTGAAATCCTTAGTGCTGCAGGATGGGATATAGGATTTGGGATCTGGGATCTGAAATCTCAAATCCTGACTGCTGCAGGATGGGATCAGGGACCTGGGATTTGGGATCTGAAATCCTGATTTCTGCAGGGTGGGATCTGGGATTTGGGATCTGGGATCTGAAATCTGAAATCCTGACTGCTGCAGGATGGGATTTGGGATCTGGGATCTGAAATCCTGACTGCTGCAGGATGGGATCTGGGGTCTGGGATCTGAAATGCTGACTGCTGCAGGATGGGATCTGGAATTTGAAATCCTGACTGCTGCAGGATGGGATTTGGGATCTGGGATCTGAAATTTTAAATCCTGACTGCTGCAAGGTGGGATCTGGGATCTGAAATCCTGAGTGCTGCAGGATGGGATCTGGGATTTGGGATCTGGGATTTGGGATCTGGGATCTGAAATCCTGACTGCTCCAGGATGGGATCTGGGATCTGAAATTTTAAATACTGAGTGCTGCAGGATGGGATCTGGGATTTGGGATTTGGGATCTGAAATGCTGACTGCTGCAGGATGGGATTTGGGATCTGGGATCTGAAATCCTGAGTGCTGCAGGATGGGATCTGGGATTTGGGATCTGGGATTTGGGATCTGGGATCCTGACTGCTGCAGGGTGGGATCTGGGATTTGGGATCTGAAATCTGAAATCCTGACTGCTGCAGGATGGGAGCTGGGATCTGGGATCTGGGATCTGAAATCCTGACTGCTGCAGGATGGAATTTGGGATGTGGGATCTCTGATTTCACCCCAGCCTCAGCCCTGTAATTGGATTTGGGAGTGGGGCAGGACTCCTCAGCTGGAACATGCTGATTCCATCCAGCACCCAGACCCTTGGGATTTTGCTGGATCAGGTGCCAAGGGTGAAGCTCCATGGCAGAATTCCATAGTCTAAAATGTGGCAGGGGTTGGTTCAATCACTCCTTCCTCCAGGACTGAATGTCCTCAGGAGCCACCAGCTCTGGAGGGCTCACAGGGGCCCCAGGGCTGCAGGGGAAGCTGGAGTGAGTTGGCACCAAAAAGAATTAAAAATAAGGATATTTCTGGTGGAGATGAAGATTGCAGGCACAGTTCACTGGTAAGAACATGGATGGCTGTAAAAGGAAGGAAATGTTTTGTGTCCCATTTGCTCACTGTGGGACTTCTGTCCCAGGGGATTTTCCAGCCCCATCCTGGGGGCCAGGCCTGGCTTTAGCAGAGAGGGATGTTCAGAATTGTTCTCTTTGAATATTCACATCCTTTACAAAGTGCACGTTTATAACCTGAGTCACCCCATTCCTTGGACATGGACAAAGAAAAATAATCCAAAAAACCCAAACCTTACAGAGACCATAAATCCCAGAATGGTTTGGGTTAAAGGGACCTGAAATCCCACCTATCCCAGCCCTGCCATGGCAGGGACCCCTCCCACTGTCCCCAGTGTCCAGCCTGGGCACTGCCAGGGCTGGGACATCCACAGGGTTTGGGCAATCTGCTCCCAGTGTCCCCCTCTGAGGCTGATTAATGAGGCCAGCCAAGGGAAAGAGGGGTTTTCTTTTCTCCTTTTTAACTTCAAACATTGCATCTTGTCTTTTTCTTTTCTTTTCTTTTTCTTTTTCTTTTTCTTTTCTTTTCTTTTCTTTTCTTTTCTTTTCTTTTTCTTTCTTTTCTTTTCTTTTCTTTTCTTTTCTTTTCTTTTCTTTTCTTTTCCTCCCTTCCTCCCTCCTTTCTTTATCTTTTCTTTTCTTTTTTCTTTCTTTCTTTCTTTCTTTCTTTCTTCTTTCTTCTTTCTTTCTTTCTTTCTTTCTTTCTTTTCTTTCTTTCTTTCTTTCTTTCTTTCTTTCTTTCTTTCTCTTTCTTTTTCTTTTCCTTCCTTCCTTCCTTCCTTCCTTCCTTCCTTCCTTCCTTCCTTCCTTCCTTCCTTCCTTCCTTCCTCCTTCCTTCCTTCTTCCCTCCTCCCTTCCCCCTCCCCTTCTCTCTCTTTCTTCTTGCTTTCCTGCTTTCTTTCTTTCTTTCTTTCTTTTTCTTTTCTTTCTTCTCTTTCTTCTTTCTTTCTTTTTCTTTCTTTCTTTCTTTCTTTCTTTCTTTCTTTCTTTCTTTCTTTCTTTCTTTCTTTCTTTCTTTCTTTCTTCTTTCTTTTTCTTTCTTTCTTTCTTTCTTTCTTTCTTTCTTTCTCTCTTTCTCTCTTTCTTCTCTCTTTCTCTCTTTTTTCCTTTCCTTTCCTTTCCTTTCCTTTCCTTTCCTTTCCTTTCCTTTCCTTTCCTTTCCTTTCCTTTCCTTTCCTTTCCTTTCCTTTCCTTTCCTTTCCTTTCCTTTCCTTTCCTTCCTTTCCTTTCCTTTCCTTTCCTTTCCTTTCCTTTCCTTTCCTTTCCTTTCCTTTCCTTTCCTTTCCTTTCTTTTCCCTTTTCCCTTTTCCCTTTTCCCTTTTTCTTTTCCCTTTCTCTTTTCCCTTTTCTTTTCCCCCTTTCTCTCCCATTTCCCTCCCCCAGTGCCAGTCCCTGGCAGTGCTGTCTCCTGCCCTTTCCCTGGCAGTGCTGTGTCCTGCCCTTTCCCTGGCAGTGCTGTCTCCTGCCCTTTCCCTGGCAGTGCTGCCTCCTGCCCTTTCCCTGGCAGTGCTGTGTCCTGCCCTTTCCCTGGCAGTGCTGTGTCCCGCACTGGTGCCCAGTTCCAGCCCGGTCTGGCTCCAGCTGTGAGTCTGACAGAAGGCACAGCTGTGTTTCTCAGGCCTTGCCAGGACACCAAACAAATCTCCATCATCTTGACAGTGATATCTTCACCAAAGCCCTGAAAGGGCAGCCAGGGAAGGCTGTCAGTGATTCACTCTTTATTCCAGGGAAGAGCTTTGGGGAGCCCACGGGGGCAGATTCCTGATGGAGCTCCTGGTTAGAAACAGCTTTTTATTGATAAACCTTGCTTTTAGAGGAGATTCTAAAGCCCGAGCCACGGCAGGGCACAGCCTTAAAGCCAGGTGTGGAGGGGGGATAACTTGGGCTTGAGCCCAGCCCAAAATGAGCTGGGTTTGAGCTGTGCTGGTGGCCCAGTGACACTGGTCACCACTGGAGCTGGGACTGGGACAGGAGCCCTGCAAACCGAGTGGGAAGTCATTTCCACAGTCAGATTGGAGATTAATTAGAGTGATTAATTATCTCTGTGTGATCCCAAATGTCCCCACCCGTGCCCTGCCCGTGCTGCCCCCACAGCCCGAATGTCAGGGAGAACAAAGAGCCCAGTTTGCTATTGGGGACATCCATAAATAAACACAGCAATCGGGGCTGGGACCCCTGGGGCTCCTCCAGCCACTCCTCCTCGCTTTGCCCTACTTGTGTTAATTCTGTTTGCTCCTTCACAGAGCTCTTTTTGGAGTGGGCAGCTATAAATTCTTGAAAAATGTGTTTATTAAAGGCATCTTCAGCCTGAGCAGGCAGCTCTCACCTGCCAGCAGCATGAAAGGGAGTTCCTGGATGTCAAATGCTTTCAAATTTCCTGCTTTGATCAGGGCCCTGTTTGGGCTGGAGTTTTCTCAGTGTCCCCCTGAGAGTTCTGTCCGTGGCATTTTTTGATGATTCCCAGTGCAGCTCCTTTGTGATCTGAGCTGCAGCAATGAGGGGAGCTCAGCTCTGCAGAGGCACTGACATTCCAGCCTGCAGAAAACATCCCAAAACCCACACAGTCACCTGGGGGTGAAGCTGGAGGGTGAGAGATGGAGAAGGAACAAACCAGAGCAATGCTGGGAGGGGCTGAGCAGGAGCTGAGCTGTCCTGGTGGTGCAGCACTGAGGGAAAACAGCTTGGAATTAAGATCTTCAATCCCACCTGTCAAATCCCATGGCAGGGACACCTCCCACTGTCCCAGGCTGCTCCAAACCCAATGTCTAGCCTGGCCTGGGACATTGCAGGGGCAGCCCCAGCTGCTCTGGGCACCTGTGCCAGAATTGATTTTGTGCTGTAGAGGGGTCTTAGTCCCTCGTGGGTGGCAGAGGAACGCTCAGGGTGACAAGGGCAGCTGTCCCTGCCTCAGTCACTGTTCCCTGGTTTCCCTTTTCTCCCACATAAAGCACAAGGTGTCTGCAATGGCTCCTGGATAAAAGAAAGCCTGACAGGTGATTCTGTTCCTGAAATGTTCCTGCTTTGGGGAGCTCTCACTGTTCCACATTTGGGCTATTTTGGGAAGCCCGGGTCACCTCTGGCTGTGGGAGAGCTCTGTGTACCGGGCACTTTGTGGATTTTGGCAGAACGTGTGTGGGATCAGTTCTGCCTGTGCTGAGGATGGAGGAGATGCCTGCAGAGAACATCCTGGTGCTGCCTGTCACCCCCTGTCCCTGCCTGGCACCCCCTGCTGGCCCCTGGGTGAGGGGGATGCCCCAACCTTCACCAACACCTGCTTTAAAAGAGGTTTTGGTCCAAGGATCTGGAATCCCAAATCCCTGAGGTGGGAAAATCCCTCCCAGCCCAGGCAGTCCCAGCTGTGCCCATCCCCACCCTGTCCCCAGAGCTCTGAGTGCCACCCCCAGGTGACACCTCCAGGGATGGGATCCAAACAGCAGACAGATGTTTATGGAATCATGGAATCACTAAGTTTGGAGAAGATCTCTGAGCTCATCCAACCATTCCCAGCACAGCCAGGACCACCCCTGCCCCGTGTCCCCAAGTGCCACCTCCACAGGGATTGAAATCCCTCCAGGGATGGGGACTGCACCCTGTGCCTGTGCCAGAGCTGGGAAATGGATTTAGGGAAAAAATTTTCCCAAATATCCAATCTGAATCTCAGGGAATCATTGAAATTGGAAAAGAGCTCCAAGGTCACCAAGTCCCAGCTGTGCCCACCCTGTCCCCAGAGCTCTGAGTGCCACCCCCAGGTGACACCTCCAGGGATGGGGATCCAACCCCCCCTGATCCCCCTTTCCATGGGGAAATTCCTGCTGTGCCCACCCTGAGCCTGCCCTGCCCAGCCTGAGCTGTTCCCTCTGCTCCTGTCCCTGTCCCTGGAGCAGATCCCAAATCCCCCCGGTGTCCCCTCCTGGCAGGGACTTGTGCAGAGCCACAAGGGCCCCCTGAGCCTCCTTTGCTCCAGGCTGGAGTTGCAGATCAGCCCCTGAACACCTGGAAAAGCTCAGCCAGGATTTCCCTGGCTGCCAGGAAAGGAGCACGGGAGCTTTGCTGTGGGGTTCCCATTCCCAGTCCCAGATGTGGGGAGTGCTCAGGGAGGGCTGTCCTTGCTCCCTGATCCCTCCCAGGAACCTGCACACTCCAGCTGGGGCCTCTCTTCAAGGATGATCACTTAATAAAGTCTTCACATGATAGAGAACCTGCTCCATATTAGGTTACTGCCTTCACTGCTTAATTAATTTTATTCCTACTCTGGGTTTGTTTAGTTTCACCTTCCAGCCTTTGCTTCTCATTATGATTTTTTTTTTGCTAAATTAAAGCATTGGAATTGCCTGCCTGTGATGGCTCTAAAGAACATGGAGAAATTGGCTCTCACTTTTCCCTTGGATAAATTAAAAAGGTCAAGTGCCTTTGACCCTTAATTTCTGTATAAAACTGGCTCTGAAGGAGAGACCTCTGGAGGAGACCATGGAGATATTCCAGGGGCTGGAGCCAGCCTGGGAGAGCTGGGGGTGCTCACCTGGAGAGGAGAAGGATCCAGGAGAGCTGGAGAGGGACTGGGGACAGGGATGGAGGGACAGGACACAGGGAATGGCTTCACTGCCAGAGGGCAGGGATGGGTGGGATGTTGGGAATTGGGAATTCCTGGCTGGGCTGGAATTGCCAGAGCAGCTGTGGCTGCCCCTGGATCCCTGGATGTCCAAGGTTGGACACTGGGACAGTGGGAGGGGTCCCTGCCATGGCTGGGTGGTTCTGGATGGGATTTAAGATCCTTTCCCACCCAAACCATCCCATGACTCAAAGCCCTCCCTCCTCTGGGCCTGAGAATTCCCCCTGGCTGTGTCCTGGTGTCCCAGGACAGGATGGATGGTCCTGGCAAAGCAATTCCACTCCTGCTCCCCTCCCCTCCCTGCAGCTCCTCCCAGCCCCTGGCACCTCTTCTGTCAGGCACCTGCCAGTGCTTGGGATTCTCCGAGGATCCCAAGGTCTGAGAAATGCAGGATCATGAATAAACATCATGAATAATTCCCTGAGAAGAGCAGAGCCTTATCCCCGGCTGTAGGGAGAGGGGCAGGAGGAGAGCACCAATTAGATTATTTATGCAATCCAGCCTTGATGAGATCCATCCTGACAAGGCAGGCAGATCCATTGGAATTCCATGGAAATGCCCCTGGAAATGTTCCTGGAGCAGCTCCCACACCCTCTGCTGGGCTGGGGGGCTGGGCTCCTTTGGGTGCAGCTCGAGGGGAGGGTGCTGCCTGTGCCTGCTCTGGGTTTGGGCACAGGCACCCTGGGGTTCTGTGCTGGGATGAGCAGGTTCCAGTGGATCCTGCAAGATGGAGCAGTGCCCACTGCCAGGATGTCCTGGTTTGGAGGACAGGTGTCTGCTGAGAAAGGCAGGAGCCTCTCTTTGAAATGGAGAATGTAAATCCCCTCCCTCCAAATTATTATAATTTTGAAATCAAGGGGCTCTCAGGCAAAGATATGGGAATTAGGAATAACAGTTCTTTTCTAGGGAAATTAAAATAGAAATACAGCACTACAAAGAACAAACCCCAAACCCTGACCAGTCAGAGTACAACCTGACACCTGTCAGGCAGGGTGTTGGCAGCAGTCCCATCCCATGGTGGCTGCATCCTCCTGCAGTGACAGATGTGGCTCAGCTGGAGCAGTGCTCCTGTACAAGGTGCAGTTTCCCTCCGGAGCTCCAGTGGGGATGTGGAGAAATCCGGTTTTCCTCTGGAGTCCAGGGAGAAAGGGGCTCCCTTAGTGTCCCAAAACCTCTGTTTTTATCTTGGTAAGAAATGTTGGGCTCTTCCCCCTGGCTGGAGCAACTCCCAATGGGATGCAGTAATTTTATCAGTGCCACAGTGGGACTCAATGGCCATGAGCAGAAAATGACTGGTTGGAGGAAGGATGGGTTGTGAAAAGATAAAAAACACTGCCCCAGCTGGTTTATAAACCATGGCCATGAACAGGAGATATCCCATGAGATAAAGAACACTGCCCCAGCTGGTTTATAAACCATGGCCATGAACAGGAGATATCCCATGGAGATAAAGAACACTGCCCCAGCTGGTTTATAAACCATGGCCATGAACAGGAGATATCCCATGAGATAAAGAACACTGCCCCAGCTGGTTTATAAACCATGGCCATGAACAGGAGATATCCCATGGAGATAAAGAACACTGCCCCAGCTGGTTTATAAACCATGGCCATGAACAGGAGATATCCCATGAGATAAAGAACACTGCCCCAGCTGGTTTATAAACCATGGCCATGAACAGGAGATATCCCATGAGATAAAGAACACTGCCCCAGCTGGTTTATAAACCATGGCCATGAACAGGAGATATCCCATGGAGATAAAGAACACTGCCCCAGCTGGTTTCAATGGATGCCCATTAGCAGAATATCTCCCACAGAGATCAGGATCACTGCCCCACCCTCAACAGCTGGTGATAGAACAGACACCTTTTATCACACCCTGTAGAGTAATCCCAGACACAGGGGGATCCTGCAGGAAGGAGCAGTGCCACGGTGCCCAGGCTGCCCTGGGGTGTGTGGGGTGGGGCTGGGCATCCTCTGCCTCCCTGGAGGATTTAATGGGGTCCCACACATGGGATCAGCCCTGGGAAAGGAAATCTGGGCGTCCCACTGGAGACAAACCCCTGCACTTGGTTCTGCCCCAATCCCAGACTCAGATCATCCTACAGGGCTGGATTTCCCTGCTGAGAACCTGTGGGCGGTCATGGGTGAGGGCTGGTGTCACTGATGCTGCCCCTGCAGTGCTCTCTGTCATTTATAACCAATAATTTATTTATCTTTATTTGTCTGGATCAAACACAGAGATGCTGATGGTTCCTGGTTTATCACATTTATCCCTTCCCTACCCAAAGTTCTCGCTGGAGGGCTGCAGGACCGCCCTGCCCTGAGAGGAGGCTGAGGGAAAGGAGCCCTCCTGGAACCTGAATTCCTGCCCAGCTCCTCCTCCTCTCCCCAGCAGCCATGTGTATTTTTCCTAACTTTAAAACAGAGAAATATCTCAATTTTTAAACCTGTCACGTCCTCAATTTCAATAAAATCGGGCAGCAGAGTATTAGAGCTAATGATATGTTTTAGAGAAATAATAGTTTTATTGCCCTGGGTTTATAATCTTTTTGATTAACTGATTTTCTCAGATATTTGCACTCCCTCGTTTGTTTTCTGCTGCTCTTTAGAGCCATTTTTAGGTTGCTGTTGTTCTGACCAGTGACATTTTCTGAGTCCCATGCAAGGTCTGGAGGTGAGAGAACACCCAGAGGTTTAACAATGTGAATTCAAAGATAATAATGATATTTTATTTTCTTTAGAATTATGCAAGCAGGGAGAATGGGAGGTGATTTCCTCTGGATTTTCATATCAGTGGAGATCAACACACAAAAAATAAAGATGGGAATACAGTGGCACAGGGGGCCCAGAGCAGCTGTGGCTGCCCCTGGATCCCAAAGTCAGGTTGGACACTGGGGCTGGAGCATCCTGGGGCAGTGGGAGGGGTGGGATGAGATGGGATTTAAAGGGATTTAAAATCCAACCCAAACCAGTCTGGGATTCTGGGATTTGTGATAAGGAAACTCATCACTCTCTGTGCTCACTTTGGTGCCTTTCCAGGGCACCTGCTCTTCCCCAAAGCATTTTCCACACCCAGCTCTGCTCTCCAGGCCAGCCCAGCAAAGCCCAGCTGCCTTTGAGCCTCTGCAATTCCTGCCTGGGGACATGATGGATTTATCCAGAAAAATGTGTGTTCCTGGCTATTGTAACGCTGTGTGCAAGAGGACAGAGAGAAATGCTCGATAAAGCAGACATGATAAAAAAGGGTAAATCTGCTTGGGAAAAAAAAGCTGTGCCTTATTTTCTCTCCCAAATAAATCAGCTGGGAACAGCTGAGTCAATAAAGCTGACTCAGAGCACGGCTCCTTTCTGCTGGTCAGGAGATGCATTGCTTGTGTGTTAATTGGCCCTTTAATCACTCTCTGTGTGCTGGGCTGCTGCCTCTGGAATCCTGCTGGAAGCTCTGCCTGCCGTCCCTTTATGTCGGGCTTTTATGGGAAGAGCTCCTGGAAAGAGCCTGGAAATGTTCGATATCTGCAGAGGGCTGAGCCCTGCCCCAGCCCCCAGCCCACTCTGGGGCTGCTCCTGGCAGGTGTCTGCAATCCTCATTCTCTGCCCCTGCAATCCTCATTCTCTGCCCCGGAATCCTCATTTTCTGGTACTTTCCATCATTTTTGTAGCAGCAGAAGGAAAAAAAAAAAAATAGAATTGGCTCTGGTGTGGCACAACATCCCCAGCCCGTTTCCAGCTCTGCGATGGAGCAGCACAAGTCTTGGCAGGAGTTTGGGCTCTCTGCTAATTAGGATTAAAAGTGGAAGGGGTCCTTCCCAGGGACAGCAACTCCTAATGAAAATTCAGAAAGAACTGGGGGAGAATGCAAACAAACCCCAGTTTGTCAGAGATTCGGAAGGCAGCGCATTCCCAAGAGCTGATCGTGTTTTAAATCTGTTATTTCCCTGGAAAATGGCACCTGCTGGCTCAGACTCCGTGGGTGCAGCCCGGGAGGAGCTTTGTGAGGTTTTCCTGCGTTCTCTGGGGTCCCACAGCACACTGAGGGGTTGGTCTGGGGCGGGGTGGGAAGTGCAGCAGGATGTGTGATTCATCTCCCAGGAAAACAAAAAAACAAACAGGGGGTGCAGGATGCCACGGGAGAAGGAGCCTGGGCAGGAGGGGGTCAGCTCCACGGGGGAGGCTCCTGGCTGCAGGTCCTGCTCCTCACTGAGCATCCCCTGAGGCTGGATGTGACACCAAACTCAGGGAGATCCCTCACTGTGACACCAAACCCAGAGAGATCCCTCAGTGTGACACCAAACCCAGGGAAATCCCTTACTGTGACACCAAACCCAGCTAAATCCTGAATGTGACACCAAACCCAGCTAAAATCCTGAATGTGACACCAAACCCAGCTAAAATCCTGAATGTGACACCAAACCCAGATAAAACCCTCACTACTGTGACACCAAACCCAGCTAAAATCCTGAATGTGACACCAAACCCAGACAGATCCCTTAATGTGACATCTTCTTCATTGTCATCATCATCATCTTTCATGTCTTCATCGTTACCTTCTTCTTCTCCTTCTTCTTATTCCTATTGATACTGTTATTACTATTCTTCTTCCTCTCCTCTCCATTATTATTATTACTACTTTTACTATTATTACCATTATTTCTATTATTACTGTTATTACTATAAAAATTAGTAATAGTAGTATTAATACTCTTATTATTACCATTATCAATTCTGAGCTCTCAGTCCCTGCCCTTGTTGCTGTCCCAGGTGGTTGCAAATCCCCCGAGGAGGGCAGGTCCCTAAAACGCCCCCTCAGCCTTCCCCATTTCCTCACCTTTCTGCAGCCCCTCCCAGGAGCTCCTCCCCATTCCCACTCCCATTCCCACTCCCCATTCCCGCTTCCCATTCCATTTCCATTCCCATCCCCATTCCCATTCCCATCCTGTTCCCATTCCTATTCCGTTCCCACTCCCATTCCACTCCCACTGCCCATTCCCATTCCCACTCCCATTCCGTTCCATTCCCATTTCCATCCTGCTCCCATTCCCACTCCCATACCTATTCCGTTGCCACTCCCATTCCCCATTCCCATTCCATTCCCATTCCCACTCCCCATTCCCATCCCATTCCCGCTTCCCATTCCCATTCCCACTCCCATTCCTATTCCATTCCCACTCCCATTCCCCATTCCCATTATTCCCCATTCCCATTCTCACTCCCATTCCGACTCCCATTCCCACTCCCCATTCCCACTCCCATTCCATTCCATTCCATTCCATTCCATTCCATTCCATTCCATTCCATTCCATTCCATTCCATTCCATTCCCACCCTCTGGATTCCAGCAATCCCCAGGAACACAAGCTGCAGCTGTCCCCTCCCAGAGCAGGGCAGCAGGGAGGAGCTGTTCCCAGCTCTCTCCCGGACCTTTCCTGCTGGGAATGTTTTGTTCCGAGGCGCAGCAGAGCGCGCTGCTGAAGAACAAACCGGGCTGTTAGAGCTGAGCTGTAATCTCCCCTTGGGAACCGAGATTCCCGATGGAATCCTGGTGTCAGGGAAAAGCCTTGCTGGAGTTTTGGTGCTCATCACAAACTGCCACCGTGCCCCAGTCCTGCCCTTTGGGGAGCAGGATTCCCACCTCCCCCTTTGGGGAGCAGGATTCCCAGCTGACCCCATTACTGGGAGCAGGATTCCCACCTGACCCCATTCCCAGAGCAGGATCCCCATCTCCCCCCATTCCCAGAGCAGGATTCCCCCCTCAGTTCCCATTCCCAGAGCAGGATTCCCATCTCATTTCCCATTCCCAGAGCAGGATTCCCCCCTCAGTTCCCATTCCCAGAGCAGGATTCCCATCTCAGTTCCCATTCCCAGAGCAGGATCCCCATCTCAATTCCCACTCCCAGAGCAGGATTCCCATCTCCCCCTGTTCCCAGAGCAGGATTCCCCCCTCAGTTCCCATTCCCAGAGCAGGATTCCCCCCTCAGTTCCCATTCCCAGAGCAGGATTCCCCGCTCATTTCCCATTCCCAGCAGGATTCCCATCTCATTTCCCATTCCCAGAGCAGGATTCCCATCTCATTTCCCATTCCCAGAGCAGGATTCCCCCTCATTTCCCATTCCCAGAGCAGGATTCCCATCTCACCCATTCCCAGAGCAGGATTCCCATCTCACCCCATTCCCAGAGCAGGATTCCCCCTCATTTCCCATTCCCAGAGCAGGATTCCCCCCTCATTTCCCATTCCCAGAGCAGGATTCCCCCCTCATTTCCCATTCCCAGAGCAGGATTCCCATCTCATTTCCCATTCCCAGAGCAGGATCCCCATCTCCCCCCATTCCCAGAGCAGGATTCCCATCTCATTTCCCATTCCCAGAGCAGGATTCCCATCTCATTTCCCATTCCCAGAGCAGGATTCCCCCTGACCCCATTCCCAGAGCAGGATTCCCATCTCATTTCCCATTCCCAGAGCAGGATTCCCCCCTCATTTCCCATTCCCAGAGCAGGATTCCCATCTCACCCCATTCCCAGAGCAGGATTCCCATCTCAGTTCCCATTCCCAGAGCAGGATTCCCATCTCAGTTCCCATTCCCAGAGCAGGATTCCCATCTCAGTTCCCATTCCCAGAGCAGGATTCCCCCCTGACCCCATTCCCAGAGCAGGATCCCCATCTCCCCCCGTCCCTGGAGCAGAGCTCTCCCCTGCAGCTCTGACAGGATGACATTATTAACTCTGCTCAGTTTGTTTGCAGCTGTCACACGCCTGCTTTCCCAGCCCCTCTCTGCACTGGAATATTTGTTTTCCTCTCATTTGTATGTGCACTTGTCTCCATCGAATTTTGTCTCTTTGATTTCCGACCATTTTTCAATTTATCAGGATCACTTTGAATTCCAATCCTGGCTGCCAGAGCACTTGTAATCATCCCCACCGCGGTGTCACTGCTGTTCCTCGCTCGTGCTGCTGAATTTTTAATATTTGATGGGAGCCCAGCCTCTCAGGGCCCTGCTCCTCCAGAGGGGCTCATGCCAGAGAATCCTTTGGAGCCGCTTTTGCCATTTCTGGGCTCTCACAGATCATTATTTGGTTCAATTAGTGTTGCAGGATAAATTTGGATGCTGGTAGCGACCTGGTGGTCCTGGCTGGACAAACACATCGCGGCTTTGTGCAGCTTTTGATGTGCAGCTCCTTGGGGAGGGGTGATTTACATTTAGCTGTGTGGATTTTGGGTTCTCCTGCTCCTCCCCAGCCCGGCATTCCTGGGGTCTCACATCCCAAGGGGATGCTGTGATCCCTGTGGAAGAAAGTGGTGTAAGTGCATGGCATATTAAAATAAATGCCATATGTATAATGTTAAATAATGTTAAAATAGCTTTTCTGTAGGAATATAGGTTTTTTCTAATAACAAAAATTAAACATACATTTTTTAAAATAATATACTTAAATATAATATACTTAAATATAATATAATATACTTAAATATAATATACTTAAATATAATATACTATAATATTATATAATATAATATAATATAATATAATATAATATAATATAATATAATATAATATAATATACATGATATGATATAACATGATATGATATAAAGTAATATAATGTAATGTAATATAATATAATATAATATACCCACTTAGTTAAAATAACAACCCACAAATGTATAATAAAAACCCTGCAGCTGACACAAAATTATCAACACTCACCAGCTGCAAAAAGCCAAAACTACCACCCAAATTAAAAAATAATTTAACAAAATTAAAACCACAAACAAAAAAAAAATATACTCTAAAAAACAAACCCAAAAATAACCATGCTAATAGTTCTCAAAAAAAGTTAAACTAGTTAAACTATACATAAAAAACTATAAATATGCAACAAGTTAATGTATTGTAAAATGTTTTAAAAAGCATTCCCAAGCCAAGCACCCAACCATTTTAACCCTTTGCTTTCTGTGTGTCTCCTATTGGCTTTTTATTAAACTATTAAATTTTCCCAGAGCAGTAAATCGTGTTTTTCACAGAAGGAAAGCCCTGCACACCAGCTGGCAGGAGAGGGGCACTGCAGCAGCAATCCAGGTCCCACAGCTCCATCCTGACCCAAAAATGGCCATTTCTTAATTGTGGTGATGAACCTGAGGGAAAAAGTGAATATTTGTGCTGGAAAGCAGGGGGTGTTTCCATGGTCAGCGAGAGGGGCCACAGCTGCCATTTTGGCCATTTTAAATCTGATTTTCCCCATAATTTTTTTTTCTCTGTTTTCCAACTCTTTCCTGATTTTTCCCCCAAAAATCCCTGGAATTTCCCTGAGTTTGGGACCATTTTGGGGTGTTTTAGTGCAGACTCTGGGTGTTTCAGTGCAGATTTAAGGTTTCCACTGACCCATTTTAAGACTTTTGGGGGGATTTTTGGTTTGTTTTTTTTTAATATTTTAGTGTGGATTTTTAAGGATTTCTTTCCCAATATTTTTCCCAGAAATCCCGGAGTTTTGGCAGACTTTGGGTGTTTCAGTGCAGATTTTAGGACTTTTTGGGCCATTTCTCATGCGATTTTTGGGTTTTTTGGCCATTTCAAGTTGTTTTTTCCCCAGATCTCTTTCCACTTGTTTTCCCGGTTTTATTTCCTCAGAAATCCCTGGATTTTGGGGCCACATTTCCACCAGCTCACGTGAAGCTGGCAGTGAGAGGGAAATTAAAAAAGGGGTTTTAATCTGCAGGGGCTGAGCACAAAGCAGGGGAAGGAATCCTCAATCCCTCCTGCCTGGGGGTGCCTTAATTGAACTTTTTTGTGAGGAATAAAAAAATAAATAAAAATGATGAAAAGCTAATTTGCTAATTTGGCCTGAGGGTTGCCCTGGCAGGTGAGGAGCTGCTCCCACCCTGGCTCTGCCCCTCTCTGCCCTCCCAAACATCATCAGAACCAAACCCGGGGGTTGCAGGGTCAGAATGGTAATTTCAGGCTCTGGAGCATCTTTTTCCATTAAAAAAAAAAAAAAAAAAAAAAAAACTTTGCTGAAATAATTCATGCCCTCTGCCACTTGTGAGTCGGTGAGTTCTCATTTTCAGATGGAAAAGATGATTTTGAAAAGATCCTGACCTCTTCCATCAGCCCAGCCTGTGAGTGGCTGTGAGTCTGGGCAGCAGATTCCTCCCAGGCACAGAACTCCTCAGGAGCAGCAGGTGAAAGAATTCAGCAGCGTTTTGTCAAGCCTGTGACAGGGCTGGCAGGAGTCACTCACCTCTGCCGGGCAGGATTGTCCCTGCCCAGGGCAGCAGGGCTGCACCAGTGACCTCCGAGGGCCCTTCCAGCCCAAACCATTCCATCACACAAAGAATAAAGAAAATCAGATTGCCAGGAGGAAAAAGCGAGGAGGAGAGAAGGAAAACCTCTTTAGAGGGGATTGGTGGTTCTGCACTGCACTCACTGATACCAGCAGCTCTGGATGAGTTCCAGGGTGAAGAAAGGGGGAAGGAGGGAGGTGAACAGAAAAGAAAATATGGATAAAATGCTATTGAGAACATGGAGGGCCCAGAAGAGTAAAAATGAAGGTTTGGGAAGGCTGCTGCTGC
Source organism: Catharus ustulatus (assembly GCF_009819885.2). Classification (NCBI taxonomy): domain Eukaryota; kingdom Metazoa; phylum Chordata; class Aves; order Passeriformes; family Turdidae; genus Catharus; species Catharus ustulatus. The sequence goes on along the minus strand of NC_046226.1, from coordinate 745,859 downwards.
AGCTGGAGCTGGCTCCAGGGCTGTGCTCAGGGTGAAAGTGAGCATTGGTCACAGGCTGGATTTGATGTCCTGGGGGTCATTTCCATCCTAAACAATCCTGGGACCCCTGAGGGCTGCACCCAAGCCTGGGGGTGTCCCCACAGCTCCTCCCTCATTTCCTCTGCCTCTGTAATTGTCCCATAACAGGTGCAGGAATCACGGAACACATCATGGCAGGGCCATCCTGCATCCCATTTATCACCTCCCCAGCCCTTGGGATGGGATTGTGGCTGTGAGATAACTCTGGTTGTCCCCTGGTTACTGTGCAGGGCACCCTGCTGGGCTGGGTTTGTTTCTGCCACCCCAGGAAAGTTTATTTTCTGTCCCTGTTTCACCCCTGGGGCTCAGGGGGTTCCATTCCCCTGCTCAGCAGCTCTGGCTCCCTGAAAATGAGAAATGAGCACCTGGGAAAGGGGGGAGGTGGGATCAGTGCAGAGCCCTGCCAGGAGGGCTTGGAGGGCTCAGCCTTGGCCCCTGGGCAGGGAATGGCATCAGGGCCACCAAAATGTGCCCCTGGGCACAGTCCATGGGCTGGACACACACCCTGAGCAGCTGCTGCAGGAGGCAGCCCCAGCCCCAAAGGGGTGGGAGGGAGCTGGGGTGGGGGAGAGCTTCCCCTGTGACAGGGACAGGACCAGGGAAGGGCTGGAGCTGGGCCAGGGGGGTCAGGCTGGATTTTGGGAAAGGTTCTTCCCTCCCCCAGAGGGTGGGATGAGCACTGGAACAGCTCCCCAGGGAATGGTGACATTCCCAGAGCTCCAGGAGAGTTTGGGCACCAGGGATCCCAGGGTGGGATTTGGGGGGTCTGGGCAGGGACAGGGCTGGGATGATCCCTGGGGGTCCCTCCAGCTCAGGATATTCCAGGATTTTGTGACTGATGAGCTGTGGCTCACGAGGGCTGGAGAAGGGAAACCACAAACATTGATGGGCTGATGGTGGCAGCTCCATTTATCCCTCAGCTCCAAAGCCAGGCACAGGATTGGGGTTTGCTCAGCCTGGGGGGTCACTGCAGCCCAGAGCAGGGCAGTGAGAGGGATTTACTGGTCCTGCCTGGGCTGGAACCTCTCAATCTCAGGAGCAGCAGAGCAGCTGCCCTGGGTAGGAGCTGCTCATTAAAAGCTCCATTCTGTCCTGTCAGCTGCAATTGCCGTGGCAAAGGCTGATCCTCGCTGCTGCCCTGGCTGTGCATGAGGAGATCACAGAGCTTTCACCTGGAGCTGACTGCATCCAGCCAGGGCTGCACCACAGGAGATTCAGGCTGGGAGAGAAACCCCAGCTCAGGCCAGGAGCAGCATCTCAAAATGATGGAAACCTTTACGGGCTGGAAAGTTCTGGAAGGGCTCCCAAATATCCCAGTGTTCGGGTGAGCTGCTGGTGGTGTCGTCCCTGGCTCCCATCCCATCCCATCCCATCCCATCCCATCCCATTATCCCATTATCCCATTATCCCATCCCATCCCTTTTATAGTGTGAAAATTATGGAATCATGGAATGGTTTGGGATGGAAGGGCCCTCAAATCCCATCCCATTCCACCCCTGCCACGGCAGGGATGTTCACTGTCTGTAGGGTCAGGTGTTCACTGTCTGTAGGATCAGGTGTTCGCTGTCTGTAGGGCTGGGTGTTCATTGTAGTGCTGGGTGTTCACTGTCTGTAGGATCAGGTGTTCACTGTCTGTAGGATCAGGTGTTCACTGTCTGTAGGGTCAGGTGTTCACTGTCTGTAGGGTTGGGTGTTCACTGTCTGTAGGGTTGGGTGTTCACTGTCTGTAGGATCAGGTGTTCACTGTCTGTAGGGTCAGGTGTTCACTGTCTGTAGGATCAGGTGTTCACTGTCTGTAGGGCTGGGTGTTCATTGTCTGTAGGGTCAGGTGTTCACTGTCAGTAGGATCAGGTGTTCACTGTCTGTAGGGCTGGGTGTTCACTGTCTGTAGGGTCAGGTGTTCATTTTCTGTAGGGTCAGGTGTTCACTGTCAGTAGGATCAGGTGTTCACTGTCTGTAGGGCTGGGTGTTCACTGTCTGTAGGATCAGGTGTTCACTCTCTGTAGGATCAGGTGTTCACTGTCTGTAGGATCAGCTGCTCATTTTCTGTAGGGCCAAGCCCAGCCCCAGAGTGCCCGGGGGATGTGACAGAGCTGCAGCAGCTCCATGGAGCTCAGCAGGAGCAGGGGCTGCTCCTGGAAGGAACTGCTGTGTTTTGCTCTTGAACTAATCCCTGGCAATGTGAGCTCCCTGGCAGTGCCAGATCAGGGATCTCTGAACACTTTCCTGTGGTGTTTTCCCCACGTTTCATTGTTTGGAGAGCTCAGTGGATGTTTTGGGAACACATGTGCCTTCCCAGCAGTTCCATTTCCAGCCTGTAAATGGATTTTTTTCTTCCTTTGTGGGTGCATTACAGCACTTTTCTCTCCTGGAGAGAATGAGCCAGGAATGCAGTGGTAAATGGCAGATTTGGGATTATTTGTTCGTTTGGTTTTGTGTTCCTCTTCCCCGCCTGGCTCCCACCCTTTTCCTCTGCAGTTGCGTTGTTGTCTTGAGGCCAAGGAGTTCTGAAATCCCAGGGAATGGACAGGCTGAGGAGGTTCAGAGAACAGGGGCTCATGTGGGCACTTCACAGCACCTTCCAGAGCCTGGAGGGGCCTCCCCACCCTCCCAGCACAGCTGCTGCTTTTGAAGAAGCCAAATTCGTGCTTTGACCTGGAAGTTTTGGTCTGGAAGCCAAAACTTGTGTTTTTCCTTGAAAATGTGCTCAGGAGAATTCTCCTTGTGGAGGAGTTCCCTGCACTCAGTAGTTATCAAACCTGCAAACAGGACCCAGGGTTTGCTCAGCTCAGCCATTCCAGCCTGGTCCCTGCTCTGTCATCTCTGGGGGCAGCACTGCCCTGCCTGGAGCCCCCAAAACAAACCCAGTGTCATCTCAGGGGGGATGGAACCCCAAAACACACCCAGTGCCACCTCATGGAACCCCAAAACACACCCAGTGTCACCTCATGGAACCCCCAAATCAAACCCAGTGTCACTTCAGGAGGGATGGAACCCCAAATCAAACCCAGTGTCACTTCAGGGGGATGGAACCCCCAAAACTAACCCAGTGCCACCTCATGGAACCCCCAAACCAAACCCAGTGCCACCTCAGGGGGGATGGAACCCCAAAACACAGCCAGTGCCACCTCAGGAGTGATTTCATTTCCTTTGTCAGATCATTTCCCCATTTCCAGCTCGGAGCACTCTGCAGGACAAATGTCACAGATCCCATTTGGCAGCAAGGGGGAAGGAAGCACCTGTCCCCTACAGCTGTGCCCACATCTGGAGCTCCTGTCCCCTCACCCATCCCCAAACTCTCCCAGTCCCTGTGGGCACAGCTGTCCCCACATCTGGAGTTCCTGATCCCTCAGCCATCCCCAAACTCTGCCAGCCCCTGTCGGCACAGCTGTCCCCACATCTGGAGCTCCTGTCCCCTCACCCATCCCCAGACTCTGCCAGCCCCTGTGGGCACAGCTGTCCCCACATCTGGAGCTCCTGATCCCTCAGCCATCCCCAAACTCTCCCAGTCCCTGTGGGCACAGCTGTCCCCACATCTGGATCTCCTGTCCCCTACAGCCATCCCCAGACTCTACCAGCCCCTGTGGGCACAGCTGTCTCCACATCTGGATCTCCTGTCCCCCTCACCCATCCCCAGACTCTACCAGCCCCTGTGGGCACAGCTGTCTCCACATCTGGATCTCCTGTCCCCCTCACCCATCCCCAGACTCTACCAGCCCCTGTGGGCACAGCTGTCTCCACATCTGGATCTCCTGTCCCCCTCACCCATCCCCAAACTCTCCCAGTCCCTGTCAGCACAGCTGTGCCCACATCTGGAGCTCCTGTCCCCTCACCCATCCCCAAACTCTGCCAGCCCCTGTGGCACAGCTGTCCCCACATCTGGAGCTCCTGATCCCTCCAGCTGTGCCCAAACTCTCCCAGCCCCTGTCGGCACAGCTGTTCCCACATCTGGAGCTCCTGATCCCTCTGCCAGCCCCTGTGGGCACAGCTGTCCCCACATCTGGAGCCCCCTTGCCGTCCCCACCGCTGGCATTGCCCGCACAGGCGCCGGAATCCGAGTTTGTGAGGTTCCCGTTAATTATTGCTGCTTCCCATCTTCTCTGATTAATAAAGAACTTTAATTACTCGCTGACTTTGCCTTTTCCACGGGGCACCGTTCCCATTAACCCTTGCAGAGCCGCACCGCCGCAGGGCACGGGGAGGGAGGCGCTGGGTGCTCTGGGCTTTGTTAGATGCACAAAACCAGCACAGAAAAAAAGCGAGAGATGCCATTTGCCTTGGCAGCTTTCAGCAAACAGTCATTAGGAGAGGAACACCGGCAAATGTCACGGTGGGAAGGGGCCCGGCTGCGCTGGGTGCGTCCCGATGAACTGGAAAACAAAGAGCGGCACCTCTCCGCTCCGAGCCCGGGCTGGAGCAGCGGTAACATTTATTACTGCCTGGTAAACATCATTAGCGTGACCTTTCTGAGGCGTTTGGAAGGGAGAATGAGATGGTGCAGAAGGCAGAGGGGCTTTCTCTCAGCTTATCCCCACCTTGGTGTCTCCCAGGCAGGGAAATGCAGGACAGGCTGGGGAATGACAGCGCTGGTGTTCCTGGCTCTGTCCGTGCTCCAGGGCATGCACCGGGTCGGGAATGACCCCTGGAAAACACCCCCGGGGCTGATGGGCTCTTGAAGGGTTTTCTGTCTGAATTTTCTATGGATATTGTCACAAATCCCTATAAAGGATTGGGATGGAGGGATCCTAAAGCTCACCCGGCTCTACCCCCTGCCATGATCACCTGGAAGGTCTTTCCCACCCGAACCATTGCAGGATTCCAGGATTTTGGGGCGTGAGCCTGTGAGAATTTGGCTGGGTGGGAGCTGTGGAAGGAAACAAAGCTCAGAGTGAGAAGAGCTGCTCATTCTAGCCTGGGCAGCCCCAGGCAGCAGCTCTGGGCCTGGAACAACACAGGAGAGTTCCCACTGCCAGCAGGAATTGCAGATCCCAAATTGCCACGATCCCAATGAATTCAGGGCTGGGAGGTGCTTTAGTCACTGCCCTTAACAACACAGCAGAATTCCCAGTGCAAGAGGAAATTTCAGATCCCAAATTGCCATGATCCCAATGAATTCAGGGAGGTGCTTTATTCACTGCCCTTAACAACACAGCAGAATTCCCACTGCCAGCAGGAATTGCAGATCCTAATTGCCACGATCCCAATGAATTCAGGGAGGTGCTTTATTCTCTGCCCTTAACAGCACAGTAGAATTCCCGGTGCCAGAGGAAATTTCAAATCCCAAATTGCCATGATCCCAATGAATGCAGGGAGGTGCTTTATTCATTGCCCTTAACAACACAAGGAAGTTCCCATTGCCAGAGGAAATTTCAGATCCCAAATTTCCACAATCCCAATGAATTCAGGGCTGGGAGCTGCTTTATTCACTGCCCTTAACAACACAGCAGAATTCCCAGTGCAAGAGGAAATTTCAGATCCCAAATTTCCACAATCCCAATGAATTCAGGGCTGGGAGCTGCTTTATTCACTGCCCTTAACAACACGGAGAATTCCCACTGCCAGCAGGATTTGCAGATCCTAAATTGCCACAATCCCAATGAATTCAGGGAGGTGCTTTATTCTCTGCCCTTAACAACACAGCAGAATTCCCACTGCCAGCAGGAATTTCAGATCCCAGATTGCCACAATCCCAATGAATTCAGGGGGTACTTTATTCACTGCCCTTAACAACACAGGAGAATTCCCAGTGCCAGAGGAAATTTCAGATCTCAAATTTCCACAATCCCAATGAATTCAGGGCTGGGAGGTGCTTTATTCATTGCCCTTAACAACACAGCAGAATTCCCAGTGCAAGAGGAAATTTCAGATCCCAAATTGCCATGATCCCAATGAATTCAGGGAGGTGCTTCATTCACTGCCCTTAACAACACAAGAAAGTTCCCACTGCCAGAGGAAATTTCAGATCCCAAATTGCCACGATCCCAATGAATTCAGGGCTGGGAGATGCTTTATTCCCTGCCCTTAACAACACAGCAGAATTCCCAGCGCCAGAGGAAATTGCAGATCTCAAATCCAAATTAATTTAGCACTGGGAGGTGCTTTATTCCCTGCCCTGAGCGTGGGGCTGCTGGGACAGCGTTTGCTGGGGGAAAATCCGTGGGTCTGTAAAATATTTGTAAGGAATGTGTGTGTAACTCCCAAGGGAGCAGCAGCAGCACAGCTGGAACGTCTTTGGGGTGGGAATGAGTCTCTCTCTCCTGTAGGATGATGGACTAAAGCCCCAGGGGATTTCCTTTCGAGTGTCCCTTGTGTCACAGCTGTGCCAGGCTGAGCCCACCTGGGTCCTGCTGGCCCAGCCCCTGGGCCTTGGATTTCTGGGGAAAGAGATGGTAAAAAACATCTGAAACAGATTTAATGCCTCCAAAACAGCAAAAGGGGTGATTGGATGGATGAAAAGTGAGGGGTACCGAGTGTCAGGAAAATGAATCCACCAACACCAGAGGTTCATGTCCAAAAGGAGCCAGAGGAGCCCTTTTTAATTTATTCCAATAAAGGGAGAGGCCATGGGGCATCCCCTGGGCTCTCTCAGATTTTTGGAGGCTCAGCCTCCTTTTTATCCCAATTTCCCTCTCTCTGTCCCCATTGCTGAGGTGCTGGAGAGGCTCAGACTTCCCAAACCCTGATCCCTGAGATTCCCCTCTAATGCACAACCCTCCCTTTGCATTTTTAATTCTTACAGAATTCATGGTTTTTCCCCATTGCTTCTGTCATCTTCCAGTACCCAATGATCTCAATGCCCATGGCCTCTCCCTTTATTCAAATAAAGAAAAAGGACTCCTGTGTCTCCTTTTTGGACATGAACCTCTGGAGTTTGTGGATTAATTTTCCTGACCCTGCCTTTGGGATCCCACTGTCCCCACTGTTCCTGCAGTGTAAAACCCACAGCTCCTGGTGTTCCTGCAGTGCTGAACCCACAGCTCCTGGTGTTCCTGCCCTGTAAAACCCACAGCTCCTGGTGTTCCTGCAGTGTCAAACCCACAGCTCCTGGTGTTCCTGCAGTGTCAAACCCACAGCTCCTGGTGTTCCTGCAGTGTCAAACCCACAGCTCCTGGTGTTCCTGCAGTGTCAAACCCACAGCTCCTGGTGTTCCTGCAGTGTCAAACCCACAGCTCCTGGTGTTCCTGCCCTGTAAAACCCACAGCTCCTGGTGTTCCTGCAGCACTGAACCCACAGCTCCTGGTGTTCCTGCAGTGTCAAACCCACAGCTCCTGGTGTTCCTGCAGTGTCAAACCCACAGCTCCTGGTGTTCCTGCAGTGTCAAACCCACAGCTCCTGGTGTTCCTGCAGTGTCAAACCCACAGCTCCTGGTGTTCCTGCAGTGTCAAACCCACAGCTCCTGGTGTTCCTGCAGCACTGAACCCACAGCTCCTGGTGTTCCTGGAGCACTAAACCCACAGCTCCTGGTGTTCCTGGAGCACTAAACCCACAGCTCCTGGTGTTCCTGGAGCACTAAACCCACAGCTCCTGGTGTTCCTGCAGTGTCAAACCCACAGCTCCTGGTGTTCCTGCCCTGTAAAACCCACAGCTCCTGGTGTTCCTGCAGTGTCAAACCCACAGCTCCTGGTGTTCCTGCAGTGTCAAACCCACAGCTCCTGGTGTTCCTGCAGTGTCAAACCCACAGCTCCTGGTGTTCCTGCAGTGTCAAACCCACAGCTCCTGGCTGTGCCTGCAGTGTAAAACCTGCTGCACCCCAGAAATTTTCACTGCCCCACACACACTCTGTCACTCAGCACAGACAGCAGGAAAATCTCTTTAAAGTGTTTTTTTGATAGCTAATGGATTGGCAGTGCTGGCTCCTGCATCACAACAGGGGCAGGGGAAGATGTGACGCCTCCTGATTTTCCTTTATTAGAGGGTAAATACCAAAATGAGCTGATGAGAGCCTATTTATTTTTATGAGGAAATAAACAGCCGAAAGGGCAGCAGCTTATGAGATGAAAGCTGATACAGCTGGGCCCTGTCAGAAAACAAAGCAGATATCTGCTGGTGGAGACGTTTTGATGGAAGCAACAGGAGCTGTGCTCAGCCAGGGCTGTATTAACAAATTAAACAAGAACTGCTTGGGCACTCGGATGGCAAAAGCAAGGACACAGCCCAGGCCAGCAGGGCTGTGAGGGTGGGATGGCTGAGCCCCCACCTGGCTGGCATTTGCTGCTCTGGCCCAGTTCAGACCCCCTCACTCAGTTGCAGACCCAGATTTGATCTGATATCAGATTCAGTGTGACACCCAGGGCGGTTCCAGCCCACACAAACCTTCCCCATCCCAAGGGCTGCCCTGCAGCTCCTCCATCCCCTCTGCTCACGGGGTCTGAGTCCCATCTGGACACAGAGGTCAGGCAGAAGTCCCTGACTGCCCCTGGCAGGGCATCCCTGCCCCTCCCCTGTGCTTCCTGTGCCCTTGCTCAGCCCCAGTGGGATGGATCCATCTCCCTCCTGCCCCACTGGGACAGCACAGACCCAATCCCTCTGACTTTCTCCCTGCTCTGGACAATAATTTCACCTGTCCTCCCTCCAGGGCACTTTGGGTGTGTTCTGTCCACTGCAGCTCTTCTCCTGATCTGAGCATTACAAAATTGCTTTTTTCCCAGCCAGGCTATCCCGAGCTGGAATCACAGGGATGGCTCAGCCTTGGAGCTGCAGCTCCTGAGGAGAAAACCTCCCCATCAGGACAGGGAGGGCTGGCTCCCAGCAGGTCTGGAGTGGCCTGACTCAATGGAACATCTCTAAGTGTGATGTTGCAAAGGTCTCAGTGAAATCAGCTCCTGAGGGAAAGGGAGGATTGGGGGGAAAGGTGGGGACAGCACAGGCAGAGTCTCACAGCCCTGGAAGTGTTCTGGGGGGGAATGGCTGATGTGGCATTTCTTACATCCCATCTTTTCACTTTTATGATCAGGACTGAGCAACTGCACTTGGCTGTTTTGGCAACCAGAATAAACATGGAATGGTTTGAGGTGGAAAGGACCCCAAACCCCCCCCAGAGCCACCCCAGCCATGGGAGGGACCCCTCCCACTGTCCCAGTGTCCAACCTGGCCTTGGGCACTGCCAGGGATCCAGGGGCAGCCACAGCTGCTCTGGCAATTCCAGCCCAGCCAGGAATTCCCAATTCCCAATCCCCAATTTCAATCTACCCTTCTACAGCTTGATTCCACCCCTTGTCCTGTCTGGTGACTGCCCTTGTCCAAACCCTCTCCCACAGTGACCCCATAACCTCAGGATGTCCCAGCTGTGGAATCCCAGCTGTGTTTTCCTCTTTGCTCCCAAATGCACAGCAAGGGAATGGGGAAGTGTGGGGTTTGCAGGGACAGGTGCCACCGGGAATGACATTTCTGGCTGTGTCCAAGGAACCTTCACCTGCTGAATCACACCCAGGACTGAAGAGAAACACGTGGAAATAAAGGGATGGAACCTCCTTCCAGAGGGGCAGGCAAGCCTGGAGGGAGAGGGATGTTAACGCTAGAGTTTGGGGGATTCATTCTGGTGCTGATGGAAAATTCCAGGTGTGTCACCCTGCCTCCCAGCAGCGGCTCTGCCTCTGCTCCTGGCACTGGAGTGGGCTGGGAGTGCAGGGGTTCAGTTCTGGGGGTTTCAAAGCCCTGTGGACGTGGCACTTGGGGACGTGTGGCACTTGGGGATGTGTGGCACTTGGGGACGTGTGGCACTTGGGGATGTGTGGCACTTGGGGACGTGTGGCACTTGGGGATGTGTGGCACTTGGGGATGTGTGGCACTTGGGGACACGTGGCACTTGGGGACGTGTGGCACTTGGGGACACGTGGCACTTGGGGACATGTGGCACTTGGGATTGTGTGGCACTTGGGGATGTGTCACACTTGGGGACGTGTGGCACTTGGGGACACGTGGCACTTGGGGACACGTGACACTTGGGGACATGTGGCACTTGGGATTGTGTGGCACTTGGGGATGTGTCACACTTGGGGACATGTAGCACTTGGGGACGTGTGGCACTTGGGGACGTGTGGCACTTGGGGACACATGGCACTTGGGGACGTGTGGCACTTGGGGACACGTGGCACTTGGGGACGTGTGGCACTTGGGGATGTGTGGCACTTGGGGACACGTGGCACATGGGGACATGTGGCACTTGAGGATGTGTGGCACTTCGGGATGTGTGGCACTTGGGGACACGTGGCACTTGGGGACGTGTGGCACTTGGGGATGTGTGGCACTTGGGGACACATGGCACTTGGGATTGTGTGGCACTTGGGGACATGTGGCACTTGGGGACACATGGCACTTGGGATTGTGTGGCACTTGGGGACGTGTGGCACTTGGGGGTGTGTGGCACTTGGGGACATGTGGCACTTGGGGACCCGTGGCACTTGGGGGTGTGTGGCACTTGGGGACATGTGGTACTTGGGATTGTGTGGCACTTGGGGACATGTGGCACTTGGGGATGTGTGGCACTTGGGGACATGTGGTACTTGGGATTGTGTGGCACTTGGGGACATGTGGCCCTTGGGAATTTGTGGCACTTGGGGACGTGTGGCACTTGAGGATGTGTGGCACTTGGGGATGTGTAGCACTTGGGGATGTGTGGCACTTGGGGACACATGGCACTTGGGGACGTGTGGCACTTGGGGACACGAGGCACTTGGGGATGTGTGGCACTTGGGGATGTGTGGCACTTGGGGACATGTACTTGGGGACATGTGGCACTTGGGGATGTGTCACACTTGGGGACATGTGGCACTTGGGGATGTGTGGCACTTGGGGATGTGTGGCACTTGGGGACATGTGGCACTTGGGGACATGTGGCACTTGGGGATGTGTGGCACTTGGGTATGTGTGGCACTTGGGGACGTGTGGCACTTGGGGATGTGTGGCACTTGGGGATGTGTGGCACTTGGGGACGTGTGGCACTTGGGGACGTGTGGCACTTGGGGACATGTGGCACTTGGGGACGTGTGGCACTTGGGGACATGTGGCACTTGGGGACGTGTGGCACTTGGGGACATGTGGCACTTGGGGATGTGTCACACTTGGGGACGTGTGGCACTTGGGACGTGTGGCACTTGGGGACACGTGGCACTTGGGGACGTGTGGCACTTGGGGACACATGGCACTTGGGGACGTGTGGCACTTGGGGATGTGTGGCACTTGGGGACATGTGGCACTTGGGACGTGTGGCACTTGAGGACGTGTGGCACTTGGGGACATGTGGCACTTGGGGACGTGTGGCAGCTGGGGACGTGTGGCACTTGGGGATGTGTGACACTTGAGGACACGTGGCACTTGGGGACATGTGACACTTGGGGACGTGTGGCACTTGGGGACGTGTGGCACTTGGGATTGTGTGGCACTTCAGGACACATGGCACTTGGGGACATGTGGCACTTGGGATTGTGTGGCACTTGAGGACATGTGGCCCTTGGGGATGTGTGGCACTTGGGGACATGTGACACTTGGAGACATGTGGCACTTGAGGACATGTGGCACTTGGGGATGTGTGGCACTTGGGGACGTGTGGCACTTGTGGTTGTGTGGCACTTGGGGACGTGTGGCACTTGGGGACATGTGGCACTTGGGGACACGTGGCACTTGGGGATGTGTCACACTTGGGGACACGTGGCACTTGGGGACACGTGGCACTTGGGATTGTGTGGCACTTGGGGATGTGTGGCACTTGGGGATGTGTGGCACTTGGGGACACGTGGCACTTGGGGACACGTGGCACTTGGGGACGTGTGGCACTTGGGGACATGTGTGGCACTTGGGATTGTGTGGCACTTGGGGATGTGTGGCACTTGGGGACACATGGCACTTGGGGATGTGTGGCACTTGGGGACATGTGTGGCACTTGGGATTGTGTGGCACTTGGGGATGTGTGGCACTTGGGGACACATGGCACTTGGGGACGTGTGGCACTTGGGTTTGTGTGGCACTTGGGGACATGTGGCACTTGGGGACAAGTGGCACTTGGGGACACGTGGCACTTGGGATGTGTGGCACTTGGGGATGTGTGGCACTTGGGGATGTGTGGCACTTGGGGACACGTGGCACTTGGGGACATGTGGCGCTTGGGGATGTGTCACACTTGGGGACGTGTGGCACTTGGGGACATGTGGCACTTGGGGACACGTGGCACTTGGGACATGTGGCAGTGGTGACCGTGGCACTGCTGTGTGTTGTTGGACCCAACGTGCTCTGCAGGGATTTCCAGCCTTGACAACCCCACAGTTGTGCATTTGGGCACAGGATCTGCTGTGCCTGGGCTGGGGCAGTGGGAGGAGCAGTGCCAGGGAGGGCCCTGCACTGAGCACGTTCTCTTTCATTCTTTGAAGTGTTTTGACTCTTGTAGCTCAACCAAATGTGCCTGTTAAAAATGTAGGGTCTGGCTCTCAGTGCCATTAAAGATAAAGGCAAATAACAGCATTTCTTTCTTTCATCTTTGTCTCTGAAAGCGTCCTGTGCACCTCCTGGTGCTGTTAATATTCATATTTCTGTGCTCCCCTCTGATGTTTCACTAAGCACCAGCCCTTGGCAAAATAGATCTGGAATAACTAAAAAAGAAAAAAAAAATTCTCATAATTCTTCTCCTGTGTTCCTCGTTCAGATTTGGTAATTAGACCCTGAAATTTTGTGCAGTTGAGATTTTTTCGTTGACCTTCTTAGGTTCTAATCCTAAATTGTGTCCCATTATCCCAAATGACTGTCCAGGGGCTGATGGAAACCATTCCCAGCTGTTGTCCAGGGCTGATGGAAACCATTCCCAGCTGCTGAGGGAGCTGATGGAAACCATTCCCAGCTACTCTCCGGGAGCTGATGGAAACCATTCCCAGCTGCTGAGGGAGCTGATGGAAACCATTCCCAGCTGCTGTCCAGGAGCTGATGGAAACCATTCCCAGCTGCTGTCCAGGAGCTGGTGGAAACCATTCCCAGCTGCTGAGGGAGCTGAGGGAAACCATTCCCAGCTGCTGAGGGAGCTGATGGAAACCATTCCCAGCTGCTGTTCAGGATCTGATGGAAACCATTCCCAGCTGCTGAGGGAGCTGATGGAAACCATTCCCAGCTGCTGTCCAGGAGCTGGTGGAAACCATTCCCAGCTACTCTCCGGGAGCTGATGGAAACCATTCCCATCTGCTGAGGGAGCTGATGGAAACCATTCCCAGCTGCTGTCCAGGAGCTGATGGAAACCATTCCCAGCTGCTGTCCAGGAACTGATGGAAACCATTCCCAGCTGCTGTCCAGGAGCTGATGGAAACCATTCCCAGCTGCTGTCCAGGAACTGATGGAAACCATTCCCAGCTGCTGTCCAGGAGCTGATGGAAACCATTCCCAGCTGCTGTCCAGGATCTGATGGAAACCATTCCCAGCTGCTGTCCAGGAGCTGATGGAAACCATTCCCAGCTGCTGTGCAGGAGCTGATGGAAACCATTCCCAGCTGCTGTGCAGGAGCTGATGGAAACCATTCCCAGCTGCTGTGCAGGAGCTGATGGAAACCATTCCCAGCTGCTGAGGGAGCTGATGGAAACCATTCCCAGCTGCTGTGCAGGAGCTGATGGAAACCATTCCCAGCTGCTGAGGGATCTGATGGAAACCATTCCCAGCTGCTGTCCAGGAGCTGATGGAAACCATTCCCAGCGGCTGAGGGAGCTGATGGAAACCATTCCCAGCTGCTCTCTGGGAGCTGATGGAAACCATTCCCAGCTGCTGTGCAGGAGCTGATGGAAACCATTCCCAGCTGCTGAGGGAACCGATGGAAACCATTCCCAGCTGCTGTCCAGGGGCTGATGGAAACCATTCCCAGCTGTTGTCCAGGAGCTGATGGAAACCATTCCCAGCTGCTGAGGGAGCTGATGGAAACCATTCCCAGCTGCTGTCCAGGAGCTGATGGAAACCATTCCCAGCTGCTGTCCAGGGGCTGATGGAAACCATTCCCAGCTGCTGTCCAGGAGCTGAAGGAAACCATTCCCAGCTGCTGCTGATGGAAACCATTCCCAGCTACTGTCCAGGGGCTGATGGAAACCATTCCCAGCTACTGTCCAGGAGCTGAAGGAAACCATTCCCAGCTGCTGAGAGAGCTGATGGAAACCATTCCCAGCTGCTGTCCAGGGGCTGATGGAAACCATTCCCAGCTGCTGTGCAGGAGCTGATGGAAACCATTCCCAGCTGCTGTCCGGGAGCTGATGGAAGCCATTCCCAGCTGCTGTCCAGGAGCTGATGGAAACCATTCCCAGTTGCTGTCCAGGGGCTGATGGAAACCATTCCCAGCTGCTGTCCAGGGGCTGATGGAAACCATTCCCATCTGCTGAGGGAGCTGATGGAAACCATACCCAGCTGCTGAGGGAGCTGATGGAAACCATTCCCAGCTGCTGAGGGAGCTGATGGAAACCATTCCCAGCTGCTGTCCAGGGGCTGATGGAAACCATTCCCAGCTGCTGTCCAGGGGCTGATGGAAACCATTCCCAGCTGCTGAGGGAGCTGATGGAAACCATTCCCAGCTGCTGTCCGGGAGCTGATGGAAACCATTCCCAGCTGCTGTGCAGGAGCTGATGGAAACCATTCCCAGCTGCTGTGCAGGAGCTGATGGAAACCATTCCCAGCTGCTCTCCGGGATCTGATGGAAACCATTCCCAGCTGCTGTCCAGGAGCTGATGGAAACCATTCCCAGCTGCTGAGGGAGCCACGAGGAGCTGCAGGGCTGGAGCTGCTGGTGCCCCCAGGGCAGCAGCATCCCAGGGGATTTCAGTGCTTCTGCTTCCGCTGGGGCTGCAGGATCCTGGAATTCACCTCACCCTGCTCTGCTTCCACCTCCTTGTTACTGAATTCCACCTTTCCCTGCAGCCCAGCCACCTCTGCCTTCCCTCTGTTGCATTTTTCTCCTCACCAGTGGAAAATACAGAATGATTTGGGTTGGAAGGGTCCTTAAAGCTCTTTTTTTTCCACCCCCTTTGTTCCATGCTCATCCCATGCTCGATTAGTTCCCCTTTTACTTCTTCCTGCATGTTAGGCCAAAAAATTCCAAGAATTCAGAAGAATTCCTTGTTATTTGATCCAGCACTTCTGACTGTGGCCTTTCAAGTAGAAACTCATCTCTCCTCATTGTTTATTTGGGTAGTTCATCATTGCCATGCCAGAACATCCTTTTACTCCTTCAAAACTCACACTAATGGCTCTGCAGATTATTTTCCTTAATGATCTTTTCCTTTTGATTACTTCAAGGTACCTAATGGTGCACTAAAGCGAGATATGGGTATAAATGATGTCCTGTGAATTGCAGTGATGCCCACAAATTCTGTTTAGGTTTTTAAACTCCTTTTATTGGAACTCAGAATCTTTATTGCAGTGTTTTCCTCGGATTGTTCCCACAGATGATTGTGTCAGGAGCAGCCAGCAGGAACGTGGATCTTCCAGCCACCCAAGCAAAGAGTGGCTGTTGAGAGCCAATTTAAATATAATTTAATTGTGTCTCAGTCCCCTGTGGCAGGTTCAGGACAGCGGGATCCCAGGAATGCGAGGCTGGGATGGCAGAGCAGCTCAGAGCTGGCTGTGCTGCGGTGATTGTGGCAGGGAGCACAGCCTGAGCCGTGCTGACCTTCCCAAGGCTGCTGCAGAGGGAACCAGAGCTGTGTGTGCCTGGCTCTGCAGGCTGCACTGCTGACACAGGTTAATGCAGGGGACACTTGGGTCAGCGCTGCCACACAGCAGGAAACTGAAAATCAATGAGCCGGGCACTGGGGTCATTCCAGCCATGGATTCCAGAGCCAGGGGCTGGGGCAGAGCCTGAGAGCTCCTCAAGTGCTCCTGGCTGGGGGCTGGGGATGGGAACTGAGCTCCCTGCCCAGCATCTGCTGACTGCTCTGCTCCTGCCTCTCCTGCTGAAATGGAGGGGCAATCCCAGAATCCCAGAATGGATTGGGATGTAGGAGACATTAAATCCCCACCAGAGCCACCCCTGGATGGGCAGGGACCCCTCCCACTGTCCCCAGTGTCCAACCTGGCCTTGGACATTCCAGGGATCCAGGGGCAGCCACAGCTGCTCTGGCAATTCCAGCCCAACCAGGAATTCCCAATTCCCAACATCCCACCCATCCCTGCCCTCTGGCAGTGAAGCCATTCCCAGCAAGCTGGAGTTCATTGGGAAACAATGGATCAATCCATGTCCCTCAGAAGGTGCCACTGCTGCCCCTGTGTCACAGCAGGCAGGGACATCTCAGGCTCCTCTCACCCTGCTCCTGGAGTTCACATGGAGAAGATCCCAGAATCCCAGACTGGTGTTGATTGGTTGGTGTTAATGATAATCAAGTGTCCAGGAGCTCCTGCTGTCCCAGGCTGCTCCAGCCCCAGAGTCCAACCTTGGACATTCCAGGGATCCAGGGGCAGCCACAGCTGCTCTGGCAATTCCAGCCCAGCCAGGAATTCCCAATTCCCAACATCCCACCCATCCCTGCCCTCTGGCAGTGAAGCCATTCCCTGTGTCCTGTCCCTGGATGAAGAAAAAAAGCCAAAATCTGAACTACTTTAAAATATAAACAAATGCAGCTGATAAAAATCCCAAGGGCAAAGCAGCCTCTGCCTGGATATCAGTGTGTTCACTGCTGTGTCCAGCCAGTCCCTGAGCTGGCCTTTCTTTGATTTGTTGGAATTCCTGCAGTTTGGTTCATCCTGTCCCTGCCTATCCCATGGATATCCACACTGCTCCTGTCCAGAAAGACTTTGCAGTGTTTGGCAGAGGCTGGGACAGTTTTCCCCATTTTTGGTGTAGCTGTGTGGGATCGACCCTTTTGCTGGATAAAGCAAAACCAAGGTCACAGACTCAGAAATCTGCAAACTGAATTTATGATGTTTTGGAGGTGCACATTCCTGTCTGCTCAGCAGCTTTTGGTGGTCCTGGCTTGGAAGGATCTCCTGATTTTCCCCCAGGCTCCCTTGATCTCAACCATTTATTGAAAACCAAAAGCAAGTGGTGCCTCTGCCAGGCTTTCCCAGTGAGGAATTAATTAAGAAAGCCAAGCACACCTACAGGGACCGGGGGGCTGCATTCCCTGTCAGGACTTTGGAATTAAAAAGAAGTGGAGCTATTAGTAACAGATTTATTTAGTATTACATCTTCCCCTCCAAATACTCTTTGGAAGCCCATAAAGCCAGGCAGTCACTAATAGGCAATTTTAAGACAACTGGCTAAGTGGAGTGTGAAAGGCTGAAATGCCCAAAGGTCAGGTGCCTCTGAGATTTGATTCTTCCAGCCAGGAAAATTCTTAATGAGTAGTTTAATTATATGACAGATTAGAGCACTTTGGTTCAATGAATCCAAGGAAGTTAGAAATTGCTATTTTCCTGAGTAAATCATTTGAAAATAAGTCGAATTGTTAAAATAATTATTGACTACTTCAAAAGGTTTCCCTGGCACTCTGAGAGTGCAGCAGAACCGAAATGGGAGCCGAAGCCTCATTGAGCTCCAAACACTTAATTAGGATATGTTTTTGTGAGTTTGCTTTTCCCTCTGATAACGAGACCATGATGGATACAAACACCCTTTGGAACTGAAGCCGCTCCCAGGATTAATTGCCAGAGATTTATCTGGCACTCTGCTCCTGGCTGCTGAGTGGCCGTGTCCCAAATCCAGCTCAGCCTGGAGCGGTGGTCACTGCCCAGCCCTGCCAGCGCTCCTGGTCCCAGCCTTGTCCCTGCCCTGTCCCAGCCCTGTCCCTGCCCTGTCCCAGCGTTGTCCCTGCCCTGTCTCAGCCCTGTCACCCTGCCCCAGGAGAGGCTCATCCAGAGGTGTTCAGGCCTTTGGGAAGGGTGGCTGAGCCCAGATTTAGGAAGGGTGGCTGAGCCCGGCTTTGGGAAGGGTGGCTGAGCCCAGCTTTGGGAAGGGTGGCTGAACCAAGCTTTGGGAAGGGTGGCTGAGCCTGGCTTTGGGAAGGGTGGCTGAGCCCAGATTTGGGAAGGGTGGCTGAGCCAAGCTTTGGGAAGGGTGGCTGAACCCACCTTTGGGAAGGGTGGCTGAGCCCGGTTTTGGGAAGGGTGGCTGAGCCCGGTTTGGGAAGGGTGGCTGAGCCTGGCTTTGGGAAGGGTGGCTGAGCCTGGCTTTGGGAAGGGCGGCTGAGCCCGGCTTTGGGAAGGGTGGCTGAGCCCGGCTTTGGGAAGGGTGGCTGAGCCCGGATTTGGGAAGGGCGGCTGAACCAAGCTTTGGGAAGGGTGGGTGAGCCCAGCTTTGGGAAGGGTGGCTGAGCCCAGCTTTGGTGAGGATGCCGCTCTCCATGGTGCTGATCCCCAATAACCACAGTGCCCAAGGCCAGGCTGGACATTGGGGCTGGAGCAGCCTGGGACAGTGGGATGAGATGGGCTCTAAGGTCTCTCCCAACCCAAACCAATCTGGAACCCTAAAACTCCAAATCACCCGAATTGCCCGCTGGGTCCCACTGCTGCAGTGCTTGTTGAGTCTTCTCAGCCCTGCTGTGGCAAGATGCACATCTTCCTCACGGTAAGGTAACGACCTTTGAGATTTATGTTAGATAGAGGAAAATTTTCTTCACTGGAAGAGTTGTCAAGCCCTGGCACAGACTGCCCAGGGCAGTTAAAGATTTTTAAGAAGGGCAGGGTTGTCATCCCTGGAAGTGTTCAAAAACCACATGGATGTGGCACTTGAGGACATGGCTTAGTGCTGAGCACGGTGCTGGGTTGGTGATTGGAACTGAGGATCTTGGAGGTCTTTCCCAACCCGATCAAGTCTGTGATTCTGGCTCTGCACAAGTCCCTGCCAGGAGGGGACACTGGGGGGATTTGGGATCTGCTCCAGGAACAGGGACAGGAGCAGAGGGAACAGCTCAGGCTGGGCAGGGCAGGCTCAGGGTGGGCACAGCAGGAATTTCCCCATGGAAAGGGGGATCAGGGGGGTTGGATCCCCATCCCTGGAGGTGTCACCTGGGGGTGGCACTCAGAGCTCTGGGGACAGGGTGGGCACAGCTGGGACTGCCTGGGCTGGGTGGGTTTTCCATCCCGGTGGTTATGGAATTCTGGGGAGCTTGGCCTCCACGACTGCCCTGGATCTGGCAAGGAGCCCGTGTGGGATCCTGGGTGGTGTTTTCTCAGTTTCTTCCCCTCCCAGGAGAAAGGGGATCACCAGTGGCACCAGGGCCATGTGTAAATAACATTTAGGAGCTGCCGAGTTCCTCCCTCCATGCGTGCCCGGCTGGAGCTGGAGCTGGTGAAGCATTTCCAGGAACAGTCTCCACAGGCGTATAAATAGCACTTAAATGAGTGTTTTCCTCCTGCTTAATAACACAGCTTTATTTTTAACTCCTTTCCCAGTCAGTGGCACACAGCACAAGGAGAGCGATAGGAGGAGTAAGGAAAACATCCCAAAAGCTCCTGAAAGGCGGGGGATGAGCCCAGCAGAGCCATCAGCAGCGGGATTTTCACAGCCTGCCCCGGGAGCTGAGGCTGCTGCTGTGTGGAGTTGTTTTCCCACTTGGAATCACAGCTCTTTGCTCCCTGGAGCGGGCAGGCACAGGGAGATCCCTCTGACACCTCCCTGGGCGCTCCCGGGGCTCGGAGAGGGAATCATGCCCGTTCCACTGCGGCACAGCTGAGCAGGGCTGTCCGCACATCCCCGCCCGGCACTGCTGCTGCCTGGGCTGCTAATTAGCGGGGAAGGGGCTGGTTAATGAAGTGGGGCGTTTGCAGATGCTGGGAGTTACTTACAGCAGCCAGAGCCGCAGCTCTCACCCTAAAGGCAGATAAAGCTCAACGTGGTGAAATAAAACTTCAGTAGGACAGGATCACTTGGAAAACTCCATGTCTGGAACGAGTAGCAGGGATAGGAATGATGGAAATACCGACTGGAACTGCTGGAGGTCACCCCACAAAAATGCCACCTTCACCAAGCAGGCCAGCCTGGCTTTGTTAGGCTGAGTCTGGAAGTCCCCAGAGAAGGGTGGCCCCACCTCTGGGTGCCTCTTCCACAGGTGCCTTCCCCAAAATCTTGGCTGAAGGCTCCCAAATGGTGGCTCCTGCTCCCACCCTGCCAAGGAGGATTTGGCTTTGCAGCCACCCCTCCAGTGGTGCTGTCCTTGGGCACACAGCTGGCCCGTCCCTGTCCCCTGGCCACCTGGGCAGCCAATGGAACACGGAATCATGGAATCATTTAGGCTGGAAATGACCTTTAAGACCATCAAATCCAACCACTGCATCCTGGATCCTTCCCTGCTGACAGCAAAGCAGCTTTCCAACCCTGGCCAAGTATGAAGAGAAGTGTAAAATTAAAATACGGTGTAAAATCTTCTAGAAACTTCTCATTTCAATTTTTTGGACACAAACTGGATTTTTAAATTAATGAGTGTTTGCGGGCCAGCTCTGGCGCTGATCCCAGGGCACACCCAAGGCTGAACAGGGATTGTTCTGTAGGACCCAGAAGTTGGGCAGGGATTGTTCTGTAGGACCCAGAAGTTAAGCAGGGATTGTTCTGTAGGACCCAGAAGTTAAGCAGGGATTGTTCTGCAGGACCTGCACTATTTCTGTGCTCCTGACTGCCACACAAACCAATCCTACACCACAAATTAAGGGGCACATCCAACACACCCCCTGTTTATAAAATAGCTCCTTTCCACAGCGCATTAATTATGGATGGCAATTAATTGGAGCTGCTAACCATGAATATTTTAGTGGAAGTCCACCTACAGCGCTGGAAATCACATCCCCATCCCAGAACCTGCATTTATCCAAACCTTGCTCCCATTTTTGATGGGAAGGAACAGGAAGGCTGCAATGATCACCCTGACTCTCAGCTCCTCCACATGAGCCAGCCCCGAGTTTGCACCACGGCGTTATCAGGAAGGATCTCCTGATATGATTATAATTCCTGTAAAGCTCAGCCAGGAAATACTGTATAAATTTTTAATAGAGTTTTCTATTCAATGCTCATGTTTTGTAGTGCATGGAGGCAAATTATTTTAACTAATTTATGCCAGAGTGCAGAGCTGCTGCTTGAATTGTTTTATCTCCATCACCTGGAGCTCAGCATGACAACAAAACACTTGCTACATGATTTTATGAACTTTGTGCCACGTAAATACTGTGTGAAGATTGCCTGTAGTACGTGATTGTCTATTTTCTGTTTGAATTTCTCTTTTATCCTGCTGATTGCCAAAGAAGACAAGATTTTCATAGAGCTTAATAATTTTATGGGGTTCTTTCAAGAGAAGTGAAATACCAGTTTTATATCTCATGTGTGTGGCTGAAGGTCAAAGAAGCTTCAAGAAAGTGATTTGATCTTTTTATTTTTTTTTTTAATACAGTGGCCCAGTGATCAGTGTTTATGGGAATCATATTTGATACTTATTGAAACCTCATTTCTGTATTCATAACTTTCTGATTTGGAATTCATTGGGAAGCTGGAGAGGTTTAATGCCCAGAGAGGGGAGGCTTTACTACCAATATCTGGAATTTATAACCTGGGAAGAGCTTCCCCTCCCCAGCCCAGCCAGGCAGCTCGGCTCTCGTGTCCATCCCAGGAACTTCAGAGGCCTCCTGGGAAGATTGAAAAGGCAGGAAATGAAACAATGCCATAAAGTGCAAAATTGGGATGGAGGAACATGCCAGGAGAATTGCAGAGCAGAGCTGAGGGAATCAGGACTCGGATGAGGATGGGTGGAGGATGGATGGATGGATGATGGATGATGGATGGATGGATGGATGATGGATGGATGATGGATGGATGATGGATGGATGGATGATGGATGGATGGATGGATGATGGATGGATGGATGGATGGATGGATGGATGGATGGATGGATGATGGATGGATGGATGGATGATGGATGGATGGATGGATGGATGATGGATGGATGATGGATGGATGGATGATGGATGGATGGATGGATAATGGATGATGGATGATGGATGATGGATGATGGATGGATGGATGGATGGATGGATGGATGATGGATGAATGGATGGATGATGGATGGATGATGGATGGAAGGATGGATGGATGGATGGATGATGGATGGAAGGATGGATGGATGATGGATGGATGATGGATGGATGGATGGATGGATGATGGATGGATGGATGATGGATGGATGGATGATGGATGGATGGATGGATGATGGCTGGATGATGGATGGATGGATGATGGATGGATGGATGATGGATGGATGATGGATGGATGGATGATGGATGGATGGATGGATGATGGATGGATGGATGATGGATGGATGGATGGATGATGGATGGATGGATGATGGATGGATGGATGATGGATGATGGATGGATGATGGATGGAAGGATGGATGGATGGATGGATGATGGATGGATGATGGATGGATGGATGGATGATGGATGGATGGATGATGGATGATGGATGATGGATGGATGGATGGATGATGATGGATGGATGATGGATGGATGATGGATGGATGGATGATGGATGGATGGATGGATGATGGATGGATGGATGATGGATGGATGGATGGATGATGGATGGATGGATGATGGATGGATGGATGATGGATGATGGATGGATGATGGATGGAAGGATGGATGGATGGATGGATGATGGATGGATGATGGATGGATGGATGGATGATGGATGGATGATGGATGGATGGATGATGGATGGATGATGGATGGATGATGGAGGATGATGGATGGAAGGATGGATGGATGGATGGATGATGGATGGATGGATGGATGGATGGATGATGGATGGATGGATGGATGGATGATGGATGGATGGATGGATGATGGATGGATGATGGATGGATGGATGGATGATGGATGGATGATGGATGATGGATGGATGATGGATGGATGGATGATGGATGGATAGATGGATGGATGGATGGATGATGGATGGATGATGGATGGATGGATGATGGATGGATGATGGATGGATGATGGATGGATGGATGGATAGATGGATGGATGGATGGATGATGGATGGATGGATGATGGATGGATGGATGGATGAGGGATGGATGGATGGATGGATGGATGGATGATGGATGGATGGATGGATGGATGGATGATGGATGGATGGATGGATGATGGATGGATGATGGATGGATGGATGGAGGGATGGATGATGGATGGATGATGGATGGATGGATGGATGGATGGATGATGGATGGATGGATGGATGATAGATGGATGATGGATGGATGATGGATGGATGATGGATGGATGGATGGATGGATGGATGGATGGATGGATGGATGGATGGATGGATGATGGATGGATGGAGCCAGAGCCACAGCCTCAAGCTGTGCCAGGGCAGATCCAGGCTGGATTTAGGAAAAAGGTTTTAATGGAAAGAATAATAAATACTGGGATGGTCTGCCCAGGGAGGTGCTGGAGTCAGCAGCCCTGGGTGTGTTTACAAAAGCCTGGATGTGGCACTGGGTGCCCTGGGTTAGTGAGGGGTTGGGCTGGGCTGGACTCCATGGCGGGGGGTCTCTTCCAACCCAGAGATTCTGTGATTGATCTGTGAGTGATCTGTGATTGTTCTGTGATTGATCTGGATTGATTCTGTGATTTATCCGTGATTGGTCTGAGAGTGATTCTGTGACTGATTCTGTGATTGATTGTGTGACTGATTCGTGATTGATTCTGTGAGTGATCTGTGATTGATCTGTGAGTGATTCTGTGATTGATTCCGTGATTCTGTGATTGATTGTGTGATTGATTCTCTGTGATTCTGTGATTTCTGTGGTCTCTGTGGTTCTGTGATTTCTGTGATTCTCTGGAATTCCTTCCCATGCTGTTACAAGTTCCCAGAACCACAGCCACAGCCACAGCCACGCTCACATTTTGGTTATTTTCCAGGCCGGACTTCTGCAGAAAAAGAGGAAATTAGGGTTTGGTATCACAGTAAGAGAAATTTAGGACATTGTAGCTCATAATCCAGATTTTAGAAAGAAACTTGGCTTTGTTAGCAGGAATTTAATCCAGGTTCTGAGCACTTATCTGAGAAGAAAAGCTTTCCATGGGAAAGATTTGCATTCCCAAGTCTTTCAGCTGCAGAATAAGAAGCACCTTTGTAGATTTGTGCTTAAAGCCGATTAGATGAGATTTAATATTCTTGATTTATTTGTTTACATATTTATTTGCCTTTTAACCTAAGGGTAAAAAACACAAGCAGATTTTAACTTCTTTCATCTCCAGGAGCAGTAATTTCATTTCAGACCTTGCTTATATAACACAAAGCAGTGAAATTGTGATTCCTTTTCCATTTAAACAGCCTTCACTATTTACTGCGCGGAGTTCAACCCCTCAGTCCTGCAGCTCCACACGAACAGATCAGTCAATAATGGAGCCAGAAGGAGCTTCCGCTTGAGTCCAGCCATAAACTTCCCTGAATTAATTCCTATTTTAATGAGAGAATGGCTTTTAAGACAAAAAGTCCAGTTTTGATTTTGGATTGCCGTCGACAATGGCTCTCGTGGGGTTTGAGGTGACAAATGAATTAAAAATAAAAGGGAAGAAAATAACTTTCCTCTTTTCCTCTCACAGCAAGCCCTGTTCCTTTCCTCAGGCTGAGTTTCTTCCTAACGATGCCACAATATTCATCTCCCACTGGATGCTCTCCTCCTTAAAACCTCCTGTTTGTTTTGGCTGTGAGGAAAACCCGCCAGGCTGCACTCTGCTGGGTTCCCACTGACCCCACGGGGACCCTTCCCACCCACCCACAGAGCCCAGAGCCCTGCAGCACTGACAGGGGCAGGAGCTCCCTGGGATGGATTCCCAGAGCAGCTGTGGCTGCCCCTGGATCCCTGGAATGTCCAGGCCAGGCTGGACATTGGGGTTGGACTCTGGGGGCAGTGGGAGTGTCCCTGCCATGGCAGGGGTGGCTGGGTGGGATTTAAGATCCTTCCCACCCGAATCATTCTGGGATTTCCTCCCAGATCTCCTCCTGTCTCTCTCCCCACTCCCAGGATTTGCAGAGCTGGGCTGGACCCGGTGTTGATGTTCCCCTGCCATGGACACGGGGTGACACTCGGGGCAGGAACTCCCTGAACCTTCCCCACCTCCAGGAGTGCCCTCAGCCCCTGCTCTCACTCTGGGGATGGTTAATTAGTTCCACAATTAACCTCACCTTCCCATTAGCTCAGCTGAGGGCTGAGCTGTCCCTCTCCCTCTCCCCTTGTCACCTGCAGGCTCCAGCCCTGTGGGGTTTGCTCCTTCCCAGGCCCCTGCCCCAAATGTGTAATAGGTGTTCAATTAAATACGTGTAAAACTGCCCAGTTAAACCTGTTTAATTGAAACATTTAATCACATGTGTTTAATTGAAATGGTTCATAACCTGGGCTGGAGGTCGGTGCTTTGGGTCCCTTTTAGTGATGCACCAGTACAGACACCCCAAAGTCCCCTCAGTGTCCCAGGGCCCAAAATCCCCTCAGTGCCCCAGACCCCAAAGTCCCAGACCCCAAAGGTCTCAGACCCCAAAGTCCCCTCAGTGCCCCAGACCCCAAAGTCCCAGACCCCAAAGTCCCCTCAGTGTCCAGACCCCAAAATCTCCTCTGTGCCTCAGATCCCAAAGTCCCAGACCCCAAATTCCCCTCCATACCTCAGACCCCAAAGGTCCCAGACCCAATGATCCCAGACCCCAAAGTCCCCTCAGTGTCCCAGACCCCAAAGTCCCTCAGTGTCCCAGACCCCAAAGTCCCCTCAGTACCCCACATCCCAAAGGTCCCAGACCCCAAAGTCCCCTCAGTGCCCCAGACCCCAAAGGTCCCTCAATGCCCCAGACCTCAATGTCCCTCAGTGCTCCATATCCCAAAGTCCCTCAGTGCCCCAGATCCCAAAATCCCCTCAGTGCCCCAGACCCCAAAATCCCCTCAATGCCCCAAATCCCAAAGGTCCCTCAGTGCCCCAAACCCCTAAGTCCCCTCAGTGTCCCAGACTCCAAAGTCCCCTCAGTGCCCTGGATCCCAAAATCCCCTCAGTGCCCCAGACCCCAAAAATCCCCTTAGTGCCCCAGACCCCAAATTCCCCTCAGTTCCCCAGATCCCTCTCCCAGCCCTAAACCCACAGAAGCCCCAGAGTTTTCCTGCAGGGATCCGACTTTGGCTCCTCTGGGGTCCGTGGGGCTGACAGGGTTAATGTTTCCTGCAGGAAATGCTGTGGTGGGGTCAGGAATGTCAGCATTCTGTGGTGTCCCTTTGGACTGAGGTGAGAGGCTGGAAGAAGGGAGGAGGAAATCCTGGAACCTTGGGGCTGGAAAAGGCTCCGGGGTTTATTCCAGCCTGGGCAGGAGGTGCTGGGGCTGGAATGTCTCAGCTCTGCCAGAGCTGGGATCACAGGGCCAGCCTGATTCCATCCCACATCGGGATCCTGCACCAGATCCTTGGGAAGTGCCAACCACGCGGTTGGCTTGACAATTATATTATAAATAAAATAATTAAGTAGGGCCTATTCCTTTTAAATGAGATTAGATCAGAGCTGCTTCCATTGCAGAGTGGCTGATTCGGTTCAATTAGCTTTATTCTCACATGTGGAGCATCCCAACGTCCTTTTTTGCCTTTGTTAAATTAATTTAATTAGAAAACACTATTTTAATGAAACAGGATACTGTAGCTTCCAGAAATGAATTTTCATCCACAGAGTGCTTGGGAAAAATAGCAATGAAAATAATTTTGATAAGTAACTCTCAGCCTGAATATCTCTATTGTTACTCGTGCCCCGAGGATATATTTTTAATTGCATGTAATAAATATAACTTTATTAATTAGGAATTATCTGGAAAGGAAAGAGACTTTTTTTTTTTTTTTCCCTGCTTGATGGTGTAGAGAGGCTTAAAATAAAATCCCTGTTCCTTGGGGTAGGTACATTTAATCCACCTTTGGTTTTTGGTTTTTAGGCTCCAACAAAATCAAGAATATAAAATCCTGTCTTGTTTGTGGTGGGGTTTTTTGCTGACTGGGGAAGGAAATTTTTATTCTTACACTGAAGGAAATTTGGGATGTTTCTCATGGGATTATTTCACGAAGGGACTCACTGCCAACCAGCCCAGGGTGCAGTGCAAAGCCTTTATCTTTGTTTTCCCCCTGCACCAGGATTTTAGATCTCATTCCCTGCAAAGCCAGGATGAGAATTTGCCGTTCTGAGATGTTTGTGTGTGCAAAGCACCAGCCTGGGGGAACGGTGAGATTGGAGACTGAGGACTTGGCTGTAGGGTACAGGAAAAGGAGAAAGTGGAGCAGGGCAGGGTTTTGTCCTTTAATCACTCTGAAATTTAAAATTATATTAAAAAAACTCTGAAAAATGGATTTCAGAGGTTTTCACTGGAGGGAATTTTTCTCAGTGCAGGCCCAGAGGAGCTCACACATATATTAAGTCCAGGACATTTCACATTTTCCTCTATTTTACATTTAGGCTGAGAGAATCTTGCCCCAGTCTGGGCCGTGTCCTCAGCAGCACCTCCCACACCAGGAGCACACCTGGGGGTGTTTTCAGCAAGATTTGGGTGCTTTGGGAGGACCAGGGCTCTGTCTGCACGGGCTCCTCGGGATTTCCCTGATGGAATTTGGGAACTGGGCTGGAGCTCAGCCAGGCACTGATGGAGCTGCAATCACCTGCTTTGATTCCTGCTCCTCTCCAGCTGCTCTGCCTTCCTTTGCCAGCAAATAAAAGCAATAATCCCACGGCTTTCCTTCCTTTCCTACACCCAAAAATATTCATCTCCCATTGGATGCCCCCTTCCTAAAGCTGCTGGGTTTTGACAAAAATCTCATCAGGCTCTGGTTTCTGATATTTTTCTGCCCCATTTGCTCTTTGCAGTGGTGATCAAATACAGAAGGTTCTTTGTTTGGGAAGATAAAGGAATTTATGCACTTAACTCCCTCGGTGTGAAAGGAGAAAAGGCACAAAGTCCTGCAGAAAATGCATTATAACCCTTCATTAATTAATTTAATGAGGTGATCAGTGAGTGACAGTGATCTCCGTGATCCCAAGACTCACAGCTCCAAGAAGCTGCTGCTCAGGCAATCCATAGGGATTATCCACAGGGGGAATCCACAGGGATGATCCACATGGATATCCACTGGGATGATCCACAGGAGGGATCCATAGGGGTGATTCACAGGGGTATTCCATGATCCACAGGGATGATCCAGGGGTGATACATAGAGGGGATCCACAGGGATGACCCACAGGGGAATTCCACAGGTTAAATGCAGAGTTCTGGGATCAGGACAGAAAGTCTGAAATTCTCAGTGACCTGGGCTCCAGCAGGGGTGGGGCAGGAGCAGGAATGGGTGTCCAGGGGAGGCTCCAGGCTGGAATCACGGCTGCCCTGTGGGGCTGGGGCAGGAGCAGGAACAGGAATGGGTGTCCAGGGGCAGGAGCAGGAATGGGTGTCCAGGGGAGGCTCCAGGCTGGAATCACAGCTGCCCTGTGGGGCTGGGGCAGATCCCAGGGGCTCCTGTCCTGTCCCAGAGCACTTGGTCATTCCCAGCAGAGCTGGGCCAGGACTCTGCATCCCTCTCCCCTCCTCTGGAAATCACTGTCAACACAGAGACAGGAGGGGCCTTTGATTTAAAAGCAAACCCCAATCCCCAGTAGGATTCAGGAGAGAAGGAAAAACACAAAAAAACTCCATACTAAATAAATAAATAAATAAACAGATTAACATATAAATAAATAAATAAATAAATAAATAAATAAAGGCAGAAGCAGAATAAATAAATAAACAAACAAACAAATAACAAACAAACAAACAAACAAATAAATAAAAAAGGCAGAAGCAGAAGCCAGGGCAGTGTGGGAAATGTGAAATGCACAGCTGGGAGCTCAGCCCAGGGCTAAGGGCAGCTCAGTGTGCCAGCAGAGAGGGATGGCAGCGGGGAGGAGCAGGGAGGGCAGGGACAAACACACCCAGCGGTGGCACTGGATGGGCACAGCTGGCACAGCTGGCACAGCTGCTGCCCTCCCTGAGGAGGGGCTGATTTCATTCCCTTCTGGCTGTGATAATGAAACGCTTTCAATTCCCTCAGTCACTGGGAGGGTGTCACAGGGCAGGAGCAGCAGGACAGGCAGTTTGTGTCTGTGCCATTAAAAAGGGCCAGGGATGCAGCCCTGGTGGGTTTGTTTGTGTGCTGCCCCCAACAAATCATGGCTCACTGGGACAGGCTGTGGGAGCTGATCACTGATGGCACAGCAGTGCCTGGGAAGGCAGAGGGGTGTCCTGCAGTGCCAGGCTGGAGACAGGCAGGGAAATGGGGCAGGGAAAGCTGGAACGGGGTTAGTGAGTGTCCTGGGCTGACCCCAGCGGGGACAGCACGGAGGGGACCCTGTCCTTGTGCCCTGTGCTCAGGTGAGAGCTCACCTGAGAGCTGCCCCAGCCCTGGGAGAGCCCAGAGGAGCCACGGAGCTGCTGCAGGGCTGAGCCAGGCTGGGAGAGCTGGGAATGTTCCCCTGGAGAGCTGGGAATGTTCCCCTGGAGAGCTGGGAATGTTCACCTGGAGAGCTGGGAATGCTCACCTGGAGAGCTGGGAATGTTCCCTGGAGAGCTGGGAATGTTCCCTGGAGAGCTGAGAATGTTCCCTGGAGAGCTGGGAATGCTCACCTGGAGAGCTGGGAATGTTCCCCTGGAGAGCTGGGAATGCTCACCTGGAGAGCTGGGAGTGTTCCCTGGAGAGCTGGGGATGCTCACCTGGGAACTGGGAATGCTCATCTGAAGAGCTGGGAATGCTCACCTGGAGAGCTGGGAATGCTCACCTGGAGAGCTGGGAATGTTCACCTGGAGAGCTGGGAATGCTCACCTGGAGAGCTGGGGGTGCTCACCTGGAGAGCTGGGAATGTTCACCTGGAGAGGAGAAGGATCCAGGAGAGCTGAGGGCACCTGAAGGGGCTCCAGGAGAGCTGAGAGGGGCTGGGGACAGGGATGGAGGGACAGGACACAGGGAATGGCTTCACTGCCAGAGGGCAGGGATGGGTGGGATGTTGGGAATTGGGGAATTGGGGAATTGGGAATTGAGAATTGGGAATTAGGAACTGGGAATTGAGAATTTAGAATTGGGAGTTGTTCCCTGTGAAGATGGGGAGGCCCTGGCACAGGTGACCTTTGCTTTAGGACTTTGCCTTTTTAGAAATCCCTTCAAGCCCAGGCAGAGTGTGAAGGAACCAAAAGAGGAACAGCTCCTCAAAAGGGGAACAGCTCCTCAATCCCAGGCCAGCCTGGAACCAGCTCTTCCCTCTCGGGCAGGGCAGGGGCTCACATTTCCTAGCACACCTCAGGAAAATCACTTTTCTTTGTAAACCTCTCGAAAAGATTTCCTGGGGTTGCTTGAGTTGAACTTTGTGTTGACCAGAAGTAGCCAGGTGCTTCAAAGGGCAGCCCCTGCCTTGTTGCAGAGCTCCGTGAGATCTTTTCCATCCTGAGCCAAGAAAAGGGTTTTGGAAAGGTTTTCTGAGTCAAATGTAATGATCTCTCAAGGTCTTGGCAAAGCAGCGAGGAATTTTTGAGCTGGTGAAAAGACTGAATAGAAATAAACCCATCAAATAACGTATTAAAAAAAGCTTAAGTGAAATGGGGCTGCTTAAATGTTTAAATGCAAAGGGCGTGGAACGAAATAATCCTGAATGTCCCTTCAAGGTCTTTAAGTCCCTTCCAGCCCGTTCCAGGATCCTCTGCAGCTCCTGGTCCCTTCCCAGGGCTGTCCCCTGTTCCTGGGGCTCTCTGCCCTGCCCTGCCACCCTCCAGCTGGAGCAGCAGAGAATTCCCTGGAGGCAGAGCCAGGCAGGGCACGGGGCCCTGTGGGAGGGCTGGGTGCAATCACAATTATCTGGGTTGGACAAGAGCTGCAGGATCATCACCACTGAGGGTGGGAGGGAGATGTGTCCCTGCTGTCTGCATCGATGGAACGTGCTGGGGCTGTGAGGTGTGGATCTGGAGCCAGTGTTCTCTAACAAAATGGGCAAAAAAACAACAGAAAATAAATCACTGTCCAGCTCAGCAGTGAGACCACACCCAGAGAGGAGACAAACCCCAGCAGCTGGGGCCTGGAAATGATGATCCCAGCCCTGGAATCCCAGCCCCTGGAATCCCAGCCCCTGGAATCCCAGCCCCTGGAATCCCTGTTGGTGCTGGAACCTGTGCCTGGGGCTTGGGGCAGTGTCAGGAGCCCCTGGCCAGGGCAGGGGTGGCACTGCTGGGATTTGGGGTCATTCCCAACCCAGACCATTCCAGGATTCCCTGGGGCATCACACACCAGTGCCTTGCTCTGGGCATTGGTGTCCCTGAGCAGGGGGGAGAGCAGAGCTCAGCAAAGCAGCAAGAAAAAACAGCCAGCAGGTGGCTGTGGCAAGTGTCACCTGTCACCTGCCCACTGAGCCACTCATTTAGTTGTTTATTTATTTTTATATATTTACATACATGCTTATTCACACATGTATATTATACAATAAACATTGTTGTGTTTCACATAAAATATAAAATATAAAATTTAAAATTTAAATATAAAATATAAAATACAAAATACAAAATATAAAATATAAAATATAAAATATAAAATATAAAATATAAAATATAAAATATAAAATATAAAATACAAAATACAAAATATAAAATATAAAATATAAAATATAAAATAGAATATAAAATATAAATATAAAACCTAAAATGTAAATATAAGATATAAGATATAAAATATAAAATATAAAATATAAAATATAAAATATAAAATATAAATATAAAACATAAAATATAAAATATAAAATATAAAATATAAAATATAAAATACAAGTCTATTGGCAAACATCCCCAAATATAATGGTAGATATAATTGTATATTTTATAGAAAAGAGGCATAATTTTGGATTGTGTATGGACAATTAAGAAGCTCTGTGCAGTGAACTCTGGCAGAAGGAGGAGGGGAAGAACCTCCCAAATGTGAAGCCCTTGAACACCACAGGTATTTAATAATCCAGTACCTGATCTCTCAATTAGCTGACTGTTTTCTATAAATCTCCAATTAATGAGACCAAAGCAGCAGGAAGGAGGCTCTGCCCTGACCCCTTTGTCCCCAGCTCCCCCCACTGCTGCAGAAGCTTTTCCTGGGAAACTCCTCAACTTCTGGAGTGAAACTTTGGGAGTGGAGATGGAGGTGAAGGCAACGAGTTCTGGGAGTCAGAAATGAAGGGAATGAGCCTTGGGGGTCAGAAATGAAGGGAATGAAGCCTGGGGATCAGAGGTGAAGAGAATGAGCCCTGGGGATGAGAAATGAAGGGAATAAACCCTGGGGATGAGAAATGAAGGGAATGAACTCTGGAAATCAGAAATTAGGGGAATGAGCCCTGGGAATGAGAAATGAAGGGAATGAACCCTGGGGATCAGAGGTGAAGAGAATGAGCCCTGGGGGTCAGAGGTGAAGGGAACAAGCTCTGGGTGTCCCTGGAGGTGCAGCTGGGATTTGCTCACTGGCACTGGGGCTGTGGGAGGTGACTTTGGGGACCCTGTGCCCCCATTCCATCCCTGTGACGTGGGGCAGGCACCACCCCGGCTGTGTTGTCACAGAAACATCAAATCCCACACAGGTTTGGGATCAAAAGGAACCCAAATCCCATCCTAAAGCACCCCTGGATGGGCAGGGACCCCTCCCACTGTCCCAGTGTCCAACCTGACCTTGGGCATCCCAGGGATCCAAGGGCATCCACAGCTGCTCTGGCAATTCCATCCCAGCCAGGAATTCCCAAAATCCCATCTAAACGGACTCTCCATCACTAACTCATTCCCTGAGACTCAATTCAGGACAAAATCTCTGTGTAAGGTGGATTAAGAAGCATTCCTGCCCTTTCCCAAGCTCCTTCCTTCCCCACAGCAGCGCTGTGAAGCCTCCCGTGGGCTTTGCTGTCTCTCTCTGCAGAGCCCAGGGCACAGAACAGCTCACACATCCTGCAGCAGGGGTGCAGGGCTGGGGGAGGGAGGGAGGGAAGGTTAAAAGCCTCTGACAATAGGCAAGGATTCCCAAATAACATCCTTGCACACTTGGTTAGAGTGAGTCTCCAGCCACGGAGTCACGGCTGCTGCACATAATGATGTAACTGTAATTGCTTCTCCCGACAAAGGTATTAAATTAAATTCACAAAATGTCAAGGTCCTTTGCATTTAAGTACAATTCAGCAGGGGTTTAGTGGCTATTACTCGCAGCCCTTTCAATGCTTTCAAGGGGCTGATGTCAGTTGTTTGTCCAACTCGGGCTCCGGAGCTGCCAAGACAACAAAACACTCCAGGCTGTGCCTGGGCTGCATTTCCCGGCTCTGGAGAGGGGAGAGGAGACCCCCCTGCAGGGCTGCCCCGTGTGCCCCCCCCGGGAAAGGGCAAAGCCTGGCCAGAAGTGAGAGCTCCGGGCCCGGGGAGGGCGTTCAGTGCATTCCCAGGGGATGCAGGAGGGCTGCAGTGCCCTGATCCTGCATTCCCAATGCCCTGATCCTGCTCCTGTGCATTCCCAGGGGATGCAGGAGGGCTGCAGTGCCCTGATCCTGCATTCCCAATGCCCTGATCCTGCTCCTGTGCATTCCCAGGGGATGCAGGAGGGCTGCAGTGCCCAATGCTGCTCCTGTGCATTCCCAGGGGATGCAGGAGGGCTGCAGTGCCCTGATCCTGCATTCCCAATGCCCTGATCCTGCTCCTGTGCATTCCCAGGGGATGCAGGAGGGCTGCAGTGCCCTGATCCTGCATTCCCACTGCCCTGATCCTGCTCCTGTGCATTCCCAGGGCCCAGTCCTGCTCCTATGCATTCCCAATGCCCTGCTCCTGCTCCTGTGCATTCCCAGGGATGCAGGAGGGCTGCAGTGCCCTGATCCTGTTCCTGTGCATTCCCAGTGCCCTGATCCTGCTCCTGTGCATTCCCAGTGCCCTGATCCTGCATTCCCAGTGCCCTGATCCTGCATTCCCAGTGCCTAACCCTGCCCTTGTGCATTCCCAGAGGATGCAGGAGGGCTGCAGTGCCCAGCTGCTGCTCCCGTGCATTCCCAGTGCCTAACCCTGCCCTTGTGCATTCCCAGGGGATGCAGGCAGGGCTGCAGTGCCCTGATCCTGCTCCTGTGCATTCCCAGGGGATGCAGGCAGGGCTGCAGTGCCCAATCCTGCTCCTGACCTTGGAATGAACGGGAGGAACGCTCCAGAGAGGGAAGGGATGGGACCATGGTGGCCCCAACTGGGGGCTGGGTCCCCAGCCCTGGAGGGATTGAAATAAAACAATAAAACTGTGTGGATGTGG
This sequence comes from Catharus ustulatus, assembly GCF_009819885.2. Classification (NCBI taxonomy): domain Eukaryota; kingdom Metazoa; phylum Chordata; class Aves; order Passeriformes; family Turdidae; genus Catharus; species Catharus ustulatus. Next base: position 711,537 of record NC_046226.1, on the reverse strand, counting down.
CACTGGGCAGTGCTGGGGAAAGGCTGACTCGAGGGACTTTGTCCAACCTAAATAATTCCCTGATTTCCAGATGTTACCTGTGATGTGTTTGCACACAGAGACACACAGATGTGCTCACCCTGTGTCTCCTCAGCTCCTCCAGTCCTGGCAAGTGCAATTCCTTCCTCTCCTGAGCTCCTCCAGCCTGGCAAGTGGAATTCCTTCCTCTCCTGAGCTCCTCCAGCCCTGGCAAGTGCAATTCCTTCCTCTCCTGAGCTCCTCCAGCCCTGGCAAGTGCAATTCCTTCCTCTCCTGAGCTCCTCCAGCCCTGGCAAGTGCAATTCCTTCCTCTCCACCCCTCCAGCTCTGACCTGTTGTTTATTTTCTCTGTGACTGTTGTGCTCAAACCACGGAAGAGGAGCAGGACTCTGAGCACACAGGAACACAAAAACACTGAGAAGTGCAAGCAGGGCAGGGCCTGGAGTGGAAAACAAAACTCTCCAGGATTCAGGGAGAGGAGAGGGGCTCGGCAGGCAGGGACAGGAGATGGCAAAGGGCAGGGAAAGCCCCTGGTCAGTGCTGGCAAACAAAGAGTGCCCAGGATAATGAGAGCAGGGCTCGTTCTCCTGCTGGAGCTGCACTGCAGCTCGTGGGGTTTTTGGCTCGTTACAGAGAAAGATTAAATACAGCAGTAATCAGAGAATACAGTGGAAGCAATTGTGAGCTGGAAAAATAAGAGAAAAGAAAAAGAGGGAAAGAGATATGATGAGAATAATAACTGAGAAGAACACAACCAGCTAAGTAGGCAGCAAATTGGGAGATAATTGTATCATTTAAATAAGGATGGCAAGAAAAGTTCAGTAATTGGTGCAAAGGTTCATGTGAGGTTTTTGTGCTCCCTGCAGCCCCAAAAGAAATCAAATGCTCCACTGGGGCAGGCAGAGTTTCCAAAGGCCTCCTAAATTTGTGAGTAGGACCATGACCTGCTGCAGCCTTGAGGCTATGGAAATTCCCTCTCCCGGATTTTTAATTGTAATTATTGAATCCCACACTGGTTTGGGTTGGGATGGAGTTAAATCTCCCCCAGTGCCACTCAGCCATGGCAGGGACATTTCCCAATGTCCCATTGCTCGAGCCCCAATGTCCAACCTGGCACTGCCAGGGATCCAGGGTCAGCCACAGCTGTGCCAGGGAACAATTCCTTCACTCAATTCCGTGGTGAAAACTCTTTATCACAGCTCTCCACGACTTGTGACAATTCTGTGAAAAGCCTGCGCTGTCACAAGGAGGGATTGCAGCTCACCAGTGTGTCCTGGGAGGCTCTGAATTCATCAGGTGAGGTTGGTGTGCTCCCCCTGGAGAGCCAGCTTTGGGGCAGGGCTCACTTTTGGGGCAGGGCTCACTTTTGAGCACAGGATGGGCTGGGAAGGGATGGGATGGCCATGGCAGGGTGGGGGAGCTCTCGCTCTCTCCTGCACGGCTGCAGCACATCCTTAAACTGCACCGGCAGGAGCAGCAGTGCCAGCCTGTCCCTGGCTGTGACACAGCCCAGCCTGTCCCCTGGCTGTGACACAGCCCCATCCTGGCTGTCCCCTGGCAGTGACACAGCCCCATCCTGTCCCCTGGCTGTGACACAGCCTAGCCTAGCTGTCCCCTGGCAGTGACACAGCCCCATCCTGTCCCCTGGCTGTGACACAGCCTAGCCTAGCTGTCCCTGGCAGTGACACAGCCCATCCTGGCTGTCCCCTGGCAGTGACACAGCCCAGCCTGGCTGTCCCCTGGCTGTGACACAGCCCATCCTGTCCCCTGGCAGTGACACAACCCAGCCTGGCTGTCCCCTGGGTGACACAGCCCAACCTGTCCCCTGGCAGTGACACAGCCCATCCTGGGTGTCCCCTGGCAGTGACACAGCCCAGCCTGTCCCCTGGCAGTGACACAGCCCAGCCTGGCTGTCCCCTGGGTGTGACACAGCCCATCCTGTCCCCTGGCAGTGACACAGCCCAGCCTGGCTGTCCCCTGGCAGTGACACAGCCCATCCTGGCTGTCCCCTGGGTGTGACACAGCCCATCCTGTCCCCTGGCAGTGACACAGCCCAGCCTGGCTGTCCCCTGGCAGTGACACAGCCCAGCCTGGCTGTCCCTGGGTGTGACACAGCCCATCCTCTCCCCTGGCAGTGACACAGCCCAGCCTGGCTGTCCCATCCTGCCTGTCCCATCCTGGCTGTCCCCTGCCTGTCCCATCCTGGCTGTCCCATCCTGGCTGTCCCATCCTGCCTGTCCCATCCTGGCTGTCCATCCTGCCTGTCCCATCCTGATTGTCCCATCACTGTCTGTCCCATCCTGCCTGTCCCATCCTGATTGTCCCATCCTGGCTGTCCCCTGCCTGTCCCATCCTGCCTGTCCCATCCTGCCCGTCCCATCCTGGCTGTCCCCTGGGTGTGACCCAGCCGATCCTGGCTGTCCCCTGGCTGTGACACAGCCCCATCCTGGCTGTCCCATCCTGCCTGTCCCATCCTGCCTGTCCCATCCTGGCTGTGCCATCCTGGCTGTCCCGTCCTGCCTGTCCCATCCTGGCTGTCCCCTGGCTGTCCCCTGGGTGTGATCCAACCCATCCTGCCTGTCCCATCCTGCCTGTCCCATCCTGCCTGTCCCATCCTGCCTGTCCCATCCTGATTGTCCCATCCTGCCTGTCCCATCCTGCCTGTCCCATCCTGCCTGTCCCATCCTGCCTGTCCCATCCTGGCTGTGCCATCCTGGCTGTCCCATCCTGCCTGTCCCATCCTGCCTGTCCCATCCTGGCTGTGCCATCCTGCCTGTCCCTGTCCCTCTGCCCACCCTGCCCGGTGTCCCGCTGCTGTCCCGCTCTGGCTGTCACATCCCGAGTGTCCCAGTGCTGCAGTTTCCCGTTGGCACATTGCTCTGTCACAGTCTGGAGCTCTCCGTGCCCCGAGGTGTTTTTATCCCATTTATCCCGGCTTTACTCCGCTTTCCGGGGTTTTTGTCAGGCTGCTGACAGCTCTCAGTGCCAAAGGACAGCACCACTGCTGACTGCTCGGCTGGTGCGGGGCCCCACAAATATATTTTTGCTCTGTTTTCTCCTCATGACACCTCCATTCCAGCTAATGGTCTGAGATGTGCAGCTTGCCCGGAGGACACTTTTCCTGTGTGTTGTTCAACCTGAGAAATCCTCACGGTCATTAAAGCATCGAGGATAATGAGAAATGAAATCTCTCTGTCTGGACTCTCAGACCTGACCTTTTGTTTGTTCTAAATACGTCAAATACATCAAATACAGGAGTGTGATAACATTTCTCTTCAAAACCCACTCAGAGATCTGATGATGTTTCACAAGGATAATTAATGGCCTGGTTTGAGCAGCCTGGGACAGAGGGAGGTGTCCCTGCTCAGGGGAGGGGAACAAAATGAGATTTAAGGTCCCTTCCAGCCCAAACCATTCTGGGTTCTGTGATGTGCTTGGTCAGAGATGAAGAATGAGGTGTTTGTGGTGAGGAGTGAGGAGCAGTGAAGATCGGGGCAGGGCTGGGTCCTGCAGGGTCCTGCACAGGGCTGGGTCCTGCACAGAGCTGGGTCCTGCACAGAGCTGGGTCCTGCACAGGGCTGGGTCCTGCACAGAGCTGGGTCCTGCACAGAGCTGGGTCCTGCAGGGTCCTGCACAGGGCTGGGTCCTGCACAGGGCTGGGTCCTGCAGGGTCCTGCACAGGGCTGGGTCCTGCACAGGGCTGGGTCCTGCACAGAGCTGGGTCCTGCAGGGTCCTGCACAGGGCTGGGTCCTGCACAGGGCTGGGTCCTGCTGGGTCCTGCACAGGGCTGGGTCCTGCTGGGTCCTGCACAGAGCTGGGTCCTGCAGGGTCCTGCACAGAGCTGGGTCCTGCTGGGTCCTGCACAGAGCTGGGTCCTGCACAGAGCTGGGTCCTGCTGGGTCCTGCACAGAGCTGGGTCCTGCACAGGGCTGGGTCCTGCACAGAGCTGGGTCCTGCACAGAGCTGGGTCCTGCAGGGTCCTGCAGGGTCCTGCACAGAGCTGGGTCCTGCACAGAGCTGGGTCCTGCACAGGGCTGGGTCCTGCAGGGTCCTGCACAGGGCTGGGTCCTGCACAGAGCTGGGTCCTGCACAGAGCTGGGTCCTGCAGGGTCCTGCACAGAGCTGGGTCCTGCAGGGTCCTGCACAGAGCTGGGTCCTGCACAGAGCTGGGTCCTGCAGGGTCCTGCACAGAGCTGGGTCCTGCTGGGTCCTGCACAGAGCTGGGTCCTGCAGGGTCCTGCACAGAGCTGGGTCCTGCACAGGGCTGGGTCCTGCAGGGTCCTGCACAGAGCTGGGTCCTGCACAGAGCTGGGTCCTGCACAGAGCTGGGTCCTGCAGGGTCCTGCACAGAGCTGGGTCCTGCACAGGGCTGGGTCCTGCAGGGTCCTGCACAGAGCTGGGTCCTGCACAGGGCTGGGTCCTGCTGGGTCCTGCACAGAGCTGGGTCCTGCACAGAGCTGGGTCCTGCACAGGGCTGGGTCCTGCTGGGTCCTGCACAGAGCTGGGTCCTGCTGGGTCCTGCACAGAGCTGGGTCCTGCACAGGGCTGGGTCCTGCACAGGGCTGGGTCCTGCTGGGTCCTGCACAGAGCTGGGTCCTGCACAGAGCTGGGTCCTGCAGGGTCCTGCACAGGGCTGGGTCCTGCAGGGTCCTGCACAGAGCTGGGTCCTGCACAGAGCTGGGTCCTGCACAGAGCTGGGTCCTGCAGGGTCCTGCACAGAGCTGGGTCCTGCACAGGGCTGGGTCCTGCACGGGGCTGGGTCCTGCAGGGTCCTGCACAGAGCTGGGTCCTGCACGGGGCTGGGTCCTGCACAGGGCTGGGTCCTGCAGGGTCCTGCACAGAGCTGGGTCCTGCACGGGGCTGGGTCCTGCACAGAGCTGGGTCCTGCAGGGTCCTGCACAGGGCTGGGCAGCAGTGCAGGCACTTCTGAGCAGGGCCAGCTGTCCCTGGCTGCTGGTGCAGCTCAGGAGCTCGGGCTCGGCAGGGGAAGCTCATCCATCACCCCCGAATTTCTGCAGGAGCAGAGGGAACAGCTCAGGCTGGGCAGGGCAGGCTCAGGGTGGGCACAGCAGGAATTTCCCCATGGAAAGGGGGATCAGGGATTGGAAGTGCCCAGGGAGGGTTGGATCCCCATCCCTGGAGGTGTCACCTGGGGGTGGCACTCAGAGCTTTTGAGCCTGATGATCCCAAAGAGCTGCAGAGTCCCTGGCACATCTGGGCTGGGTGCTGCCACATCTGGGCTGGGTGTGGCCACATCTGGGCTGGGTGCTGCCACACCTGGGCTGGGTGCTGCCACATCTGGGCTGGGTGCTGCCACACCTGGGCTGTGTGCTGCCACCTCCCAGCAGCTTCCCAAGGACAGGGAATGGTGCTCGGTGTATCTGTGCATCTCTGATGGACACAATTCCACAGATATTTTGTTTAGCAAACATTTTCTGCACAAAATGAGATAATAGAGCCAAGAAAAGGGAGGATACTCACATTTCCCCATCAGTTCTTTCTGTTGTATTGGGGAGAATATTTGGGACCAACAGGTTTGTGTGTCCACATTGGAATGGGATTTCTGGAGTGAAATCCTTGCTGGGCTCCACACAGGAGCTGCCAGTGCTCAAGGAGTTTTAAATTATTTAAATTTAAAGTAGGTTCACAAAAGTGCAGCCACGTTTTCAGTCTCCAGGTGGGGCAGTCCTGATCCAAACCCTGCTGCTCATCCCTCCACTCTCCATCCCTGTCCCGGACCTTCCCTGTGCATCTCTGTGCATTTCCCAGGCTGAGAGCAGCTCCAGGGCTGTCACACCCCTGTCCTGTCCGTCTGATTTGGGACAGAACCCCTGGCTGCTGTCCCCGAGGGCAGATCCCATCTGCCTGCTCTTCCCATGGCAGTGAAGGTGCTGGGGCTGGGGGTGAGGGGCTGCCACCCCCAGCACTCAGCAGGGAAGCTCTGAGCTGGATAATCAGCACTGGAAAACATGTTGGTAAAAAAAATAAAGGCTTTTCGAAGCGGAGCTGAAATCATCCCTGCATATCTGCTCCATCAAACCCCTGGGCACAGGAAAGGATTTGGTATTTCCAAGGGAGGATCGTTTAAAGATCTTTGTTTAAAAATGTGGAGGTGAAGGTAAATTAGTGGGATATTTCCATGCAAGTGTGGCCCAGCTGTAATCAGGTTTTTGTCTGGGTTGGGACAGAAAAGCTGAGGGTGGCTGAGGGCTGTAGGAAGGGGAGGTGCAGGCAGGAGTGTCATGGAATCCCAGAAGGATTGAGGATACAGAGGAACCTTAAATCCCACCCAATGGCTCAAATCCACCCAGTGCCTCAAATCCCATCCAGTGCCTCAAATCCCACACAGAGCCTCAAATCCCATCCAGAGTCACCCCTGGATGGGCAGGGACCCCTCCCCTGCCCAGGCTGCTCCAGCCCCAATGTCCAGCCTGGCCTTGGCACTGCCAGGGATCCAGGGGCAGCCACAGCTGCTCTGCCAATTCCATCCCAACCCCTCCCCACCCTCCCAGCAGGAATTCCTTCCTAAAACTCATTTAAATCTACCTCCTTCAGCTGAAGCCATTCCCCTTTGCCCTGGCACCCCACACCCTCGCCCAGGTTGCTGACCCAGGGGCAGTGCCCAGCCCCTGTCCTGCTGTGTGGATGTGGGGCAGAGCAAAGGGCACCTCCCCAGCACTCCCCATCCCCCAGGAGCTGCACTGCAGCATCCCTGATCCAAGCACAGCCTTTGCTGTCCCCACAGCTCGCACTCAGCACAGACTGGAGTGGATTTTTGGACTGCAGCCTGCCCCAGACTGTTTATTGTTGACTGTGCTGCTTCCAAATGGTGATGGGCTTGAATTTAGGGAAGCAAGCTGGCCCTGCCAGATGCAGACGGTGGCTGCTGGCAGCTGGAGGCTGAGCAGTGCAAGGGAGGCAGTACCGGAGCCTTGGCAGCAGCTCAGCCTCTGAAAGCCCAGCTGGGTGATGGGTGATGCTCACAGCATCCCCGGGTGGTGAGCTCCTCACAGCATCCCTGGGTGGTGAGCTCCTCCGCATCCCGGGTGGTGAGCTCTTCACAGCATCCCCGGGTGGTGAGCTCCTCACAGCATCCCCGGGTGGTGAGCTCCACAGGGGGAAGAGCCCTGAAATTTGGAGAGAAGTGGCACAACCACGGCGATGTGCGGTCCCCGATGGTCTCCCCCGGGATGTGGCATTGTCACCACTGTCACCAGCAGGACACCGGGAGGGGCTGGCCAGGGAGGGCAGAGGTGCCAGGGATGTGTCTGGGAGCCCTGGGACATCTCCTGAGAGCAGCTGATGGGAGAACAGATGTCCTGTCCCTGTCCCTTCCTTCTCCTGGAGAGATGGTGACAGCTGGGCTGGAGCAGCGCGGGAGGGAGGATTCAAACGAGCGGGGATGCGCATGTGAACAACATGTTTTATTGTTTTGGTAAAATTCAAAAGGTTTAATAAAAAGATAACAGGAGATACATAAAGTAAAGGGTTAAAACGGTTGGGTGTTTGGTAAGTTGCTAAGAGCACATGGTTGTTTTGGGAACGCTTTTTAAAGTAAATTTTATAATATTTTATTTTATTGTATATTTATGGTTTTTATGTATAATAAAAATTTTTGGGAACTGTTTAGCATGCCTACTTTTTGGGTTCGACTTTTAGAGCATATGTGGTTTGTAGTTTGTAGTTTTGGTTTTTTTATATTATTTTTTAATTTGGGTGGTGGTTTTGTTTTTTGCAGCTGTAATTGTGTTAGTTGTAGGGTTTTTATTATACATTTATGGGCTGTTATTTTAATTAGGTAGGTAGTTTTAGTATACTATGTTTAAAAAACTTTTTAACTTTTGTTACTAGAAGAAAAGAACTTATATTTATACAAAAAAGGTTTTTTTAGCATTATGCATATGCATTTATTTCAATGGCTAAAAGCCAACAACATGTCATGCAGTTAGAACACGCAAGAGTTGTGCAGCATCTCAAACCGCTCCCTTTTTGGGGCCAGCCCGTGCCCAGCGCCCTCCCAGGGCCCTGCAGTGCCAGCAGCTCCTGGGCCACCAGCAGGGCCTGGCACGGGGGGTGACAGCCCAGCAGCTGGCCCAGGGTGGTGGCCAGCACACCGAGCTCGCCTGTGCCAGCTGTCCCAGCACAGGGAGCGCTCCCAGGGATGGAGCTGCAGCCCCTCCAGCTGACACAAACACACATCATGGTACTGGCTTTTCACAGATATTCTATTACAGTAATTTCACGACCATAAGGCGCACCCGACTATAAGGCGCACCCCCAGGGTTGGCACATTTGCAACTTTGTAGCTCATATAAGGCACCGGACTATAAGGCGCACTATTTTTTTTGCAGGGAGGAGCCGCGCGGCGTGCAACAAAGTAACGAATTACTGGCAGGTGCTCAATTTGCAAACATTTTTCAAAGATTGTGTAGCCTTTAAACGCAGCCTGAGGCGCCCTCCCCGTGCAGCGTGCCCCGGCACTCCCGCCCGCCCCCGGCGCCAGCTGGCACGCTCACGGCTCCCGGCTCCCACTGCGCGGCCACGCTGCATCTCGGCTTCCACCCGGCCGGCGCGCGCTTCTCCCCGCTTTCCTGTGGTGGCGCGCTTCTCCCCATTTCTTGCGGCTTTCCCACGGTGGTGGCAGCACTTCTCGCCGTGTCCCCCCATCCAGCAGCCGCGTCGTGTCCCGCATCCCCCCGCCCGGTGGCCGCGGCCCCCGACTCAGCTCGCAGCTCCCACTTCCAGGTTTGCAAATTTCACAACTTTGTACATTATATAAGGCGCACCGGACTATAAGGCGCACTTCCGGGTTCGGACCAAAATTTTAGACAAAAGGGTGCGCCTTATAGTCGTGAAATTGCTGTATGTACCATGTGTGGGGTGGTGAAATGGTGTTTGACACTTTTCTTTAGGAGTAACACAGGCTGATAAAGTGTGTCTGCACTAAGTAAACTACCTCTTGATTAAATAAATAATTAATTAATAATTAATTAAACAACACCCAATAAAGACACTGCTGCTGACACACCAGCTACCAGCACCGACCCTCTGCAGAAATTGAAGACCACAGCCCAAATTAAGAGTGATAAGGAAAATAAATTAAAACCGCACAGCCAAGAAACACATGCTGTAAAAAGGCAAGCTCAAGGAGTGGCCGTGTAAAATATTGCTGGAATATGGAAAATAGTTTGTAGGGAAGTTAGAATACTCATGGCAGTCTGTGAATATGCAAGGGGCTGATGAATTTAAGGGGAGTCTCAAAGACAGGGGTACTCTTATAACCTTTTGTTTATTGTTTGTCTCTTTTCGTATTTTATTAAACTTTTTAAATATTACCAGGAAAGTGAATCTTAGCAGAGTTTTGCTGCTCAGTCCCATTTTCCTGAGCCATCCCACTGCTGAGGGTCTCTCCCTGGTTTTCCTGGCTGTGCCAGGCTGGGGGTGCTGGGGCTGTGCCAGTCCCTGCCAGGGTCCCCATCCTGTGACAGGGGCAGTGGCCATGGGGAGAATTTGCTCCCCTTTCATTTGTCCAAGCAGTGCCAGGGCTCTGTCCCCTCACCCTGGGGCTGGGCACAGCACGAGGGTGGCTGAGGTGGGAGAATCCCCCTGGCAATGAAATCCAGATTTATCCTGGAGTCACGGGGACATTTGGGGTGGGAAAAGCCCCTAAGTCCTTCCAGCCCAACCATTCCCCTGTGCCACACCTGCCAGGCTCTGCCTGGGGTGAATCCTCTGGAGCCTCCCAGTCCAGCAGGACGAAGGAAAACCAGAGGGAAGCTGCTGGAACGAGCAATCCCTGCCAGGCTGCCACGGCAAGGGGTTTTTATCACAATTAAATTTCCAAAGAGGAATAAAACCTGTGCTTGCTCCTGCACATAAAAGGGACAAAGGCTCTGTGTCAGTCCTGACCTGTGTAAGCTGTTTTAAACTGGATTTGTGGTTTGCTGTGAATTTCCAGAATGTTTTCTAAGCCAAACACCTTCCTGGGCAGATATTTGGTGGTGAGGAGCTGTGTCAGACAGCACAGGCACTCCCCCGTGGGGATGGAGCATCCCACACTTGCTGTACCCAGCTCCTGTCCTGGCACTGCTCCAGGGCACTTCATCCTTGTGAAAAGGTTAAACCAGCAGTCGTCTCAAAACTGGGATTTAAATGGGATTTTTTAAAATAAACCTAAATCCCATGTGTTTCCTGCATGCCAACCTCCCAAATGCACAAATATCAATATGCAGCTTTCTACCTCCTTTAAAGGCACCGACAGCTTTTTACTGAACGTCCAAATCAAATTGGAGCATTAATAAATGATAAAGCCCAGTGATCCAGTGTTCCTCTTTGCCTCCCTGCAGGAAGGACTGGCAGGGTTTGCTGCCAGGGAGGAGGTGCCAGCCTGGGACAGGTGGGAAATGCATCTCAGCATCCTGGGGCTGCTCTGTGCTGAGTGAGGGACAGGGAATCCTCTCTGTTGTCCCCAGGGAATGGGGACACTGCATCCCACCACTCCAGGAATTCCCACCTGAGGGCAGGAACAGCCAAAAGTGAGCCAGGAGTGCCGTGGGATTGGCCTGGTCAGTTCAGGAATGGGGAATTCCTCTCCTGTGTGTGACCTTCAGGGGGAAGAATCAACAGAGCTGTCCTGGGGGCACTCCACAGGGAATGAGGTTATTTGGAGTGTTATCCAGAATTCCTGGGGTGTTTGGGGTGGAAAGGACCCAAATCCTACCCATCCCACCCCTGCCATGGCAGGGACCCCTCCCACTGTCCCAGTGTCCAGCCTGGCCTTGGACATTCCAGGGATCCAGGGGCAGCCACAGCTCTGGCAATTCCAGGCAGGATTATTGCACTTGGTGAATTGTTGTTCACCCTGCTGGGATCACAGGGGACACTGGGGCGCTGCCACCAGGGCTCAGCCCTGCCTGGGACATTCCCAGGGCCTGGAGGGCTCCAGGAGAGCTGGAGAGGGGCTGGGGACAGGGATGGAGGGACAGGACACAGGGAATGGCTTCACTGCCAGAGGGCAGGGATGGGTGGGATGTTGGGAATTGGGAATTCCTGGCTGGGCTGGAATTGCCAGAGCAGCTGTGGCTGCCCCTGGATCCCTGGAATGTCCAGGCTGGGTTGGACACTGGGACAGTGGGAGGGGTCCCTGCCATGGCAGGGGGGCTCTGGGGGGGGATTTGAGGTTTTTTGAACCCAAAACACTCTGGAATGGGGCTGTGAGCAGCTGCCAGCACGTTCCCCTGGGATAGGGAGGGCCCAGAGCATCAATTAAAACTGCCTGGGAACAAATGAAATCTCTCTGGGAACAAATGAAAGCCCTGTGGCTGCTGAGGGGTGCCCTGGCACAGGCTGGGCTCAGCACTGGGGTCCCAGGCTCTGTCACATCTCTGGCATCAGCAGTCCTGGCATCCTTCAGAGCTTTCCTGTTCCTGTTTTGTCTCTCCTTTGCTGAACCCTTGCATGAACCCACCCCAGCCAGCTCATGAACTCCCAGTTTTTCTCCCTGCTCTGTTTTTATTTTGTTTTACCTTTCCCCCTGTGGACAGCTGGGGTGAAATCCCCTTCCCTGAAGTGCTGATCCAAGACAAATCCTCATTTCCCTCTCTAGGGGGGTTTTTCCTTCCCTCACACGCCTTTCCAAGCTGTGTCTCGCTGTGTTTGTTTTCTCCCAGAGCCACATGGCTGCTGCAAGGGCTGTGAATAATTCAGCAGCAGGAGGTGGCACAGGGCAGGGCGGGAGGGCGAGTCCTGGGCACAGAGCTGGGCAGGGCTGGGAACGGGAATCCTGGGCTGGGAATCCTGGGCTGGGAATCCTGGGGATGGGAATCCTGGGGATGGGAATCTGGGGATGGGAATTCTGGGCTGGGAATCCTGGGGATGGGAATCCTGGATTTGGGAATCTGGGTGGGAATTCTGGGCTGGGATTCTGGGGATGGGAATTCTGGGTTGGGAATCTGGGCTTGGGAATCCTGGGCTGGGAATCTGGGCAGGGAATCCTGGGGATGGGAATTCTGGGTTGGGAATTCTGGGTTTGGGAATTCTGGGCTTGGGAATCCTGGGCTTGGGAATTCTGGGCAGGGAATCCTGGGGATGGGAATCCTGGGTGGGAATTCTGGGTGGGAATTCTGGGGCTGGGAATCCTGGGCTTGGGAATTCTGGGAGGGAATCCTGGGCTGGGAATTCTGGGGCTGGGAATCCTGGGTTTGGGAATCTGGGCTTGGGAATTCTGGGGATGGGAATCCTGGGCTGGGAATTTGGGCTTGGAATCCTGGGTTGGGAATTCTGGGGATGGGAATCCTGGGCTTGGGAATTCTGGGTTGAGAATTCTGGGGTTGGGAATCTGTGGTTGAGAGTTCTTTGGTAGGGAATTCTGGGGTTGGGAATTCTGAGGTTGGGAATTCTTTGGTTGGGAATTCTGTGGCAGAAAATTCTATGTAGGGACTACCCCTAAACTCGACTGCCCAACCCTGACAATCCCCGTCCCCAAACCTGCCTTAAACCTGACTGTCCCCAAAGCTGACCTTAACCCAACTGTGCTTAAACCTGACTGTCCTTAACCTGACTGCCCAGAGGGACCTCTGTTTTTTCAGACTCCAACACAGGTGATTCCTGAAACAGCAGCAGCAGGAGAAAGCGTCACAGCACAGAAAACCCTGAATAGGCAGGAAAAAACCAAGGTTTTAATGCAGTGCCAAGAGCAAAATGAAAAATGTAGAGCTTGCAAAATAAATCATGGGACCCCAGATTGGTCTGGGTGGGAAGGGACCTCAAATTCCACCCAGATTCCCCCTGCCATGGCAGGGACCCCTCCCACTGTCCCAGTGTCCAGCCTGGCCTGGGACATTCCAGGGATCCAGGGGCAGCCACAGCTGCTCTGGCAATTCCAGCCCAGCCAGGAATTCCCAATTCCCAACATCCCACCCATCCCAATGGCACTGGGAACCATTCCTGTGTCCTGGCTCTGTTTGGTTCCTGTCACTGCGTTCAATTATTCTGCATTAACCAGAGCAGGGCACTACTTTCTGCTGGTTTTTTTTTTTTTTCTTTTTTTCTTTTTTCTTTTTTCTTTTTTCTTTTTCTTTTTTCTTTTTTCTTTTTTTTCTTTTTCTTTTTTTTCTTTTTTCTTTTTTCTTTTTTTTTTTTTCTTTTTTTTTTTTTTTTTTTTTTTTTCTTTTTTCTTTTTTTTTTTTTTTTTTTTTCTTTTTTTCTTTTTTTTTTTTTTTTTTTTTTTTTTTCTTTTTTTCTTTTTTTTTTTTTTTTTTTTTTTTTTGGGGGGGGGGGGGTTTGGTTTGGGTTGGGTTTTTTAGAGATTCCAGAGCTGTGGAATCCCCTCCCTGGTGTCTCTGTCCCTCCCTAGCAGGAATTCCCCTGGCAGCTCAGGGTGAGCGTGTGGAAGGTGTCCCTGCCATGGCAGGGGCTGGGTGGGACTGGGGTCCCTGCAGAGACATCCTGGGGCTCCAGGCAGTGAACAGCTCCCAGCTGGGTTCTGCATTCCTGATTCTGCACATTTCCCCATTTCTGCAGCAGCAGCACTTTCCTGGCTGGAGAGGCTCCCTGGGAGCTGTTCCCACAGACAGCCTTGCTCTCACTTTGCTCTCTCCCAGCTCCCAGGAATCTCATTTTGGAGAGGCAGATTCTGCAAACCCTGTGATTTTCCTTGTCAAAACAATGTGTACAAGTGTGGGATTTTGACATTAGGACTTTCAGGCTAAGTTTTGATTGGGTAAATTTAAAAATACTGTCATTTATCAAGCATTCTTCTCACTTGTGAAGGCAGGGAGAAATAATGATTGATACAGGGCTGGGAACTTCTCCTTCAATCTTCTCTGGCCTGTCATTAAAAAAATATTGCAGCTCAGTCCATGGCCTGTGCATTTGTCTTCCATGAAATTTTGCAAGGTCAAAGGATTGTCAACAGAACATCAATATCCACAATGTATTATCCTGTATCTTGAGAACAAGTTCAGAAATAACAAGTTTGCTGCCAGCCTGGTAATACCAACTTACATCAGTCATTTATCAGGGGCTGGAATTGATAAAGAGGAAAATCTCTTTGCCTGGGCTGTTGTTCTCTTGGTTATTTTCAGGTTGGTTTGTTGTGTTTTAGGGCTGTCAGTAATTCCTGCCTGGGTACAGCTGCTGCCATAGGAAATGCAAAGTTTAATTTATAACATGGCCAGTGTCTTTAGGGTGCACAGGGAGTGTTTTATGGGGTGGTTCATTCAGCCTGGAGTGTGATGTGCTGGTGTCTCCATCCCTGGGGGCTGCAGAGCCTGGGCCAATTAAAACCTGGCCCCTGGATCCTTATTAACCTGGGAAATTCTCTTTCACAAAGGATTGACTGCACAGCCCTGCCCGTGCAGAGGAGTTGGTGCACAGGCTGCAAACCCCTCTGAAGGGGCTCTGGGTGATTTTGGGAAACTGGGATGGTTTGGGCTGAAAGGACCCCTAATCCCACCCAGTGCCACCCCCAGTTCCACCTTTCCATGGCAGGACACCCCCCAGTGTCCCAGGCTGCTCACAGGAGCCCCCACTGTTCTTCCTTTTAGGAACAAAAGAATCCCCAGGAGGTCAGTGAGGGGAAATTCCTTCTCTCCAGGGGCAGATGTGGGTGTGAGATTTGTGGGTGTCATTTGGGTCGCTGTGGGGTTCATACAAGTGCTGTAAGAATTCCTGAGGTTTGTTAGCATGGTGAGCAGGTCCCCTCTGGTTTGTGTGACCAGATGCCAGTGGAGCTTCCCAAATGGAATCCCAGCGTGGTGGGTTAAAGGACCTTAAATCCCATCTCATTCCACCCTGCCATGGCAGGGACCCCTCCCACTGTCCCCAGTGTCCAGCCTGGCCTTGGGCACTGCCAGGGAGAGGAAATGCAGCAGGGAAAGAATTTCTTCCCAATATCTGATCTAAACCTCCCCACTTATTAAACTTTGAGTTAAAACCACCCCCCTTGCTTATATCATGATTTGCCTGCTGATTCCAGCAATGTGCATCACCAAAACAAATAATCAAACAGAGAATGTGATTTTCTCTGCCCCCATCCCCAGTCAGAATTTTTTGGTTTGTGTCAGGTTGGGGCAAACATTGTCCTGCCATGGCTGTAGCAGGCACAGGAGTGCTTCTTGCTAGAAGTGAAGAAAAGTGGCCCCCTCTGTGAAAAACACGTTTTACTGTTCTGGTAAAATGTAAAAGGTTCAATAAAAGACAATAGGAGACACACAGAAAGCAAAGGGTTAAAAGGGCCGGGTGCTTGGTGAGCTGCTAAGAGCACACGGTTGTTTTGGGAACACTTTTTTAAATACACTTTACAATATATCAACTTGTTGTATATTTATAGGGGTTGGTTTTTTTTGCTTAGTTAAAATGTTTTGGGAACTATTTAGCATGGTTACTTTTTGGGTTTGCTTTTTTGGAGCATGCGTGTTTCTTGGCTTGAGGTTTTAATTTTTTTATTATTATTCTTTTTAATTTGGGTGGTGGTTTTGTTTTTTTGCAGCTGGTGAGTGTTGGTAATTGTTGTGTCAGTTGTAGGGTTTTTATTACACATTTATGGGATGTTATTTTAACTAAGTGGGTAGTTTAAGTATACTATTTTTTAAAAAACTTATGTTTAACTTTGCTATTAGAAGAAAAAAAAACTTATATTTATACAGAAAAGCTATTTTAACACTATACATATAGTATTTATCCCAATATTTGCAAAAAGCCAACAATATGTTATGTACTTATGACAATACTCCAATGTTTTTTTAAAGCTAAGAAGTTTAATAGAGAATTAACACTTATATTATTATACTTTTAACACAATAACTGGATTTCCATGACTTTTAGAGTGACCCTGACTTACCTAGAGACCACTATTTGAAATCCATGAAGAAGAAAGATGAACAAAGAAAGAGACACTGCCTAAAATTCTTTATCTTGTCCCATACCTACTACTATACTATAAAAACTTTTAATTTAAAACCCATTATCCTGTGAAAATGCACACTTTTAATTTACTACACATTCGTGATTTTTAGCTCATCATTCATATTTTAAAAGCCTTTTTAAGGGCTCCAAGTCCAGAGCAGCAATCTGAAAAACTCCAAATTTCTGGGGTCCAACAGCAGGCAGAGCCACTCGAGCCTGCTTTGGGCTAAAACTGGGAATTCTGGTTGTGCAAGTGCCAGAAATGGGGTGGATAACGTGGGTGAATCATGGGTTTGGGGAGGAGCTCCCAAGGGATTTAAATGCCATTTCAACCCCTGAACTGCAGTTCTCAAAGATGTGTGGTTGCAATAATTCTGCTGTGGATGATCAAACTCAGCCCAGCAGGATCAGCTGGTCCTGATCAGGCCCTGGCCTAACCTGAGCTGAGCTTTGGCAGGGCTGTGGCCCTGCAGGGACAGAATCCCTGCTTTTCCCAGGGCAGGGGTGGTGCACAGAATCCTGCTTTTCCCAGGGCAGGGGGTGTGCACAGAATCCTGCTTTTCCCAGGGCAGGGGTGTGCACAGAATCCTGCTTTTCCCAGGGCAGGGGTGTGCACAGAATCCTGCTTTTCCCAGGGCAGGGGTGGTGCACAGAATCCTGCTTTTCCCCAGGGCAGGGGTGTGCACAGAATCCTGCTTTTCCCAGGGTAGGGGTGGTGCACAGAATCCTGCTTTTTCCCAGGGCAGGGGTGTGCACAGAATCCTGCTTTTCCCAGGGCAGGGGTGTGCACAGAATCCTGCTTTTCCCAGGGTAGGGGTGTGCACAGAATCCTGCTTTTCCCAGGGTAGGGGTGTGCACAGAATCCTGCTTTTCCCAGGGCAGGGCTGGGGGCTCCTGCAGGATCAGTGTCCAAGTCTGAGCTCTTCTTTCTGCTTTTCTGGTCTTTTCATGGCAGGAACATAACTGGTCTAGTCTGGTTTATTGTGAATTCCCAAAGAAGCTGCTGAGAAGGGGTTAAACCTCCTGGATTTTGGGTGGTGCTGAAGGGAATTTAGAATTGGCTGTTGTGATATTTTTTTTTTTAGATTTTTTTTTCCTTGCTCAGGGCAGCAGAGCCCAGGTGAGGTAGCCCCAGGTTTATTCTCCCTGACTGGAAATGAAGTGTTGATGCAGGGCTGAGCTGCTGCAGCCCCTGCCCAGTCCCAAACTGGGCAGACTGGGCTGGGGGGAGGAGGAAAAGCCCTTGGGTTCCTTTCTGCTGGAGCTCAGACCCTGCAGCATCCCCCTGGGGAGTTTAATCCCCTCTCTGTGCCCAGGGCAGGGAATTCCTGCTGCTCTGCCTGGGCCTGCCCAAAGCTTTTGTTGTGGAAATGGCCTCATGATTGCATCAATTTGTGCTCAAATTGCTAAAAAGGTGTGAGTTGTTCAGCTGTGTGCCTCAGCTGAGCTCCTGCAGTGGGAGTGAGGAGGGGAAAATTCCAGTTTGTGGATGGTCTCAGGGGCACAGGGATCTGGGCCTCACAGGTTCATTTAAACCAGAATTTCAGCCTGGTTTAAACCTGCCCTTCCAGGATAATCTTGTGCTCGTTGTTCTTTTGTTGTTCTTTTTCCCTGATGTGATGCCTTCAGTTCCCTCTGTTATTCCTGATCTTGGCTTGTTTGTCTTTTCCCAGGCAATCCAGGGGACGTGAGCAGGCAGCGCAGAAAAAACCTTTAAAATTTTTACACCTCCTCTTTCAGATGATGCAAGGCTGTTTTCTCTCCCAGCACACCCATAACAGGTTTTTTTCTGTTTTTAAGAGGAGCACAGTGACAGCAGCAGTTTAACCCGGGCTGTGTGGGTGAGCAGGAGCTGTAGCTGGGAGTTACCGAGGTGTAAAACACAAAAACCCTCTGGGAAGGGTGAGAACGATGGAATTGTGACCAAAACCACCGGGCTGGGTGTCCCGGTGAGGATGAGGAGGGGCAGCTGCACTGGGAGCCTGGGAAGGGAAGGGGATGGCTCCAGAGGGATTTGTGCTGCTGGGAAGCATCACTTTCAAATCTGCTTTTTTCTTCTTGCCAGGGTCAGGATTAAAGGCACAGGAGATGGAGTTTTGTTGTTTGGACTCAGATGTTTATTAATTCTCATTTATGTTACAGGGAGTGCTGCAGCACTTGTGCTAACAAGCTAAAAATGGTGAAAAGGTGATGGATCTCGCTCGTTACAAGGTCTTCTAAGGCCTGTTTTTATTTAATTTAGAACTAACACTTAAATTATTTTTACTTTTGACCCGATGACTAAACACTCATGACTCGCAGTGTGGCATTTCTATCTAAATAAAAATACTGTTTATACTCGTGAAGAAGTAAGAAATAAAGAAACCCCAAAACCTCCATCTTGTCCCACACCTATCACTGTATCCCAAAATCCCAAATTCCGAATTTTTCACTGTGTGACATTACACACTGCTAATTCAAACCACACAGCAGTGATCCCAGTTCTGTTACCCAATTCTGGAAGTTTCTCCAAGGCCCCAGGTCCCAGGCAGTGCTCTCCTGGGGGTCAGTGCTGGCAGCACAGAAAGTTCCAGATCCAGGTCCCAGGGTCCCAGCAGGGCAGCAGCAGCCCCAGCCCTGCAGCTCCTTGGAAAGCGCTTTGGGGTCTGTGGAGAAGAACAAATGGCTGTGATCCTGTCCCTGTCCCTGGGCTGGCTGTCCCTGTTCCTGACCTGTGTCCCTGTCCGTCCCTGTCCATGGCTGTGTCCCAGTCCCTGTCCCTGCCTGTCTCCCTGTCCCTGTCCCATTCCCTCCCTGTCCCTGGCTGTATCATCCCTGTCCCTGTCCCTCTCCCTGGCTGTCCTTGTCCCTGTTCCCTGTCCCTGTCTGTCCCTGTCCCTGTTTCTGTTCATGTCCCTGTCCCTGGGCTGGCTGTGTCCCTGTCCCTGGCTGTCCCTGTCCCTGGGCTGGTTGCATCCCTGGCTGTCCCTGGCTGTCCCTGTCTCTGGCTCTGTCCCTGTCTGTCCCTGTCCCTGTCCATCCCTGTCCCTGGCTGTCCCCTGTCCCTGAAGCTGGGACAGTTCTCTGCCCCGGGTCAGTTTTTGGGCAGTTTTCCCAGGCTGGGGGCACACACTGGCAGTGCTGCAGGTGGCCTTGGTTGGCTCCTGTCCCTGTCCCATCTTTGTCCCTGTCCCTGGCTGTGTCCCTGTCCCATCCCTGTCCCTGTCCCTGTCCCATCCCTGTCCCATCCCTGTCCCTGTCCATCTTTGTCCCTGTCCCATCCCTGTCCCTGTCCCATCTTTGTCCCTGTCCCGTCCCTGTCCCTGTCCCCATCCCCCGTCCCTGTCCCTGGCTGTGTCCCTGTCCCTGTCCCGTCCCTGTCCCCATCCTTGTCCCTGTCCCTGGCTTTGTCCCTGTCCCTGTCCCATCCCCTGTCCCATCCCTGTCCCTGGCTGTCCCATCCCTGTCCCCTCCTGTCCCGCAGTGTTTGGCCCCAGCTGTTCCAGGAGGGGAAGGAGGGATGAGGGGCTCAGGCCTGAGCAGCAGCACGGAGTGCCCATCCCTGTCCCTGTCCCATCCCTGTCCCTGTCCCTGGCTGTGTCCATGTCCCTGCTGTGTCCCCTGCCCCTGTCCCTGTCCCATCCCTGTCCCTGTCCCATTCCTGTCCCCATCCCTGACCCTGTCCCTGTCCCGCAGTGTTTGGCCCCAGCTGTTCCAGGAGGGAAGGAGGGATGAGGGGCTCAGGCTGAGCAGCAGCTGAGAGTGCCCATCCCTGAGCCCAGGCAGCAGCAGAGAGGGCAGCTCTGATCCCAACCCTGCCATTCCCTTCCCAAACGTGAGGCTGGGAGCAGCAGGGAACTTTCCATTCCTGGGTCCGTGCCAGCCTTCCCCTCTGACAGGAGCTCTGTGCAGCCTGACACTTGGCAGCCCATTTTCCCCTGTCTGCTCTGATCTCTGCCTGTCTGACCCTAATGAGCACAGACTGCTCTGGCTCTGTGGCAGGGGGACGTTCTGGGCTCTGGTGCTCTGGCCAGGAATGAATTTCCCTCTTGCTGTCAACAGCTTTTTATCTGCTCTTATCTAAAGCTGCCTTGATCAGTGTGTTCCTGCAAGGACCTTACAGAGCCATCAGATCCATGGCCTGACAGCTCTGCCCATCACCACCCGACCCTGCTGCTGCTGGGGAAGGAAATCCTCATTCCTGGAAACCTGGAGTGGTTTGGGCTGGGAGGGAAGCTGGAGCCCCATCCAGGACACCTCCTGCTGTCCCAGGCTGCCCAAATTGGGGACCAGCCCTGGGGTGACCCCAGACCCTGAGCTGAGCCCAGCCCCAGAGTAGAGGGAGAGCTGGGGTGTGAGGAGAGGCAGCTCAGCAGGAGCTGGGCTTTTTAGCACTAATTAATAGATGGCAGGGATGCAGCAAGCTGTGAGAGGCTGTTTGGCAATTAGGGTACAGCGCTGAAAAGCGCAAACTGAGAATCGCTTCTCTTAGCAAGAGGCTGTCAGTGCAAAGGAGGGAGAGAAGGGAAGAGAGGAGTCAGTCCTGGCTGTGAGAATATTTAATGTGAATATTTAATGTGCCAGAGACATCTCCTCCCTGGCAGAGCTGAGTTCTGCTAGTCCTGGCTCAGCACAGGGGTTTGGGAGGGAGCCTAAAGCCCACCCAGCTCCATTTCCCCCGGCCAGGCTGTCCCCAGCCCTTCCAGCTTTCAGCGAGGTTTTCCTGGAGCCATCCCAGCCATTCCTGCCTGGGAGCTGCTCCCCTTTAACGAGCTCTTCTGCATTCTCCTGCCTTTCTTGTTGCTGTTTTTGTTTGTTTGTCTGTTTGTTTGTTGGCTTGTTTGGTTTTGGGTGGGGTTTTTGGTTGGTATTTTTTTAGGTTTTTTTTTGTTTTTGTTTGTTTTTGGTTTTGTTTTTGTGGGTTTTTTGGTTTGGGTTTTTTGTTTTGTTTGTTTGTTTTTGTGTTGGTTTTTGGTTTTTGATTTTTGGTTTGTTTGGTTTTGGGTGGGTTTTTTTTGGTTTTTTAGGGGTTTTTTTGGTTTTGTTTGTTTTTGTGGTTTTTTGTTTGGGGTTTTTTTTTTTGTTTGTTTGTTTGTTTTTGTTGTTTTGGGGGTTATTTGGTTTGGTTTTGGGTGGGTTTTTTTTTGGTTTTTAGGGGTTTTTTTGGTGGTTTTTTTGTTTTTTGTGGGTTTTTGTTTGGGTTTTTTTTGTTTTTGTTGTTGTTTTTGGTTTTTGGGGTTTTTTTTTTGTTTGTTTTGGGTGGGTTTTTGGGTTTTTAGTGGTTTTTTGTTTTTGTTTGTTTTTGTGGGTTTTTGTTTGGTTTTTTTTTTTTTGTTTTGTTGGTTTTGTTGTGGTATTGTTTTTTGTTTTGTTTCTGGGTTGCTCAGGTGCCATTTAGTGAAACCAGCACTTCCAGATCCCACTGGAGCTGGGCACTGGTGATGTTTTTTTTGGGCTGGAGTTAACTTCTCCTCCCTGGGAGGAGCCAGAGGCTCAGGGTCCTGCACCCTGCTCTGAGTGGGACCAGCAGGATCACCCAGTGCCAATCAAACACAGAAAGGAGGGTGTTGGCTTTGCTGCTGAGCTCCTGAGGGTGTGAGAGCTGCAGGAATTCCCTCCTCTCCAGCAACTGCTGCTTCTGCAAGCCACAGGAACGTTCTGAGGGCAGCACCTGCATCAGCTCAGGCTCTGCAGGAGGAGATCCCCATCCCTGCTCCCCCAGTGCCAGCTCCTCTGCAGCACTGGGGCACCAGCATCTCCTGCAGGGCTGGGGTGTTCATCCCGCACCACTGCAGGGCTGGGGTGTTCATCCTGCACCACTGCAGGGCTGGGGTGTTCATCCTGCACCACTGCAGGGCTGGGATGCTCATCCTGCACCACTGCAGGGCTGGGATGCTCATCCTGTCACCACTGCAGGGCTGGGGTGTTCATCCTGCACCACTGCAGGCTGGGGTGTTTCATCCTGCACCACTGCAGGGCTGGGGGTGTTCATCCTGCACCACTGCAGGGCTGGGGTGTTCATCCTGCACCACTGCAGGGCTGGGATGCTCATCCTGCACCACTGCAGGGCTGGAATGTTCATTCCTGCACCACTGCAGGGCTGGGGTGTTCATCCTGCACCACTGCAGGGCTGGGGTGTTCATCCTGCACCACTGCAGGGCTGGGGTGCTCATCCTGCACCACTGCAGGGCTGGGGTGTTCATCCTGCACCACTGCAGGGCTGGGGTGTTCATCCTGCACCACTGCAGGGCTGGGGGAGCAGGGTGGGATAAAAACACAGAAATTGCTGCTGCACACCCTGGGATGTTCATCCTGCACCAGTGCAGCTCTGGGGAGCAGAGTGGGGTACAGAACATTCTCCTGCACCCCTGTGCACACCCTGGATGTTTATCCAGGCATTAATGCAGCTCTGGGGGAGCAGGGTGGGGTAAAAGCACAGAAATTGCTGCTGCACACCCTGGGATGTTCATCCTGCACCAGTGCAGCTCTGGGGAGCAGGGTGGGGTACAGAATGTGCTGCTGCACCTCCCCAGGTGTGCTGGGAGCTGGGTAAATGTGCTGGGAGTGACTGGTGGGTGTGACACCCCAGTGAGGGCTCAGGCAGGGATGGGTTGGGATGGGATGGGATGGGATGGGATGGGATGGGATGGGATGGGATGGGATAATGGGATGGGATGGGATGGGATGGGATGGGATGATGGGATGGGATGATGGGATGGGATAATGGGATGGGATGGGATGGGATGTGATAATGGGATGGGATGGGATGGGACAATGGGATGGGATGGGATGGGATGGGATAATGGGATGGGACAATGGGATGGGATAATGGGATGGGATGGACAGTGCTGTACCATCTAGGCTGGCAGGGAGGACAGGAAATGCTGCCTTAGAGCTATGGCTGGGGCTCCCTGGTCCCTGACCCAGGAAATTGCACATCTCTGGTCCATGGGGAGGAGCTGGGGCTCCCCAGGCCATTGCTGATGGCAGGAGGGTTTGAGATGCAGGTGAGCTGGAGCAGTTCCAGTGGTGCTGAACAGATCAGGAGCTCTGGGAGCAGCAGGCAGCAGTGGGAGAGGCCCTGGAGCTGCTCAGGGGAGCTCAGCTTGGAGAGTCTGGAGCAGGAAATCACTGCTGCCCAGGCTGTCATTAAAGGTGCTTAAAGCCCATTAGCAGAGCTTGTAAAAATGCTTTTTAATCCAGTTTAATAAATGGGAATCCTGGTTTAATTGCTTGATAAAGATGATGTGTGGGCTGCTTTCCATAGGTGGGATTGATATGTGATATGAGCCAGGGCCCTGCAGACTCCAGCCCCATCCTGAGTGGGCATCAGCTCTGCCACTGCTGGGACACAGAGCCAGCCCAGGCTGTGACACAGAGCCAGCTCAGGCTGTGACACAGAGCCAGCTCGGGGTGTGACACAGAGCCAGCTCAGGCTGTGACACAGAGCCAGCCCAGGGTGTGACACAGAGCCAGCTCAGGGTGTGACACAGAGCCAGCCCAGGCTGTGACACAGAGCCAGCCCAGGGTGGGACACAGAGCCATCCTCAGGGTGTGACACAGAGCCAGCTCAGGCTGTGACACAGAGCCAGCCCAGGGTGTGACACAGAGCCAGCTCAGGGTGTGACACAGAGCCAGCCCAGGGTGTGACACAGAGCCAGCCCAGGGTGTGACACAGAGCCAGCTCAGGGTAGGACACAGAGCCATCCTCAGGGTGGGACACAGAGCCAGCTCAGGTGTGACACAGAGCCAGCTCAGGGTGTGACACAGAGCCAGCCCAGGGTGTGACACAGAGCCAGCTCAGGATGTGACACGGAGCCATCCTCAGGGGTGTGACACAGAGCCATCCTCAGGGGTGTGACACAGAGCCAGCCCAGGGTGTGACACAGAGCCAGCTCAGGCTGTGACACAGAGCCAGCTCAGGGTGTGACACAGAGCCAGCTCAGTGGTGTGACACAGAGCCAGCTCAGGCTGTGACACAGAGCCAGCTCAGTGTGTGACACAGAGCCAGCCCAGGGTGTGACACAGAGCCAGCTCAGGGTGTGACACAGAGCCAGCTCAGGGTGTGACACAGAGCCAGCTCAGGGTGTGACACAGAGCCAGCCCAGGGTGGGACACAGAGCCATCCTCAGTGTGTGACACAGAGCCAGCCCAGGGTGTGACACAGAGCCAGCCCAGGGTGTGACACAGAGCCAGCTCAGGCTGGGACACAGAGCCAGCCCAGGGTGTGACACAGAGCCAGCTCAGAGTGTGACACAGAGCCATCCTCAGGGTGTGACACAGAGCCAGCTCAGGGTGTGACACAGAGCCAGCCCAGGGTGTGACACAGAGCCAGCTCAGGGTGTGACACAGAGCCATCCTCAGGGTGTGACACAGAGCCAGCTCAAGAGTGTGACACAGAGCCAGCCCAGGGGTGTGACACAGAGCCCGCTCAGGGTGGGGACACAGAGCCAGCTCAGTGTGTGACACAGAGCCAGCTCAGGGTGTGACACAGAGCCAGCCCAGGCTGTGACACAGAGCCATCCTCAGGGGTGTGACACAGAGCCAGCTCAGGGTGTGACACAGAGCCAGCCCAGGGTGTGACACAGAGCCAGCCCAGGCTGTGACACAGAGCCATCCTCAGAGTGTGACACAGAGCCAGCTCAGGGTGTGACACAGAGCCAGCTCAGGGGTGTGACACAGAGCCCGCTCGGGGTGTGACACAGAGCCAGCTCAGGCTGTGACACAGAGCCAGCCCAGGCTGTGACACAGAGCCAGCTCAGGCTGTGACACAGAGCCAGCTCAGGGTGTGACACAGAGCCAGCCCAGGGTGTGACACAGAGCCAGCTCAGGCTGTGACACAGAGCCAGCCCAGGGTGGGACACAGAGCCAGCTCAGGCTGTGACACAGAGCCATCCTCAGGGTGTGACACAGAGCCAGCTCAGGGTGTGACACAGAGCCAGCCCAGTGTGTGACACAGAGCCAGCCCAGGGTGTGACACAGAGCCAGCCCAGGGTGTGACACAGAGCCAGCTCAGGCTGTGACACAGAGCCAGCTCGGGGTGTGACACAGAGCCAGCTCAGGGTGGGACACAGAGCCAGCCCAGGGTGTGACACAGAGCCAGCCCAGGGTGTGACACAGAGCCAGCTCAGGCTGTGACACAGAGCCAGCTCGGGGTGTGACACAGAGCCAGCTCAGGGTGGGACACAGAGCCAGCCCAGGGTGTGACACAGAGCCAGCCCAGGGTGTGACACAGAGCCAGCTCAGGCTGTGACACAGAGCCAGCTCGGGGTGTGACACAGAGCCAGCTCAGGGTGGGACACAGAGCCAGCTCAATGTGTGACACAGAGCCAGCCCAGGGTGTGACACAGAGCCAGCTCGGGGGTGTGACACAGAGCCAGCCCAGGCTGTGACACAGAGCCAGCTCGGGGTGTGACACAGAGCCAGCTCAGGGTGGGACACAGAGCCAGCTCAATGTGTGACACAGAGCCAGCTCAGGGTGTGACACAGAGCCAGCTCAGGCTGTCCCCAGGTGCCAGAGCTGCCTCAGGACTCACTGTAAGTGGAGCCCTGTGTGCCAGTGGTGATCCCTGGCAGCAGATTGCAGGCTGCACTGACCTGGGGCTCTGGGTGCTTTCCTAACCTGGGGCTGGGGCTCCTCGCAGAACAGCCTGGCTGGGGGAAGCACTGGGGTCCCTGCCATGGAGGGGGTGGCAGTGGCAGGAGCTTTTTGAACTGGGGCTGAGCCTGCAGGGAAGGAGCAGCAAGGCTCAGGAGCTTGGCATGGGGATGGAATCACCCAGGGGTGCTGCTTGCCCCACACCCCTGCTGGCCAGAGCTGCTGCTGATTCCCCTGCTCTATTGGATTTTTTGGGTTGATATTTCCAGCTCCCCAGAGCTTGGGAAGGGAGGGGGGCCTCTCCCAGCCCCTCAGTGCTGGGGGTTCTGGGCTTTGATGATTTTGGTCAGAATTGTGTAATCCTTGTTCTGATCCACCCTGGGCTGGGTCAGACCACAGCTCACCTGTCCTGGGACTCTGGGAGCCACCTCTGGTTTTAAACTGAGGAAAAGGTAAAATTTATAAAAACAAAGGAGAAGCATGAAGATCATGAGGATAAAATGACCAAGTGACTGTTATAAATAATTGTCACTTCTCTTTAATAATAATTATTATGATTTATCTCTCTTTCACCCCCTTGCCCAGGTCTGGCTGGGCCATTGTTGCTCAGGGGCTTTCCCCTTGCCAGGCTCCCCTTCCAGCAGTGCAATGCAGAACCCCTCCAGCCTGTGCTTTCCTTTCCTTCAGGCTGGGCTTCCTGGCAGCTCCCCTGGTTCTGCTCTGGTGGTACAGGTGGAAAATCCCCTTTTCCCTGGCTCTGCTCTGGTGGTACAAGTGGAAAATCCCCTTTTCCCTGGCTCTGCCTGAGCTCTGTGCATCATTCTGCACGGAAACTTGCCCGTGTTCAGCTCCTCTGGAGTTGTTTTTCCCTTAATGTGGGCATTGAGACAGAGTCATTCTATCATTCTTAAACTTGATCTCTTTTAATCCTTCTGCTGATCTGCCTCGTTGTGTTTGAGCTGCTCTGTGGTTAGAGGGGCAGAGCAGTGAATGTTAGAGACAACAATATTGTGGTGTTGTAGGCAGAGCAATTTAGACCTTAAAAAACCCAAACACAAAAATTCCCCAGCCAGCAGCTTTGTGTATGCAGCAAAGCTCAGTCTGCACCTCCCAGCATTTCCAGATCCATGGCTGGACTCAAACAACCTGGATTTTACAGAATTCTGCCATTTATTGTTCCCACAGCCTCACCCAGGCACGGTAACATGTGGAACATCTCTTCTGCACACCAGACTGCTCTGATGGGTAAAAGTGGGAGCAGAAAATCTGGGCTAGTGGGAATGGCATCAGCTTTCCTGTCCCTTCCAACCCAAACCATCCCATGATCCTAAAAAGCTCTTACCAAGGCCATGCAGCATCCCTGGGGTCTGCATGGAGGGATGGAAAATCCCAAACAAAACCTCTCAGCAGAAATGAGAAGGGAGAAATCAGATTTTTGGCACAGCCAATTTTCTGTGTGAGTCCCCAGCTCTTTTGGGCCACTCTGAGCTGTGGTTCCCTGTGCTGGGCCACTCCAGGAGCTTTTCCTGCCCCATGCTGGAAAAATCTGTGGGGTTGAGTCCTGCTGTCCCCATGCCCTGGGTTAGTGAGGGGTTGGGCTGGGCTGGACTCCATGGGCTGGGGGGTCTCTTCCAACCCAGAGATTCTGGGATTGATCTGGGATTGATCTGTGATTGATTGTGTGATTGATTCTGTGATTGGTTCTGTGATTAATCTGTGATTGATCTGTGATTGATTGTGATTCTGTGACTGATTCTGTGATTCTGTGATTGATTCTCTGTGGTTGATTCTGTGATTGATTCTGTGATTCTCTGTGATTGATTCTCTGTGATTGATTCTCTGTGATTGATTCTCTGTGATTGATTCTGTGATTGATTCTGTGATTGATTCTGTGATTGATCCTGTGATTGATTCTGTGATTGATTCTGTGATCCTGTGGTTGATTCTGTGATTGATTGTGTGATTGGTTCTGTGATTGATTGTGTGACTGATTGTGATTCTGTGATTGATCTGTGATTGATTCTGTGATTCTGTGGTTGATTCTGTGATTGATTCTGTGATTCTGTGGTTGATTCTCTGACTGATTCTGTGATTATTTCTGTGATTGGTTGTGATTCTGTGTCTGATTCTGTGGTTCTGTGACCTGCCAAGGAGAGTCCAGCAGCCCCTCCCGTGATTCATCCTGCAGAGACAGGAAATGAAAAGGCAGAAATGCCCTTGAACCCCCCTGGGCTGGGGTCCCAGCTGGGGGAGCAGAGTCCCCCCTTTCCACCTCCCCTTTCCTCCCCGAGCTCCTTTCCCAGAGGGAGGCACCGCCAGTCCTGGGCTGGATCTGATCTGAGTTTGGGGCTGGGAGAGCCAAGGACAATTCCCTTTCCTCTGTCCCTTTGGAGCTCCTGAGCCTGGACTGGCTGTGTCTGTCCAGCCCAGGCTGAGCTGATCTGGGTGGGCTCATCCTGGGTGGGCATTGCTGCTCCCCCGAAATTCTGATCCTAGAGATCCCCCAGCCCTGCATCCCCTTCCTGAGATCCCCCAGCCCTGCATCCCCTTCCTGAGATCCCCCAGCCCTGCATCCCCTTCCTGAGATCTCCCAGCCCTGCATCCCCTTCCCTGAGATCCCCCAGCCCCTCAATCCCTTCCCTGAGATCCCCCAGCCCCTCAATCCCTTCCTGAGATCCCCCAGCCCCTCAATCCCTTCCTGAGATCCCCCAGCCCTGCATCCCCTTCCAGAGATCCCCCAGCCCTGCATCCCCTTCCTGAGATCCCCCAGCCCCTCAATCCCTTCCCTGAGATCCCCCAGCCCTGCATCCCCTTCCAGAGATCCCCCAGCCCTGCATCCCCTTCCTGAGATCCCCCAGCCCCTCAATCCCTTCCCTGAGATCCCCCAGCCCTGCATCCCCTTCCTGAGATCCCCCAGCCCTGCATCCCCTTCCTGAGATCCCCCAGCCCCTCAATCCCTTCCCTGAGATCCCCCAGCCCCTCAATCCCTTCCAGAGATCCCCCAGCCCCTCAGCCCCTGCCTTGATGCTCTAAGTGCATGACACATTGTTGGCTTTTTGCAAATATTAGAATAAATGCTATATGTGTAATGTTAAAATAGCTTTTCTGTATAAATACAAGCTTTTTTCTTTTCTTCTTATAGCAAAAGTTAAACATAAGTTTTTTAAAGATAGTGTGCTTAAACTACCCACTTAGTTGAAATAACAGCCCATAAATGTGTAATAAAAACCCTGCAGCTGACACAACAATTATCAACACTCACCAGCTACAAAAAGCCAAAACCACCACCCAAATTAAAAAGTAATAAAAAATTAAAACCACAAGCCAAGAATCACGCATATTCTAAAAAATTAAACCCAAAAAAATAACCATGTTAAACAGTTCCCAGAAAAAGTTTAACTATACATAAAAAACTCTAAATATATAACAAGTTGATGTATTGTAAAATTTAAAAAAAGTGTTCCCAAAACAACTGTGTGCTCCTGGCAGCTTACCAAGCACCCAACCATTTTAACCCTTTGCTTTATGTTTATCTGCTATTATCTTTTTATTAAACCTTTTTAAATCTGACCAGAACAATAAATCATATTTTTGACATTGAGATCCCCCAGCCCTGCAGCCCCTTCCTGTGTCCCTCTGCTGGCTCCAGGCAGGCTGGGACAGGCAGAGCAGAGTGATCCAGGGATGCTGGGGTGCCTGTGCTAACCTGAGCTCTGCAGCCTCCCCAGAGCCTTTCCAGGGAATTGTTAACCACTGGCAAATCCCCCAGCCTGATGGATGCTGCTGGTGAGAAGGGCAAATATTCAAGCTGAAGCTGCTTCAGGAACAAGGCCTGGGCGATGCAGTTTGGGGTTATTTAGGTGGTTTATTTTGTCAGGACTGGGGCTGTGGGAGCTGCAGCTGGTGCTGCTGGCTGGGGACTGGCAGTGACTCTGGGACACCTGCCCTGGTGGCTCCAGCTCCCCCTCTGTGCCAGGGAGGCAGCCCTGGAGTGGCAGCTCCAGGAGAGCTCCCATTAAAATGACAATAAAGGGATTTCTGAAGGATCCCCCAGCCCCTGGAATGTCCCAGGACAGGCTGGAGCAGCTGGGATAGTGCTGGGGGACCCCTGGAACATGCTGGGGACCCATGGAACGTGCTGGGGACTCCTGGAACGTGCTGGGGACCCCTGGAACGTGCTGGGGACCCCTGGAACGTGCTGGGCACCCCTGAAATGTCCTGAGGACTCCTGGAACGTGTTGGGGACTCTGGGATGTGCTGGGGACCCCTGGGATGTGCTGGGGACCCCTGGGATGTGCTGGGGATCCCTAGGACATGCTGGGGACCCATGGAACGTGCTGGGGACCCCTGAAATGTCCTGAGGACTCCTGGAACGTGCTGGGGACCCTGGGATGTGCTGGGGTCCCCTGGGATGTGCTGGAGATCCCTGGAATATCCTGGGGACCCCTGGGATGTGCTGGGGATCCCTGGGATTTGCTGGAGATCCCTGGAATATCCTGGGGACCCCTGGAACATGCTGGGGACCCTGGAATATCCTGGGGACCCTGGGATGTGCTGGGGACCCCTGGGATGTGCTGGGGGATCCCTGGGATGTGCTGAGAATCCCTGGGATGTGCTGGAGATCCCTGGGATGTGCTGGGGACCCCTGGGATGTGCTGGGGATCCCTGGGATGTGCTGGGGGATCCCTGGGATGGGCTGGGAGATCCCTGGGATGTGCTGGGGGATCCCTGGAATATCCTGGGGATCCCTGGGATGTGCTGGGGACCCTGGGATGTGCTGGGGACCCCTGGGATGTGCTGGGGACCCCTGGGATTTGCTGGGGATCCCTAGAATGTCCTGAGGACCTCTGGAACATGCTGGGGACCCTGGAATATCCTGGGGACCCCTGGGATGTGCTGGGCAGGAGGGCCCATGGCTGCTCCTGGCTTGGGGAGGATGGAGTCAGTTGTTGTGTAATGAGTAAATAAATGTTATTTTGTGCTTGCTGGCACATCTGGAATCACACCTCAGTATCCCTGGGAGCTGGGGTTCCAGTCAGCACGTGTCCCCTCTGTGTCTGCTCCACAGGGGTGGCCTCAGTGGATCCCTGTGCAAACCAGGGAAAAGCAGAATTGCAGGGGGCTGAAGTGGATCCTGTACAAATCAGGAAAAAGCAGAATTGCAGGGGGCTGAAGTGGATCCTGTGTAAATCAGGGAAAAGCAGAATTGCAAGGAGCCTCAGTGGACCCTGTGCAAATCAGGGAAAAGCAGAATTGCAGGGGCTGAAGTGGATCCCTGTACAAATCAGGGAAAAGCAGAATTGCAGGGGCTGAAGTGAATCCCTGTGCAAACCAGGGAAAAGCAGAATTGCAAGGAGCCTCAGCAGATCCCTGTGCAAATCAGGGAAAAGCAGAATTGCAGGGGCTGAAGTGGATCCTGTACAAATCAGGGAAAAGCAGAATTGCAGAGGGCCTCAGTGGATCCTGTGTAAATCAGGGAAAAGCAGAATTGCAGGGGCTGAAGTGGATCCTGTACAAATCAGGGAAAAGCAGAATTGCAGGGGCTGAAGTGGATCCTGTGTAAATCAGGGAAAAGCAGAATTGCAGGGGCTGAAGTGGATCCTGTGTAAATCAGGGAAAAGCAGAATTGCAGGGGCTGAAGTGGATCCTGTACAAATCAGGGAAAAGCAGAATTGCAGGGGCTGAAGTGGATCCTGTGTAAATCAGGGAAAAGCAGAATTGCAGGGGCTGAAGTGGATCCTGTACAAATCAGGGAAAAGCAGAATTGCAGGGGCTGAAGTGGATCCTGTACAAATCAGGGAAAAGCAGAATTGCAGGGGGCTGAAGTGGATCCTGTACAAATCAGGGAAAAGCAGGATTGCAGGGGCTGAAGTGGATCCTGTACAAATCAGGGAAAAGCAGAATTGCAGGGGGCTGAAGTGGATCCTGTACAAATCAGGGAAAAGCAGGATTGCAGGGGGCTGAAGTGGATCCTGTACAAACCAGGGAAAAGCAGAATTGCAGGGGCTGAAGTGGATCCTGTACAAATCAGGGAAAAGCAGAAATGCAGGGGCTGAAGTGGATCCCTGTGTAAATCAGGGAAAAGCAGAATTGCAGGGGCTGAAGTGGATCCTGTGTAAACCAGGGAAAAGCAGAATTGCAAGGGGCTGAAGTGGATCCTGTGCAAATCAGGGAAAAGCAGAATTGCAGGGGCTGAAGTGGATCCTGTGTAAACCAGGGAAAAGCAGAATTGCAGGTGCTGAAGTGAATCCTGTGTAAATCAAGGAAAAGCAGAAATGCAGGGGGCTGAATTGGATCCTGTGCAAATCAAGGAAAAGCAGAATTGCAGGGGCTGAAGTGGATCCTGTACAAACCAGGGAAAAGCAGAATTGCAGGGGGCTGAAGTGGATCCTGTACAAACCAGGGAAAAGCAGAATTGCAGGGGCTGAAGTGGATCCTGTGCAAACCAGGGAAAAGCAGAATTGCAAGGGGCTGAAGTGGATCCCTGTGCAAACCAGGGAAAAGCAGAATTGCAGGGGGCTGAAGGGGCTCAGGAGCAGAGCTGGCTCTGGTGATGTTTGAGTCCCCCTGGATCAGGATCTCAGCAGCCCCCTGGAACTCCTGCTGCTGCACTGAGCATCCCAGAGCAGGAGTGAAATTAAAATGGGAGGGTTGGCAGCAAATTTCCGAGCTTCAGGATGTTTTGTCCTTTGAAATCCACCACAAAACCCCCCAAAGCCTTCAGCACACATTTGATGTGGCATCTCCCACTTGGAAGGAGCCACTTAGAGATATTTATCCCGTGGCTTGTTAAAGCAGCTATAAATAATCCATCAGTGCTGCAGGGATGTCTGGTAATGTTCCTTTATTTATGGGAGGTGTGCTTTGTGTTGGAGCAGGGAGTTTTCCTTAACTCCATAATTCCCAAAGTGCTCTTGTGTGGACTGTAATATCTGACAGATAATGTAGGCTGGAACACAGATCAAGATATAAATTAGCAAAAGTGTGTCCTGAGGCTCCTCTGATAGTACACGCAATGCTTTTCCCCTTAATTATCTTGTCATGATAATTTCCTTTAATTATCTTGCCATAATAAATCCAGGAGGTGAATTAATCTGGAATAGTCACGGAGCAGCACGTGGTTCTGTCAGCTTTGGAGCTGCTGTCAAGGTTTTTGCTGACAAACCAGAATCCCCGTGCTCCCTCAAAGAGCTGTTTGATGTTAATAGTGCCCTATTTTCCTCACATCCCACATTTCTCCGTGACAAAGCCAAAGGCAGAGCGCAGGGAATTGTGCAGTGAGTGGCAGAGCTGTGATTTGGGCTGTGGGAAATCAAACCTGCTGCTTTAAATGGGCCAGAGAAGTTCTGCAAAGCTTTGCTGAGAGAGTTTGCTGTTTGATTTAGAGGCTGTGGGAGTTTTGGAGGCTTTTTTTTGAGGGATAAAAAAACCCAACAAACCACAAAAATACATTTTTATTTCATACAGAGATTTAAGATCCACAGGGGGTGACTGAAGCTGAAGAGAGCAGGGGGTCCCACAGCCCTGGGGTCACAGCAGGACCTGCCTGGGGTGGGTTTTACCTTTGGGGCTGTCTGGGGGGAGAGATTGGGGTGGGAATGGGAATGGCTGAAGGGAATGGCTTTTCCAGGAGGGACAGGGTTAACAACACCCTGAGTGCAGCCAAGGACAGGGCTGGGCTTAACCCTCCTGTCCCTCACCTGAGACGGTGCCAAAGGTTTGGGCAGTGCCCCAAATTCTGTGGGATCGAGGGGAATGTCCCTGGGATGAAGGGAATGTCCCTGGGATAAAGGGAATGTCCATGGGATAAAGGGGAATGTCCCTGGGATAAAGGGGAATGTACCTAGGATAAAGGGGAATGTCCCTGGGATAAAGAGAATGTCCCTGGGATAAAGGGGAATGTCCCTGGGATAAAGAGAATGTCCCTGGGATAAAGGGGAATGTCCCTGGGATAAAGGGGAATGTCCCTGGGATAAAGAGAATGTCCCTGGGATAAAGGGGAATGTCCCTGGGATAAAGGGGAATGTCCCTGGGATAAAGAGAATGTCCCTGGGATAAAGGGGAATGTCCCTGGGATGAAGGGAATGTCCCTGGGATAAAGGGGAATGTCCCTGGGATGAAGGGAATGTCCCTGGGATAAAGGGGAATGTCCCTGGGATAAAGGGAAATGTCCATGGGATAAAGGGGAATGTCCCTGGATAAAGGGGAATGTCCCTGGATAAAGGGGAATGTCCCTGCATAAAGGGGAATGTCCCTGGATAAAGGGGAATGTCCCTGGGGTAAAGGGGAATGTCCATGGATAAAGGGGAATGTCCCTGGGGTAAAGGGGAATGTCCCTGGGATAAAGGGAATGTCCCTGGGATAAAGGGAATGTCCATGGGATAAAGGGGAAAGTCCCTGGGATAAAGGGAATGTCCCTGGATAAAGGGGAATGTACCTGGGATCGAGGGGAATGTCCCTGGGATGAAGGGAATGTCCCTGGATAAAGGGGAATGTCCCTGGATAAAGGGGAATGTCCCTGGATAAAGGGAAATGTCCCTGGATAAAGGGAAATGTCCCTGGGATAAAGGAGAGTGGCTCCTGTCCATGGGATAAAGGGAAAAGTCCTGTGTCCATGGGTAAAAGGGAATGTCCCTGGATAAAGGGGAATGTCCCTGGATAAAGGGAATGTCCCTGGGATGAAGGGGAATGTCCCCTGTCCATGGGATAAAGGGGACAGGCTCGTGTCCATGGATAAAGGGGAAAGACTGTAGGATGAAGGGGAATGTCCTGTGTACCCGGATAAAGGGAGTGTCCCCTGTCCCCAGATCTCGTTGGCAGGGCTCCGGGCAGCCTCGTTAGCAGCGCTGCAGAGCAGAGCTGGGCTATCCCCATCCATCAGGGCTGTGCCTGGCACCCACGGGGAGCTCGGGGAGCTGTGAAATGCAGGGAACAGCAGGGTTGGGATCAATAACTGCAATCACTTCTCCAAACTGGCTGGGCGAGGGCCTGGGGACAATCCTGGGGACAGCCCTGGGTCATTCCCTGGGTCATTCCCTGGGTCATTCCCTGCTGCCCTGGGTGTTTGGGGCTCCTGCACAGCCTGGACACAGCCCTGGGTCATTCCCTGGGTCATTCCCTGCTGTCCTGGGTGTCTGGGGCTCCTGTCCATCCTGGGTCATTCCCTGGGTCATTCCCTGGGTCATTCCCTGCTGCCCTGGGTGTTTGGGGCTCCTGTCCATCCTGTGGACACCTCTGGGTCATTCCCTGCTGCCCCTGGGTGTTTGGGGCTCCTGTCCATGCTGGGGACAGCCCTGGGTCATTCCCTGCTGTCCCTGGGTGTTTGGGGCTCCTGTCCATGCTGGGTCATTCCCTGGGTCATTCCCTGGGTCATTCCCTGGGTCATTCCCTGCTGACCCTGGGTGTTTGGGGCTCCTGTCCATGCTGGGTCATTCCCTGGGTCATTCCCTGGGTCATTCCCTGCTGCCCTGGGTGTCTGGGTCTCTGTGGTCACACCCAGGAGTTCCCAGCTCCTTTCTCTGCAGTTTTTGCCCCTCCAGCCCTGCCTGGCTGGTCCCATCCCCAGAGCTGGCACAGCTGGATGGGGTCACTTTGGAAATCTGGAACAGCAGAGCAGCCTCTCCCAGCAGGAACCACTGCTGGCAAAACTGGAGCCTCAGGAGAGAGAGAAGAAAGCAAAGGAAGGGAAAGCACCAAGGGAAATTTGGATTTGTTGGTTTTCAGGTGTGGGGGAATATAGAGCAAGGATTAGGAGCGAGACAGGGGCACCACAGACCTCACTGTTCTCATCTGAGATTGCACTTTTCCATTTTCTAGGATTATGGCACCTGCTCACCAGCTGCTATTTTTAAACCAGGCTTAGGCAGGAGCTGCAGCTCTGCACATCAGGGAGGGCTGAGCACAGAATGTCACCGTGGTGACACCACAGTGGCAGGAGCAGAGCAGGCAGCTGGCCCTGGAACAGGAGAGGGGGATGCAGCCTCCACAAAACCCCAAAAAATTCACCTTCCCCATGTCAGGAAAATGAATCCACCAACACCATAATTCATGTCCAAAAGGAGCCAGAGGAGCCCTTTTTAATTTATTCCAATAAAGGAGAGGCCATGGGGCATCCCCTGGGCTCTCTCAGATTTTTGGAGGCTCAGCCTCCTTTTTATCCCAATTTCCCTCTCCCTGTCCCCATTGCTGAGGTGCTGGAGAGGCTCAGACTTCCCAAACCCTGATCCCTGAGATTCCCCTCTAAGGCACAACCCTCCCTTTTCATTTTTAATTCTTACAGAATTCATGGGTTTTCCCCATTGCTTCTTTCATCTTCCAATTTATCAGCAAACCTGCAGTTTGTTTGTAAAGGCAAAGATCATTTCCATTCATCAATCAGAGGAATCCATCCCATTGTTTCTCTTCTCTCTCAGTGCTGGTTTGATCAGCAGACCCACAGCTTGTCTGCACAGACAAATCCAACCTTGCTCTCATGGAGAAGGTGCTGCACGCCCAGGGGAACCAGAACTGTGCTCCTGTGGTTGTTTCTGTGCCACAAACTCCATCCTGGTTTAGAGGATCCTCCTCTGCCCTGGCTTCTCTCTCACATTTCAAACCCTTGGGTTTCAGTGCTAAATCCAGGTCAGGTCAGTGCTAAATCCAGGTCAGGTCAGTGCCAGGCTGGGATCAGCCAGGGCACAGGGATGTTCACAGCTGCACAATTCCCTGTGCAGGGATTGCTGGTGTCCAGCTCTCACTGTCACTCTGCAGGCTGCAAGGGAGCCCCAAAGGCAAACTCTGTCCTTTGCTGGCTTGGGGAACTCCTGTGGGGCTCTCCTGGTGGGTTCTGGTCCCAGCTCAGGCACTGCCCCATCCCTGGCACTGTCCAAGGCTTGGGATTCAAATTGTGGGATCTAAAACCCCACTGGAACTGTTGGGACCTTGTGTTTCCTTTCTGCACTGTAAATCTTTAGGATTTGTGTTTTCAGGGCTGAAGGGTTTGCTCTGGACCCAGAGCCCCTGGGGAAGGTGCTGGTGCAGGGTGAGGAAGCTCCCAGCACCTTGGGAATCAGGGAAGTGGGGCCTTGGAAAGGAGAAAACCCTGCAGGGTCACAGAGAGGGAGAGGAGAATTTACAGAGTAAAGGGTTAATTCATTTCAGGGACAGGGAGGGGGTTTAGAGGGAGGGGAGGGGTGGGATTGCCAGAGCTGTGGCTGCCCCTGGATCCCAAGGCCAGGCTGGACATTGGGGCTGGACCCTGGGGACAGTGGGAGGGTCCCTGCATGGAATGGGGTGGGATGGGGGGGATTTAACTCCCTCCCAACCCAAACCTTTCTGTGATTCCCATTTTCTCTGTCTGACCTCACAGCTCCTTTATCCCAAATGTCAGGAGCCCTTTTCCCTGCCATTCCTACCCAAGGATGAATTGTGTGGGCAGCTCTGAGCCCAGAGTGTGGGAGCAGTGGTGATGCAGCTGAGGGGTCCCAGCTGTCCTGGGGTACCTGGGCCAGGACTGGCAGCGATCCCAGCAGGGCTGGAGAGCTCCAGGACAGTCTGGATGCAGGGTGGGATTGCTGGGGGATGTGCAGGGACAGGGATGGGACCCCACAATCCCTGAGGATCCCAGCTCAGATGTTCCATGATCCCATGAAATGATGGAATGTTGCTGTTCCTGACACACATTCTGTGTCTCACTCTTGTTTTCCAATGGCTAAAGAGCAAATCATAAAGATTGTAGTGTTGAAGGAATAAAAAATCTGCTCAGAACCCAGCCATGGTAACAAAACTCTTGACTCCTCGTGTTGTTCCATCACCCTTCCTGCTAATGGAAAACCTTTAATTCTTTGGATGAGCCTCACTCCTGTGGGATCCAGGCATGTGAAGCTCCTGCTCTTCACCCTCCTGTCCTCCCTGCACGTGGGAGAACGTTTCTGGTGTGGTTTTCTCCTTATTTCATTTTAAATAAGCGAAACCCCTCATTGACAGTGGTTCCTAAGCAACAAAGTACAGGGGGAGGGAGCCAAACCAGCACCAGGAGATGTTTCCTCTGGAGCTTTGGGAGATGCTGGATGCTCCTCTGGAGCCCCTGGCAGGGAGCTGCTCTGCAACCTGCAGCTCCTCAGCATTGCATTTCAATTTTTTTTCCCTTTCTGGCTCTCTCTGAGCCCTGGGGAGGGGCTGGAGTTTGGCTCCTGTCACACTGAGCAGTGGGAATGTGGCTCAGTGGTATTTCCAGGCATTCCCACAGCTCCTGAGCCGTGTCCAGCCCTGGAGGGGACAGTGCCAATGTCCCCGAGGTCACACAGCCACAGCACTGGCCCCAGCTGGGGCTCCTCACTCCCCAGCTATGCAGGTTCAGCTCATGGATTTTCCTCTCTCTTTATTTTATTATTTTTTTCTCAGTGTTGAATTTTCACATTTTCATTTTCAGGGCTGTAATGGTTCCAGAGAAAGCAGCTTTTCCCCAAAGTGTCACACTCCATTAGATTTTTTTTTTTTTTTTTTTTTTTAAATACTGTTTTCCCCCTTCTTTTCCCTCTGCATTCTCTCTTTGCCATCAGGAGCTGGGATGGTGCCTGGAAGGATTCTCTGTGTTAGAGCAGTGGTGTCATGTCAGGGAGAATTCTTTGTTTCCACCAGCCTGTCAGGCTGCTATGAAATGTTTTATACCCTTATTCTATTTGTGTTTCTGCCTGGCAAGTGCTTCCTGAGCAATGGAATTGTGGTACTGAAGGTGTGAATCTGATTTTTGTTTTTGAGTTTTTGTGAGTTTGTTTTCCCATGGATGTTTTGTAGCTCATAAAGGGGTGAGGGGAAGAGCCAGGTGCTTCCCACAGGTCTCCTTTCCAGCCCTTGCTCATTTTGAGACAGATTTGGCTCAAATTGTTCCATGCCCAGTGGAGAAAATGCTCTTTTTTTTTTTTCTTGGTTTTTTTTTGTTTTGTTTGTTTTTTTTTTTGTTGTTGGGTTTTTTTTTTTGTTTTTTGCCTTATGGAGGGTTTAATCACTAATTCCCCCAGTTCCCCTGCTCTGTCTGGTTTATGGTGTGGGACTTCATTGCCCAGTAAAGCCCAGCTGTGGGGTTCTGTCCTGAGCTCAGAGTGCTGCAGCTGCTCCTGGGCTTGTTTGGGTTTTACCAACACAGAAAACACTTGGACAGGCCAGAAATGAAATTCTCATTTTCTCTTCCGTTTCAGCCCTTGCAGACTCAACAGAGCAGGAACAGAATCCCAGAATGGGTTGGAATGACCTCAAATCCCACCCCTGGATGGGCAGGGACCCCTCCCACTGTCCCCAGTGTCCAACCTTGGGCATTCCAGGGATCCAGGGGCAGCCACAGCTGCTCTGGGAGTCCAGCCCAGCCAGGAATTCCCAATTCCCAACATCCCACCCATCCCTGCCCTGTGGCAGTGAAGCCATTCCTTGTCCTGTCCTGTGGGACCCCAGGTCACTGAGAATTTCAGACTTTCTGTGCTGACCCCAGGAGAACTCTGCATTTAACCTGAGGCTGTGGAGAAGCTTCCAGAATGGAATGACAGAACTGGGATTGTGGGTATGCAGTTTGGATGGAAGTGTGTGATGTCACACGGGGAAAACACAGAGTTTGAGGGTTTAGAATATTGTAACAGATGGAAAGCAAGGTGGAGGCTTTATTGTCCTTCTGCTTCACCTTCTTCTCCATGGGCTTGGGTGATGCTGTGGGATTGGATAGAAAAATCTGCACTGAGGGCCAGGGGTGGTTGGTTATTGGGTTAAAAATAAAAATAATTTAGGTGTCCATTCCTAACTGGGCAGTTTACCCCCAAAAGGCCTTGCAGAGAGAGGTACAGCTCCATTTTTAGTTTGTTAGCTTGAGGTGCTGCAGAAATCACGGTGTGTGAAACTGTAATAGAAATACTAATAAACATCTGAGTCTGAACAAGAAATACCAGTTTGCTCATTTAATCCCTGGAGAAAAGAAGATAAAACACAACACTGTCCCTCCATCCTGTCCCAGCCCCTCTCAGCTCTCCTGGAGAAAAGAAGATAAAACACAACACTGTCCATGCCTGTCCCAGCCCCTCTCAGCTCTCCTGGAGAAAATAAGATAAACCACGACACTGTCCCTCCATCCCTGTCCCCAGCCCCTCTCAGCTCTCCTGGATCCCTCTCCTCCCCAGGGAACATTCCCAGCTCTCCAGAGCAGAGCACCAGCAGGGTGAGGAGTCCTCAGGGATGTTTTTTGGTGCCCTCAGGAGCTGGGGCTCTTCCCTTGAGCTCCCTGAGGAGCCCCCAGAGCTGGGCTGTGGCTGCAATCCCAGCTCTGGTTAAACTCTGCCGTGTCCCCAGCTGGGCACACCCCAATGTGCACCATGAGCTGGGGACAGAATGGGCTCAGCAGAAGGGAGAGGAGGGGAATCAGGGATCTGGGGTGGTGTGAGACCAGGGGTCACTGGGAGGGCACATGGAAATGGGAACTGATGGCAAACAACTGCCTGGCAGGCAAAACTTCTGCTAGAAGGGCATGACATGTTGTTGGCTTTTTGAAACTATTGGGATAAATGCTATATCTATAATGTTAAAATAGCTTTTCTGTATGACTATAAGCTCTTTTTTTCTTTTCTTCTAATAGCAAAAGTTAAACATAAGTTTTTTTTAAGATAGTATGGTTAAACTACCCACTTAGTTAAAATAACAACCTGTAAACGTGTAATAAAAACCCTACAACTGACACAACAATTATCAACACTCATCAACTGCAAAAAGCCAGAACCACCACCCAAATTAAAAAATAATAATAAAAAAAAATTAAAACCACAAGCCAAAAAACATGCATGCTCTAAAAAGGCAGACCCAAGGAATAACCATTCTAAATAGTTCCCAAAAATTTTAACTATGCAAAAAAACCCTATAAATATGCAACAGGTTGATGTACTGTAAAGTGTATTTAAAAGAGCATTCCCAAAACAATTGTCTGCTCTTTACAGCTCACCAAGCACCAAATTTTAACCCTTTGCTTTCTGTGTGTCTCCTATTGTCTTTTAATTAAACCTTTTAAATTTTACCAAAGCAGTAAATCGTGTTTTTCACCCTTGTGGTCCCTGAGCCTGGGAGAGGTCCCTGGCTGATTCCTGTGGCTGTGTGCCCAGTTCAGGACGTTCCAGGGCTCACCCATGGGAGCGGGAGGTTGTGCAGATGCTCATCCTGGGAGTTAATTCCTGAGCCCTGAGTGGGATTGTTGGGAGGCAGAGGAAAGTTCAGGCTGCTAATGAGCGGCTTTTTCCAGCCCAGTAAAGCGGCTGACACGGAACGTGGGCAGCTCAGCAGGATAATTAACCCCGAATCTGTGTTTGCAACCAGCAGCTCTCCCTGGAGCCTCCTGCCCTGACCACCCTGGGCATTAATTCCTGTAAACTTCGGGTTTGCTGGGATTTACAGCAGGGCTTTGTGGATAAAGGGGGTTTGTGAACAAGGCTTCCATTGTGATGTGAGCTGTTAGTTAAAAAATGTAATGATTATAGAATCTTGTGACTCAGGAAATGGTTTGGGATGGAAGGGACTTTGGGGATCATCCAGTTCCAACCCATTATCTTGAATTTTGGGTAGTGCTCCTTAAATCCGACAGTCAAACAGAATTCCTGCTGCCTGGGGGTTTCCCTGCCCTGTCCCCACTGTGCAGGTGTGTCCATCATTTCACCTTTTGTTCAGGACTCACAGAAACCTGGAGATAAACCCCGAGGTGCCAGGGGTGCAGGAGCAGCAGGGAAAGCTACTGGGAGCTCTGTGCCTATGCCAGGGAGAGCTCCAAAATATCCAGTCTCTCATTATTTCTGCCAGGGGATGCAGAGCAAAGGGGAGAGGGGCTTTTCCCCAGGGAGAGGAGTGACAGGACAAGGGGGAATCAGTGGGATCCAGCTGAAGGAGGGCAGGGATGGGTGGGATGTTGGGAATTGGGAATTCCTGGCTGGGCTGGAATTGCCAGAGCAGCTGTGGCTGCCCCTGGATCCCTGGAATGTCCCAGGCCAGGCTGGACACTGGGGTTTGGGACACCCTGGGACAGTGGGAGGGGTCCCTGCCCATCCAGGGGTGCTTTGGGATGAGATTTGGGGTCCTTTCCAGCTGGATGTGCCAGCCTGGAGCAGCTGCAGCCCTGCAGAGCCTGGGTTGGGAATGGGCTGGGGGCTCAGAGCCCCGGGTGTGCAGGGCTGGGAGGACACACGGACAGAGGGACAGACAGGAGCCTGCCCCTGGCCCTGGCTGGAATCCCCTGGGATGCAGAGCTGGGGGAGGTGGCTGAGACCTGCAGAGTGCAGGGACTCACCTGGATTATCCTGCAGAGTGCAGGGTCTCACCTGGATCATTCTGCAGGGTCTCACCTGGATTATCCAGCAGGGTCTCACCTGGATCATCCTGCAGGGTCTCACCTGGATTATCTTGCAGGGTCTCACCCTGATCCCCCTGCAGGGTCTCACCTGGATTATCCTGCAGGGTCTCACCTGGATTATCCTGCAGGGTCTCACCCTGATCCCCCTGCAGGGTCTCACCTGGATCCCCCTGCAGGGTCTCACCTGGATTATCCAGCAGGGTCTCACCCTGATCCCCCTGCAGGGTCTCACCTGGATCATCCTGCAGGGTCTCTCTCACCTGATCCCCCTGCAGGGTCCTACCTGGATTATCCTGCAGGGTCTCACCTGGATTATCCTGCAGAGCCTCACCTGGATTATCCAGCAGGATCTCACCTGGATCCCCCTGCAGGGTCTCACCTGGATTATCCTGCAGGGTCTCACCTGGATCCCCCTGCAGGATCTCACCTGGGTTATCCTGCAAGGTCTCACCTGGATTATACTGCAGAACCTCACCTGGATCATCCTGCAGGGTCTCACCTGATCCCCCTGCAGGGTCTCACCTGGATTATCCTGCAGGGTCTCACCTGGATTATCCTGCAGGGTCTCTCTCACCTGGATCCCCCTGCAGCCCCTCACCTTTGCAGCTCAGGCAGTGCCTCCTTCCCAGTGGATTCCCTTCCCACGAGCTCTTTCCCTTTCCAGGATTATTTTCCATATCACAGCTGCTCTCAGCAATGGCTGCACCTTCCCCAGCTTTGCTTTTCCCAACCCTCTCAGTGCCACCACCACCACAAACAATTTCTCATTTTTATTGAAGACAATCTTTAAATGTATTTTTTTTTCTTATTTATTTGCTCACAGGGTGCACACTGAGTAAAGGTTTTTGCTGCAGACCCAATCTTTATTTTTTATTCCTAAGAATTCTGGCTAGCAATTCAAAAGTGGTAGAAGGAATATTTCTTACTTCTCTTACAATCATGGAATATTTTGCCTTGGAAAGATCTTTAAAGGCCATCTAGTCCAACCCCTTGCCACGGGCAGGGATGGTTTTTATGAGATTCACACAGAATTGTGTTAGTGAAATAAGTTTCCCTTATTTTCCTTTCCTGCCATTCTGTTGTCTGCTGCAAATCTGATCAGCGCTGATTTTCTGCTTCCCTCCCAGGCCCTGATTAAATCTCTCAGCAGCCCGGAGCTGCCCATCAGCTCCTGCAGGGCCGGGGCTGCTCCCAGCCGGAGCCCAATCACCGAGACAGCGTTAATTGTTTAAAGACCGGCTATTGATTGGCGCTTTTTCTGTTCCTCAGTTAGGACAGTGTGTGCTGTTGGTAGAGCTGAGCAGATGCTGTCAGTGCCATTCCCTGTCAGAGGCTGTGCCCCCTAAAATCAGGGAATGCATTATTGGTGCATCCTTCATTCGGGATTTATTCTCTTGTTCTTTATTCACCATCATTATTTAGCTCTATTTTTACCCTTTCCATTACTTGAATCAATTTTTTTCTCAGATCAGCAACAAACGATATTTTCTAGACAATCCTTTCCCCGTCCTTTTTAAAATACTGAAGGAAGGTCCCTTTTCTTCCCATCTTTCTGATTTCCCTGCAGTTCCATTTCCCAGCTATTCCCTTGCAGTTCCAATGCCCTTTATTTCCAGGGCTGCTGTCGAG
Organism: Catharus ustulatus; assembly: GCF_009819885.2. NCBI lineage: Eukaryota > Metazoa > Chordata > Aves > Passeriformes > Turdidae > Catharus > Catharus ustulatus. The sequence continues at coordinate 668,064 of NC_046226.1, read as the reverse complement.
CACCTTCTCAGAAACAAGGAAGAAAAGCAGCGTTAGCAGTTAATGCTGCACCTGGCATGAGAACACTTCTCTCCCTTCCAACACTGAGGAGAAATCCAGAGTAATCCTATTTTTGGCCTGGCTGATAATTGCACTCTTTCTGGCTGCATGTTAATGAAGAGCGTTTTCAACATCCCTAATGAATTTTTATCAACAAGCACAAGGGGTTGTGTCTGCTGGCAGGGCTTTGCTGGCTGTGTCAGAGCTCCTCACAATTCCTGGGTTTATACAGATTTTTGTATTTTCCTTTCCTTGTGCAGAGAGCAGGGCTGGTGTCTTGGCTGAGAGACTTTGGGGCACAAATAAAGCTCTTTTTGAGGAGGTTCTTAATTGTGATTCCAGGCTTCACCCCTGGCAGTGCCCAAGGCCAGGTTGGATATTGGGGTTGGAACAGGATGGGAGAGTGGGATGGGATAATGGGATGGGATGGGATGGGATGGGATGGGATAATGGGATGGGATGGGATGATGGGATGGGATGGGATGGGATGGGATGGGATGGGATGGGATGATGGGATGGGATAATTGGATACAGGGATGGGATACAGGGATGGGATACAGGGATGGGATGGGATAATGGGATGGGATGGGCAGTGGGATGGGATGGGATAATGGGATGGGATGATGGGATGGGATGGGATGGGATGATGGGATGGGATGGGATACAGGGATGGGATGGGATGGGATACAGGGATGGGATGGGATAATGGGATGGAATGGGACGGGATGATGGGATGGGATGGGACGATGGGATGGGATAATGGGATGGGATGGGATGGGATGGGATGGGATAATGGGATGGGATGGGATAATGGGATAATGGGATGGGATGGGATAATGGGATAATGGGATGGGATGGGATAATGGGATACAGGGATGGGATGGGATAATGGGATGGGATGAGATGGGATAGGATGGGATGATGGGATGGGATGGGATAATGGGATGGGATGGGATGGGCAGTGCTGTGCCATCGAAGCAGGGCTGTGGGATGGACAGGACAGGGAAGTGTGATGGGATGGGATGGGATGGACAGGGCACTGCTGTGGGATGGACAGGGCACTGCTATGGGGTAGGCAGGGCACTGCTGTGCCATCCAGGCTGGCAGGGGAGGTGCCCTCTGCCCCGGGCTGCTGCAGGAATCAGGCAGAGCAAGGCATCAATATTCCCTTTATTTCACCCAGCACTCCTCAATGGCATTTGATGAGCAGATGAACATCACAAACCAATTAAGAACAAGAGATCTCATCTGGCTTTTTGCTGCCTGAGGTGGAGAATTAAAGTCATTTTAGATCCACTTGATTCCAGCTTTCCAGAGCAGGTGGCTTTTGAAAATACTTTATTTTTTTTCTAGGTGCACATACAATAATGCTGGGCTGGGGGTGCCTGGGGCACCCCTGGAGAGACACAGGACGTGGAATTGGGGTGTGGGGAGAGCCCAGCCCTGGCCCTGCTTCCCTTGTGCCCTCCTGCCTGAGCCCAGCCAGCACTCCCAGCACATCCATGGGTGGGATACAACACCTTGTTTCACCTCTCTCCAAAGGTTTTTCCCAAAATTTGCCTTTCCAGTGCCTCTTTACTGTATCTGAGCCAAAATTCCCTGAAAAGATCGAGCAGAGGCTGCAGCAAAGCCAGATAATGACACTCACGGTGTAGCTCAGCCAGGGGTGAGAAATAACTTCCCAGTTCCATGAATTCAAAGTTCTTCTCAACCAGACAACCACCTCAATATATTACATGTTTTTTGACTGGTGAAATGTTTTCCAAGCAAGAAAAAATTTAGTTTGTGCCTGAAACTACAGCTGGAAGTTTGGAATGCAATTCCAAACCCGAGCCTGCAAAGAAAGGGTGGACTCTGAAATAATTTCTGAGATAAAGGATTGTGTGGTGTGAGGTTAAATAGCTGTGAGGTTTGTGATCACCTGTGCTCCTGCACCTTCTGGCACAGGAACATGGACTGGGACAAAAAATATGCTTTTAAAATTAACCAGAAGTTAAGCAAAATTAACCAGAGATTAAGCAAAATGAAATGAAGCCCCATATTGTTTCTGAAGCTGCCTCTGAAGGAAAAGGGATGAGATGTTTGTAATTGAGGATGTGCTGGAGCCTCTCCCCAGGTGATTCCTGAATGTTGTCGTGTACAGGAGAAATTCGTGTTAGTGCTGATGATAATAGACCTGCAGAGCAGTAAATGGATTTCTGTGCTATTTTCCACCTGAAAGGATGACCCTTAAATTCAACACCCCGAACAGCGAGATGGTTATTGGAAAAGAGGGATAAGGAGGTGCTTCTGCTGCACAGCAGAAAATAGATGATTTAGGGGAAGCTTTCCAGGGCAGAGCTTCAGCCTGGCTGCCTGTGGGGCTGGGGAAGATTTGGCCCCTGGGAGAGCCCTGTGGCCAGGCTGTGCTGGGTGGAGCAGGGATGGGGAGTTGGGGAGGATGAAACAGGGAAACCTTATCAATGTGATTGCCTGGAAAAGGATTCTGAGAATATGGAAACCATGAGTGAGATTGAAATGAAAGCCATCTCTGAGATACCAAACCTTGGTTACTGAATAACTAGAAAACAATAGGATGGCCAGCTGAAAGTAATCCCCTCTGGAGTGAACAATTCCCTCTGGAGTGAACAATCCCCTCTGGAGTGAACAATTCCCTCTGGATTGAACAATTCCCTCTGGAGTGAACAATTCCCTCTGGATTGAACAATTCCCTCTGGAGTGAACAATTCCCTCTGGACTGAACAATTCCCTCTGCTTGCAGACAGCCCAAGGGTCAGAGCAGACCCTGCTGGCCTGGCAGAGGGGCCCAAAGAGGAGTTTTTAAAGTGTAACACAGCATGGTAATGCAATGATTCTCACAGGTTGTGTGTAAATGCTATAAGATTTGTATCTTGTATTAGATTGGTTGGTGGAAATTAAAATATTCAGCACAGAAGAAGATTTATTGTGTTGTAATGGGAACCTGGCTCTCTTTCTCTTGGCTTTTCCTTTTACCACGCTCTTCCCTCTCCCTCTCTCACCCCTTTCTCTCACCCCTTGCTCTCTCCCTGCCCTGCTCTGATCTGTGGCTGCAGCTCCAGGCTGGGCCCTTCTGCAACAAACACAAATTCCAAAACCTGGCTTTAGAGATCTCTGTGTCTGTCCCAACCATCCATCCTGCCGCCTAAAGCCTCTCACAGTCTCCTGCAATGGGGACCCTGCCCTGAGCTCTGGGGCAGCTCTGGGGCTCAGGGCAGGGAATCTGGGGTGGGAATGGCACAGAAGGCAGAGCACAGAGGTGTGGAACGGGTGGAACTGGGCTGGGTTTGGGTCCCCTCACCTCTTCTGGCATCTCTGTGATTTGTATGGACCAAACCCTCGGGGCTCCTCGGGTGCCAGAGCGGGTCCAGGGCAGGGAATGGAGCTGGGAAGGGGCTGAGGGAGCTGGGAAGGGGCTGGAGAATCCCTGAGGGAGCTGGGAAGGGGCTGGAGAATCCCTGAGGGAACTGGGAAGGGGCTGGAGAATCCCTGAGGGAGCTGGGAAGGGGCTGGAGAATCCCTGAGGGAGCTGGGAAGGGGCTGGAGAATCCCTGAGGGAGCTGGGAGGGCTCAGCCTGGAGCAAAGGAGGCTCAGGGGGCCCTTGTGGCTCTGCACAAGTCCCTGCCAGGAGGGGACACCGGGGGGATTTGGGATCTGCTCCAGGAACAGGGACAGGAGCAGAGGGAACAGCTCAGGCTGGGCAGGGCAGGCTCAGGGTGGGCACAGCAGGAATTTCCCCATGGAAAGGGGGATCAGGGGTTGGATTCCCATCCCTGCAGGGATTTACAGCCCTGTGGAGGTGGCACTCGGGCAGTGTTGGGAGCAGCTGAATTTTTCAGGATTTTTCCAGCCTGTTCTGTGATTCCCTGATTCCCCAAAGCTCTGCTGCCACTCCAGAGCTGCTGCTGCAGCCTCACAAGTCACAGCCTGGGTGCTGAACAGCCCAAAGCCCCTCCTGGCACCCAGAGGTGACAGCTGTGGCTGCTGTGGCTGCTGTGGCTGCAGAAGGTGACAAGGACACACATTCCGAAGGTGACAAGGACACACATTCCAAGGGTGACAAGGACACACATTCCAAGGGTGACAAGGACACACATTCCGAAGGTGACAAGGACACACATTCTGAAGGTGACAAGGACACACATTCCGAAGGTGACAAGGACACACATTCCGAAGGTGACAAGGACACATTCCATGTCCTGGCAGGGACTCTCAGTCCCCAGATCTGAGCAGCAGCCCCTTCCTCTGCAGAGATCAGAGCAAACCAGAGGCTCTGGAGCTGCTCCTTGGGGAATGCCGTGGAGCTGAGCTCCAGCACCACCCACCCTCAGGAGATTGGTCCAACACTGTTTTATTCCAAGAAATCTCTTTTCCTGCTCTCTCCCATCATCCACCTGCTCAGAGCTCCCTCATTAAGGAGCTGCAGGGAAAACGAGGAGAGGATGTTTTATTCCACAAGTTCCTTGCTGCAGCAGCTCATCATATACATTAAATAAATATTAAATGGCAGTAATTACTTAGCTCTGACTCAGTATATCAAACATAAAATACTCATCTACACAGAAGCACCTCAGTGTTCTTTCTCTGCCTAATTGATTCATTTACTAAATCCATTAAGAAGAACTTGAAAGGACACTTGGATTGCAGGAGGAAGGAGAGTGCCAGGGGAGGGGGAAAGTGGGAGATTTCACCTCCAATGAAAATTTAAAGCTCAGTCCAGGCAGCCAAACCTGACAGTTATTCATGTCAAAACTCACATAATAAAATAATGGAATTGGGCAATGGGAACTCCCAAGGTTTGCCCTTCTGCTCCCACAGGCTGAAAATCAAAATCCCCTGGCAGAGCTGCTTGGTGTGGAGGCTGGAAATGCAGCAATGGGGACATTCTGTAGTGTCAGCTGTCACCTCCCTTGTGGGATTTCCTCTCTGTGCTGATGTTCTCCTTGGAGGTGGCAGGCAGGAGCAGGAAACCTCTGCAGCAGGTGTTGGATTTTCACCCCAGAGCTTCTCCTGTGCTTTGCTTCATCAGCTTTGGTCATGAGCAAAGGCTGAGCTGGGCAGGTTCTGCTCCTGGGGCGTGGAGCAGGGCCAGGGCCAGGCTGGGACTGAGCCTGGGGTCAGGGCCAGGCTGGGACTGAGCCTGGGGTCAGGATCAGGCTGGGACTGAGCCTGGGCTCAGGATCAGCTCCAGGCCCCACACAGGGCTCAGCACATGGCAAGCTGAGCTTTGTGAGCTGAGCAGGGGACCCAGCCCAGGCTCTGCTGCTCTCAACCCTCAGAGTGACTGAAACACCTCATCTTCAATGCAATAGACTTTTGGGCTTGCTTTGGATTATTCTTTGTTGCATTAATGTAGTTTTATAGTCCTGCTTGTGAGGTTTTATTCCAAATTATACTGAGAACTCCGCAGTTCTATTTCCCTATTTCAGTTTTTAGGGCTGCTTTTGCTTCCTGAGATAGAAATACTTCAGGGATCATGTTCTGTCCATGATGAACACCAGATTTTGGGAATTCTTTGGCAGACAGTGTTGAATTAAAAGGGTCCATCTGGCACCAGCCCTGGGAGCATCCTGTGGACTTGTTCCAGGTCCTGCTCATGCTCAGGCCCTGTCCTGAGGCAGCTCTGCAGGTGAGGTCTCACCTGAGCAAGGCAGAGGGGCAGAACCCCCCCTGAACAAATCCCAGGGTCCAATTAACAAATTAAACCACACAGAGATGAGGTAAGGACAGAGAGAGGAGGAGCAGTGGGGTGAGCGTTCCAGAAGTTCCTGTGATTGCTGCAGCTGCCCTGAGCAGAGCCTGGAATGTGCAGGAGCAGCGATGGGGCTGCAGGAGCAGGGATGGGGCTGCAGGAGGATGGATGGTGCTGCAGGGGCAGGGATGGGGCTGCAGGTGCAGGGATGGTGGATGCAGGAGCAGGGATGGTGCTGCAGGTGCAGGGATGGTGCTGCAGGAGCAGGGATGGGGCTGCAGGTGCAGGGATGGTGCTGCAGGAGCAGGGATGGGGCTGCAGGAGCAGGGATGGTGCTGCAGGAGCAGGGATGGTGCTGCAGGAGCAGGGATGGGGCTGCAGGAGCAGGGATGGTGGATGCAGGAGCAGGAGGATGGATGGTGCTGCAGGAGGAAGGATGCTGGCTGCAGGAGCAGGGATGGTGGATGCAGGAGCTGCCTGGGGCTGCAGGAGCAGGGAGGGTGGATACAGGAACAGGGATGGGGCTGCAGGAGCAGGGATGGGGCTGCAGGAGCTGTCTGGGGCTGCAGGAGCTGCCTGGGGCTGAAGGAGCAGCCTGGGGCTGCACCCACTGCAGCAGGAGAGCAGAGCTCAGACCCCTCTCATTACTGGACCCCGAGTGCTGCAGAGATAATTAGTGCCACCCATTAGGGCTGGCAGTAACTGCAGCAGTAACTCAGAGGCAGTGAGGCATTACCTGGCCGGGTCAAAGCCCACCTGGGTGTTTGTGGCTCTGTCCAGCTCCCTTTACATCCTGCTGAGGATGGGAGTGGTGATCCTTTGGGATCGGTGATCCTTTGGGAGCGGGGCTGGCAGCGCTCCCAGTCCCGCATCCTTTGGGATCGGGGCTGCTCTCCCCAGGATGGGCTGGAGGGGTGAGGAGGGCACAGGGACACGGAGGGAGCTGCCCTGCTGTCCCCGGGCCAGCTCTGGTCCCTCCCTTGGGGCAGCTCTGAGATCTGGGCTGGTGCTGCTCCCACCCCGGTTTAATTCCTCTACAATTCAAACTGTGAGGAGCTCACAAATACTGATTTCTCCTTCATGTGACCGACCAAAGCTGGACCTTAGGCCCGGCTCTTTCTCCACACTGCTCTAATCCCCTCTCAGAGAACACTCCCGGCTCTGGAGGAGCATCCCTGCACTCCCAGTGGGAACTGGGGACATCCCAAGTTACACAAACCAGGAATTCTCTGCAGGCAGAACATTCCTGGGAAGCACCAGGATTTGGAGACAAATTTCCTCATTTCAAACAATTCTCTTCCCCTTTCAAGGCAATGCAGCATTTCAGGCTCCAGAGTGGTGCAGTTGAAAAGTCTGCTTTTAAAATTTGTTTTTAAAAAGTTCCAGCCTCAAATCCAAGCTTGCAAAGCAGGGAGAGGAGGCAGAGCAGCTGCTGATACTGATTGTTTTTGTTGTTTGATGAGACATTTCCTTCCCTCCCCTCCAGCTCCTGTCTTCAGCTCGTCTGAGCACACAGCGTGGCTTTACAACGCACCTCCGAGTATGAAAGGCTTGTCAGTAATTAAATTAAATTAAAATAACATGAAATGCTCACATGGCCCTGTCACCAGGATCACCTCCCTGAGCACTGACAGGGCAGGCACCGGGGAGGGGTTGAAAGGCTGTTTAAATGTTTCCATGGGGTTTTTCCATGGTTTTCCCATGGGTTTTCCATGGGTTTCCATGGGGTTTTCCATGGGGTTTTTTTATGGGTTTCCATGGGTTTTCCATGAGGTTTTTTTTATGGGTTTCCATGGGTTTTTCCATGAGGTTTTTCCATGGGTTTTTCCATGAGGTTTTTTCCATAGGTTTCCATGGGTTTTCCATGGGTTTCCATGGGTTTTTCCATGGGGTTTTCCATGGGTTTTCCATGAGGTTTTTCCATGGGTTTCCATGGGTTTCCATGGGTTTTCCGTGGGTTTCCCATGGGTTTCCATGGGATTTCCATGGGTTTCCATGGGGTTTTTCCATGGGTTTTCCACAGGTTTCCGTGGTTTTCCATGGGTTTTTCAATGGGTCTCCATGGGGTTTCCATGGGGTTTCCATGGGTTTTCATGGGTTTCCGTGGGTTTTCCATGAGGTTTTTCCATAGGTTTCCATGGGTTTTCCATGGGATTTTCCATGGGTTTTCCGTGGGTTTTCCATGGGTTTTCATGGGTTTCCCATGGGTTTCCATGGGGTTTTTCCATGGGTTTTCCATGGGTTTCCATGGGTTTCCATGGGGTTTTCCATGGGGTTTCCATGGGGTTTCCATGGCTTTTCCATGGGGTTTTCCATAGGGTTTCCATGGGTTATCCATGGGTTTCCTTGGATTTTCCATGAGGTTTTTCCATAGGTATCCATGGGTTTTCCATGAGGTTTTTCCATAGGTTTCCATGGGTTTCCATGGGTTTCCATGGGTTTCCATGGGGTTTTCCATGGGGCTTTCCATGGGTTCCATAGATTTTCCATGGGGTTTTTCCATGAGTTTTCCATGGATTTCCATGGGGTTTCCCATGGGGTTTCCATGGGTTTCCATGGGTTTCCATGGGGGTTTCCATGGGTTTCCATAGGTTTCCCCTGGGGTTTTTCCATGGGTTTTCCATGGCTTTTCCATGGGGTTTCCCATGGCTTTTCCATGGCTTTTCTATGGCTTTTCCATGGGGCTTTTCCATGGGTTTCCATGGGTTTTCCATGGATTTCCACAGGGCTTTTCCATGCAGTTTCCATAGGTTTTCTGTGGGTTTTCCATGGGTTTTCCGTGGGTTTCCATGGGTTTTTCCATGGATTTCCATGGGTTTCCATGGGATTTTCCATGGGGTTTCCATGGATTTCCATGGGGTTTCCATGGGTTTTCCATGGATTTCCATGGGTTTCCATGGGGTTTTCCATGGGTTTTCCATGGGTTTTCCATGGGTTTTCCATGAGGTTTTTCCATGGGTTTTCATGGGCTTTACATGGGTTTTCCATGGGTTTCCATAGGGTTTCCATGAGGTTTTTCCATGGGTTTTCATGGGTTTTCTATGGATTTCCACAGGGCTTTTCCATGGAGTTTCCATGGGTTTCCATGGATTTCCATGGGTTTCCATGGGGTTTCCCATGGGTTTTCCATGGGTTTCCATGGGATTTTCATGGGTTTCCATGGGTTTCCATGAGCTTTCCATGGGGCTTTCCATGGGTTCCATAGGTTTCCCCTGGGGTTTTTCCATGGGTTTTCCATGGGTTTTCCATGGGTTTTCCATGGGGTTTCCCATGGCTTTTCCATGGCTTTTCCATGGGGTTTTTCCATGGGATTTTCCATGGGTTTTCCATGGATTTCCACAGGGCTTTTCCATGCAGTTTCCATGGGTTTTCCGTGGGTTTTCCATGGAGTTTTCCATGGGCTTTTCCATGGGTTTCCATGGGATTTTCATGGGGTTTTCCATGGTTTTCCCGTGGGTTTTGCATGGGGTTTTTCCATGGGTTTTACATGGGTTTCCGTGGGTTTCCATGGGTTTTTCAATGGGTCTCCATGGGGTTTCCATGGGGTTTCCATGGGGTTTCCGTGGTTTTCCATGGGTTTTCCATGGGATTTTCATGGGGTTTTCTATGGGTTTCCATGGGTTTTCCATGAGTTTTCCATGGGATTTTCCATGGGTTTTCCATGGGTTTCCGTGGGGTTTCCATGGGGTTTCCATGGTTTTCCATGGGTTTTCCATGGGGTTTCCATGGTTTTCCATGGGGTTTCCATGGGTTTCCATGGGTTTTCCATGGGTTTTCTGTGGGTTTCCATGGGTTTTCCATGGGGTTTCCATGGTTTTCCATGGGGTTTCCATGGGGTTTCCATGGGTTTTCCATGGGTTTTCCATGGTTTTCCATGGGGTTTCCATGGGTTTCCATGTGTTTTCCATGGGTTTTCTGTGGGTTTCCATGGTTTTCCATGGGTTTCCATGGGATTTTCCATGGGTTTCCATGTGTTTCCACGGGTTTTCCATGTCTGCACGAGTAAGGTGCTCCTGTTGGAGAGCATGAAGTTGCTTCTTCCCATCCCTCACCCCTCCCAGGGCTGTCCCTTCCCCTCCCTCAGCCTATGGAACACTGCCAGAGGGCAGGGATGGGTGGGATGTTGGGAATTGGGAATTCCTGGCTGGGCTGGAATTGCCAGAGCAGCTGTGGCTGCCCCTGGATCCCTGGCAGTGCCCAAGGCCAGGTTGGATATTGGGGCAGTGGGAGGTGTCCCTGCCATGGCAGGGGTGGCTCTGGGGGGGAACTGAGGTCTCTCCCAACCCAGACCACTCTGGATTCCTGGGATCCCTCACCTCAGCTCCAGCAGGTGCTTTTTGCTTTGCCTGGCTCTGCACTCTCAGTCTGCTGCTGGTGAAACGTGTGGCTGGGGGTGGTGCCCAGGGAAGCCCCACTGGCCCTCACCTGATTTCTCCAAGCCTCATTCCAGGCTGTTGGGAGGGTAAAGGACACAGAGGGGCTTTTCTCCTGGGACATCCATCCATGGGCACACAAGGCTTTCCTCCCTCTGGCAGCAGAACTCGGGTGGGCTGAAGGGAACAGGTGGTGACAGCTCCGTTTGTGAGTGTGAGAGGGACACAGCCATGGCAGTGCCACAACTGTGAGAGGGACACAGCCATGGGAGAGCCATAACTGGAAATGTCACAGCCATGGGAGTGCCACAACTGAGGAAATGTCACAGCCATGGGAGTGTCACAACTGGAAATGTCACAGCCATGGGAGTGCCACGACTGTGAGTGTCACAGCCATGGGAGTGCCACAACTGTGGAAGTGTCACAGCCATGGAAATGTCACAGCCACGAGACTGCCACGACTGTGGAAATGTCACAGCCATGGAAATGTCACAGCCATGGAAGTGTCACAGCCCTGGAAGTGCTGGAAGTGTCACAGCCATGGGAGTGTCACAGCCATGGGAGTGTCACAGCCATGGGAGTGTCACAAACTGTGGAAGTGTCACAACTGTGGAAGTGTCATGGCTGTGGAAGTGCCACAACCATGGAGGTGCCACAGCTGTGGAAGTGCTGAAAGTGTCACAGCTCTGGAAGTGTCATAACCATGGAGGTGTCACAGCCGTGGAAGTGCCAGAACCATGGAGGTGTCACTGCCATGGAGGTGTCACAGCCATGGAAGTGCTGGAAGTGTCACAGCCATGGAGGTGTCACAGCCATGGTAGTGTCACAGTCCTGGTAGTGTCACAGCATGGAAGTGTCACAGACATGGAAGTGTCACAGACATGGGAGTGTCACAACTGTGGGAGTGACACAGCCATGGGAGAGCCACAACTGTGGGAGTGACACAGCCATGGGAGAGCCACAACTGGAAATGTCACAGCCAAGGGAGTGCCACAACTGAGGAAATGTCACAGCCGTGGGAGTGTCACAGCCATGGAAGTGTCACAGCCATGGGAGTGTCACAACTGTGAAAGTGTCATAGCCATGGAAGTATCACAGCCATAGAAGGTGTCACAGCCATGGGAGTGCCAGAACCATGGGAGTGTCACAGCCATGGGAGTGTCACAGCCATGGGAGTTCTGGAAGTGTCACAGCCATGGGAGTGCCACAGCCATGGAAGTGTCACAGCCGTGGAAGTGCTGGAAGTGTCACAGCTGTGGAAGTGTCATGGCTATGGAAGTGCCACAACCATGGAGGTGCCACAGCTGTGGAAGTGCTGAAAGTGTCACAGCCATGGGAGTGTCACAGCCATGGAAGTGCCAGAACCATGGGAGTGTAACAGCCATGGAAGTGTCACAGCCATGGAAGTGTCACAGCCATGGGAGTGTCACAGCCATGAAGGTGTCACAGCCATGGAAGTGCCAGAACCATGGAGGTGCCACAGCCATGGGAGTGCTGGAAGTGTCACAGCCATGGGAGTGTCACAGCCATGGCAGTGTCACAGCCATGGGAGTGCTGGAAGTGTCACAGCCATGGAGGTGTCACAGCCATAGAAGTGTCACAGCCATGGAGGTGTCACACCCCTGGAAGTGCTGGAAGTGCCACAAGCACGTGTGAGCCCATCCAAGGTTCCCCTCCGAGGTCCCCCTCCAGGTTTGGAGCAGCAGGCAGACACACAGAGCTCAGTCCTGCTTTTGCAGTGACTTATGCCCGACCTTCCAGCACCACTTATCTCCCCCAGCTCCCTTTCCCCACGGAGATAATTCCACAGCAGAGGGCTTTGCAGATTAAATGGCTCATTGACTCCAAAATCACTACTCTTCCTGGCAATAATTTGCCTCCTGCTCCTTGCAGATGGCAGCTGGGACACCCCCTGCTCCCTTGGATGGTGGCAAACTCCAAGCTGTTCCCCCATCTGCCTGCTCAGGGCAGGGCTGGGCGAGCCCTGCCAGCTCACACAGCGCAGGAATGGCTTTGGATGGAGGAGGGTGCATTTTGTGGGATTTTGGGAAGGAATTCCTGCCTGGGAGGGTGGCACAGGGTGCCCAGAGCAGCTGTGGCTGCCCCATCCCTTGGGCAGTGCTGAGTGTTGTGCCAGGGGAGGTTTAGGATGGATATTGGGGAAATTCCTTCCTGGAAAGGTTTGTCCAGCCCTGGCACAGCTGCCCAGGGCAGGGCTGCAATCCCCATCCTGGAGGGATTTAAATCCCTGTGGCTGTGGCATTTGGGGACAGGGGCAGTGTGGCCTTGGCAGGGCTGGGCTGGAATTTGGATTTGACATTAGAGTCTCTTCCACCCCAAATTGCAGGGTTCTGTACCCAAAACTTTGGCTTTGGGGTACCTGCTGTGCCCTCCCAGCCCCTCTGCAGATTCCTTCCCTTTAATTCCCTTTAACGAGGCCGTTCCTGTAAAACAGCCAGAGGTGTAAAACACCAAACAAAGCCCAAAAAAAAATAACAACAGAAAGGAAATACAGTCGTGATAACTCCTGAATGACAAACTCTGCAATTCCAAACTGCTGCTCTCCTCCATCCTGTGTGTGGAGATTGTAAAGCAAGCCAGCACTCGACTCAGCTCCAGGTCCTGAAGTGTTTACACAGTTTTTAACCTTTCCCTCTGCAAGGAAATAATATAAAAGCTGCGGATATTGTGGAAGTTTGTAAAACTGAAGAACACCAGTGACCTGTGTAATGCACAGAGGCTTTTCAAAAGCTTTAAGTCCAACATAAAACCCTCCAGTGTATTGAGTAAGACACTGTGAAAGCAGAAGTTAAATGGATTAAGAGCACTGAAAAGGAATAGCTGCATGTTGGAAATCACTGCTGTGTGGAAGTGTTTGCACTGAGACTCTGCAGGGCCTCTCCAGTGCTGGAATCAATCCTTTGGAAGGATTTTACTGTTGATTAAAATGTAAAGAAAATCCACCAAAACAGTGGAGCAGCTCCCACAGAGCAGGAATCTGCCAGGTGGGGGAAGAGCCACCGTACCTGGGCCCTGATGGCAGCAAGGACAGGCAGGGATGGGACTGGAAATTGGATTCCAGAAGGGAATGGGGCTGGGAGATTCTGAGGGATCTGGGAAGGGGCTGGAGAATCCCTGAGGGAGCTGGGAGGGCTCAGCCTGGAGAAAAGGAGGCTCAGGGGGCCCTTGTGGCTCTGCAGGAGGGGACAGCCAGGTCAGGACTGGGTCCCTTCCAAGGCAGGATATCCTGGGATTCTCTGTGCTCCTGAGTCCTGGCCCTGCACAGGACAACTCTCCCTGAAAGCCTTGTCCAACTAAGCTAAACACAGGTGAGGCACTTCTAAGTCCTGACATTCTCCTCTAAGCATTTTGAGAACTTCACACATAATTTCTCATCATTCCAAGGTTTCATTTCATATGCTTTTTGTTATTCATGCATTATTTTATGAGGCAGCAGTCAAACCAATGGCTTGTCATAATACGACATTATTGCTGAAACATTCTCTTATTTTAGTGTCATTTATAAAAACCAGCAGCTATGACTGATCAGCACTGATTAAAATACATAATCTGCTTTTCTGGATGCAGCTGTCCCTGCCGTATGGAGCAGGGATGGGGATGGGGATGGTTTGGCTGCTCCGTGGTGGCCACAGGCAGGCAAGGAGCAAATCCTGAGCACGTTCCACACTGTGTGCCCTGGGACATCATCCAGAAATTACATGCAGTGCCAGTCTCAGACATGTTCATCACGTATTTGTGCTGACTGCTGGTGGCCACAGCCCGAGCCAATGGTCAGGAAATCCCAGAGGAGCTCCAGCCCCTCCTGTGAAACCACGCTTGGCAAGGCTGGTTTGTGATCCTGAGCTCTCAGGGAAGGGAGATCCTAAAATCCTGTCTGGTTGTGGGGTTTGGTGTCCTGGGGACACCCTGTGAGGTGTGCTGTCTGTCACAGCCTGGGAGAGAAGCATGAGGGGGGCACGGGCGGGCAGGGTGGGCAGGCACACAGGTACCTGGTACAGTGCCCAGAGCAGCTGGGGCTGCCCCTGCATCCCTGGAGTGTCCCAGGCCAGGCTGGACACTGGGGTTGGAGCAGCCTGGGACAGTGGGAGGGGTCCCTGCCCATCCAGGGGTGGGTGGGATTTTGGGTCCTTTAACCCAAACCACTCTGGAACTGTCTGGTTCCATTCCTGCTCAGCCACGGGACTCAGCCCTGCTCCTGAGGTGAGTGGAAATGTTCAGGGATGAGGGACACACGTTCCTGGGGACATGGACACGGACATGGACACGGACATGGACACGGACATGGACACAGACATGGACACACGTTCCTGGGGACATGGACACGGACATGGACACGGACATGGACACAGACATGGACACAGACATGGACACACATCCCCTAAGGGACATGGACACACGTTCCTGGGGACATGGACACGGACATGGACACACATCCCTGGGGACATGGACATAGACATGGACACACGTTCCTGGGGACATGGACATAGACATGGACACAGACATGGACACAGACATGGACACAGACATGGACATGGACATGGACACAGACATGGACACGGACATGGACATGGACATGGACACACGTTCCTGGGGACATGGACATGGACATGGACACAGACATGGACATGGACACAGACATGGACATGGACACACGTTCCTGGGGACATGGACACAGACATGGACACAGACATGGACACGGACATGGGCACACATTCCTGGGGACATGGACACAGACGTGGACGCACATCCCTGGGGACATGGACACGGACATGGACACAGACATGGACACAGACACGGACACGGACACAGACACGGACATGGACACAGACACGGACATGGACACACATTCCTGAGGGACACAGACACGAACACACATTCCTGGGGACATGGACACACATTCCCTGGGGACATGAACACAGACATGGACACACATTCCTGGGGACATGGATACACATTCCCTGGGGACATGAACACAGACATGGACACACATTCCTGGGGGACATGAACACACATCCCTGGGGACATGGACACAGACATGGACACACATCCCTGGGGACATGGACACAGACATGGACACGCATTCCTGGGGACATGGATACACATTCCTGAGGGACACAGACACACATTCCCTGGGGACATGGACACAGACATGGACACGCATTCCTGGGGACATGCACACACATCCGTGTCTCTCTGAGGCTGCACCCTGCTGGCATCCTGAGCTGTTCAAAGCTCTTTAATTAAAGCTGGATCATTGATCCTGTAAGGGATGCCCCTCCTGGCTGGGACCTGCTTTAATTTGTGCAAATCCCTCACCCTCCTTTGATCCTTCCCTCCCTGCTGCTGCCCCTGCTGCCCCCAGCCCTCTCAGGCTGCATTTTCAGCTCTTTTTGCTGTTTCCTTGCTTTTGGGACGCAGGTGGAGCGGAGGGACACGAGAGCAGGGTCAGAACACAGCACCAGCTCCTCTCCTCAGGAGAGGCCTCCTGGGGCTCATCCTGTTCCACCTGGGCTCAGGAAAACAAAGCATTTCTTGCCTTTAAAAAGCAAATGTAGGCACTGCTTCTCTTCTAAGAAAGCTGCATGCCCTGATTTAAAAATGCCCTCGTGTCACAGCTGATGCCCCCTTGGAGTTTCTCATATTAGAATATTGCTGTTATTTATGAAATCCCTGATAAAGCTGCACTTAATGCTCCCCTAATAGGATGTGCATCTTTAATTCTGCTGAATGTGTAGTTTGTCACTGATGCAAAGTGTTCTCATTAATTAAATAAGACTTAGAGACTCATAAAGCAATTGCTCCGAAATGAAATGTTATTTACATCTAAGGATATTAACAATTAAGGAAACCTAATTTTTCCCTGATACAATCTGTCTTGGAATTCCACTGATATTTTAACAGTCTCCTGATTTAATAATTGAGAATGAATTTTCGGTATTAAACACATTTACCAAGGAGTCAGGGTTATTTCTCAATAAACACGAAGGAATCAGGCATTTTCCTTGAAATAAATAAGGCTGGTATGCAAAAGGCTCATTTTCCAAATAAATAAGCTGTGATTCTTAAGGGGAATGAGAACGATGGAATCAAACCGTGTATGAATTTCAGTCTGTTTTTAAAGTCAGTATTTAATGGTGGCATAACTCGGGGTGTGCTGGTGTTTGGTGGGTTTTGGTGAGGAAGGGGTGTCTGCAGCTCGCTCCCTTAATCAGGCAGCCCCATCCCCATCCCGTCCCTTATCTGGGCTCTGTCACGGCTGGGTTAGCCCAGCCCGAGCAGACAAACCCTGCCCTGCGCTCCTGTTGATTCCAATTTCTCATGTAGATGATGAAGGATGCGCGCCGCGCTTATCTCTGCTCCGCCAAGATCTGTCCCTGTGATTGCTCTCGTGTAATTAACGTTTCCATCGAGCGGGGCTGGGAGGGGGCCGGGATTCCCCAGCCCCTGGGAAGTGTCATTTATTGAAGGGTTAGCCGGAGTGCGGCTGTGCCCGAGCAGCTCTCCGGCTCCTTTGATGCCGCCTTTGCCATCCTTCCCAACACCTCCTCCCCTGCATCCCCACCCAATTAGCAGCTTCATTAGCGCTGCCAGCCCCGCGTTCTCACCCGGCTTTTAGCGAAAAGGTGCAGCCCCATCCCTGTGGCTTTTCTTGTTTGGTCCCTGGTGGTATTTACCAGGACCAGAGAGTGCTGATATCATTTAGCTTTCTCTCAGAAAAGCTCATGTTTAGCCAGCAGAGAAAAACCGGAGCCCTTACTTGACGAATTCCACAGGAATCTTTATTTCATGCCAAGGGTGTCAAGCAGGATTCTCTCAGAACAAAGGGCACACAGTTACATTTATAGGTTCAGGGAGAATTCAAACCACAGCCAATAAAAGTTTATACAAAGAACAGCATCCAATCTAAGTGAAAGTTCTAAAGGTGAACTGACCAATTACACAAACTAATTTCTAACCAATTATCTTCCAAAGTGTTAGGGAGTGACCAAATTCTTAAGGAATTTGGCTCAACCTTGGTATCTAGGAGACCTTATCTATTATAACAAGTTCCAGGGGTGAGGGGAAGATGGCTTTGGAGGAATTGTATCATCCACACATCCCAGCCCTCCTGAGCAGCTTCTCACTAAATCTGCGGTGTGCCCCAGCCCCAGCTGGTTCCCACCCTGCCCTTCATCATCACCTGGCGTACCCTGGGGCTTTTCCACCTCTCTGCTGTGCCTGGGGTGGGGAATTGCCCCATCCTCCCTTCCAGGGCTGATCCCTGTCCGGACAAACCCTGGCCCTGCTGGGGAGGGGGCCCAGAGCCAAACCCAGCGGGATGGAGCACAATGGAAATGTGGATTTGGAAGGGCCCCACAGCGCTCATCTGCTGCCTGTGCCCCATGAGCTGTGCCCCTCCACCGCCACCCGTAAGGTGTGGGTGCATTTCCCAGCCTTTGTTCCACAATATCCATTCCTTCCCTGCTGGACCTTGTGAGATGCTCAGTCCTCCTCTCCACGGGAGTGAGCCCTGAGGCTGCAGAGCCCTTGATTTCACTCTCCCGGTTTCTTTATTGGAGAGAACATTCCACGGGGGAGGTGAAAATGTACGGTTGTTAGAATGGTTGTGGCTTGATTGGAGGTTTTCAGAAATACTTGCAGAGTGTTTTATTTTCTGTGCATGGTGATGGGTGATGGAGCTGTGGTGTGTAGTTGGACAGCAGCAGGAATTTCCCCATGGAAAGGGGGATCAGGGGTTGGAAGTGCCCAGGGAGGGTTGGATCCCCATCCCTGGAGGTGTCACCTGGGGGTGGCACTCAGAGCTCTGGGACAAGGTGGGCACAGCTGGGACTCCCTGGGCTGGGAGGGCTTTTCCAGCCTCAGGGATTCTGTGATTCTGTATGAAACTCGACCTTTAAACCACTTTGAGCACATCAACCTCTTTGAAAAGGACTTGTCTGGATCTGTGGGTCCCTTTCTCAGCCCCACACAAGGAGGAAGCTGAGCCAAAACCACAATTTGGGGGTGTTCTCCTCTGGGGCAAGAGCAAGCTCTGCTGCCCATGGCAGAGACTTGTAGGGCTGGAGCAGCCAGGGGAGATCCTGAGCTGCCCCTGCTTGCTCCAACACCTCCAGCCCCTAAATCCTACCCTCCTAAATCCATCTGAGACTGTTCTTGTGCTGATGGGAACTGAGGAAATCCATCTGGGACTGTTCTGAGCTGTGCTGGGGTAGCAGCGGAGCTCATTAGAGCCATTGATTGCTGTTGGGCTAATGAGCCGAGCGCTGATGGATTCTCTGGGAGCTGCAGGGCAGCAGTCCCCGCTCCTGCCCGTGGGCAGTGCTCTGTCTGCTCCTCTGGGACAGCTTCCAGCGGAGAGACACTGCAGAACAGCCAGGAAGGGCTGCAGGGAGCCCCTTTCAGTGCAGGTGGCACACCTGGGCCTCGCCTGGCATACCTGGGGCCTCACCTGGGCCTCGCCTGGCACACCTGGAGCTCACCTGGCACATCTGGAGCTCACCTGGGCCTCACCTGGAGCTCACCTGGCACACCTGGAGCTCACCTGGCTCCCTGCCTGCCCAGGGCTTTGGAGATCCCTGGGCTCTGTGTGTTGAGGCACTTCTGCACTGGGCTGAGTTCAGCACAGAAGGTTCCAGCCCTGGTTCCAGCTCTGGTTCCAGCTCTGGTTCCAGCTCTGGTTCCGGCTCTGGTTCTGTCCCTGGTTCCAGCTCTGGTTCCAGCTCTGGTTCCAGCCCTGGGTCCAGTCCTGGTTCCAGCTCTGCTTCTGGCTCTGGTTCCAGCCCTGGTTCCAGTCCTGGTTCCAGCCCTGGTTCTGGCTCTGGTTCTGTCCCTGGTTCTGGCTCTGGTTCTGTCCCTGGTTCCAGCTCTGGTTCCAGCCCTGGCTGCAGCAGGACCCAGCACAGAACAGCCCCAGGGAAAAGGGAGAGGATTCACCGGGGGAGGAGGGTGGAAAGAACACTGTGACAATACAGGACATCCAGTTTAGGGGTCAGGGTCTGTTCGTGTCCCTGCTGAGGTGGGCACAAGGGGAGGAGAATTCAGGTGTCCCAGGTGGCACCAGCACCTCTGAAGTTTGGCAGATGGTGCAGGGCACAGAATTCCAGAATTGTTAGGGCTGGAAGAGAGCTCTGCAATCATCATTCCAACCTTCCACCAACCCCAGCACACCATGGCATGGAGAGAGACCCAGGGCACGGCTGGAGCTGGGCCAGGGGGGTCAGGCTGGATTTTGGGAAAGGTTCTTCCCTCCCCCAGAGGTGCTGGCACTGCCCAGGCTCCCCAGGGAATGGTGACATTCCCAGAGCTCCAGGAGAGTTTGGACACCAGGGATCCCAGGGTGGGATTGTTGGGGGTCTGTGCAGGGACAGGGCTGGGATGATCCCTGGGGGTCCCAGCTCAGGACATTCCAGGATTTTCACCTCATTCACACCCCAAGGCTCCCAGCTCAGTTAACCAGCCATGGACCTGGGATGTGTGATCTCCTGTGAGTTTATTCCAGCTCTCCCTGTGCCCACAGGGGACACAGCCCTGGCTGTGACATTCCCTGGGTTTCCATCCCCTCCTGATCCCCTCCCCGAGCCCAGCCTGTGCTGAGCAGCCAAACCCAGCTGGGCTGCAGCTCCCTCCTCGGCAATTCTCCCTTTATTAGGCGGGATCATTAAACCCCAAACAAATTGATAGTGCATTTCCATTGATAAACACCTCTGCATTTGTCTTAGCACCCAAAACACCGATTAAGCTTTATAGACTTTTATACCTCAGAGCTTAATTTTGCTCAACATTGATAGCAGAAAATTGGAATATAATGTCATTTCTTAGTGAAAACAGACACGTTTCCCACCCACAGCTAATTGCATTTTGTTGTTGTTGTTTTTTTTTAAAGAAGTGCAGCTTTGACTGAACTAGCCTGTGCTGCTGATGTCACCACCTCGCACTGATCTCTCCAGAAGCTGTTCCTGCCTCTCAGCAGGAATATTCCAGATGGAAGCAAACCAGCTCCAGCCACAGTCACTGAACAACCGACCAGAAGAGCCAGCACGGCCTTGGGATGTGCCAGGAATGTCACCAGGTCCTGCCCAAAGTCATCCCCACCCACGGCTGGAAGATAGTACAGGATAATGTCAATTATTGTTAAAAACTATACAGGGTAATGTCAATTATTGTTAGAAAAAATAGAGAGTAATGTAAATTATTATTGAAAATAATACAGGATAATGTCAATTATTGTTAAAAACTATACAAGATAATGTAATTGTTGTTAAAAACTATACAGGATAATGATAATAATTATTCAAAATAATGTAGGATAGTGTTAATTATTGTTAAAAACTATACAGGATAGTGTTAATTGTTGTTAAAAACTATACAGGATAATGTCAATTATCATTAGAAACAATACAGGGTAATGTTAATTGTTATTTAAAATAATACAAGATGATGTAAACTATTATTAAAAATGACACACAATAATATAAATTATTATTAAAAATAATGCAGGATAATGGCAATTATTATTAGAAACAATATGGGATAATGGCAATTATTATTAGAAACAATATGGGATAATGGTAATTATTATTAAAACCAATATAGGATAATGTAAATTATCATTAAAACCAATACAGGATAATGTAAATTATTATTGAAAATAATACACTACAATGTAAATTATTATTAAAACCAATACAGGATAACAATTATTACTAAAAATAATACAGGATAATGTAAATTATTATTAAAACCAATACAGGATAATGTAAATTATTATTGAAAATAATACACTATAATGTAA
This sequence comes from Catharus ustulatus, assembly GCF_009819885.2. NCBI lineage: Eukaryota > Metazoa > Chordata > Aves > Passeriformes > Turdidae > Catharus > Catharus ustulatus. The sequence continues at coordinate 647,128 of NC_046226.1, read as the reverse complement.
ATTATTGTTAAAACCAATACAGGATAACAATTATTATTAAAAATAATACAGGATAATGTAAATTATTATTAAAAACAATACAGGATAATGGCAATTATTATTAGAAACAATATAGGATAATGGTAATTATTATTAAGAACAATATAGGATAATGTAAATTATTATTGAAAATAATACACTACAATGTAAATTATTACTAAAACCAATACAGGATAACAATTATTGCTAAAAATAATACAAGATAATGTAAATTATTATTAAAAACAATACAGAATAACGGCAATTATTATTAGAAAAAATATGGGATAATGTAAATTATTATTAAAACCAATACAGGATAATATAAATCATTATTGAAAATAATACACTATAATGTAAATTATTATTGAAACCAATACAGGATAACAATTATTACTAAAAATAATACAGGATAATGTAAATTATTATTAAAAACAATACAGGATAACAATTATTACTAAAAATAATACAAGATAATGTAGATTATTATTAAAACCAATAGAAGCTAAATGTCAATTATTACTAAAGCAGTGCAGGATGGCTCCCATGCCGTGCAGGTGGGGCAGGAGCCAGCCCTGGCCCCGGTGAGCTGTGGCTGCCCCAGGCTGGGTCCCTGCCCTGGGCCCAGCAGCAGCAGAGCCCTGCAGGTGGAGGTGGCTGCAGAGAGAGTGCTGCCCTGCTGGGGAGGACAGATGTGACAGCAAGGTCTCACTGGTGTGTGTGCAACAGAGAGATTTGGAATGTAGAATCTGAAGAAGGAATAGAAATGAAAGCAAGTTCTGATGTAGAAGAAAAGAATGTCTGAGCCAGTCCTACTGGGTAACCAGAAAGCAAAGGGTGAGTGAGTTGGAAAGGGGTTTTTGTGGCTCAGAGCAAAGGATAAATCCACCTCAGACAGAAGATGCTTTTACCAAGCAAAAGGATTTTCACAGCAAACAAGAAAACCAGTGTTGCAAGTAGAGGAAAGATCTCAGAATTTCCCACTGCAAGAAAACTGGAAAACAACTTCTGGCTTAAACTGTGCTGTACTAACCTTTAGTGACTGGAGAACAGTAACAGGAATATGGAAATGTTGGCAGTTGTGATGGGCTGTAGGTGACAGCAAAGGTGTTGGTTGGCTGTCATGTATTGAGATGTAGAGCAAAGAAAGAAACACAATGCTGAGTGACATGGATGGAACAGAGCTGCAGGACACAGGGCTGGCTACAGCCATCAGCTCTGGGCTCAGCCACCACCCACAGCTGCTGGAATGTGTGTGCAGTGACAGCACTGAGAGCCGGCTGGAGCCCCCAGCTCTGTCCAGCTCCCACCCTGCACGTTCTGTGCTCACCTGGGCCCAGGCAGGGGTGAATTCCTGCAGGGTTAACCCAGCACAGCTTCCCTGGCTCCAGTCCTGCCCCTGACTGCTCCTCCATCCCCGGCTGCTCCTCCATCCCCGGCTGCTCCTCCATCCCCTGCTCCTCCATCCCTGGCTGCTCCTCCATCCCTGGCTGCTCCTCCATCGACGGCTCCTCCATCCCTGGCTGCTCCTCCATCCCTGGCTGCTCCTCCATCCCCGGCTCCTCCATCCCCCTGCTCCTCCATCCCCTGCTCCTCCATCCCCGGCTCCTCCATCCCCGGCTGTTCCTCCATCCCCGGCTGCTCCTCCATCCCCGGCTGCTCCTCCATCCCCGGCTGCTCCTCCATCCCTGATTGCTCCTCCATCCCCGGCTGCTCCTCTATCCCCCGGCTGCTCCTCCATCCCCTGCTCCTCCATCCCCGGCTGCTCCTCCATCCCTGATTGCTCCTCCATCCCCGGCTGCCCCTCCATCCCCGGCTGCTCCTCCATCCCTGATTGCTCCTCCATCCCCGGCTGCTCTTCCATCCCCGGCTGCTCCTCCATCCCTCTGCCCCTCCATCCCCTGGCTGTTCCTCCATCCCCGTCTCCTCCATCCCCTGCTCCTCCTCCATCCCCCTGCTCCTCCATCCCCTGCTCCTCCATCCCTGACTCCTCCATCCCCCGGCTGTTCCTCCATCCCCCTGCCCCTCCATCCCCGGCTCCTCCATCCCCCTGCTCCTCCATCCCCGGCTGCTCCTCCATCCCCCGGCTGCTCCTCCATCCCCGGCTGCTCCTCCATCCCCCGGTTGTTCCTCCATCCCCGGCTGTTCCTCCATCCCCGGCTGCTCCTCCATCCCCGGCTGCTCCTCCATCCCCGAGTGCTCCTCCATCCCCGGCTGTTCCTCCATCCCCGGCTGCTCCTCCATCCCCGGCTGCTCCTCCATCCCCTGCTCCTCCATCCCCGGCTGCTCCTCCATCCCCAGCTGTTCCTCCATCCCCGGCTGCTCCTCCATCCCCGGCTGCTCCTCCATCCCCTGGTTGTTCCTCCTGCCTGCTGGCCCAGATTCCAGGCCCTGGTACCTGTGGTTTCCTCCCTGGGAAGGCACTTCACTCTAATCAAAGCTTCTCCTAATCGACTTGCTGATGAACCAAACAGATTAAACTCTTTACAACTCCCCGGGTAAAGAACTTTTTTCTAATAGCCAAATTATTTCTGCAGCTCTTTTCTGCCATCTCTCTAATTTGTTGAAGGCTTTTTAAAACTTTTCCTTCTCAGCTGTGTCGTATTTCCAGCAGACATCTGGCGAGGTGAAGTGGGGAAAAAGGGCTGGGGATCGTGAGACTTCTCCCAGCTGCTGCTGGAATCACACAGAATCACACAGAATGAATCACAGAATCACACAGAATCACAGAATTGATCACAGAGAATCACAGAATGACAGAATCCATCACAGAATCAATCACAGAATCACACAGAATGACCCAGAATCAATCACAGAATCACACAGAATCAATCACAGAGAATGACAGAATGACAGAATCCATCACAGAATCAATCACAGAATCACAGAGAGTCACAGAATTACAGAATCAATCTCAGAATCAGTCACAGAATCAATCATGAAATCCATCACAGAATCAATCACAGATCAATCACAGAATCAATCCAGAATCCCAGAATCACACAATCAATCACAGGATCAATCACAGAATCAATCACAGAACAATCCCAGATCAATCACAGAATCAATCATAGATCAATCACACAATCAATCACACAATCAATCACACAATCAATCACAGAGAATCACAGAATCAATAACAGAATCACACAGAATGATACAGAATGACACAGAATCCCAGAATCACAGAATCAATCACAGAGAATCAATTCCAGAATCACACAGAATGATAGAATGACAGAATCACAGAATCCCAGAATCAATCACACAATCACTCACAGAATCAATCACATATCAATCACATATCAATCACACAACCAATCACAGATCAATCACAGATCAATCCCAGAATCTCTGGGTTGGAAGAGACCCCCCAGCCCATGGAGTCCAGCCCAGCCCAACCCCTCACTAACCCAGGGCACCCAGTGCCACATCCAGGCTTTTGTAAACACACCCAGGGCTGCTGACTCCAGCCCCTCCCTGGGCAGACCATCCCAGTATTTATTATTCCTTCCATAAAAAACGTTTTCCTAATTTCCAGCCTCATTTTCCCCTGGCACAGCTCAAGGCTGTGGCTCTGGACAGGCAGGTGCAGGGCTGGGTTTAGGTGACATTGCCCCCATTGCCACCTCCCTTCCAAAGCCACCTCGTGTTTTCCTCCTTCCCCTCAGTTCATGGTGATAATGATCCATGATTCCCTTCACCAAAAGACAAATAAAATTACTACAGGAAATGGGTTTGTTTTCCAACTGCGAGGCATCATCTGACATTACATTTGGAAAGTGCTGAAATGTTTATTTTCTTTATTAGCAAAACTGCAGACAAGGGTGGCATTTTTTAAGCTGCAAGAAATTAGATGGCACCTAAATGGGGGGAAGAAAGGCCCATTTTTCATGATAAAGGAGGAGGGTTTGGGGAATCGAGGAGCTGAACCATGACTGATGAGTTGAGGTGAAGTTCCCATCTCTACCAAGGCTTTGTTGTGCAGCTCAGATAATTCAGTTTGGGTCTGGTTCTGCCCATGCCCAGCTTTTCCTTCAGTTTGCAGGTTGGATATTGTGGTTGGAGCAGCCTGGGACAGTGGGATGGGATAATGGGATGGGATAATGGGATGGGTTGGGTTAAGATGGGATGGGATAATGGGATAATGGGATAGGATGGGATGGGATGAGATGGGATGGGATAATGGGATGGGATGGGATAATGGGATGGGATGGGATAGGATACAGGGATGGGATAATGGGATGGGATACAGGGATGGGATGGATGGGATGGATGGAATGGGATGGGATGGGATACAGGGATGGGATACAGGGATGGGATGGGATGAGATGGATGGGATGGGATGGGATTGATGGGATAATGGGATGGGATGGGATGGGATTGATGGGATGGGATGGGATTGATGGGATAATGGGATAGGATGGGATGGGATTGATGGGATTTGATGGGATGGGATGGGATGGGATGGGATAATGGGATGGGATGGGATAATGGATGGGATGGGATAATGGGATGGGATGGGATAATGGGATGGAGGGGCACTGGGTGGGATTTGAGGTCCTTCCAACCCAAATCTTTGTGGGCTTCTGTGGAACATGCAACACTACCACGCCCAAGAGTGCTGCAGCTCTCACTTGCCTTCCCTGGCTAAAAAAAAAAAAAAAAATAGAAAAAGAAAAGAATTATTATCATTATTATCAAAGTAACGTGACTTCCCACCAGCATTTCAGGTTTTCCCTCTCAGAGTCTCTCCAGGAGTCTGTGCCTCGGTGCTTTGTGATCAGAGACAACTTGCTGTATTACAGTGTTTAATTTCTCATTCTCCTTGAAAGTAGAAATTATTTTTTAGATCTCCACGGCTATTCTTTAGAGAGGGAAAAAAAAAAAAAAAAAAAAAAAGGGAGGTAAAATCTGAGCTTTCTGGAGGCTGGGGAAGGAGGTGACTGTGAGAAGTCAGATGGGAAGAGGCTCCAGCAGAGGTGAGGTGAGGGCAGGATCTGGAGCTGAGGGCAGGAATCTCCAGTTCAGGGCAGGAATCTGGAGCAGGAATCTCGGCAGGAGGCTCAGGGGCCCCTCCTGGCCCTGCAGCAAAAGCTGCTGGGCAAATTCCCTCCTTCATGTCCCGAATTTCAGTGGGTTTGCATTAACCTGAGGTAATGGATGGTGCCAGCACCCAGCTGGGTTTGCAGGCTCGAGAGCAGGATACAAATGAAGCTTTTGGGAAGGAGAAGAAATGCAGTGTTATATTCCTGTTTTGTTCTCATTAGTTCTTTTTTATATAAATAGTAACTGTGCAGGGTGTAATACATCCTCTGCTGTCAGGATTTATCAGGGAACTGCTCTGGCTGGGCAATTGCTCTGTGAAAAATTAAGGGGTTTGCCTCATTCTATCAACATGTTTTGGTTTCACTGGTGAATAAAAATAGATCTTTAAATAACAGCCACATAAAGTAATAAAACCCAGAACAGAGCCTATTTTCCATCCAGAGGTGGATTCAGCTGGAATAGATCACAGGGCAATTAATTACTAAGGTCCATTATTACAAATACAACTGAAAACTCTAATGAGTGCTGTGGTGATTTTTAATTGCTACCAGCCAACTGTGAGATGTCAGCTGGCTCTTCCATGGGGCTGTGTGGAGGGGAGGGGGTTAAAAAGTCACTTTGCAGTCCGGGGATGCAGCAGCTGTGCCTGGGTGTTGTGCAAACCCTGGGGACTGAGGGCACAGGACTGGCTGGGTCTGGAACATTCTGAGAGCAGCTCCTCCCAGTTTGTGGCACTGCTGGGCTGGGAGGTGCAGTCAGGTTTAATGGTTCCCACTTCCAGGTTTAATGGTTCCCAGTTCCAGGTTTAACGGTTCCCAGTTCCAGGTTTAATGTTCCCAGTTCCAGGTTTAACGGTTCCCAGTTCCAGGTTTAATGGCTCCCAGTTCCAGGTTTAATGGTTCCCAGTTCCAGGTTTAACGGTTCCCAGTTCCAGGTTTAACGGTTCCCAGTTCCAGGTTTAATGGTTCCCAGTTCCAGGTTTAATGGTCCCAGTTCCAGGTTTAACGGTTCCCAGTTCCAGGTTTAACGGTTCCCAGTTCCAGGTTTAACGGTTCCCAGTTCCAGGTTTAATGTTCCCAGTTCCAGGTTTAATGGCTCCCAGTTCCAGGTTTAATGGCTCCCAGTTCCAGGTTTAACGGTTCCCAGTTCCAGGTTTAACGGTTCCCAGTTCCAGGTTTAACGGTTCCCAGTTCCAGGTTTAATGGTTCCCAGTTCCAGGTTTAACAGCTCCCAGTTCCAGGTTTAACGGTTCCCAGTTCCAGGTTTAACGGTTCCCAGTTCCAGGTTTAATGGTCCCAGTTCCAGGTTTAACAGCTCCCAGTTCCAGGTTTAACGGTTCCCAGTTCCAGGTTTAACGGTTCCCAGTTCCAGGTTTAACGGTTCCCAGTTCCAGGTTTAATGTTCCCAGTTCCAGGGTTAACGGTTCCCATTTCCAGGTTTAACGGTTCCCAGTTCCAGGTTTAACGGTTCCCAGTTCCAGGTTTAATGGTTCCCAGTTCCAGGTTTAATGGTTCCCAGTTCCAGGTTTAATGGTTCCCAGTTCCAGGTTTAACGGTTCCCAGTTCCAGGTTTAATGTTCCCAGTTCCAGGTTTAATGGTTCCCAGTTCCAGGTTTAATGGCTCCCAGTTCCAGGTTTAATGGTTCCCAGTTCCAGGTTTAATGGCTCCCAGTTCCAGGTTTAATGGCTCCCAGTTCCAGGTTTAACGGTTCCCAGTTCCAGGTTTAACGGTTCCCAGTTCCAGGTTTAACGGTTCCCAGTTCCAGGTTTAATGGTTCCCAGTTCCAGGTTTAATGGCTCCCATTTCCAGGTTTAACGGTTCCCAGTTCCAGGTTTAACGGTTCCCAGTTCCAGGTTTAATGTTCCCAGTTCCAGGTTTAACGGTTCCCAGTTCCAGGTTTAACGGTTCCCAGTTCCAGGTTTAACGGTTCCCAGTTCCAGGTTTAACGGTTCCCAGTTCCAGGTTTAATGTTCCCAGTTCCAGGTTTAATGGTTCCCAGTTCCAGGTTTAACGGTTCCAGGTTTAATGGTTCCCAGTTCCAGGTTTAATGTTCCCAGTTCCAGGTTTAACGGTTCCCAGTTCCAGGTTTAATGTTCCCACTTCCAGGTTTAACGGTTCCCACTTCCAGGTTTAACGGTTCCCAGTTCCAGGTTTAACGGTTCCCAGTTCCAGGTTTAACGGTTCCCAGTTCCAGGTTTAATGGTTCCCAGTTCCAGGTTTAATGGCTCCCAGTTCCAGGTTTAACGGCTCCCAGTTCCAGGTTTAATGTTCCCAGTTCCAGGGTTAATGGTTCCCAGTTCAGTCACAGTTCTGGGATTTTGGGGCCATTTCTCCTGGAGGAAGGTCCCAAAGGGGTCATGGAAGTGCTGGGGTCACTCATTCCAAACCATCCCCAGGAGCTGGTCTGTCCCCAAGGAATGTGCAGCCCCTCCCTGGCACATGGAAATGCTGTGGGGTCAGGCTCCAGGATCCCAAAACCAGAGATCCCAGATTGGTTTGGGCTGGGAGAGACCCCAAATCCCATCCCATTATCCCATCCTATCCCATTATCCCATCCTATCCCATCATCCCATCCCATCCCATTATCCCATCCCAGTGATTCCATTCCATTCCATCCCATCCCATCCCATCATCTCATCATCTCATCCCATCCCACTATCCCATCCCATTATCCCATCCCATTATCCCATCCCATCCCACTATCCCATCTCATTATCCCATCCCATTATCCCATCCCATTATCCCATCCCCATGGGCTGGGGTGGGAGGGTTTCACCGTTTGGGCTCTGATGGCTCTGACACGCCCATCTTGGAAGGTTTTGTGTCAGTCAAACAAAAAAGGGTTTTGTTTGTGGGTTTGCTTCTCCCCTCACTTCACTCCAGAGGGAAATGGCTCAGAACACCTTTGGGGTGCTCACACAGGAAAATCTGCGGGTTCCTGTGGGGCAGAGGGAAAAGGGATCTTGGCCAGGGCTCTGGGACACAGGGACCATGCTTAGGTGAGTTTTGTTCCAGGCTGGTGGAGTTTGATCCTTCCTGAGCATCCTGCACGGGATTGCCAGGGTGGAAGGGCTGGTCAGAGGGATGGAGCACTCCTCCTGTGGGGAAAGGCTGAGGGAACTGGAGAGGAGAAGGATCCAGGGAGGGCTGAGGGCACCTGGAGGGGCTCCAGGAGAGCTGGAGAGGGACTGGGGACAGGGATGGAGGGACAGGACACAGGGAATGGCTTCACTGCCAGAGGGCAGGGATGGGTGGGATGTTGGGAATTGGGAATTCCTGGCTGGGCTGGAATTGCCAGAGCAGCTGTGGCTGCCCCTGGATCCCTGGAATGTCCAAGGCCAGGCTGGACATTGGGGCTGGATCAGCCTGGGACAGTGGGAGGGGTCCCTGCCCATCCAGGGCTGGGCTGGGCTGGGTTTTAATGTCCCTTCCAACCCAAAGCACTCCACGATTCCCTGATTCCTTCTGGCACTGGAGGTCGATGGCTGGATTGCAGAATGTGGACTCACTCCATTCCCACCCACAGGGGCTCCCCACGAGGTCTCTGCAGTGTCCAGGTGTGCCGGTGTCACCCCACCTGTGTCCAGCTGTGCTGGTGTCACCCCACCTGTGTCCAGGTGTGCCGGTGTCCCCTGCAGCTCGGTCCCCAGCACCCCGCGGTTGTGTCCAGCTCTGTCGGTGCCTCTCAGGTGATCCCTGATAACAAAAATTGAGGGAAATCGGTGGGAAAAGCTGGGAAAGGGCAGCAGCGACTTGGAGCTGGTATTTACCGAGGGAAAGCTGAGGAGGGGCTGGAGGCAGAGAGCAATTTGGGTGATAATGGCCAGGAAAGAACACAAAAGGCTGGGATTTGTTATTCAGAGGAGAGAATGAAGGAGAGCACGGGCTGGCGGTGACAGAGCTCAGAAAGCAGATTGAGCTCAGCCAGGGGAGCATCCCTGAGGAGAGCAGGGCAGGGCCAGGTCCTGCAGGGCAGTGCCAGGTCCTTCAGGGCAGGGCCAGGTCCTGCAGGGAGCCCTGCCCAGGTCCTGCAGGGCAGTGCCCAGGCTCCGGGCACAGGGAACACCCTGAGGCACTGCTGAGGGCATGGAAATGATCTCCAGACACTGAAACAGGGACAGGCACTGGGGTGAGTGTGGAAGATACAATTTCTCCAAAGCCATCTTCCTCTGGCCCTTGGAATTTGCTGTAATAGATAAGATATCCTAGATACCAAGGCTGAGCCAGATGCCTTAAGAATTTGGTCACTCTCCTAACACTTCGGAAGATAATTGGTTAGAAATTAGGATGTTCAATTGGTCAGTTTCTGTTCTTTGTATAAACTTCTATTGGTTGTAGTTGGATCCTTCTTGAACCTATAAATATAGGTGTCTGCCCTTTGTTCTGGGAGAATCCTGCCTGACCCCCTTTCGCATGAAATAAACTCGTGTGGAAATCGTCAAGCGTGGCCTCCGGTCTTTCTCAGCTGATGAAATGTGGGTTTCTGAGAGATAGCTACATGTTAGCACTCTCCGGTCCCGTTAAAACCCACCAGGGACCGAAAAAGAGAGAGAAACCCTTATAGGTGAGCACAGAGGAATGCGCTCCTGCCTGCAGAAATAAAGGCACAAAATGGGCAAAGAGCACAAGAGACAGGGAGGCATAAATGCATCTGAAATGAGAGGAGGACAAAGGCAGGGGAGGGAAGCAAATGAAGGCTGAGGCCTCATTGTTTCATTCTTCAGGAAAAGGTTAATTGTGAGCAGGCACTCGCTGCAATTATCTTAATGCGGGGTTAACGGGGAGAGAAGCGATTACAGCTGCTCAGATAAATCAGATAAACCCCACCGGGACATGCTCTGAGCGGGGACAGAGCCCCAAATCTGCCCTGGCTGGCAGGGAGGGAGCCAGGGACATGGGGAAGAGCTGGAGCCTTCAACCTCACATGGAAAATTGCAGAGCTGCAGGGAGAGAGGAGCAGAGCAGGTACCAGGAATGGGATGAATACTCGGTTTGTGGGCAGGGGGGAGATTGGGGTGATAAGAAAGAGCCCACGGGGTTTTTCAGGGACAAATCAGTCGAGGCAGTGGTTTGCTGTGGCAGGAGGAGGGCACTCGGGGTGACCCTGAGGTGACATCACCCCTCAGACAGCTGTGCCACACTCGGGAGGGTTTCACTGCCTGCTGCTCCATCCAGCTGCTCAGAAACCCTCCCAGTGCCACCAGCCAGCAGAGCAGCCCCTCTGCAGGGGATTTCACACAAACAGCCCAGGGAAGGCAGAGCTGGAGAGAGGAGAGCTCCCCCCCATCCCACCCTGCCCTGGCAGGGACCCTCCCACTGTCCCCACTGTCCCCAGTGTCCCCAATGTCCCCAGTGCCCAGCCTGGCCTGGGGCACTGCCAGGGATCCCACAGCAAATCTGGGAACTCTTCTCCCCCTCCCAGGGAAGGATTTCTCCCCAATGTCTGATTTAAACCAACCTGTCTCCAGCTCAAGCCCAGCCCAGCCCAGCCTGGCATTCTTTGATGTGCACGGTGAGTATTTCTGGAGATGGAGGATCCAGGCTGCTCCAGGGCCCTGTGACAAAGCTGTAATCCCACAAATTGCAGGATTTCCTCCTGATCTCAGCCTCCAAATATTTGCAGAGCCGTGGATAATCCCTGCACCTGCTGCTGCCTCTGTGTGCACATCCTGCACCACTGAGGGTGCTCCTCTGCTCACAGCACACCTGGGAGAAATCATTTCAAATTAAAAACACAGTGCTGCAAGCGTGCTCAGCTTAAATTCCACATTTCAAACCCATCCCATCACCCTGGGAACCCCTGGATTGGGTTGATGGGAACATCCACCTCGGCTCTGCTTTGCTTTCTGGGATTCCCCGTGCAAAGATCCTTTCATGCAAAGGCTTTGTGGCACCAGAGCCCAGCCAACCTTTTGTGCTGCTGCTTTCATTTGGAGCAGTTCCTCCCAGAGCTCTCTGAGCTCTCAATCAAAGGCTGCTGGGAGCAGGGGAATATTCCTGTCTTTGTTTGGGTGCTCTCCCATAGAACCCAACAGCAAAACCTTGAGCTGTGTCTTGAATGCCTGCAACCAGCAACGATGTTGGGGAAAAAATATTCTTAAAAAGTCATTTTTTCCCCTTTTGCAGCACACCCTTAATAGAAAAATGAGACATCTGAATGAATTTTATATGTTCCCTGAACTGCTCCAGCCTTTGAAATAACTCAGCTTGAGGTTTTAGTCAATATGAATGGAGACATTTAAAAAATCAGTGTGCTCTTCTGTCAATAAGAGATGGCAAAAGGCTAAAGAGATGAAAATGGAGAGTGCAGGCAGAGCTGCAGCCAGTGCAGAGCAGCCTCCACAGAGAACAGCCACTGGTAACGGGAATGCAGGGGTTGGGAAGGGATTTATGGCAGGGCTGATGCTAAAGAAACCCCTTTCTTGCATTCCTTTGAGAATAAATTAGTGGCAAACCTCATCAAAGCCCAGCCTGATCTGATTTCTGAGATATGAATAAGTTAAATAATTGGAGCATTTTGTAAACATTATTAATAGGAGCGAGCGGGACAGAATCACAGGATCAGGGAATCATCAAGGTCGGAAATCCCTGTAGGATCAAGTGTGAGCATCAGCCCAGCAACCCCACTGTGGCCAACCCTGGCTGTGAGCACCACAGCTGTGGTCAGTCCTGGGCCATGGTCACTGAGCCATCGTCAGCCCTGGGCCGTGGGCACTACAGCTGTGGTCAGTTCTGGGCCATGGTCACTGAGCCATGGTGACCCCTGGGCCATGGGCACTGAGTCATGGTCACCTCTGGGCCGTGGGCACTACAGTTGTGGTCAGTCCTGAGGTGTGGTCACTGAGCCATGGTCACCTCTGGGCTGTGGACACTACAGCTGTGGTCACCCCTGGGCCATGGGCACTGAGCCATGGTCAGTCCTGGGCCATGGGCACTACAGCTGTGGTCAGTCCTGAGCCATGGTCACCTCTGGGCTGTGGTCACTAGTTCCAATATGCCAGCTCCAGGCAGAGCCTGCTCAGTGGCTGTCCCTGGTCAGTGGGTGTGCTGTCCCTGGTCAGTGGTGACTGTCCCTGCTCAGTGGCTGTGCTGTCCCTGCTCAGTGGCTGTCCCTGGTCAGTGGCTGTGCTGTCCCTGCTCAGTGGCTGTGCTGTCCCTGGTCAGTGGTGATGTGTCCCTGGTCAGTGGCTGCAGTGTCCCTGGTCAGTGGCTGTGCTGTCCCTGCTCAGTGGCTGTCCCTGCTCAGTGGCTGTCCCTGGTCAGTGGCTGCAGTGTCCCTGGTCAGTGGCTGTGCTGTCCCTGCTCAGTGGCTGTCCCTGCTCAGTGGCTGTCCCTGCTCAGTGGCTGTCCCTGGTCAGTGGCTGTCCCTGGTCAGTGGCTGCAGTGTCCCTGGTCAGTGGCTGTCCCTGGTCAGTGGCTGTCCCTGGTCAATAGCTGCGGTGTCCCTGGTCAGTGGCTGTCCCTGGTCAGTGGCTGTCCCTGGTCAGTGGCTGTGCTGTCCCTGCTCAGTGGGTGTGGTGTCCCTGGTCAGTGGCTGTGCTGTCCCAGCTCACTGCTTCAGCCCTTCCTGCTGCCAGCTGCAATTCCCCATGGGAAAAATACAAATGGGTGCAGCAAAAATGGGGAGAGAAGATGATCCATGGATTCGTGGCCTTTATGAAATGAACAGGAATCATTCTTCAGAGGATTCCATAGAACCCCAGACTGGTTTGGGTTGGAAGAGACTTCAGATCCCACCCAAATCCCACCCCTGCCATGGCAGGCACAGCTCCCACTGTCCCAGTGTCCAGCCTGGCAGTCACAGCTGCTCTGGGCAGACTCTTGTTTCTGTCCACCCTTTATCCCACCGAGTGCCATCCCTGCATTCCCGGCACCTTCGGCATTCTCCTTTCCCCCCCAGGAGCCCATTCCCATGGAAACTTCCTCATCAGTGCAGCTCATCTCAAAGAAATAATTGGCATGAGGAGGATCTATGGAAAATATATTCCTGTGTAATTAGGCAAAAAGCACCTGTTCTTCCTTCAGTGGGCACCAGGCAGTGGATGAGCTCTAATAGTGCTGTTTGCAAATATCAAATAATAATGGCAAGTGTGACAATAATGAAGTAAGTAATCAGAGGAGCTGTTGAGTACAGGTGCCTCCATTTACAGCTCTTTCATCAAAGAGAAAATTAAGCGCTCTCAGAATATTATGGCAAATTGCTGCTGTTCCATGACTGCTAATCAGGTGGAGTGTATAAATGCAACAGGAAAAATCTTCGGGAGCAATTATGGCGCTGGGTGATTAACACACGGAGCACATCCTGGGACAGGCAGCGGGCTCCTTTCTCTGCCTGCAGATGGAAATGCTTGTCACAAACACAAGCAGCAAAAGCCAGAGGCAGCAGCTCCTCTGAAGTTCGGGAGATGGTGCAGGGCAGAGAATTCCAGAATTGTTAGGGCTGGAAGAGAGCTCTGCAATCATCATTCCAACCTTCCACCAACCCCAGCACACCATGGCCCAGGGAAGGGCTGGGGCTGTGCCAGTGAGCTCAGGCTGGATTTTGGGAAAGGTTCTTCCCTCTCCCAGAGAGGAGGATGAGCACTGGGACAGCTCCCCAGGGAATGGTGACATTCCCAGAGCTCCAGGAGAGTTGTTGCATTTTTCAGCCAGCTCAGGTAGGGCCTGGCCTGGCTGTTCCTGCAGCACAGGAGCAGGGAGCTCATCTTGGGAAGAGCTGAACTCAACCTGCCCATATCCCTGGGAAAGCCCAGACAGCACAAACCCACTGCTGTGCAGCTGGGGCTGTTGATTCCAGGCAGAAAATGTGCCTGTGATCACCCAGTAACTCCCCATGGGTGGCACTGCTGCTCTGCCCTGCCCTGGGTGCCCTGCTGTCACCCCACAGCCCTGCCCAGCTCCTGGGATGGGCTCTGCACACTCCAGGGTGGGCTCCAGGGCCTCTGTGAGGAACCAGGAAATCATTCCAGCTGCTCTGAGGGCTGTCCCTTCCCCAGTGAACAGCTATTCAAGAGTTTTTTCCCCTGCCCCAATGTCCAGCCCCAATGTCCAGCCTGGCCTTGGACACCTCCAGGGATCCAGGGGCAGCCACAGCTGCTCTGGGAATCTGTGCCAGCCCTGCCCACCCTCACTGAATAAAAATATATCAGTGTAAATCTCTTCTCCCCCAGGCCAAACCATCACCCTTGGTTATATTGCTAAAATATTTGTCCCCATCCCCTGGATGAGCAGGACAGGAGGACTTGAGGTGCACAAAACCCCACTTAGAATGGAACACTGAACAAACTGCATTTATTTACTTCACTCAATGAGAAAAACCCCTGATTTCATCTCTACCTGAGCGCTGCCAGGGGAGAAGATGCCTGAAAACAAAGGTCTCTGATTTATCAGACAAAGGTACAACAAGGTCCAGTGCCCGGGAGCAGCAGCCAAACATGCTTGAAACAGAGAAAAAACAATTTTAACACTGAGCAAATCCCACCAGAATATCCAAGGGATGGTTCCTGTCACTGGAAATCCACCCAAGGCAGGAAACAATTAATTCCCTGTCAGCCTGCAGGGAGGGGAGAGCCCAGGCCCTGGACACTCTCAGCTCCAACCCCTGAGCATCCTGAAACCCAAGGAGGGCAGGGATGGGTGGGATGTTGGGAATTGGGAATTCCTGGCTGGGCTGGAATTGCCAGAGCAGCTGTGGCTGCCCCTGGATCCCTGCAATGTCCCAGGCCAGGTTGGACACTGGGACAGTGGGAGGGGTCCCTGCCATGGCAGGGGTGGCACTGGGTGGGATTTAGGGTCTCTCCAATCCTGAACCATTCTGGGATTCCATGGGGTGCCCCCAGGGTCCCCAGCCATGGGGACACCACCAACCCCTTCCCAAACCCCTGGGGCAGTGCTGGGGCCTCAGACCTCCTCCGATAAATCCAGATTTTAAAGGATATTCTCTGCCAGAATTGTTTGTGCATCGCAGCAGTTCAGCTCCCCTTTTGTTTTTTGCTGCTGGTGAAATCTGCACACAAACCCTTCATCATCCCGGGTTTATTTATCTGTTTTTGCTTATTTCTGTGCTCCCTGTCCTCCTCCCTCCCCGCAGCTCCTGGCTGGCTGTGGGAAAGCAGAGATAAGTTAATCCGAACAAAACATGGAAATACTTGAAAAAGTCCTTCCCATCAAATTACAGGGAACAGCATTCACTCTTCATCTCTGCTGCACATTCCACGAGGGCTCTGATCGCTCCTGGCAGGCAGCTCCTCCCAGGGGTTTGCTGTCCTGGATCACCGGGCTGGGTGTCCCCCAGGGGTGACAGAACCCAGCAGGCTCCAGGAGCTGGGGACCCAGTGCTGATCAAAGCACGAGGAACAAATCCTGGGAAAAACAAGCAGGAGAAGGCAGTGCTCTCCCCCAGGGCTGTGCCTGGCTGGAAAATCTCTCTGGAATATTCCAACCTGCTTTTATTTTGGATTTTTATCAGGATTATTTTGGTCTCCTTAGAGCAGTGAATGATGTTTTGTGCTGAATTGGGCTGTGTCCCCCCAGCCCTGGGGTGACCCCAGTGCAGCCCAGCTGTGCCCCCCCAGCCCTGGGGTGACCCCAGTGCAGCCCAGCTGTGCCCCCCAGCCCTGGGGTGACCCCTGAGCAGCCCAGCTGTGTCCCCAGCCCTGGAGTGACCCCTGAGCAGCCCAGCTGTGCCCCCCAGCCCTGGGGTGACCCCTGAGCAGCCCAGCTGTGTCCCCAGCCCTGTGGTGACCCCTGAGCAGCCCAGCTGTGTCCCCCAGCTCTGGGGTGACCCCAGTGCAGCCCAGCTGTGCCCTCAGCCCTGGGGTGACCCCAGTGCAGCCCAGCTGTGTCCCCAGCCATGGGGTGACCCCAGTTCAGCCCAGCTGTGTCCCCAGCCCTGGGGTGACCCCAGTGCACCCCAGCTGTGTCCCCAGCCCAGCTGTGCCCTCAGCCCTGGGGTGACCCCAGTGCAACCCAGCTGTGCCCCCCCAGCCCTGGGGTGACCCCAGTGCAGCCCAGCTGTGTCCCCAGCCCTGGGGTGACCCCTGAGCAGCCCAGCTGTGTCCCCCCAGCCCTGGGGTGACCCCAGTGCAGCCCAGCTGTGCCCCCCAGCCCTGGGGTGACCCCTGAGCAGCCCAGCTGTGCCCCCCAGCCCTGGGGTGACCCCAGTGCAGCCCAGCTGTGTCCCCAGTCCTGGGGTGACCCCTGAGCAGCCCAGCTGTGCCCCCCAGCCCTGGGGTGACCCCAGTGCAGCCCAGCTGTGCCCTCAGCCCTGGGGTGACCCCAGTGCAGCCCAGCTGTGTCCCCAGCCCTGGGGTGACCCCAGTGCAGCCCAGCTGTGTCCCCCAGCCCTGGGGTGACCCCAGTGCAGCCCAGCTGTGCCCTCAGCCCTGGGGTGACCCCAGTGCAGCCCAGCTGTGTCCCCAGCCCTGGGGTGACCCCTGAGCACCCCAGCTGTGTCCCCCCAGCCCTGCCAGGCTGTTCCCCAGCAGCAGCACTCCGGGGGCACAAGGACACAAAGTGAGGCTGATGCTGGTGCCACCAGGAGAGCTCAGGTCCTCTGTGGCTGCTGCCTGGAGCTGACACCGAGCTGTGTGACTCAGCCTGGCCCTGTCACCCCAGCCCCGTGTCCAGACAGCTCCTCCTGCTCCTGCTTGCACTGGTGTGACAGGGCTGGAGCTCCAGGCTCCCGCTGCCTCACCATCCTCCTGTGCAGCCTGATGGCTTGGACTGAAGTGCCAGTTCCTTCTGGGAGTCTAAACCATCCTTTGAATCTTTTAGGCCTTAAAGTCAGGAAGATTTACAGCATTCAGCCTGCTCAGCCTCCTTCCCCCACAGGTCAAACACTGGCCCAAAATGAGCTCTGGAGCACAGGATGGAGCTGTGCCTGTCCCCAGGGCTGGGCTTGTCCCCGTGGGGTGACAGAGAAACACAGAATTCCAAAATAGTCTGGGTTGGAAAGGACCTCAAATCCTCCCCCCCCAGTGCCACCCCTGCCATGGCAGGGACCCCTCCCACTGTCCCCAGTGTCCAACCTGGCCTTGGGCACTGCCAGGATCCAGGGGCAGCCACAGCTGCTCTGGCAATTCCAGCCCAGCCAGGAATTCCCAATTCCCAACATCCCACCCATCCCTGCCCTCTGGCAGTGGGAGTGTGAGCAGTGCTGCTCAGGAATGTGTCACAACATCGTCCTGTCCAGGCCTGGCACAGCTCCAGGGCAGGGTGCAGTCCCCATCCCTGGGGGGATTTAAATCCCTGTGGATGTGGCACTTGGGGACAGGGGCAGTGTGGCACCTGGGGACATGGGTAGTGTGGCCTTGGGGACATGGCAGTGTGGCACTTGGGGACAGGGGCAGTGTGACACTTGGGGACAGGGGCAGTGTGACACTTGGGGACAGGGGCAGTGTGGCCCTTGGGGACAGGGGCAGTGTGACCTTGGGGACAGGGGCAGTGTGGCCTTGGGGACAGGGGCAGTGTGGCACTTGGGGACATGAGCAGTGTGACAGTTGGGGACAGGGGCAGTGTGGCCCTGGGGACATGGGCAGTGTGACCTTGGGGACAGGGGCAGTGTGACACCTGGGGACAGGGGCAGTGTGGCCCTGGGGACAGGGGCAGTGTGGCACTTGGGGACAGGGACAGTGTGGCCCTGGGGACAGGGGCAGTGTGACACTTGGGGACAGGGACAGTGTGGCCTTGGCAGGGCTGGCAGGGCAGCTGGACTCCCATCTCAAGGACCATTTCCAAGGCCACCCTTCCATGGCTGTTTCCAGCTCACTGCAGCTGCTCCCTGCTGGGAGAGGAGCCCAGGATGGATGCAGGGACTCAGGGACTGGGGCTCTTGTGTGACTGCAGAACCATAATTCAGGTTTTTAGCAGATCCTCTCCTCATCAGCCTCGTGTCCTGCTCGTTCCAGGTCACTGGCACTGGGAGAAGCCTCTGCAGGATGCTGGGCTGGGAAGGACAGCACAGGAAAAGCTCAGCCAGGGGCTGTGTGGGCAGCAGGGGCTCCCAGCCACGCTCCCTTAGCTCTGGGATTTGCCCAGTTCTGGGGCAGCTGTGGAATGAGCCCTCCCATCCATTGCAGGAAGCACAGCACTGGGATTTGTGAAGCTGATGTGCATTTCTCCTCTTGCTTCATCTCTGCTCAGCAGTAAAATGAGAATCCATTCTGAGGCAGAGTTCTTGGAGCTAAAGCACTTCCCAGCCTGCCTGGAGACAAGCAGGGATGGATAATTTAAGCACCAAAGTGGTTTTTGTGCCGTGGCTGGGAGTGCCTGGGAGAGCTGGGGTTCTCCCTCCCCAAATGCTGCCAGAATTTTCCCAGAACTTCCTATCAAATTCCAAAGGGCCTTCATGGGGAGCAGGAAGGGAAGGATCTTCCCAGAGCCTTGGAAATGACCCAGAAGTTCTGGGTGTCAAAGTTTGCCCACCCCTGAGCCATCTGAGGCTGTTCAGAGCAGCTGTGGCTGCCCCTGGATCCCTGGAATGCCCAAGGCCAGGCTGGACATTGGGGTTTGGGACACCCTGGGACAGTGGGAGGTGTCCCTGCCATGGCTGGGGTGGCACTGGGTGGCTTTGAGATCCCTCCAAGCCATTCCATTCCATTCCATTCCATGTTTCTATGATTGTATGAAAAGCTCAAGTTGGATGATGCCCATTCAGTCCAAGTTCAGGCTTTGGAAAGATTTCTGTTGTTCTGTGCTCTTTGCTTTGAAGGTGAATATTTTGCTGCCCTGGGCTGTGACCTGCTCCTGCTCTGGAGCTGGGTAAAACACAGGGGTGTTGGGAGCTTTCCAGCCAAGCTGGTGATCCCAAGAGATCCAGTTCTCTTTTTGTGCTGCAGTTTATTTTAGAGGGCACAGAGTTTATCCTTATTCTGGCCCTGAGGCTGCCAGAGCTCCAGGAGAGTTTGGACACCAGGAACCCCAGGGTGGGTTTTGGGGGGTCTGGGCAGGGACAGGGCTGGGATGATCCCTGGGGGTCCCTCCAGCTCAGCACATTCCAGGATTCTGTGCTTTCTGAGGGCAGGGCTGTCTCACACACCATCCCAGCACTGTGCAAGCTGAGCTGATGAAACGATCTGAGAAAAATCAAAAATCTCATGTAGTCAGAGCTCAGAGAGAAAAAAAAACCACCCCATGCAAGGCTTCCCGGAGCGCTACAATCTCCTGGAAATAAATGAACAGATTGCCATGAATGAATAAACTGCTTAAGACACTAATTCACATTCAGGAGGGCACGGGGCTGGGGCTGGGTGAGGATGACAGAACTGTTTCCCTGTGATTGTTGCTGCACGGAGCTGGAGGAGGCAAACAGAAGGTGGCCGTGCTCTGCACACAAACTGCTGGGCACAGATGGCTCACGGGGCTCCTGCCCACGGAGCTGCCAGGAGCGTGTGCCAGCCTGGCTCCCTGCTCAGAACAGGCTGGGGGAGAGCAGCTGAGGGCACTGCGCCCTGCAGGGACACAGCAGAACCAGGGCAGGGCTGCGAGGGAGCAGCTCTGGGACTGGGACAGGGACAGGGAGCCAGGCCAGGGGGTCAGGATGGATTTTGGGAAAGGTTCTTCCCTCCCCCAGAGGTGCTGGCACTGCCCAGGCTCCCCAGGGAATGGTGACATTCCCAGAGCTCCAGGAGAGTTTGGACACCAGGGGTCCCAGGGTGGGGTTTTGGGGGGTCTGGGATGATCCTGGGGGTCCCAGCTTAGGATATTCCTGATTCTGTGATTCTGAGAGAAAATATGGGAAAGGGGGGCCATGCACTCACTGGGCCATTGGGGAAAGCTGTGGGCACAGCAGAGGTTTGGGATGGGCACCAGGGAATGGTTTGGTGCCCCTTTGCTCGTTGCAGCGTTTCTGTGCAGCTCTAACTGCTCAGGGGCTGCTGTCCTCAGAGCCAGGGCAGGTGGGGTGGGGTTTACATGGCACCTGTCCATGTCACCTGTCCCTGGCACCTGTCCCTGGCACCCATCCATGGTACCTGTGTCATCCCCCTGGTTAACCCCAGCCCCACATCCCCCCTGGTTAAACCCAGCCCTGCATCCCCCCTGGTTAAACCCAGCCCTGCATCCCCCCTGGTTAAACCCAGCCCTGCATCCCCCCTGGTTAAACCCAGCCCTGCATCCCCTCTGGTTAAACCCAGCCCTGCATCCCCTCTGGTTAAACCCAGCCCCACATCCTGCATCCCCCCTGGTTAAACCCAGCCCTGCATCCCCCCTGGTTAAACCCAGCCCAGCCCTGCCTGTGTTTGGAGCTTTGATGGCCTGGAGGGTGACTGACCCTTCCGAGGATCCCCTGTTTGCTGTGCAGCAGCCCCAGGCTGGGCTCTGGAGGCTCTGGGCTCCAAGATAAGCCAGTGCTGCTGGTGCCAGGAGCAGCTGCTGCCCAGCACCGACCAATGGGGATTTGACGAGTTCCTGGAGGTGACAAAAGGACCGAAGATAAAGATCTGTGTGAGAGAACCATTCAGTTCGGTGTAGTGATTGAAATCCTCGAGCTGAGCTGCTCTGTGCTCAGGGGGGCTGCTCAGGCTCGGGGGGCTCTGGGGACACTGCTGCTGCTTTGGGGTGTCAGTGAGCAGGGCCACCGTGACCCCACAGCCCACCCTGACCCCACAGCCCATCCTGACCCCAGAGCCACCCTGACCCCAGAGCTCATCCTGACCCCAGAGCCACCCTGACCCCAGAGCCCACCCTGACCCCAGAGCCACCCTGACCCCAGAGCCACCCTGACCCCACAGCCCATCCTGACCCCAGAGCCATCCTGACCCCAGAGCCACCCTGACCCCAGAGCCCACCCTGACCCCAGAGCAGGTTCCTGACCCCAGAGCCACCCTGACCCCAGAGCCACCCTGACCCCAGAGCCCACCCTGACCCCAGAGCCCACCCTGACCCCAGAGCCCATCCTGACCCCAGAGCCCACCCTGACCCCAGAGCCCACCCTGACCCCAGAGCCATCCTGACCCCAGAGCCACCCTGACCCCAGAGCCCACCCTGACCCCAGAGCCCACCCTGACCCCAGAGCAGGTTCCTGACCCCAGAGCCATCCTGACCCCACAGCAGGTTCCTGACCCCAGAGCCCATCCTGACCCCAGAGCCACCCTGATCCCAGAGCCACCCTGACCCCAGAGCCCACCCTGACCCCAGAGCCCATCCTGACCCCAGAGCCCACCCAGACCCCAGAGCTCACCCAGACCCCAGAGCTCACCCAGACCCCAGAGCCCACCCTGACCCCAGAGCCCATCCTGACCCCAGAGCCCCCCCAGACCCCAGAGCCCACCCTGACCCCAGAGCCCACCCTGACTCCAGAGCCCACTCTGACCCCAGAGCCCACTCTGACCCCAGAGCCCACTCTGACCCCAGAGCAGGTTCCTGAACCCAGAGCAGGTTCCTGACCCCAGAGCCATCCTGACCCCAGAGCCCACTCTGACCCCAGAGCCCACCCTGACCCCAGAGCCCACCCTGACCCCAGAGCCATCCTGACCCCAGAGCCACCCTGACCCCAGAGCCCATCCTGATCCCAGAGCAGGTTCCTGACCCCAGAGCCACCCTGACCCCAGAGCCACCCTGACCCCAGAGCCCATCCTGATCCCAGAGCAGGTTCCTGACCCCAGAGCCACCCTGACCCCAGAGCCCACCCTGACCCCAGAGCCCACCCTGACCCCAGAGCCCACCCTGACCCCAGAGCAGGTTCCTGACCCCAGAGCAGGTTCCTGACCCCAGAGCCCATCCTGATCCCAGAGCAGGTTCCTGACCCCAGAGCCACCCTGACCCCAGAGCCACCCTGACCCCAGAGCCCATCCTGATCCCAGAGCAGGTTCCTGACCCCAGAGCCACCCTGACCCCAGAGCCCACTCTGACCCCAGAGCAGGTTCCTGACCCCAGAGCCCACTCTGACCCCAGAGCCCACCCTGACCCCAGAGCCCACCCTGACCCCAGAGCCACCCTGACCCCAGAGCCCATCCTGATCCCAGAGCAGGTTCCTGACCCCAGAGCCACCCTGACCCCAGAGCCCACCCTGACCCCAGAGCCCATCCTGACCCCAGAGCCCATCCTGACCCCACAGCAGCAGTGTCTGGGTGTCCCCAGGGCACAGCAGCTCAGGTCAGTGCTGGGGCTGTCCCCTTGCAGGGTCTGACACTTTGTGGGGTGATCGAGGGGAGCAGAGCAGCTCCCAGGCTGCCTGCAGTGAGTGTTGATCACAGGTTGATTAATTAGTGCTGAGTTCAGGGGCTCGTTAGCCTGTGCAGCAGCTCTGTGGGAGCTCACACAGGAGCTCCCTTCCCCTGTTCCTGTCCCTGTCCCTGTTCCTGTCCCTGTCCCTTTCCCTGTTCCTGTCCCTGTCCCTGTCAGGTGTTTCCAAACCCCACCCAAAGGATTTGTGCTGAGCCCCCAGGACACGGATCTCTTGGTGACCTGGACACTGTGGGGCTGTGGGGGTTTCTCAGTTAGAACCACTGCTCCATATTGAAATACAATTAACACTCCATCATTTCCTATCAAAGGCTCCACTGAGGCCAGTGGCTGCTTGGCAGGAGGTGATGAAACGTGGGAAATGCTGTTTGAGTGGGGTGGTGCCTGCTCTGCCATCCCCAGCTCTCAGCAGCTCCTGCAGAGGGATTTCTCTGCTGTTGGATTTAATGGTGGTGGCCTTGCACAAATATCCCCAAATTACTTTTGAATCCCTCTATCTGCACCATCTGACAGCAGCGATTTTATTATGCATCAGCTGAAAATGCATTTGATTTGTATTAAACTTCTTTGAAGATCTTTCTGCTGTTTAATCTCCTTGAGAGTGGAAGACAAGCGGAATATTGAGGTCATGGAAGAGCGGGAGAGCAAAGAGAAATGTGGTCCTGGAAGAGCAGGTGGGTGGGGGCTGTGCCTTTTTCCTTAAATCAAGTGCAGGAGAAGCTTTCCAGCCCGGCTCTGGAGGATTTCCAGGCAGCACTGTAGCTATTTTTATTAAACTGTTTTCCTGAACAGCTGCCTACTCAGGAGTGTCCCTCTGCATTTACTTTCTGTCTCAGTATTCCTTTGGTAATAGAACACAGTCATTTAGGCTGGGATAAAAAAGGGAATTAAAATACCTAACATATCCACAGGGCTGGGTTTTCTTGGTGCTTGGCTGCTGTGGGGAGTTGAGTTTAACTCCTAATTACATGGTAGGGTTTGCAGCCTCGGCACTGTTGATGCTTTTTAGTAAATTCTGAGTGGCAATTCTTAAACAAGGCTCTGGAACTGCTTTGGGAAGAGAAGAGAAGAGAAGAGAAGAGAAGAGAAGAGAAGAGAAGAGAAGAGAAGAGAAGAGAAGAGAAGAGAAGAGAAGAGAAGAGAAGAGAAGAGAAGAGAAGAGAAGAGAAGAGAAGAGAAGAGAAGAGAAGAGAAGAGAAGAGAAGAGAAGAGAAGAGAAGAGAAGAGAAGAGAAGAGAAGAGAAGAGAAGAGAAGAGAAGAGAAGAGAAGAGAAGAGAAGAGAAGAGAAGTTTGGTGTCTGTGCTGCTTTCTCGGGCTGGGAGCACTGGAACTGGAGCAGGAAATGTTTTGCAGAACATCTGAGGGGCTGTTCAGTGTGGTGAGGTTACCCATGAGCACATCACAAAGCCGAGGCTTTACTCAGCACTCTCAGCACAGCCCGAGTGCCCTCAGCAGGAGTTTTAGTTCTCCAGTTCTGGTTCCTGAGCTCAGCACAAGGCTGGGGTGCTCTGGGGGCTGCAGCTCACAGCCTGCTCCTGGCACCATGCACACCCTGACCCAAGGAAGGACCTGGGGCACCTGGGCATCCCCCTGGGCAGGGCTGCTGTGGGTCCCAGGGAGGGGCAGGGTGATGCTCAGGAGCTCCAGGGCCCCTTCAGCCCCCTGGAAACGAGACCCAGCCATGAGTGCCCATAACTGCAAAACCACCCTGGTGATGTCCCAGTAAAACCCTGTGAGAGCCCCAGCAAAGGGGTGCAGCACCCACAGACGAGGCAGCCCTTCATCCCTGCAGGGACTGGGCCAGCTGGGGGCCAGCTGTGGCTCTGTGACCCCAGTGTGGCTCTGTGACCCCAGGTGTGGCTCTGTAACACCAGCTGTGGCTCTGTGACCCCAACTGTGGCTCTGTGACCCCAACTGTGGCTCTGTGGACCCAAAGCAAATGTTCCTGCCTGGGCTCTGTCCCTGAGCAGGGGAAGGGTGGTGAAGCCCCCTCTGCAGAACATCTGGTTCAGGGATGTGCCCTGCAGTGTCCCTGCAGTGTCCCAGCAGTGTCCCCTGCAGTGTCCCCAGCACTGTCCCCAGCAGTGTCCCTGCAGTGTCCCAGCAGTGTCCTAGCAGTGTCCCAGCAGTGTCCCAGGGAGGAGCAGTGTCGCAGCAGTGTCCCAGCAGTGTCCCCAGCAATGTCCCAGCAGTGTCCCTGCAGTGTCCCTGCAGTGTCCCTGCAGTGTCCCAGGGAGGAGCAGTGTCCCAGCAGTGTCCCAGCAGTGTCCCAGCAGTGTCCCTGCAGTGTCCCCAGCAGTGTCCCAGCAGTGTCCCAGCAGTGTCCCAGCAGTGTCCCACAGTGTCCCTGCAGTGTCCCACAGTGTCCCTGCAGCCCCAGGGTTCGGGGACAATGGGATGTTGGCCAGGCTTTGCAGAGTTCAGCCCTTTTGGCTCCGTCCCCTGCAGCCCCAGCTCAGGTGAGTGTCCAGTCCCACCTTGCAGTCTCCACCCCTCCAGCAGCTCTTCCCTGCATTCCCAGCAGCTGCTGGTGCCAGACTTGCTCTCCTGTGTGATTTTTAACTCATTTCTTTGCTTTTCCTCCTGGATATCCCCCGTGCTCATTCCCTTTTTTCAGTAAACACAAATTTCATCCCTGAATGTCACCAGAGCTGCTCACTCCTCTTGGGATTAGGGCAGAAATCTCCGAGCTTTCAGTCTAACAACTGGGTCATGGTGCCCAGATATTTGCTGGTCCTTGCTGATTTTTTTTAAAAATGTGTATTTTCCTCCTTTGTGTTGGTCCTTCCCTCGTGCAGGCTGAGCTCAGGCTGCAGCTGAGACCTCCCTGCTGCCCTGGCTGTGCTGCTCTGGCATCCCAGAGCAGAGCCAGCAGGGTCAGGCTGCTGTCCCCAGCATTGTCACTGCTGTCCCCAGCCCTGTGTCACTGCTGTCCCCAGCACTGTCCCTGCTGTCCCCAGCACTGTCACTGCTGTTCCCAGCACTGTGTCCCTGCTGTCCCCAGCACTGTGTCACTGCTGTCCCCCAGCACCGTCCCTGCTGTCCCCCAGCCCTGTGTCACTGCTGTCCCCAGCACTGTGTCACTGCTGTCCCCAGCCCTGTGTCCCTGCTCTCCCCCAGCCCTGTGTCACTGCTGTCCCCAGCACTGTGTCACTGCTGTTCCCCAGCCCTGTGTCCCTGCTGTCCCCCAGCACTGTGTCCCTGCTGTCCCCCAGCCCTGTGTCACTGCTGTCCCCAGCACTGTCACTGCTGTCCCCAGCACTGTCACTGCTGTCCCCCAGCACTGTGTCCCTGCTGTCCCCCAGCCCTGTGTCACTGCTGTCCCCCAGCACTGTCCCTGCTGTCCCCAGCACTGTGTCCCTGCTGTCCCCCAGCCCTGTGTCACTGCTGTCCCCAGCACTGTGTCCCTGCTGTCCCCAGCCCTGTGTCCCTGCTGTCCCCCAGCCCTGTGTCCCTGCTGTCCCCAGCACTGTCCCTGCTGTCCCCCAGCCCTGTGTCCCTGCTGTCCCCCAGCACTGTCCCTGCTGTCCCCAGCCCTGTGTCCCTGCTGTCCCCCAGCCCTGTGTCACGGCTGTCCCCAGCCCTGTGTCCCTGCTGTCCCCCAGCCCTGTGTCACTGCTGTCCCCCAGCCCTGTGTCCCTGCTGTCCCCCAGCCCTGTGTCACTGCTGTCCCCCAGCACTGTCCCTGCTGTCCCCAGCACTGTTTCCCTGTTCCCATTGCTTCCCTTGTTTGGGTGCTGCTGGATTTTATCCCACTTTATTTTTCATTTCTCTAGGTGTTTCTGTCCTCTCAGCTCCCCCTCCTCGACAAGCAGAGCCCTGCAGGTCCCAGCAGTGTCCCCAGCAGCGTCCCCAGCAGTGTCCCAGCACTGTCCCTGCAGTGTCCCTGCAGTGTCCAGCAGTGTCCAGCAATGTCCCAGCTCAGGACAGCCCAGCAGTGTCCCAGCAGTGTCCAGCAGTGTCCCAGCAGTGTCCCAGCAGTGTCCCAGCTCAGGACAGCCCAGCAGTGTCCCAGCAGTGTCCCCAGCAGTGTCCCAGCTCAGGACAGCCCAGCAGTGTCCCAGCAGTGTCCCCAGCAGTGTCCCAGCTCAGGACAGCCCAGCAGTGTCCAGCAGTGTCCCCAGCAGTGTCCCAGCAGTGTCCCAGCAGTGTCCCAGCAGTGTCCCCAGCAGTGTCCCCAGCAGTGTCCCAGCACTGTCCCAGCAATGTCCCAGCTCAGGACAGCCCTGCTGTGTTCCAGCAGTGTCCAGCAGTGTCCCCAGCAGTGTCCCAGCAGTGTCCCAGCAGTGTCCCCAGCAGTGTCCCAGCAGTGTCCAGCACTGTCCCAGCTCAGGAAAGTCCAGCAGTGTCCCAGCAGTGTCTCAGCACTGTCCCAGCTCAGGACAACCCTGCTGTGTCCCAGCACTGTCCCCAGCAGTGTCCCCAGCAGTGTCCCAGCACTGTCCCAGCAATGTCCCAGCTCAGGACAGCCCTGCTGTGTTCCAGCAGTGTCCAGCAGTGTCCCCAGCAGTGTCCCAGCAGTGTCCCAGCTCAGGACAGCCCTGCTGTGTCCCAGCAGTGTCCCAGCAGTGTCCCAGCAGTGTCCAGCAGTGTCCCAGCACTGTCCCAGCCCAGCACAGCCCTGCTCTGTCCATGCCCTGCTCCAGGAGGGCACAGAGCCCATCCAAGCCCTAACTCTGCACAGCCCCTGTGGCACCCCCTGGTCCTTGCCAGGCTTTTCCCAGCCCGGGGTTACAGGGAGGAATTCCCCAGGGCTGCTCACACCCCCTGCTAAAATTCACCTTTGGGTGCTCACTGCATCCCCAGCACTTTGCTGTCCTGTTATGGAACATGTCCTTGTCCCCAGTCCCTCTGCAGCTCTCCTGGATCCCTTCAGGGCTCTGGGCTCTCCCTGGATCCCCATCCTGTCCAGGGGAGCATTCCCAGCTCTCCCAGCCTGGCTCCAGAGGGGTTGAACCCTGCAGCAGCAGCTCCGTGGCTCCTCTGGGCTCTCTCCAGCTCCACATCCTCCTGTGCTGAGAACCCCAGGGCTGGGCACTCAGGGTGATCAATTACCCATTTAAAAAATCCATAAAATACCCATTAAATGGTTGGGCTTGCTGATGCTGGAGGTCTTTTCCAACCTGGATGGTTCTGTGAGGATTCCCTTACTCAGCAGCAGCCACAGCATGGCACAGGTAGGAGGCACTTTATCCCATTTATCCCATTTATCCCATTTATACCATTTATCCCATGTATCCCATCTATCCCATCCATCCCATCTATCCCATCCATCCCATCTATCCCATTTGTCCCGTTTATCCCATCTATCCCATCTATCCCATTTATCCCATCTATCCCATCTATCCCGTTTATCCCATTTATCCCGTTTATCCCATCTATCCCATTTGTCCCGTTTATCCCGTTTATCCCATCTATCCCATCTATCCCATCTATCCCATTTATCCCATCCATCCCATCTATCCCATCTATCCCATCTATCCCATCCATCCCATCTATCCCATCTATCCCATCCATCCCATCCATCCCATCTATCCCGTCTATCCCGTCTATCCCATCTATCCCATCTATCCCATCTATCCCATTTATCCCATCCATCCCATCTATCCCATCTATCCCATCTATCCCATCCATCCCATCCATCCCATCTATCCCATCTATCCCATCCATCCCATCCATCCCATCTATCCCATCTATCCCATCCATCCCATCCATCCCATCTATCCCGTCTATCCCGTCTATCCCATCTATCCCGTCTATCCCATCTATCCCGTCTATCCCATCCATCCCATCCATCCCATCTATCCCATCCATCCCATCTATCCCATCTATCCCATCTATCCCATCCATCCCATCTATCCCATCTATCCCATCTATCCCATCCATCCCATCTATCCCATTTATCCCATCTATCCCATCTATCCCATCTATCCCATCTATCCCATCTATCCCATCTATCCCATCCATCCCATCTATCCCATTTATCCCATTTATCCCATCTATCCCATCTATCCCATTTATCCCATCTATCCCATCTATCCCATCTATCCCATCTATCCCATTTATCCCATTTATCCCATCTATCCCATCTATCCCATCCATCCCATCTATCCCATCTATCCCATCTATCCCATCCATCCCATCCATCCCATCTATCCCGTCTATCCCGTCTATCCCATCTATCCCATCTATCCCGTCTATCCCGTCTATCCCATCTATCCCATCCATCCCATCCATCCCATCTATCCCATCCATCCCATCTATCCCATCTATCCCATCTATCCCATCTATCCCATCTATCCCATCCATCCCATCTATCCCATTTATCCCATCTATCCCATCTATCCCATCTATCCCATCTATCCCATCTATCCCATCTATCCCATTTATCCCATTTATCCCATCTATCCCATCTATCCCATCTATCCCATCTATCCCATCCATCCCATCTATCCCATCTATCCCATCCATCCCATCTATCCCATCTATCCCATCTATCCCATCCATCCCATCTATCCCATTTATCCCATCTATCCCATCCATCCCATTCCTGTTTCCCGGGGCTGTGGCA
The DNA here is from genome assembly GCF_009819885.2 of Catharus ustulatus. Classification (NCBI taxonomy): domain Eukaryota; kingdom Metazoa; phylum Chordata; class Aves; order Passeriformes; family Turdidae; genus Catharus; species Catharus ustulatus. The sequence goes on along the minus strand of NC_046226.1, from coordinate 618,305 downwards.
GGGCAGAGCCCACAGCTGATATTCCAGAGACCCCAGCCCAGGGAATGGCCACTCCAAGCCCTCCCCCTGTGGCACTGCACACTTCTATCCCAACTGATATTCCAGAGGCCCCAGCCCAGGGAATGGCCACTCCAGACCCTCCCCCTGTGGCACTGCACACTTCCATCCCAACTCCAGTGCTCCCAGGGGTACCCCTCGTTCTCGGCAGCTCAGCTCTGGGTGAGCTGTTCCCCCGGCTCAGTGCTGAGCTGGAGCCCCTCACTTTGTCACCCAGCAAGGAGCTCAGGGCGTTTTCTCGCTTTCTCTGAGTAATCTCTGTGAAGTTCCCTGCTGAGGGGAAGAGCAGCTCCATCCATCAGAGCAGAGCTCTGCTGGGAAGTTTCCCTGGCAGGGCACGGTGGGAATTGCCAGCTCTCATCAAAGCCAGGGACACCCAGGGGATCCTCCTGCCTGCCAGGGGCTGGGAGGGCAGCAGAGCCAGGGAGCACTGAAACAGCACCTGGGTTCTGTGTTTAATCTCTGCAATGTCCAAGGGCTCAAAATTCAGGGCATTGCTCCCCAAAAGCTCTGCACAACTGGAGCTTGCTCTGGGGTGGGTGCTCACAGTGACAAAGCATTTTTATTTCAGGAATTACTAATTTTACTGACCATCAAACTAATTTTTAAATCCCCTCCAGTGCCACCCCTGCCATGGCAGGGACCCCTCCCACTGTCCCCAATGTCCAACCTGACTTTGGACATTCCAGGGATCCAGGGGCAGCCACAGCTGCTCTGGCAATTCCAGCCCAGCCAGCAATTCCCAATATCCCATTAAATCTCCCCTTCCTCAGCCCAAAATAGGAAGTTCTGTGAATTTCTCAGCGAGAACAGAGGTGTGTTATAAAACTCAGAGGGTAAACATGACTGAAATTCTGACAGAGGAACCCCCAGGCCTTTAGAGGGAGCCTTGGCCAATTCCAAGAGCTGTTCCTATAAAATTCTTTATAAAAATGAGGGACTGGGAATGTGGTACCACCAGCTGCAGTTGCACACAGTGGATGCAGAGTGCACACTGTGTGTTCAATATTTACAAACTTAGAATTGGGAGCCTCTGCTTTGAAATGAGCTTTATCCTGGGAAGGTTATCCAGGACTGGAGTGGTAATAGAATCATTTATAACACTGATTTTAAGCAATATTCTTCACTTGTACCAAGAGCAAGAAATCATGAAGTTTTTTCTGGCCAATATTAATGCAACTTTTAAATGTTTGCAAGATGAGCCTGTGAGAGAATGGACAGGGAGATTTGGGAGGAAAAATAAAAGGTGAAATTTTGGGGGATTTTATTCTGTCCTGCAAATAAAGGGCTGGCTGTGTGCCCAGAGCTGGCCCGCACCGAGCCCAGCACCCAGCACTTCCCAGCTGGTAATTTAGGTTTTGCTTTATCCCAAGGAAGATTAAAGGCTCCTGTAAAGTGCAAACCATCAGCCTGAAATATCGTCACGGGCTGTATTTTCAGGGCTTTTTATGTATTCCCCAAATAAACTGCTTCTGCAGCAGGGAGAGGAGAATAAAGGGGCTGCAATGTAGGTCAGGGCTGCCAAGGTTAACGAGGAGCAGCTCTTCATCTTCAGAATCTTCATCTTCATCTTCTTCATCTTCAGAATCTTCTTCATCTTCAGAATCTTCATCTTCACCTTCATCTTCCTCATGCCCAGTGCAGGAGCACCCCTGGCTCTGGCTCGGGGCTGGGGGCTCCTGGGAGGGCAGGGGGATTTCTGCAAGGACAGACCAAGGAAGATAAAGGAGCTGCTGGCTGTGCAAACCCCCAGGCCCAGCCCTGCAGAGCTCTGGGGGTGACAACGAGGAGACCAAACCCTCTGAGCCCCCAGATCCTGCCCTGCTGGGGACAGGGGGACAGGGATGGAGGGACAGGACACAGGGAATGGCTTCACTGGGATGGAGGGATGCTGGGAATTGGGAATTCCTGGCTGGGCTGGAATTGCCAGAGCAGCTGTGGCTGCCCCTGGATCCCTGCAATGTCCAAGGTTGGACATTGGGACAGTGGGAGGGGTTCCTGCCATGGATGGATTTGAGGTCCCTTTAACCCAAACCAGTCTGGGATCCCCAGGAGACAGCCTGGGGCAGGGGCAGCAGGGGGGGCTCTGCTGAGGCTTCTCCCCAGTAAAAATTCAAGCAGAGATTGGCTAAATTGATTCAAAAAGTTGTGATATATTTAAATTATGATTTTTTTAACCAGAAATGTGCTTTAAAATGAAAAAAAAAAATCGCTTTGACAGAAACTCTGAGCAGTGAAGATAAACTCAGGCAATTTTATTTTTATAAATGCTTCAATATATTATAAAATCCCGGACTGGTTTGAGTTAAAGGGACCTCAAATCCCACCCCTGCCATGGCAGGGACCCCTCCCACTGTCCCCAGTGTCCAACCTGGCCTTGGGTACTGCCAGGGATCCAGGGGCAGCCACAGCAAATCTGGGAATTCTGTGCCAGTGCCTCACAGGATTTTATGTTATGATCAACCATTAACATTTCATTTATTCAAAATACATTTACTAAATCTTTCCTTTCTGTTGTCTCAGTTCTGTTAAATAAAATGCTGATGGAGATGAGTAATGAGTTGTCTTTGCTTGTCCCAGTAATGATCATTATTTTCCACTTGAAATTAAATTACATTTAAATTTTGGTAATAAACAGCTGAGCAGTAATGAATGCTACACCATTATCTTAATATTCTGCAATTTATCACCTCTGAAAACAGATAAATCAGTGTGCTAAGGACAGCCAGTGGGATGCCAGGTCAGACTGAAGAGGAAAACTGATCTGTGCTCTGGTGTCACACACCCAACACTGCCTTTAAAGGTAAAAAAATCCTCCCAAACTTTGAGAAACCTGAAATTGGGATTATTTTTATAAGAACTTCTCTGCTGTTTAAAATGAATCCTGAGTGTGAGTGAGCCCAGAGCTGCTGTCCCCACTCCTATGGCAGCTGTCCCCTCACAACCCAGGGGCAGAAACCTTTCCTCTCCCCACCTCTGTGCCAGGCTTCATCCCTCCCCAGTTTCTGTGTCCATCCTTCCCAAATTCCTGTGTCCATCCTTCCCAAATTCCTGTGTCCCATCCCTCCCAAATTCCTGTGTCCATCCCTTCCCAGTTCCTGTGTCCATCTCTCCCAAATTCCTGTGTCCATCCTTCCCCAATCCCTGTGTCCATCCCTCCCCAATTCCTGTGTCCATCCCTCCCCAATTCCTGTGTCCATCCCTCCCAAATTCCTGTGTCCACCCTCCCCAATTCCTGTGTCCATCCCTCCCAAATTCCTGTGTCCATCCCACCCAAATCCCGTGTCCATCCCTCCCAAATTCCTGTGTCCATCCCTCCCAAATTCCTGTGTCCATCCCTCCCCAATTCCCGTGTCCATCCCTCCCAAATTTCTGTGTCCATCCCTCCCCAATTCCTGTGTCCATCCCTCCCCAATTCCTGTGTCCATCCCATCCCTCCCAAATTCCTGTGTCCATCCCTCCCAAATTCCTGTGTCCATCCCTCCCCAATTCCCGTGTCCATCCCTCCCAAATTCCTGTGTCCATCCCTCCCCAATTCCTGTGTCCATCCCTCCCCAATTCCTGTGTCCATCCCTCCCCAATTCCTGTGTCCATCCCTCCCAAATTCCCGTGTCCATCCTTCCCCAATTCCTGTGTCCATCCCTCCCAAATTCCCGTGTCCCATCTCCCACAGGAAGGATCCCACCAGGAACCTCTGTTACTGGGATCCTCTGGGATCCTCTGGGATTGTCTGGGATTGTCTGGGGTCGTCTGGGATAGTCTGGGATCCTCCATGATCCAGGAATGGGGGATGCTGTGAAACATCACTCCACAGAAAGGATCCCATCAGGAGCCTCTGCTGCAGGATGCTCTGGGATTTGGGGTCAGGAGCTGCTGTTCAGCATCACCCATGGGAAGGATCCCATCAGGAGTTTCTGGTGCAGGATCCTCTGGGCTCCTCTGAAATCTTCTGGGATACCCTGTGATCCTCTGGGATCCTCAAGGCTCAGGGAATGGAGGATGCTGTGAAACATCACTCCACAGAAAGGATCTCATCAGGAGCCTCTGCTGTAGGTTCCTCTGGGATTTAGGGTCAGGAGCTGCTGTTCAACATCACCCCACAGCAAGGATCCCATCAGGAGTTTCTGGTGCATGATCCTCCAGGATCCTCTGGGATCAGGGAATGAGGGATGCTGTTAAACAACACCCACAGGAAGGATCCCACCAGGAGTTTCTGGTGCAGGTTCCTCTGGGATTTTGGGGTATCAGGAGCTGCTGTTCAGCATCACCCCCAGCAGGACCCAGCCAGGCTGTCCCTCTGGCTGGCACAGACTCTTTGGGAGCGCTGCCCAGCGGGGGCAGCCCGTGCCAGGACTGTCCCTCCAGGGGACAATGGCAGCCCGTGCCAGGACTGTCCCTGCAGGGGACAAAGGCAGCCCGTGCCAGGACTGTCCCTCCAGGGGACAAAGGCAGCCCGTGCCAGGACTGTCCCAAAGGCAGCCCGTGCCAGGACTGTCCCTCCAGGGGACAATGGCAGCCCGTGCCAGGACTGTCCCTCCTGGGGACAATGGCACCCCTGGGCAGGTGCCAGGCTGGTGACTCTCTCCAGCAAACAGCAGTGTGTAAAGTTTTCAAAGCTAACTTTTGATTTAATGAAGCTGTCCCCTCTCATCAATTCCATTCTAATCCTTGAGAGCAGAGAACCTTTTAAGTCTAATGAAAAATGTTAATAAACCTTCACGTGGTGGAGAGGATTTTTTCCTAATTCAGTAACGGCTGTCAGCACCTTTCCCCGCTGTCACCTGAACATGTTAATGTGCTGTGCTGTGCAGCCCTGCTCGGCTTCCCAACGAGCTGAGCCTAACCCAGAGCTGAGCCTAACCCAGAGCTGAGCCTAACCCAGAGCTGGGCCTAACCCAGAGCTGGGCCTAACCCAGAGCTGGGCCTAACCCAGAGCTGAGCCTAACCCAGAGCTGGGCCTAACCCAGAGCTGGGCCTAACCCAGAGCTCAGCCTAACCCAGAGCTGAGCCTAACCCAGAGCTCAGCCTAACCCAGAGCTGAGCCTAACCCAGAGCTCAGACTAACCCAGAGCTGAGCCTAACCCAGAGCTGAGCCTAACCCAGAACTGCCCCAGAGCTGAGCCTAACCCAGAGCTGAGCCTAACCCAGAGCTGAGCCTAACCCAGAACTGCCCCAGAGCTGAGCCTAACCCAGAGCTGAGCCTAACCCAGAGCTGAGCCTAACCCAGAGCTGCCCCAGAGCCCAGAGCCAGTGGGACAGGGCTGGGAGCACCTGGGGCAGGGGGGTGACCTGGGATGGGATAATGGGATGGGATAATGGGATGGGATGGGATAATGGGATGGGATGGGATGGGATGGAATGGGATAATGGGATGGGATAATGGGATGGGATGGGATAATGGGATGGGATGGGATGGAATGGAATGGAATGGAGATGGGATGGGATGGGATGGGATGGGATGGGATGGGATGGAATGGATGTTCTGGAAGAGTGAGCTGTTCAGGACACAATTCACATTTTGTGTGCAGTGCAGGGACTGCGGGGAGGAGAGCAGGCAGGATCTGTGCGGGAATTGGGGCTCTGAGGATGGAATTGGGGCTCTGAGGATGGAATTGGGGCTCTGAGGATGGAATTGAGGCTCTGAGGATGGAATTGAGGCTCTGAGGATGGAATTGAGGCTCTGAGGATGGAATTTGAGGCTCTGAGGATGGAATTGGGGCTCTGAGGATGGAATTTGAGGCTCTGAGGATGGAATTGGGGCTCTGAGGATGGAATTGAGGCTCTGAGGATGGAATTGGGGCTCTGAGGATGGAACTGGGGCTCTGAGGATGGAATTGGGGCTCTCAGGATGGAATTGGGGCTCTGAGGATGGAATTGCTGCTGCCTCCTCTGCAAACCCCTCTGGGCCGTGCCCTCAGCAGGGTCAGAGCCCTTGGTACCAGCCTGGGGCAGAGCCTGGGCAGCCTGGATCTGCTCTGGGGAGGGACAGAGGGACCCAGAGCCACCAGGTTGGGGACAGGGACAGGGACAGGACAGGGACAGGGCACTGAGGGGAGCATCCTGCCAAAGGGTCCTGGAAGGGACCTTAAAAACCACCCAGGGACCCCTCCCACTGTCCCCAGCCCCAATGTCCAGCCTGGCCTTGGACATTCCAGGGATCCAGGGGCAGCCACAGCTGCTCTGGCAATTCCAGCCCAGCCAGGAATTCCCAATTCCCAACATCCCACCCATCCCTGCCCTCTGGCATTTCAGACACATCCATACTCCATCCCCTCCCAGCCCCAAGGCTGTCCCTGTCCCCCTGACCCCAGAGCTCAGGTCCCCCAGCCCTGGCCCCCTCCCTGCAGTGCCAGCAGGGCTGAGGAGGGGATCAAACACAACCCTGTGACAGAAACGTCACTTCTGCAGGGTAGGGCTTGTTGGAACAGAATTTCTGATGTGAGAACGTGAAAACTGACAAATGGGAATCACTTCATGCAACATGTAATTAAACAGTACAACTTATTAGCACGGGGGGTTGCTATGGCAAATAATTTCTGTGATTTGGGAGGAAAGGCAAACAGAGCAGATAACAACAGGAGCTGGGCTCGGAGCTCCGGAGGGGCCGGGCTGTGCTCGGGGAGCTCAGAGCAGCTGCAGCCCCCGGGCTGTCCCTGCAGCCCAGCGAGCCCTGCCCTGGGTGAATTCTCTTACACTCCTGATTCCACTGGGAATGTGGTTTGCTCTCATTTAAAATGTGGTATAATAATAATTTTAGCATTATTTTCAGAGTTGTATAAAAATGCATCATTTGTCACAAAATAAATTTATTTTACATATTTTATATTATTATAATAATATATATAATAATATAATATAATATAATATAATATAATATAATTATATATTATAATATATTTAATATATTTAATATAATTTTATATATTATAATATATAATATAATTATATATTATATTATATTTTTTTTTTTAGCTTCAGAATAATTGCCCAGAGCAGCTGTGGCTGCCCCTGGATCCCTGCAGTGCCCAAGGCCAGGCTGGACATTGGGGCTGGAGCAGCCTGGGACAGTGGGAGTGTCCCTGCCATGGCAGAATGAAATGAGCTTTAAGGTCCCTTTCAGCCCAAACCATTCTGGGATTCTGTGATATTTTTTTTTTTTTTGTTATTTTTTTGGAGTAGTTGAAATGGAACACCTCTGCTGTAAGATTTCCCTTCATTCTCCTTTCCCTCTGGGAAGGGTCAGCAGTTGTAGAGAAACCCTTGAATATATTTTGCCGGATCTGAAGGTGACTTTTCACTGGATTAAGCTCTTTGCAGAAGAATTTTAACTCCTTTCTTTGCCTTAATTTTGTGCTTTAGTTATGAACGTTTATTGCTAATGTTAACGAGCTATTAGCTTGGCTATTATTTGCTAATTATTAATTACTAATTGATGGCATCCTGGGACACCTCCAGGGATGGGGATCCAAACCCCCCTGATCCCCCTTTCCATGGGGAAATTCCTGCTGTGCCCACCCTGCCCTGCCCTGCCCAGCCTGAGCTGTTCCCTCTGCTCCTGTCCCTGTTCCTGGGGGCTCTGGGTGTGCTTGGGTGTCCCTGGATGTGTTTGGGTGTGCCTGGATGTGTTTGGATCTCCCCAGATGTGTCCCCCAGCCCCGGATGTGTTTGGATGTCCCTGGATGTGTTTGGATCTCCCAGGATGTGTCCCCCAGCCCTAGATGTGTCCCCCCAGCCCTGGCTGTGTCCCCCAGCCCAGGATATGTTTGGGTGTCCTTGGATGTGTCCCCCAGCCCAGGATGTGTCCCCCAGATGTGTCCCCCAGGCCTGACTGTGTCCCCCAGCCCTGGATGTGTTTGGATCTCCCCAGATGTGTCCCCCAGCCCAGGATGTGTTTGGATCTCCCCAGATGGGTCCCCCAGCCCAGGATGTGTTTGGGTGTCCCAGGATGTGTCCCCCAGCCCCAGATGTGTCCCCCAGCCCTGGATGTGCCCTGGATGTGTTTGGGTGTCCCTGGATGTGTCCCCCAGCCCAGGATGTGTCCCCCAGCCCAGGATGTGTCCCCCAGCCCCAGATGTGTCCCCCAGCCCAGGATGTGTCCCCCAGCCCAGATGTGTCCCCCAGCCCCGGATGTGTCCCCCAGCCCAGATGTGTCCCCCAGCCCTGGCTGTGTCCCCCATCCCACCCCCCAGCACTGCCACAGCAGCACAGGATGGATTCATTGTGGAAGTGCCATGAGAAGTTTGGCTCATCCAGGATGATTTGTGTCTGTCCATTAACAATCCCCCAACAACCAGGCACAGAGCTGTGGGTGCAGCACCCCTGAAATCTCTCTCTGTGGCTTTGGAGGGCCAAAGCCCGTTGGGGTCAAGCCTTGGGAATGCTCCTGTCCCTGGAGCAGCGTTCCCAGGGGCAGGCTGAGCCAGAGCTGCACTGATTGCAGTGCCCCTGTTGCAGCTGAGGCACAGGAATCATTTCTGATTATGAGTGTTTCTGGGCTCTCTATTAATCATTTACTATTCATTATTTCTCAACTGTGACTGACCACCTAAATTGAGTGCACTATTTCTGGGCCTCAATTAGGTAATTGAAATGCTCTTTAAATCAGAGTAATTAGCAGTGTGGCTTTTCAGATGAATTATTTTTTATCCTGAATTAATGGAGAATTCAGGGACTCGTGAGCTATGATGCCCATTCTCTGGCACTGACCTGGATTCTGTCAGATAAGGAGCAGCAGGAGTTTGTGCATCGCCTTGAACAGACCTGACAGCTTCTATTTGTTAAAATATTCCCAGTTCTGGGCTGGGAGGGCTCAGGCAGCTCCGACAGGTCAGGAATTTCAAACACAATTTGTACCCAGCGAGGCACGCTGGTCACAGGAGCCACGGTTTGGTGGCAGCAGATGAATGCTGTCTGCTCAAGATGGTGGAAATCACCAATTCTGTGTTTTCCCAGCCTGTTCCAGTCGGTGCCAGCCAGAGAGGAGCTGCTCAGGCTGATCTGAATGCTGGCAGTGCTCGTGGAGGTGTCTCCATGAATTTGTTCCTGGTTTTGTTCACACAGGGAATATTTCCTCCTGGCTGAGGGATCACCTGAACCCAGAGCTGTGAATATTCACGGTGCCAGTGAGGCAGCACAGCTCCAGACAAAGGGGGTGGGAGTGAAGGGCTGGGAAATGGAGATTCTGGGGCTGCAATCTGCACAGCCCCTGATTTGGTTTGTGTTGGTAAAGGGTGGCTCAGTCCTGCCCCGGGGGTGCTGCTGGGGCTGTGGTCAGTCCTGCTGGACAGCAGTGACCAGAGGTGACACCCAGGGGTTCCTCAGGGGTGCCTCAGGGTCCTTGTGGGTCATTCAGGGGTCCTCGGGGGTCTCTGTGGGTCACTCAGGGGTCCCTGTGGGTCACTCAGGGGTCACTCAGGGGTCCCTGTGGGTCATTCAGGGGTCACTCAGGGGTCCCTGTGAGTCACTCAGAGGTCTCTTTGGGTCACTCAAGGGTCATTCAGGGGTCCCTCAGGGGTCCCTGTGGGTCACTCAGGGGTCCCTTTGGGTCATTCAGGGGTCCTTCAGGGGTCCCTGTGGGTCACTCAGGGGTTCCTCAGGGTCCTTGTGGGTCATTCAGGGGTCACTCAGGGGTCTTCAGGGGTCCCTTTGTGTCATTCAGGGGTCATTCAGGGGTCCCTTTGGGTCATTCAGGGGTTCCTCAGGGGTCCCTGTGGGTCATTCCTTCCCCTCTTGCTCAGGGACACAGACACAGGGCTGCAGGGTGACCCTCAGGGGTCCCTGTGGGTCACTCAGGGGTCCCTTTGGGTCATTCAGGGGTCCTTCAGGGGTCCCTTTGGATCATTCAGGGGTCATTCAGGGTTCCCTTTTGGTCATTCAGGGGTCCCTCAGAGGTCCCTCAGGGGTCCCTGTGGGTCATTCCTTCCCCTCCTGCTCAGGCACACGGACACAGGGCTGCAGGGTGACCCCCAGGGGTCCCTATGGGTCATTCAGGGGTCCCTGTGGGTCATTCAGGGGTCATTCAGGGGTCCCTTTGGATCATTCAGGGGTCATTCAGGGTTCCCTTTGGGTCCCTCAGGGGTCCCTGTGGGTCATTCCTCCCCCTCCTGCTCAGGCACACGGACACAGGGCTGCAGGGCACCCTCAGCACACGAGGGGACACCGAGCTCAGTGTCCAGGACACATCCAGAGCGAGCAGCACCAGGAGCAGCCCAAGGGAATCTCTTGAGCAGGGCCAGGAGCTGGGGCTGCCCCTGGGTCAGCCCAGGCTGGGGGAGCAGCTGGAGCACCCTGGGGAAGGATTTGGGGTGCTGGGGTGGGACTGGAGCACCCTGGGGAAGGATTTGGGGTGCTGGGGTGGGACTGGAGCTGTGCTGGGGAAGGATTTGGGGTGCTGGGGTGGGACTGGAGCTGTGCTGGGGAAGGATTTGGGGTGCTGGGGTGGGACTGGAGCTGTGCTGGGGAAGGATTTGGGGTGCTGGGGTGGGACTGGAGCTGTGCTGGGGAAGGATTTGGGGTGCTGGGGAAGGATTTGGGGTGCTGGGGTGGGACTGGAGCTGTGCTGGGGAAGGATTTGGGGTGCTGGGGTGGGACTGGAGCTGTGCTGGGGAAGGATTTGGGGTGCTGGGGTGGGACTGGAGCTGTGCTGGGGAAGGATTTGGGGTGCTGGGGTGGGACTGGAGCACCCTGGGGAAGGATTTGGGGTGCTGGGGTGGGACTGGAGCTGTGCTGGGGAAGGATTTGGGGTGCTGGGGTGGGACTGGAGCTGTGCTGGGGAAGGATTTGGGGTGCTGGGGTGGGACTGGAGCTGTGCTGGGGAAGGATTTGGGGTGCTGGGGTGGGACTGGAGCTGTGCTGGGGAAGGATTTGGGGTGCTGGGGTGGGACTGGAGCTGTGCTGGGGAAGGATTTGGGGTGCTGGGGTGAGACTGGAGCACCCTGGGGAAGGATTTGGGGGTGCTGGGGTGGGACTGGAGCTGCCCCAGCCCAGATCCCCCCCAGCCTGGGCTGAGGGTGTCAGGAAGGGACTGGGATGTGCCCCAGTGCCTGCTCAGGTGAGATCCCACCTGGCTCAGCCCTGGGCCAGCACAGGGAGCACCTGGAGCTGCTGGGAGAGCCCAGAGCAGGCAGCAGGGGATGGATGGAGCAGCTCTGGGAGAGCTGGGAATGCTCACCTGCAGGGGAGGAGCTCGGGGTGAGCTCAGAGTGGCCTGGAGGAGCTGCAGGGAAGATGGAGAGAGGATTTCCAAGGGATGGAGGGACAGGACACAGGGAATGGCTTCACTGCCAGAGGGCAGGGATGGGTGGGATGTTGGGAATTGGGAATTCCTGGCTGGGCTGGAATTGCCAGAGCAGCTGTGGCTGCCCCTGGATCCCTGGAATGTCCAAGGTTGGACACTGGGACAGTGTGAGGGGTCCCTGCCCATCCAGGGGTGGGATGTGAGGTCCCTTCCCACCCCAGCCATTCCCTGTGATGTGTTTGTGGAAGTTCCAGAGCCCACGAAGTCTGGTTTATCTGTTACACAACAGCCCAATCTCCCTCTCAGGCTCTCCTGTTTTTATCTGTGTGGCACCATCAGAAAGCTTTGTGCAGCCTGGCTATTCCTACTTGATATTCAGGACATGAGGCTTTACAAGAGGAAATGTCTTGATGTATCTGCTATTTTATTTTTAATGAAAACATTTCTGGCTCTGAAAAAAAAAGAGGTCACTGCGCATCTCCGAGTACAAATTATTGCATATGCACAGGAGCTGGAGAACCACCAGGTTTAGAAACCACTAAATTCCCACCCAGCAGCACCTTTGGAACATGCAAATAAGGGAAAAGCCAGCAGCTCACTGTGGGCTCTGGAGCACACAGAAATATCCTCCTGCTCCCCTGGGACCGTGCACCGGCAGGAGGAAGGGGAGGGGAATTTTCCTGTGCACAAAGCTTTGCAGAGCAGTGAAAGAATCGCTCCTGGGCACGGGCTGGGGGCTCTGAGCCACCAAATCCCTGCCCTGGAAGGGGCTGGGAGCCAGGATTGCACAGAGAGGAGCAGCAGGCAGTGCCTGAGCTCCCTCAGGACATCACTCACTCCTGCTCTCCATTCCTGCCTCTCCCCTGCTGCTCCGGGAGCCTCTTCAAGAACGGGCAAAAAAAACAAATGGGCATTTCCTTTTTTTCCTCCTAAATGGTTTGTTCAAATTTCTCTGCAGCTGAGGGGGAAAACCCAGCTTGGTGTGCAGGGAAATTGTAATGCAACCTGCAGTCTGCAACCTGCAACCTGCAGTCTGCAACCTGCAACCTGCAACCTGCAATCTGCAGTCTGCAATCTGCAATCTGCAATCTACAGTCTGCAGTCTGCAATCTGCAATCTGCAGTCTGCAATCTGCAATCTGCAATCTGCAATCTTTAATCTGCAGTCTGCAGTCTGCAATCTGCAATCTTTAATCTGCAATCTGCAATCTTTAATCTGCAATCTGCAGTCTGCAATCTGCAATCTGCAGTCTGCAATCTTTAATCTGCAATCTGCAATCTTTAATCTGCAATCTGCAATCTGCAATCTGCAATCTGCAGTCTGCAATCTGCAGTCTGCAATCTGCAATCTGCAATCTGCAATCTGCAATCTTTAATCTGCAGTCTGCAATCTGCAATCTGCAATCTGCAGTCTGCAATCTGCAATCTGCAATCTGCAATCTGCAGTCTGCAATCTGCAGTCTGCAGTCTGCAGTCTGCAATCTGCAATCTGCAATCTGCAATCTGCAGTCTGCAGTCTGCAATCTGCAATCTGCAGTCTGCAATCTGCAATCTGCAGTCTGCAATCTGCAATCTGCAATCTGCAATCTGCAGTCTGCAGTCTGCAATCTGCAATCTGCAGTCTGCAATCTGCAATCTGCAATCTGCAGTCTGCAATCTGCAATCTGCAATCTGCAATCTGCAATCTGCAGTCTGCAATCTGCAGTCTGCAATCTGCAATCTGCAATCTGCAATCTGCAGTCTGCAGTCTGCAATCTGCAATCTGCAGTCTGCAATCTGCAATCTGCAATCTGCAATCTGCAGTCTGCAGTCTGCAATCTGCAACCTGCAGTCTGCAATCCGCAATCTGCAATCTGAAATCTGCAGTCTGCAATCTGCAGTCTGCAATCTGCAGTCTGCAATCTGCAGTCCGCAATCTGCAATCTGCAGTCTGCAATCTGCAGTCTGCAGTCTGCAATCTGCAATCTGCAGTCTGCAATCTGCAATCTGCAATCTGCAATCTGCAATCTGCAATCTGCAGTCTGCAATCTGCAGTGGTAATTTGGAGTTTCTCCTGGCCTTGAAGGGGATGAGGGGATGGAGCACTGGGGATGAAGGAGTTGAGCTCCAGGGGACACTGGGGCTTGGAGCAGCCTGGGACAGTGGCTGGGAGGTGTCCCTCGGTGTCCCTGGGTGACCCTGCCTGTCCCTGGCTGTCCCTGTGCTGTCCCTGGGGTGTCCCTGGCTGTCCCTGGCTGTCCCTGGCTGTCCCTGGGGTGTCCCTGGCTGTCCCTGTGCTGCCCCTGGGTGTCCCTGGGCTGTCCCTGGCTGTCCCTGGAGTGTCCCTGGCTGTCCCTGGGGTGTCCCTGTGTGTCCCTGGCTGTCCCTGTGCTATCCCTGCCTGTCCCTGGGGTGTCCCTGTGTGTCCCTGGCTGTCCCTGGCTGTCCCTGTGCTATCCCTGGCTGTCCCTGGGGTGTCCCTGTGTGTCCCTGGCTGTCCCTGGCTGTCCCTGTGCTGTCCCTGTGTGTCCCTGGCTGTCCCTGTGCTGTCCCTGGGTGTCCCTGTGCTGTCCCTGGGTGTCCCTGTGCTGTCCCTGTGCTGTCCCTGTGCTGTCCCTGGCTGTCCCTGGCTGTCCCTGGGTGTCCCTGGCTGTCCCTGTGCTGTCCCTGGCTGTCCCTGGGGTGTCCCTGGCTGTCCCTGGCTGTCCCTGGCTGTCCCTGGTGTCCCTGAGGTCCCCTCCAGCTGAAAGCATTCCCCGAGTTTGTGATGCTGTGGACCCAAACATGAACTCCTGTGGTTCCCGTGGTTTCCCCAGCTCAGCTGCAGCAGTCCAGGCTCTGGGCACTGCAGGATGTCAGCTCAGCTGTCTGGGAGCACCCAGGGACAGCATCAGTGCCATTTGTCCCGTGCCAGTCACAGCAGTGCACTCCTGGGAGGGCACGGGAGGCAACCCAGGGATTGAAACCCTGTGTCATCCTCTCAGCCTCTTTCCTGCAGCAGAATAAATAAATTAAAGGATAAAGAACAAGGCCACATGCCCTGTAAAAAGCAAAATCTGGTTTTGCTTTCTGGGTGAAGGATTCTCCATTTCCCACTCACTGCCTCTGAGTTAATGAGATGGTTTGTGAGATGTTTTCTCAGATGGTTTGTGAGATGGTTTGTGAGATGGTTTGTGAGATGGTTTGTGAGATGGTTTGTGAGATGGTTTGTGAGATGGTTTGTGAGATGGGTTGTGAGATGGGTTGTGAGATGTTTTCTCAGATGGTTTGTGAGATGGTTTGTGAGATGGTTTGTGAGATGGGTTGTGAGATGGGTTGTGAGATGTTTTGTGAGATGGTTGTGAGATGGTTTGTGAGATGGTTTGTGAGATGGGTTGTGAGATGTTGTGTGAGATGGTTTGTGAGATGGGTTGTGAGATGGGTTGTGAGATGTTTTGTGAGATGGTTGTGAGATGGTTTGTGAGATGGTTTGTGAGATGGTTTGTGAGATGGTTTGTGAGATGGGTTGTGAGATGGGTTGTGAGATGTTGTGTGAGATGTGTGAGATGGGTTGTGAGATGGGTTGTGAGATGGGTTGTGAGATGGGTTGTGAGATGGTTTGTGAGATGGTTTGTGAGATGGGTTGTGAGATGGGTTGTGAGATGGGTTGTGAGATGGGTTGTGAGATGGTTTGTGAGATGGTTTGTGAGATGGGTTGTGAGATGTTTTCTGAGATGTTTTCTGAGATGTTTTCTGAGATGTTTTGTGAGATGTTTTGTGAGGCTCAGCCCTGCCACCATCCCTGTGCTCAGGAGCTCTGGGCTCTCAGACTCCTGGAGCCCTGAACCCTAAACTGGGAGTTTTTGGCTTTCTGTGCAGCCAGGCACTGACCCCCAGGAGAACACTGCCTGTGATCTGACACCTTACAGAAGCTTCCAGAGCTGAGTGACAGAACTGGGATCTGTGTGGTTTGAATGGGAGTGTGCAATGTCACACGGTGCAGAATTTGGGATTTGGGGTTTGGAATACAGTGATAGGTGTGGGACAAGGTGGAGGTTTGGGGCAGAGGTTTTTCTTCCTTTTTGTCCCTCTTCTTTTTGTTCTTGGTGGTATTTTTGTGATTGGATAGAAAATGTCTCACTGTGGGTCACAGGTGCTTGGTCATTGGGTCAAAAGTAAAAATAATTGAGGTGTTAGCTTTTAATTGGAAATTAAACCTTAAAAGACCTTGTAAGGAGCGAGCTCCATCTCCATTTCACCATTTTTATCTGGTTAGCTACAAGTGCTGCAGCACCCACTGAACATGGATGAGAATTAATAAACACCTGAGTCTGAACAGAAAATTCTGTCTCTGGTGCTTTCAATCCTGAGCCTGGCAAGAAGAAAAACACCTAAAAGTAAGACCTGAAGTAATATCAGAGTGGGCTGCTGGATCAACACTTGGCATCCCCCCCTGATCATCCCTGCACTGAAAATCCCATTCCCTGCTTTCCCCAGGGGAGAAATGAGATAAATCCAGGATTGTTGGGGACTCTGGAAATTGGAATGTTGGGAAGGCCCTGTTTGGGAGCTGGGACCTAAAGGAATCCACTTGATTTAAGGGCTCAAGGCACAGCTTAACAAAGTTTGACCAAATGTCATCAAAGTCACTCTGTTTGCCTCACCACTGGCTCCACTCAGATTGTAAAATATTTGCAGGAAATATCTCTTCAGTTTATGTGTGCACTCATAAATTTCATGGTACCACAAGCCCAAATCTGGCCTGGCACTTTCAGCTGCTGCCATAACCCAGCCCATAAATCAGAATTATTTAAATCCCCCCTTGCTGCCTCTCCTGGGCTCCTCCTCTCCTGCAGCTGCACCTGTGGATGCAGAGAGCCCCAAAATAGATTTTTTCAATTATGACTCATGCTGTTGGCTTGATGGATCCGAAATAGGGTCCTGATAATAGATCAGAATACTAATAATTCCTTTTGCTTAATTGAAAAGGTTATTTTAATGAGAATGGAGCGCTCCCAAGGGCTGTCCCGTGGGGATATTCAGCCTGGAATTGTTTCCCTGCAAGGCAGGAGCCAGGGGCTCCTCCTCCTCCCTTTCACACCAGCTGGGGCTGGTTTTTGTGCATTTTAGAGGAGAATGAGTTCAGTGCTGGCTCCTGAGGGGGACCCAGCTAAAACCTGACTTTCCTCACCCTTCCCCTGGGCTGAAGCTCAGAACATCCCATCCAGGGGCTGGGGGTTTGATCCATGGGCAGGATTTAATAACAATAACTGGGATGTTCCACAGCCTAAAACCTGCCCAGACAAGGCACAGCTCAGCCCTGGGTCAGTACAAAACCCATCTTGTGAATATTGGCAGAAATTCTGTTTATTGGTGAGGATTCTTCAGCTCCTGGACCAGCGCTGAATGAAGCTGATTGCTGATTGAGGCAGCACAGATCGTTGGGAATGTAAATTAATGACAAACTATTAAAATTAAGAAGCAAAGATATGATAATGCCTGGTAAAAATACTGGGAGGTGGAATGGCATAGCAATATAAGGAAATTATCATCTTCAGGAGCGAAAAAGAAATACAATGGGATAAAAATCTTAGCAGATGGCGAAGTTTAGCATCACTTACTGGAGGTATTCAGAAAAGGAATGTTTTGTGAGCATGAAGAGAGTGAAGAAGAATTTTAGTTGATGCTTGATGAGGTTTTTATGAGAAGACATTATGTCCCTGACTTGGGAAGCAGCAGAAGTTTCAGTGAAAATGTAAATGTAAACAGAAGCTGATTCAATTTGTTGGGGGAAAAAGAAAAGACCAATTCAGGTTTCAGCCTAAATTAGACTAAAACCCTAAAATGTAAAAATAATTCCTGCGTGCCAGGCTTTTCTAGAGGGGCAAAGCTGCGTGAGAATGAGGAGCAGGAGCTGCAGGGGCTGTGCAGGCACTGCCTGGGCTGCTCTGCCCCTCTCAAAATCCAGATCTGCCCCTGCAGGAGAACAGGAATCCCAGCCTGGAAAGCTCTGCCAGGACCCACGGAGCACATCAGGCTGGAGCTGGGCTGCACTGAGGGATCCCCTGCAGCCACAGGAATTTAGGACAATAATTTGGATCCAGGCACTGCCAGATTTGGGGTTTTGGCTGCTCTCAGCTGCAGGCAGGGATTCCTGAGCTCGTTCTCTTGGGGTGGTCACTGCAGTGGGGACATCAGGAGCTTTGAAATCCTGAGTTGTGAGGCTTCAAGGCTCTAAGACTTGCCCAAAACAAGACATTGAGTCCCTGCAGTGGGCCAGAACAGTGAGAGGGGAGGGCAAAGACATGAACCACAGCAGCAAGAAAATCCAATTTTTTATGGGTTTTTTTTTGTATTTTTGTTTTTGGGTTTTTTTTGGGTTTTTTTTTTTTTTTTTTTTTTCTGAATTTGCACAGGCAGCAGTTGAGCCTCTGGCAGAAGTGAAGCATCTTCTACGTTCACCTCAGAAACAGAAGAGTGAAAATGTTCCTGCCCATGTGCTCCTGATCCTGAGGTCCAGGGGACTCTGAGGCAGGGACAGGGGGCAGGAAGGAAGGAATATTTCCATATTTCCATAGCAAGGACTGGGAATCAACAGCCAGCCAAGAGCTGAAAATGAAAGAAAATTTTGTTGCAGTAAAAATTTTCAGAGCAGGAAGCAAACACCAGGATCCATTTCCCCAATATCAAACCTAAACCTCCCCTGCTGCAATCTGAGACTGTTTCCTCCTGTCCTGGCCCTTTATTGTGCTGGAAGCTCAGTCAGGGCAGAAATTCTTCTGTGGCCAAGTTCTTAAGGCTCAAACAGCTGCAAGAGAAGAGCCCTGTGCACTGCAGATGTCAGATTGCAGCCCAGCAATGAAATGTTGTGTTTGCAGGCCAGAACTGGAGATGTTGTGTTTGCAGTCCAGAACTGGAGATTTTATATTTGCAGCCCAGAACTGGAGATGTTGTGTTTGCAGCCCAGAACTGGAGATGTAATATTTGCAGTACATCAATGAAACGTTGTGTTTGCAGCCCAGCCCTGTCCCACTTCAGTCAGGAGCACTGAATGTCACGGTGCTCCCAGCTCTGCAGCAGCTGGATCAGGGGCTGGCTCCAGGGTCAGGGGCTGGCTCCAGGGTCAGGGGCTGGCTCCAGGATCGGGGGCTGGCTCCAGGATCGGGGGCTGGCTCCAGGATCAGGGGCTGGCTCCAGGGTCAGGGGCTGGCTGGCATTTTTCTGCAAATTCTGGGCAGCTGCTGTTGTCCTGTCATCTTCTTCTGTCCGTCCTGTTCCGTCCATCCTGCCTTGTCCATCCCATCCTGTCCATCCTGTCCATCCTGTCCTGTCCATCTTCTCCTGTCCATGCTGTCCATCTTCACCTGTCCATCCCATCCTGTCCATCTTGTCCATGGTCTCCTGTCCATCCCATGCTGTCCATCCTGCCCTGTCCATCCCATCCTGTCCATCCTCTCCTGTCCATCCCATCCCATCCTGTCCATCCTGTCCTGTCCATCCCATCCTGTCCATCCCATCCTGTCCATCCCATCCCATCCTGTCCTGTCCGTCCCATCCTGTCCATCCCATCCTGTCCATCCCATCCCATCCTGTCCTGTCCGTCCCATCCTGTCCATCCCATCCTGCCCTGTCCTGTCCATCCCATCCTGTCCATCCCATCCTGTCCATCCCATCCCATCCTGTCCTGTCCATCCCATCCTGTCCATCCCATCCTGTCCATCCCATCCCATCCTGCCCTGTCCATCCCATCCTGTCCATCCCATCCTGCCCTGTCCTTCCCATCCTGTCCATCCCATCCTGTCCTGTCCATCCCATGCTGTCCATCCCACCCTGTCCATCCTGTCCTGTCCATCCCATCCCATCCTGTCCATCCCATCCTGTCCATCCCATCCTGCCCTGTCCATCCCATCCTGTCCATCCCATCCTGTCCATACTGTCCTGTCCATCCCATCCTGTCCTGTCCATCCTGTCCTGTCCATCCTCTCCTGTCCATCCCATCCTGTCCATCCTGCCCTGTCCATCCTGCCCTGTCCATCCTGCCCTGTCCATCCTCTCCTGTCCATGCTGTCCGTGCTGTCCATCCCATCCTGTCCATCCTCTCCTGTCCATCCTCTCCTGTCCATCCCATCCTGTCCATCCCATCCTGTCCTGTCCATCCTGTCCGTGCTGCCCTTGCTGTGGCAGAGCTCTCAGGGTCAGAGCCCCGCCTGTGCCAAGCCCAGGTGCTGCCTCTGTCACCAGGACAGATGGGATGCCCCCAGTGCCACCCCTCATTCCTGACTGGAATGTGGCTCTGGGAGAGCCCTGCTTCCCTCAGGCCATCCCTTCCATCCATCCCCAGGGTCTGAATGCTCCCTGGGAAAAGGAGATGAGTTTTTCCCAATTCTCCAGACACAGCTGGGCTGTGCTGAACAACTGGACGTGGTGCATCCAGCAGGGAAAGCAGGCTCTGTCTGGAGCGTTCATTTCCAAGGGAAAGGGAAAGGTTAATTTAAAAGAATCTAAAAAAAATAGGGCTCATTGTCAAGCTGAAAACAGAAAGGGAACAGGAAGAATTTTGGCATTTATGACTCTTGTTGTCATAGAAACTGAACCTGGTATTTCCATGGAGCAGTTCAGAGCAGTAACAAATGCTGGGTTTTATAGCAGGGATGAATTAAGATCAAGTTAAGATTTCCAATACGTTGTCAGGCAGATCAAATATTGGTTTGTTTTGTATTGCCAAGTTGTTATCAGAGCCCTTAAAAACACTGGTGATAAATGTAAACGGACCTGATGTGGCTCTGAGGGGATGTTATCAGGGTTTGGAGTGCCTGGGACAGAGATGTTACAATAACCCAGGGGACAGGAGGTGTCCGTGGGGCAATGCCCTGCCTGCCCCACACTGCCCAGAACCAGAACCAGAACCAGCCCTGGGCAGCTCTGGGTCTGGGGCAGCTCCTGGGGCTGAGTGGGAGGGGAAGGCAGCAGGAGAGGCAGGAGGGGTCTCTGCACAGCCCAGCTCAGAGCCCAGCACTGCCTGGGCTCCCCACATCCCACTGGGCAATGTTAAAGTGCTGCCCTGGCAGGATCTGCCATTTCCAGCTGGTTTAGCTCATCCCAGAGTGGCCACTGTGCATCTGGGACCACCAAGATGGATAAAGGGTCCTTTTGACCCTTTTGATCATGAGCCATTATCCTCCATCTAGGAAGATGTGGAGGGCCCCAGGTAGTTATGGCTGGAGGGCTTCTCTGAAGGAGGTTCTGCTTCAAAGTGAGCACTTCTTTAAAAAGAAATCACATTTTATTTAAAAAATTCCAGGAATGGGTTTCTTACCAGAGCTGTACATTGCTCCTCATTTTTTTCATACACAAGGAAGGAAACAACCTTTATCCTGCATCCCCCAAACCAGCTTTAATGTGAGTTTATTTAGCTTCCTTTCCAACCTGGATATTTTTTTGCCTTTCACGGAGTAGGTTGGAGGATCCTTTGTCAAAGTCACCTGGCTTCTGTTGTTGAAAGCTGGAAATTGTGTCAAGATAGACCTTTGCCTTTGGTGTGAAGCTGGGTGGCTCAGG
The DNA here is from genome assembly GCF_009819885.2 of Catharus ustulatus. Classification (NCBI taxonomy): domain Eukaryota; kingdom Metazoa; phylum Chordata; class Aves; order Passeriformes; family Turdidae; genus Catharus; species Catharus ustulatus. The sequence continues at coordinate 597,497 of NC_046226.1, read as the reverse complement.
ATGGATTTTGGGAAAGGTTCTTTTCTGCCCCAGAGGTGCTGGCACTGCCCAGGCCCCCCAGGGAATGGTGACATTCCCAGAGCTCCAGGAGAGTTTGGGCACCAGGGATGCCAGGGTGGGATTGTTGGGGGTCTGGGATGATCCCTGGGGGTCCCAGCTCAGGGTATTCCATGACAATACTGAGGCAGTTTTTCATCTCAGCAGTATTTTTCTGTCTTTTTCTGTTGCTGCTCCTCTCATGACTCCCAGAACCTTCTGCCATCACGTATTTAAATGCTCATTTCAGCCCTGGGCAGCACAATTTCCATGGATTTACACAGAGCAGGGGGATGAGGGGTGCCTGAGGCCTGCAGTGTGTGTTTGAAATGATGGAGTTACTGCTGGCCAGCCCTGGGGCAGGGGGCTGCACAGTGCCCTGTCCATCATCCCATTCCTCACCCCTCAGGATGTGCCCTGAGCTGCTGCTGCCTTTCCTCCTGTTGGGAGCTGCCCCTGTCGTGGATCAGCGATCCCTGGCTGTAGGAGCAGAGCTGGGACCCAGCCCCTGTGCCCTGGGGCAGCAGCCCTGGCACAGCTGGATGTGGCTGTGGCACTGCTGGATGTGGCTGTGGCACAGCTGGATGTGGCTGTGACCCCATTGAGCAGCCAGGGGAAGGGACAGGAGCACAGCTGGATGTGGCTGTGACACCCTGAGCAGCCAGGGGACGGGACAGGAGCACAGCTGGATGTGGCTGTGACACAGCTGGATGTGGCTGTGACACCCTGAGCAGCCAGGGGAAGGGACAGGAGCACAGCTGGATGTGGCTGTGACACAGCTGGATGTGGCTGTAACCCCATTGAGCAGCCAGGGGAAGGGACAGGAGCACAGCTGGATGTGGCTGTGACACCCTGAGCAGCCAGGGGAAGGGACAGGAGCACAGCTGGATGTGGTTGTGGCAGAGCTGGATGTGGCTGTGACACCCTGAGCAGCCAGAGGAAGGGACAGGAGCACAGCTGGATGTGGCTGTGGCACCCCTGAGCAGCCAGGGGAAGGGACAGGAGCACAGCTGGATGTGGCTGTGGCACAGCTGGATGTGGCTGTGGCACAGTTGGATGTGGCTGTGACACAGCTGGATGTGGCTGTGACACCCTGACCAGCCAGAGGAAGGGACAGGAGCACAGCTGGATGTGGCTGTGGCACCCCTGAGCAGCCAGGGGAAGGGACAGGAGCACAGCTGGATGTGGCTGTGGCACAGCTGGATGTGGCTGTGACACCCTGAGCAGCCAGGGGAAGGGACAGGAGCACAGCTGGATGTGACTGTGACACCCCTGAGCAGCCAGGGGAAGGGACAGGAGCACAGCTGGATGTGGCTGTGACACAGCTGGATGTGGCTGTGGCACAGTTGGATGTGGCTGTGACACAGCTGGATGTGGCTGTGACACCCTGAGCAGCCAGGGGAAGGGACAGGAGCACAGCTGGATGTGGCTGTGACACAGCTGGATGTGGCTGTGACACCCTGACCAGCCAGGGGAAGGGACAGGGGCTGCCCCAGCTGCAGGGACAGCAGCCTGTGCCTGTCCTGCCTCACCCAGAGCAGCTGAGTTCCACACTGAGATGACTCCAGGCTTCCCTGACTCTCTTCTTGATATGGGATATAAAAGGCTGGAAAAAAAAAATATGTGGGACTGGTGGAAGGAAAAGGAGCCAAGCAGGGAATGTGAAACGGCTCGGGGGTGTTGTGTGGTATCACATCCTTCTCAGGAAGGACCATGCCCTGTTCCAGGCAAGGTCAGCCTTTGTTCCAAACTCACACTGTGCGTTCCCTTCCTCCTTCCAAGGAGGAATCACAGAACTCCAGAATGGTTTGGGCTGAAGGGACCTCAAATCCCACCCAAATCCCACCCCACAAACAATTCTGGCAAAGAATATCCTTTAAAATCCAGATTTCTTGGAGGAGGTCTGAGGCCCCAGCACTGCCCCAGGGTTTTGGGAAGGGGTTGGCAGTGTCCCCATGGCTGGGGACCCTGGGGGCACCCCATGGAATCCCAGAATGGTTCAGGATGGAAGAGACCCTAAATCCCACCCAGAGCCCCCCCAGCCATGGCAGGGACCCCTCCCACTGTCCCCACTGTCCAACCTGGCTTTGGGCACTGCCAGGGATCCAGGGGCAGCCACAACTGCTCTGGGAATCCATCCCAGCCAGGAATTCCCAATTCCCAACATCCCACCCATCCCTGCCCCTCCAATGGAAATCCATTCCCATGAATGTGAATGAACTGGCTGAGTCTGGGAAGTAAATCCTGAAAATTCTTCTCTTTGCCACTGTGAAATGATTCCAGCAGGGGCACACCTGTGGGAATGGGACACAGCTTTGGGAATGGGAACACACCTTTGGGAGAGGGAACACAGCTTTGGGAATGGGAACACACCTTTGGGAATGGGAATACACCTTTGGGAATGGGAACACACCTTTGGGAATGGGACACAGCTTTGGGAATGGGAACACACCTTTGGGAATGGGAACACACCTTTGGGAATGGGAACACAGCTTTGGGAATGGGACACAGCTTTGGGAATGGGAACACACCTGTGGGAATGGGAACACAGCTTTGGGAGAGGGAACACAGCTTTGGGAATGGGAACACACCTTTGGGAATGGGAACACAGCTTTGGGAGAGGGAACACAGCTTTGGGAATGGGGGCACACCTTTGGGAATGGGAACACAGCTTTGGGAATGGGAACACAGCTTTGGGAATGGGGACACAGCTTTGGGAATGGGGACACACCTTTGGGAATGGGAACACAGCTTTGGGAGGGGGAACACAGCTTTGGGGATGGGAACACAGCTTTGGGAATGGGAACACACCTTTGGGAGAGGGAACACACCTTTGGGAATGGGAACACACCTTTGGGAGAGGGAACACAGCTTTGGGAAAGGGAACACAGCTTTGGGAATGGGAACACAGCTTTGGAAATGGGAACACAGCTTTGGGAATGGGAACACGCCTTTGGGAGAGGGAACACACCTTTGGGAATGGGAACACACCTTTGGGAATGGGAACACACCTTTGGGAATGGGAACACAGCTTTGGGAATGGGGACACAGCTTTGGGAATGGGAACACAGCTTTGGAAATGCAAGGAACACACCTTTGGGAATGGGAACACACCTTTGGGAATGGGACACACCTTTGGGGGTGGGAACACACCTTTGGGAATGGGAACACAGCTTTGGGAGAGGGAACACACCTTTGGGAATGGGAACACAGCTTTGGGAATGGGAACACAGCTTTGGGAATGGGAACACACCTTTGGGAATGGGAACACAGCTTTGGGAATGGGAACACAGCTTTGGGAATGGGAACACACCTTTGCAAAGAGGGAACACACCTTTGGGAATGGGAACACAGCTTTGGGAGAGGGAACACAGCTTTGGGAATGGGAACACACCTTTGGAGATGGGAACACAGCTTTGGGAATGGGAACACACCTTTGGGAATGGGAACATAGCTTTGGGAATGGGAACACAGCTTTGGAAATGCAAGGAACACACTCCTTTGGAATTCCTGGTGCCTTTATTTTTCCCTCTCACTTGGTGGAGCTTTAGCAGTGCTTGCTCACAGCTCAGCACTGCACACAGCCCTCTGGCAGATGAGCTGAATTCTCAATATTCTCATTTATTTTTGCTAAAGCTTCAGAAGAGTGTGAGAAACTTGTCAAAGATTTTACCAGAAATTCCTGAAGTCAGACCAGGATCAGACCCTCCTTTCCTGGAAAGCCAGAGCTGCTCCCTGGAATTCTGTGCTCACGGCTCAGCCCCTCAAGAGGGAAAGCAGAGAAGAGACACTGCAGGGTGGTGTGGGCACGTCAGTGCCTGTGAGATATCCCCACAGCCTGCAGAGGCTGCAGTGGATGTTCCTGGAGAGCTGCAGGCAGTCAAACTCCGGCCCACGTCCAGAGGAGCTCTGATAGCTCTATCGATCCGGCTGCTGCTGAGCCCTGCCTGGGGCACACGGCTCCTGCAGCCCAGGAATTCACCCTGCTGCCACCCTCAGCAGCCCCAGGGGCACCTCAGCTCCCTCCTCATCCTCGCAGAGCCTCATCCTCACAGAGCCTCATCCTCACAGAGCCTCATCCTCCCGTGGAACCATCCCTGCGTTTGCACAGAGCGCGACCCGCGGAGCTGACGGGAAATCCGAGATGCTGGAGTGTTAATACATCCCCGTGTCTGGCGTTTAGGAGTGCATTTCCCCCAGAATACAGAAGCAATTGTTAATGTCATGTCTGATTTCCTTCCTGGAGACGGGAGATGGACAAAGATTTACTGGAAGTGTTCTTCTCCGTGGCGAGAGAACGGATGCGCATTAGGCAGCTGACAGCAGAGATGAATCCTCTGGTGCCACTGCTGCTGTCCAGTGCCCAATCTGCCTCTATAATTAATGAGCTGTCAGAGCTGCTCAGAGCCCAGGAACGCATGGCAGGGACGCCAGGCGGATCGGCCCTGAAATGAGGAGTCAACTCGGAGCCGCTCTCTTCCTGACCTTGCGACTCTCATTATTGATTCCGGGTAATTTCCACCTGCTTAGGAAAACCAAGAGTAAAGGCAGAGCAACAAAGGAGCTTTTCAAGCCTCTCTGTCAGGTTTTCCATCATTTCAAATATTTGGTCCCTGTGCCTCCAAGGAGCCTTCAATGCATGAGCTGCTCCAAAATATTTCCTGCTGATCCAGTTCTGAGCTTCAAAGGGGAAGTGGGGACCCAGAGCTCCTGTTTGTCACCACAATCATTCATAGAGTAAAATAGCATTTCAGTAGCTGAACTGCATTAATAAAACTCCTCATTGCATCCATTCCCAAGGGCTCATTAAAACCAAAGGTACCTATGGAAAAGAACCCCTCAGGTTTCAGTGCAGGGCTGCAGGAACTGCATCGTGCCCTTTATTACCAGACAAAATGCTTTGGTAATGCTGCATTTATTGAATCCATCCCTATGGGTCTCTGGGTCGCTGCCTTCGAGGGATTGTGAGGGTCCCACAGCCCCTGTGGCACTTTGAGCTGTGCTTTTTCCAGGAGAAACATTCCAGGGAAGGGAACTTCTGTGCCTGGGGCAGCTGGGGGGACACGGGGCACCTGTGCAGTCACCTGTGCTGGGCACTCCTCACTCTGCACCCCCTGACTGCCGGGCTGGCCACGGTGTCAGTGCAGAAACAGAGTCTCAGGGTGAGTGTGTGCAGGGCTGTCACTGCAGAGCTCTGGGAATCAGGGGCACAAACCCAAATCTGACTCCACATGGATCCCACAGGGACAGGTTTTTATTCCCTTTTCCTTATGGAACTATAGAATCATTATTAAACCCAGATTGTTCTGTTGTACACACTGATCTTATCCAAGCAGGGATTCCTGTGATTTCCATCAGCTCCCCAAACATCCTTTCTCATAGATCTTGTCACCATTGCATCGCTTCTCATGGCTCTTGTTACCATTAAACAATAATATATTCAATTACCAAACAATTATCACATTTAACAACCACATTATTGATCCCATGATGATTGCACAGGTGCAGTTTCACCTGATCCAATAAAGACAAAGCCCAACATTCGTTCCCAGGCCTGGTTCCCTTTCCCAGACCCAACCTTTCTTTGCACCCTGAATCCATTGTGCACAATTCCATGATTTCAGAAACATTTTTAACCTTATGCTATCAATGGCACCTCCTAGGGTGACAGAAAATCCAGAATTTCCTAGAGACAGCAGCTCCACTGATGGCAAACCAAGGGCCAGGTGCTCACAGAGCTCCCTGGCTGCAGCAGGGGTGGATCCTGACGGGAGCTGGGATGGCTCCAGCATTCCCTCGGCTGCAGAGCTCTGCTGGAACACCCCCTGGGAGAGGCTGTGCTTCACAGCACTGCTTCTGTGGGCTTGCAAAGCATCAGGAATAAACCTGGAGCTGGGCAAAGTGTCCAGAATGTTTTAAGTGTGTGATATACTGTTGGCTTTTGGGATAAATGCTATATGTATAATGTTAAAATAGCTTTCTGTATGAATATAGGCTTTTTTCTAATAGCAAAAGACATAAGTATTTAAAAGATAGTATGCTTAAACTACCCACTTAGTTAAAATAACAGCCCATAAATGTGTAATAAAAACCCTGCAGCTGACACAACAATTATCAACACTCACCAACTGCAAAGGGCTGGGACCACCACCCAAATTAAAAAATAATTTAAAAAAATTAAAACCACAAGCCAAGAAAGCTCTAAAAAACTCTAAAAAGGTGGACCCCAGGAGTAACCATGCTAAACAGTTCTCAGAAAAAGTTAAACTAGTCAGACTATGCATAAAGGACTATGAATATGCAACAGGTTGATGTATTGTAAAACGTAATTTAAAAAGCATTCCCAAAACAACCGTGTGCTCTTAGCAGCTCGCCAAGCACCCGACCGTTTTAACCCTTTGCTTCATGTGTGTCCCCTATTGTCTTTTTATTAAACCTTTTAAATCTCACCAGGACAGTAAAACGTGTTTTTCACAAGAATGCACCGTGGTTAACGAGGAGTAACAGAACTCTGTGCCTGCAGCTGCCGTCCCTGAGCGAGCCAGGCACTGCTGGCACTGTGTGAGCTGTCAGTGCCCCAGAGAGCCTCCAGCAGCCCCATTGCCACTGGAACTGGCCTCACTGGGAGCTCGGGTCCTGCTGCGGCAGCACAGCCCACAGAGATTTGTCTGATCTGCTGAGGGGCTGAACGTGCCCTGTGAAACACCCTGGCTGTGCAGATGTGTGCTGTCAAACACCCTGGCTGTGCAGATGTGCTGTGTAACACCCAGGCTGTGCAGATGTGTGCTGTAAATAACCCTGCAGATGTGTGCTGTGTAACACCCTGCAGATGTGCAGATGTGTGCTATGAAACACCCTGGCTGTGCAGATGTGCTGTGTAACACCCAGGCTGTGCAGATGTGTGCTGTAACACCCTGGCTGTGCAGATGTGCCCTGTGTAACACCCAGGCTGTGCAGATGTGTGCTGTAACACCCTGGCTGTGCAGATGTGCCCTGTGTAACACCCAGGCTGTGCAGATGTGTGCTGTAACACCCTGGCTGTGCAGATGTGTGCTGTGTAACACCCTGGCTGTGCAGATGTGTGCTGTGTAACACCCTGGCTGTGCAGATGTGCCCTGTGTAACACCCTGGCTGTGCAGATGTGCTGTGTAACACCCAGGCTGTGCAGATGTGCCCTCTGTAACACCCTGGCTGTGCAGATGTGCTGTGTAACACCCTGGCTGTGCAGATGTGTGCTGTGTAACACCCTGGCTGTGCAGATGTGCCCTGTGTAACACCCTGGCTGTGCAGATGTGCTCTGTAACACCCTGGCTGTGCAGATGTGTGCTGTGTAACACCCTGGCTGTGCAGAAGGGAATGAGATCACTGACCAAGGACGGAATGGGATAATTTTGTGACTGGGGAAAGGAATGGGATCATTTTATGACCAGGGAAAGGAATGGATTTTTTTGTGACCAGGGAAAGAATTTTGTGACCAGGGAAAGGATTTTGTGACCAGGGAGGGAACGGATCTTTTATGACCAAGGAAGGGAATGGGATCATTTTATGACCAGGGAAAGGAAAGGATACTTTTGTGACCAGGGAAAGGAAAGGATAATTTTGTGACTAGGGAAAGGAATGGATCATTTTGTGACCAGGGAAAGGAATGGATCATTTTGTGATCAGGGAAAGGAATTAATCATTTTGTGACCAGGGAAAGGATTTTGTGACCAGGGAGGGAATGGGATCAGTTTGTGACCAGGGAAAGGAATGGATCATTTTATGACCAGGGAAGGGAATGGATAATTTTGTGACCAGGGAGGGAATGAGATCATTTTATGACCAGGGAAAGGGATGGATCAATTTGTGATCAGGGAGGAAATGAGATCATTTTGTGACCAGCTCTCAGAGCTCAGTGCTTTACAGAGGTGCATCCTGATGTGATGGAAAGCAAGTGTGGCACTGCAGGGCAGGAGGAGATGGCATTCCATGAATAAATGAAATAGAAAAGTGATGCTGCCTTAAAAGAAGAGATAAAAGCAGGATCTGGATGTAAAGCTGGAGGCAGGAAGCTCTCAGGCTCGGGAGATGTGTCCTGGCGGAGCGAACAGATTGGGATTCTGCTCAGGATCATCTGCACAGCCATCCCTGCAGGTCAGAGAATTTATTCTCACGGGAGGAGGGGGAAAGAAAGGATCCTGAGTTAACAGAGTGGGAAATGCCCAGGGGGAACAAGCGCAGCTGCAGGGAGGGGCAGTGCACTTCTCTCCTTTATTCACCTCACAGGACACCCATATTGAAATCACAACAGTCTGTTACAACTCTTTTCCCTATTTAGAGTAGCTATAAATACATTCATTATTTCCCCTTTTGACTGTTTTCTATCTTGTCTCATATTTGACTGCTTTCCCAGCTGGATCCCACCTGTCCCTGATGGATTCTCATCTCCCTGGCCTTTTCCCACAGGAATGTCCCTCAGGAGCTGCCTCAGCCCGGGCACTGCTGGCTGCCTCTGCCACTGTCCCTGCCAGGCTCACACCTCCCACCCCTCCGTGTCCGGGATCTCTGCTTTGCCTCAGATCCAGGGAAGGCAGGAAAATACCACAGAGAAACCATTTCAGATGAGAGTGCTGGGGAATGTTTTCAAAGAATTGATCCCAGCCAAAGACAAACCCTCATCTGAAAGTTTGGGATGGGAGGGACCTCAGATCCCACCCCTGGATGGGCAGGGACCCCTCCCACTGTCCCCAATGTCCAACCTGGCCTTGGGCACTGCCAGGGATCCAGGACAGCCCCAGCTGCTCTGGGAACCCATCCCAGCCCCTCCCCACCCTCCCAGGCAGGAATTTTTTCCCAGTATCCCACTGAAAAGCTGTGGAGCAGTGGCAGGTGTAAATCTCCGAGTTTGAGTGGGTTTGAGCCCCGGGGAGCTCTCAGAGCTCTCCATGAGCTGGAGCTGACTGCCAGGACTGGCTCAGGCTGTGTTTGCTGTCAGCACATTTTGGGATCCCCCCATTTCCCATTTCCCATTTCCCAGCTCCAGGACAGGCTCAGGCTGTGTTTGCTGTCAGCACATTTTGGGATCCCCCCATTTCCCATTTCCCATTTCCCAGCTCCAGGACAGGCTCAGGCTGTGTTTGCTGTCAGCACATTTTGGGATCCCCCCATTTCCCATTTCCCATTTCCCAGCTCCAGGACAGGCTCAGGCTGTGTTTGCTGTCAGCACATTTTGGGATCCCCCCATTTCCCATTTCCCATTTCCCATTTCCCATTTCCCATTTCCCAGCTCCAGGACCGAGCTCAGGCTGTGTTTGCTGTCAGCACATTTTGGGATCCCCCCATTTCCCATTTCCCAGCTCCAGGACTGGCTCAGGCTCAGCTCCCAGTGCTCGGGAGGGCTCGGTGGAAATGGATCACTGAGAAAACCCAACATAAAACACTAATAACTTCTTGGTGCTTCCATTCAGGGCTTTTTATGGCCCCACAAATCTCAGCAGAGTCCGTGACACAGCAGCAGAGTCAGGGATGGGCAGAGGGCTGGGACGTGGAGTGGGAGGGAGGAGAGGACACAAAACCAGCTCTGCCCCTGGGGAAATATTTGTAAAACAGCTGCTGGAAAGGGTGACCTGTCTATTCCAATGACTAATTACAGACTTGCATATAAAATTGAATATATTATTGTCTAACTGAGGCACTCCCTCCTTGCAGGCTCACACTGAAGGATTTCTTTCAGAAAACAGAGAGTGAATTCTGCCTTCCCTGGGATGGAAATCCCTCTTTGCCTCCCCCTGCATCCCTGAGCTCAGGTGGAGCCCGAGCTCCCCGAGCTCTGCTTGAGGATATTAACTTTACATCTGCAATAAACTAGAGCAGCATTTGAGGTGTGTTGTTCTCTCGGGTTTTATGGCATTGCAATGACCATGGCCTGACTCTTCTCTGTGCCATGAGTGACACATTTACCACCTGCACTTTAATATTTTATTAAATACATCAGGGTCACCATTCCAGTAACTGCTGCTTGCATTTTTCCTCCTTTAAAGTAACATAAAAGAAAATAGGATTGAAATTAAAACAATACAGAAGTTATAAAAGCTCTATAAATATATTCTATGTTTCTATGGCTATTACCTCATTTTCCACTTCAGACTTATCTTTGGGTGACAGGAAGCCAAAATCCTGAAATGGTTTAATTAGGCTGAAAATCTTATTTAATAAAGTTCTGCTGGAGAAACACAAGCAAGTGCTATTAACTTCAGTCAGTCGAAGGCAGTGGTGACTTTTCCTCTGCAAATGACACCATAAATCAGAACAGAACTGAGCAAGCAGCAGGAACCGTGACTGGTTTGCCATCATTGCTGAGGCTGCTCTGAAGAGCCCCTCCTTCCCAAAAATTTACTTTTTGCAAGGAAATCCATTTATTCACCTCTTCCAGGCTAAGCATAACAAAGAGCAGCCTTTTCCTGGAGAACTTGTGCATGGAACAGGAACCCAGGCACCCTCTGGGACTGCCCTGCCTGGGGAGAGGGAAATCCGGGATCCACAGATCCAGGATTCACAGATCTGGGATCCAAAAATCTGAGATTCACAAATCTGGGATCCACAAATCTGGGATCCACAAATCCGGGATTCACAAATCTGGGATTCACAAATCTGGGATTCACAAATCTGGGATCCACAGATCTGGGATCCACAAATCTGAGATTCACAAATCTGGGATCCACAGATCTGGGATCCAAAAATCTGGGATTCACAAATCCGGGATCCACAGATCTGGGATCCACAAATCTGGGATCCACAGATCTGGGATCCACAGATCCGGGATCCAAAAATCTGGGATTCACAAATCTGGGATCCACAAATCTGGGATCCACAAATCCGGGATTCACAAATCCGGGATTTACAAATCCGAGATTCACAGATCCGGGATTCACAAATCTACCTGGAATAGCATGAAGGAAATCCAGGGAAAATGCCAGCCCTTGGGAAAGAACAACCCCAAGCCCCCAGACTTCAGTGGATTCAACAGCTTTTGAAGAGGCTGCCAGCAGCAGGGGCTGTGCACAGCGTGGAGCAGAATGGGATGAGCTTTAAAGGAATTCCTCACCCCAAAACTTCACAGAGCAGGATGGGATGGGCTTTAAAGGAATTCCTCATCCCAAAACTTCACAGAGCAGGATGGGATGGGCTTTAAAGGAATTCCTCATCCCAAAATTTCACAGGGGCTGTGCACAGTGTGGAGCAGGATGGGATGGGCTTTAAAGGAATTCCTCACCCCAGAAATCACAGAGCAGGATGGGATATGCTTGAAAGAAATTTCTCATCCCAAAATTTCACAGGGGCTGTGCACAGCATGGAGAAGGACTGGGTTGGGCTTTAAAGGAATTCCTCACCCCAAAAATTCACAGAGCAGGACTGGGTTGGGATTTAAAGGAATTCCTCACCCCAAAACTTCACAGAGAAAGACTGGGATGTGCTTTAAAGGAATTCACAGGGGCTGTGCACAGTGTGGAGCAGAATGGGATGGGCTTTAAAGGAATTCCTCACCCCAAAAATTCACAGAACAGGAGTGGGTTGGGATTTAAAGGAATTCCTCACCCCAGCAGTGCACAGAGCTGGAACAGGAGGGGGCAGCCTAAATCCAGTGGGATGTACAATCCTGGGATGGGCAATCCAGGAATGGTCATCCAGGGGCCAGAGAAGAGCCACAGGACAAGTGACCAGTGAAAAATTCCTGTCATTGTTTCCTTCATTCCTTTCATTCCTTTCCATTCTGGAAAGAGAATGTACTGAATGATTTTGTACATTTTACAAATGGAAATCTATATTTCAAATGCTTTTCTGGAGGTGTGCTCCCTCACAAGGATTTCTGCCAGAGCTCATTTCCAGCCTTTCCCCTCACACTGGGCTTGGCTTGGGGAGCTTGTTCTGCAGATCTTGGCCACTGGGGCCGCCCCCAAGTACCCCCAGAAAGTTCAGAATTGCTTGAAAAGTCAGTAAAAACTACATGAATTAGGCTCAAAGTACAATAAAATCCCAAAGTCATTAGAGTTGGAAAAGTTCCCCAGGATCATCCAGTCCCAGCTGGCTGCAGGGACACATCTGGGGGGTGCCTGCTCTGCACAGGCAAATCAGCTTCCCAAGAGAGCAAACTGGCCAGGAATTAACACAGGCTGGGAACTGGGAGAGGATTTCTGTCCTTAGAGCAGCGAGGATGTGGGATCACCTGAAATGGGCTCAGAGATTGCTCAGTTCTTGACCCCACAGCTGGGTGGGTGCTGCTGCACTCTGTGCCTGGAATTTGGGGAATATGTCCCTGGATCCTGACAGTGCCCAAGGCCAGCTTGGACACTGGGACAGGGGAGGTGTCCCTGCCATGGCAGGGGTGGCACTGGGTGGGCTCTGAGGTCCTTCCAGCCCAAACCATGCTGGGATTTTTATGGCAAAGTAAAAGCTCTCCTCTAAAGCAAATGATTTTAAAATAAGCTTGTTCTAGAGGAAAGTGTTCAGCTTAAAGGCATCTTGCTGGGTAACTCCTGGCTAAGCACATCCAGAAAATGTCAGTCCAGCAGGAAACTTGGAGGTTTAGACCGGGGACTACCAGGGGAGAGGAATTCTCAGGAATTTGTTACCCCTCAGGGAATCACAGCATTAACCATAAAAATCCGATCACTTCCACAGAAGATTCTGAGCACAAAGTCGCTCCCTGGCTCTTGTGGCTGATGCTCACAGATATTTTTTCTTCCCACTCTGTTATTGCTCCATCCCAGCACAAAACTCGGGATGAGTTTCAACTGCTGAAAACAGGGAATGTCTCACACAGAGCCAAACACCAAAGAGGAAATAAAAGAAGCTCCCAGGGCCAGGCAGGATGGCGAGGAAGAAGCAGAGCAGAGGGTTTATTCCCTTTGTTTTGGGCTGCATCAGGTGACTGGGGCTGGCATTTAATTGCAGCGCCGTGCAGGAGCTCAGGAAATGCTGAGGAGCAGTATCAATTCCACGGGAAACAGATGGAAATCGGCTGGGAAAAAACACTGAGCAGAGCAGACAAATGGCTCACAAAGTGTGAAAAACCCCTCAGAAACAGCACATTTGGAAGTTTCTCATATTGTTTGATTTATTTACTCCACAGTTTATAAAGTGCAATGCTGGAATGGCTCTAAGGGGTGTTGATGGCTCCTGACAGCCTTGAAATAATTGACTGATATCAGTTTTATGCTGGAGGAAGCAGCAGTTTGGGCATTCTGTAGAGCTCAGAGTCGCCAGGATGAGGGAGCTGCTGCCTGTGGTTTCCCCCTCTTTAATTCAGAGCTGTGTTTGGTGTGTGAGGTTCTGACCCAAACACAGAGCTCATTAATAAACCTGGGCATTAATTCTGCTCCTTCCCAGTGCCAGGCACTTGTGCAGCTCATTTAGGGCAGCAGAGCTTATTCTGTGGGTGCATAGCCACAAAAAAAATAATATATATATATTCTATTCTATTCTATTCTATTCTATTCTATTCTATTCTATTCTATTCTATTCTATTCTCCTATTCTATTCTATTCTATTCTATTCTATTCTATTCTATTCTATTCTATTCTATTCTATTCTATTCTATTCTATTCTATTCTATTCTATTCTATTCTATTTCTATTTCTATTTCTATTTCTATTCTATTCCACTCCACTATGGATATTCTGCATACCCATTTTAAAATAAGATACCGGCACATGTATTTTAAAATAATAACTAGTCCACACCCAAGGGTACAAGCAGCATTTCAAACAAACCCAAGGTCCCAGGGCAGCAGGAGAGGAGGAGCAGAGAGCCCTGAGTGACCTCAACACAACACCAGAGAAACGGTCAAATTGTTTTCAGGGAAACGGGGGGAGGTGGATCCAGTGGGAGGTGGATTCCATCGAAGGTGGATCCCATGGAAGGAGGATCCAGTGGGATGTGGATTCCAGATCCCATGGAAGGAGGATCCAGTGGGATGTGGATTCCAGATCCCATGGAAGGAGGATCCAGTGGGATGTGGATCCCATGGAAGGAGGATCCAGAGAAAAGTTGATCCCATGGAAGGTGGATCCCAAATCCCATAGAAAGTTGATCCCAGATCCCATGCGAGGAGGATCCCAAATCCCATGGAAGAGGATACCATGGGAGGAGGATCCCAGATCCCACGGGAGGAGGATCCCAGATCCCATGGGAGAAGGATGCCATGGAAGGAGGATTCCAAATCCCATGGGAGGAGGATCCCAAATCCTATGGAAGGAGGATCCCAAATCCCGTGGGAGGACGATCCCAGATCCCATGGAAGTAGGATCCCAAATCCCATGGAAGGAGGATCCCATGGGAGGAGGGTCCCAGATCCCATGGAAGGAGGATCCCATGGAAGGAGGATCCCAAATCCCATGGGAGGACGATCCCAGATCCCATGGGAGGAGGATCCCATGGGAGGAGGGTCCCAAATCCCATGGAAGGAGGATCCCAAATCCCATGGGAGGAGGATCCCAGATCCCATGGGAGGAGGACCCCACGGAAGCTGTCCCCACGGCAGGGGTGCAATGGGGTGAGCACTGAGCTCCCTCCCACCCTTCCAGCCCCGCTGGGATTCTGTGCCTCAGAGGAAGCTGTGTCTTTATTCCAAGGCTGCTCCCATGAATGTGGACAATTAAAGTGACGCTGTTGCTCTCCCGTCGGAATTCCAGGAGTGTCTACTCTGTTCCGTGCCCAGCTCGGAGGATGAATCAGCTGAGCCCTCCCTCATTAACACCCAGCACTAATTGTGCCGCCCTGGGGAGGGATCCCGAGGCAGGGGTAGCTCTCGGGGTGCTGGGAGCTGTCAGTTTATTTCTCCCTGGATTTTATTAATTCCGAGTATTTCTCCATCCCCGCAGCAACAGCAAGAGTTCAACCTCCCCATAGATATTTTATGGGCAATATTTTTAATGCTTTTTAATAAAGCAAGAAAACAAGGCTCCCGTCTAAAACGTCCTTCATTAAGAATCAAAGTAGATGAGCAGAAGGCTCCAGTGGAATGTGAAGAGTTTTCCGTTAGGATGGAACTAAACTCATAAGTTTCTGTTAACTGGCTCGTTAAAAGGCGCCGTTCCCTCAGTGAGAGCAGCACGGCAGCGCCAGGAGGGAAGGGATGGATGGCACTGGCACAAAAGGGATGTCCCCTCTGTCCTAACTGGGAACCCCTGTGCTGGGGGAACTGGGACCAGAGCGGGCACAGGACAGCCAGAGCCAGCCCTGCCTGGGGAGGGGACATCTCCTTTGGAGAGGCCACAGAGCAGGAGCAGCTCCTTGGCTGGGAAGGACCTGGGGGTGCTGCTGGGTGGGAGCTGGACATGAAAAATGAACCCCTGAGGCCTGGGCTGAGCCCAGCAGGGACAGCAGGGAGGGGACCCTGCCCCTGTGCCCTGTGCTCAGGTGAGACCTCACCTGCAGAGCTGCCCCAGCCCTGGGGACACAGCAGCACCTGGAGCTGCTGGAGAGAGCCCAGAGGAGACACGGAGCTGCTGCAGGGCTGGAGCCAGGCTGGGAGAGATGGGAATGTTCCCTGGAGAGCTGGGAGTGTTCCCCTGGAGAGATGGGAATGCTCACCTGGAGAGGAGAAGGATCCAGGAGGGCTGAGGGCACCTGAAGGGGCTCCAGGAGAGCTGGAGAGGGACTGGGGACAGGGATGGAGGGACAGGACACAGGGAATGGCTTCACTGCCAGAGGGCAGGGATGGGTGGGATGTTGGGAATTGGGAATTCCTGGCTGGGCTGGAATTGCCAGAGCAGTTGTGGCTGCCCCTGGATCCCTGGAATGTCCAAAGCCAGGCTGGACACTGGGGACAGTGGGAGGGGTCCCTGCCATGGCAGGGCTGGGAATGGATGGGATGTCATGTCCCTTCCATCCCATTATTCTGTGATTCTTCCCAATAGCATCTCCATCCCAGCACTGGTCATACTGGGAGCTGAGGAGCTCTTTCTCGAGCCAGCAGAGGTGGGAAAAGCCTTTGGGTGGCTCCTGCTTGCTCAGAATCCCACGCCAGATTGCCAGGGCTCCAGGCACTGCGGGACCATAAAGAAAACATATGGGCAGCTCTTCATCTGCTTCTCAGTCCTGCTCTTGATATAGCTCAGCACATGTGCACAGGAGGGAAAATACAATTTGCATGAAAAACACTTCCTTTGCAGGAAAATGCGTGTGAGTGGAGGAAGTGCATAAAAATATGTTCCTGCAGCACTGTTATTGATAGAGCTGAGCGTGATGGATCGTTATGGATTGCAAATGCTGACAGAAATAAGCTCCAATAACTCTTCAGTGCAGTGTGAGTGACAGGGAGTGGAGTGTGTCACTCATGTCCCAGCAATGTCCCTCTGCAGTGCAGACTCAAATCCCTGACCCCAGGGTTTCCTTCCAGCCTTAGGCTGGGCTGGTCTCCTGGCTTAGCTGGGCTGGACTCCTGGCTTAGCTAGGCCAGACTCCTGGCTTAGCTGGGCCCCAGCCTGGATCTGCATTGGCCGAGGAAAGGCACTCAGACTGGAATCTCAGGTTGGTTTGGGTGGGAAGGGACCTCAAATCCCACCCATCCCACCCTGCCAGGGCAGGGACCCCTCCCACTGTCCCCAGCCCCAGTGTCCAGCCTGGCCTGGGCAGAATTCCAGCAGCTAACAGTGAAGGAGCAGGGTCCCCTCCCTCCCTGGCTGTCCCACCTGAGCTGTCCCTGAGGCTGGTGGCCCTTTGCCATCAGACACTGGGAGCAGTTTGGTGCCACAGCTCCCCCAGCCTGTTCCAGCCCAGCAGTGCCCACACCCCAGTATCACAGTATGGGCAGGTTGGAAAAGCCCCCCAGCCCATGGAGTCCAGCCCAGCCCAACCCCTCACTAACCCAGGGCACCCAGTGCCACATCCAGGCTTTTGTAAACACACCCAGGGCTGCTGACTCCAGCCCCTCCCTGGGCAGACCATCCCAGTATTTATTATTCTTTACATAAAAAAAACTTTTTCCTAATTTCCAGCCTCATTTTCCCTTGGCACAGCTCGAGGCTGTGGTTCAGGCTCTGTCAGTGCTGCCATCCCCAGCTCAGACCAAGCCCAGCTGGGCACAGGCACCTTGCAGGGGATGTGGAGAGAGCTGAGGTCACCCCTGAGTCTCCTTCTCTGCAGGATGAACAGCCCCAGCTCCCTCAGGAGGGGGGAACCTCCGCTTTTCTCACAGCTGTTCCAAGCCTCTCACCAGCCCTCTGGGTGTATTCCAGCATCTCAACGTCCTCCCCAAACTGAGGAAGGACACACACCTGCTCCATGCCAGGATTCCCAGGGACAGCACTCCCCCAGGCACAGGGATGGGACAGCACTGCCCTGCACTGTGTGTGACTCTGAGCTCCATCCCAAGTGCTCCAGGCTCTGCCCTGCACTGTGTGTGACTCTGAGCTCCATCCCAAGTGCTCCAGGCTCTGCCCTGCCCTGTGTGTGACTCTGAGCTCCATCCCAAGTGCTCCAGGCTCTGCCCTGCACTGTGTGTGACTCTCAGCTCCATCCCAAGTGCTCCAGGCTCTCTCCCAGCTCAGGCACACACAACAATCCTTTCCCAGCCCAGAACCAAGGACAGGCTGCAGCTCCAGCCCCACAAAGTGCAACCAGGGAATGGAGGAGAGAATCTGGGAGGGTGGGACTGCAGAGCTGGGGCTGGGATTGGACAATGAACCCAAGGTGGGGATGGAACAGAACTGATCAAAGTGTGAAACTCCTGAGCCAGGGCCCGCCTTGGGTGCAGCCACGGCCGGGCTCTGGCACTGCCCAAGGTGAGTCCTGGGAAGGGTTTGAATAAATCCCAGCTTTATTCCTTTAGCTCTGCCAGCCCCTGCTCAGGGAGCCTCTCCAGGCAGCAGTGCAGCCTTTGACCACCTGAGCTGAGGAGGGGCAGTCCCAGCTGCTCGAGTCCCCACGGAACTGCAGGTGACAGATGTGGGACAGACCCCAGGGGCTGCTCCTCAGCCCCCTAGAAACATCCCAGAGCTGAGCCCAGGATCACACCCCAGAGCTGAGCCCAGGAACATCCCAGAGCTGAGCCCAGGATCACACCCCAGAGCTGAGCCCAGGATCACACTCCAGAGCTGAGCCCAGGAACATCCCAGAGCTGAGCCCAGGATCACACCCCAGAGCTGAGCCCAGGATCACACCCCAGAACTGAGCCCAGGAACATCCCAGAGCTGAGCCCAGGATCACACCCCAGAGCTGAGCCCAGGATCACACCCCAGAGCTGAGCCCAGGAACATCCCAGAGCTGAGCCCAGGATCCCACCCCAGAGCTGAGCCCAGGATCCCACCCCAGAGCTGAGCCCAGGAACATCCCAGAGCTGAGCCCAGGATCACACCCCAGAGCTGAGCCCAGGATCACATCCCAGACCTGGGACAGGGACAGGGAAGGGCTGGAGCTGGGCCAGAGGGGTCAGGCTGGATTTTGGGAAAGGTTCTTCCCTCCCCCAGAGGTGCTGGCACTGCCCAGGCTCCCCAGGGAATGGTGACATTCCCAGAGCTCCAGGAGGATTTGGACACCAGGGATCCCAGGGTGGGATTGTTGGGGGTCTGGGCAGGGACAGGGCTGGGATGATCCCTGGGGATCCCTTCCCACTCAGGATATTCCCGATTCTGTGATTTCTGGGGCACTGCCGGGTGTCTCAGGACTCTGCAGAGCTCTTGGCACACACAGAGGGCACTGGACGTGTGACACTGCTGTGTCCCTGCAGCCATGGCAGTGCCAGCCCCACGGGGGGAAAACGACAACAAATGGACCCCGAGAGCAAAAACCAAAATCTCCACAATATCCTGAAGTATCTCACATCAAATCTCTAATTTACTGGCGGTAGAAAATGTCCTCAGGGAGCGAGGTGAGCTCATCTGCCCCACTGGCCTCTGCAGGAGAAGCAATTCCAGGCTCTGAGCTCTGGCAGCTGCCCCAGGGAACAGCAAGGGGTGAAAGCTTGCAATTAATGCAATTAATCTGCAGTGGCCAAATTCTGTGGGAATGGAGCCTGCTGGACGAGGAGATTTTCTCTCAGTAGCCAAGTCCTCCTCTCCTGCAGGAAAGATGTGTTATTTTTTTCCCTGACAAAAAGCCAGCCCACATTACACAAGCAGAGAAGGCATCCACTCCTGCTTTCTCTCTCACCTCCTTACTGGAGCTTTTCCCCACTTCTAACAGGAATTTTAAAAATTACAGGCTTTTATTCTCGTTTTTAAAAACCATAATACATCAGCCATGCTCACTTCTCCCCATCCTTTTTAATTAAAAAATAATAGAAACAGCAAAACCTAAATCTTCCCCCACCAAACTTCGCTTTTATTTTTATAAAAAAATTGAGAAAAACAATGAAACCCCAAACCTCATAAATCACAACTTTTCCATTACAAATATTTTGACAGATCTACTCATCACCTCTGAGTTCTTCAGAACTGCAGGTAAAGGTGATTTTCAGGCTACATTTTATTACTTCATTCTCCACTGGCCTTTTCCAATATATCTTGTTCTTTTTTCATCTCTCTCCCACCAGAAGCTGCTTTGCTGTTGTAGCTCTAATGTGGTTTCTTTGAGGAGCTGCCCTGCTCTGCTCTCCCTCCCCACGCTGTTCCCGAGGTTTTCCAGCCTCCTGCTCCTGCTGAAACCACAGGGGCTGACTTGGGGAAGCCCAAATTCATTTTCTGGGTCTCTCATTGCACCCCTCAATAGGAAAAGGAACTGAAGCAGCACACGAGGGGCTGCTCTGCTTAGAGCCCCTTCGGATCATCCCAGAGTTCCAGCCAGGTTTGGGTTAAAGGGACCTTTAAAACCACCCAGAGCCACCCCTGGATGGGCAGGGACCCCTCCCACTGTCCCAGTGTCCAACCTGGCCTGGGACATTCCAGGGATCCAGGGGCAGCCACAGCTGCTCTGGGAATCCATCCCAGCCAGGAATTCCCAATTCCCAACATCCCACCCATCCCTGCCCTCTGGCAGTGAAGCCATTCCCTGTGTCCTGTCCCTCCATCCCTGTCCCCAGTCCCTCTCCAGCTCTCCTGGAGCCCCTTCAGGTGCCCTCAGCTCTCCTGGATCCTTCTCTCCAGGTGAGCATTCCCAGCTCTCCAGGTGAGCACTCCCAGCTCTCCAGGTGAACATTCCCAGCTCTCCAGGTGAGCACTCCCAGCTCTCCAGGTGAGCACTCCCAGCTCTCCAGGGAACATTCCCAGCTCTCCAGGTGAGCATTCCCAGCTCCGTGGAGCTGTGACAGGTCTGTGACAGGTCTGTGCTCTTTGTGAGCTCCTGAGGTCACAATTCCAGCTGGGAGCCTTCACCTCACCCCTCTAACAGCTGGGCATGAACCTCCCCCTCCTGCATGGAAAACACATCCCTGGCACTCCCCAAGAGCAGAGGAATTCCTGCTGCTGGAATTCCTGCTGTTGGAATTCCTGCTGCTGGAATTTCTGCTGTTGGGAGCTCCTGTTGTTGGAATTCCTTCTGCTGGAATTCCTGCTGTTGGGAGCTCCTGTTGTTGGAATTCCTGCTATTGGAATTCCTGCTGCTGGAATTCCTGCTGCTGGCTCTGGACAGGTGCAGTTCGGTGTCACCACCAGGTTCTGTTCCCATGGACCTGAGACGCCCACCCAAAGCTCTCCTGGCTGCAGATTCACTGATCATTGTTTAGGATAATTTAGGATTGGGTTATTTAGGATGGGTGTGGGGGTGTTGATGTCCTGGATTCTCTCTTTGGGCAGCACAGCTGTGCACAGGTGACTGCTGACACCCAGGTGCAGGAGCTGAGCCTCTCCTTTCCCTGCTGCTGCTGCAGGGGTGTGACCCAGGGCAGGATCCCCAAAGCCCCTGGCAGCAGAGCAAAATGGGATTAACTCACTGCAGGCAGCTCCAGGACAGCAACCTGTGCACAGCAGCAGCAATCCCGGGTGACAGAGCAGGATAAAGGAGGAATTAGGCTGCTTTGTATTGATTTCTGCTTTAGGAGAGGTTTTCAGGTGTTTAAGTTCTGATTTCTCACACAGTTATTTGGAGTGCTTTGTGCCAAATCAGAGCATGACACTTCTGCCTGAGGTTTTTGTGTGCTTGGTTTAGCAGAGCCTCCAACCATAAACGCCCAGAGCAGCCTCGTTAGGAGCCACAGGCTGGAGATTGCACTGCTGCATCCCAGAGCTGGCACAGGCTCAGCTTCCCCTGCTGGAAAGCCAGCAGCCCCTGCCCTGCACGAAATCTGCCTGGTTGGGTGGCAGCAGCCAGTGCCCCTGGCCTGAACGGTGCCAGGATGGGCTCAGCTCAGCGGGACGGGGCAGAGCAGCCCCTGCAGGAGGGGAAATCCAGCTGTGCAGGTGTGATCCCAAAGGCAGGATGTGACAAACGCTGGCAGGAGCTGGTGTGGCACGGAGGGGCTGTCGGGATGGGGTGGCAGAGCAAGGACGTGGCAGTACAGAGGAGTGTCACCTGCAGGGCACGGGGAGGGGACAGTCACGAGGACAAGGCTGGAGTGGGAATCATCACCTGGCTCAGAGTTAACTCCTAATTGGATATCAGACTTAATGTAATTCCTGGGATGTGTAAAGATGTTTTATTTCCAAAAATAAAAGCAGTGGCTCAGGGAGTTGTGCAAGCACCTGAGGACAGAAATCCAGACATTTCTGGACATGTCCCATGAATTCCAGTTCAGGCTGTCTGTGACCCTGAGATCCTCTCCCCTGCTGGCAGAGGGGCTGGTGGCCTCGTGTGTCCCTTTGGAACCTTCCCCAGAGCTGGGGCTGCAAAGGGAATGTGGCCTTGATTTAAGGCAGGGGTAAATGTGACTGCAGGCCAGCTCAGAGATGGAGCTGTGATGTCCTGACTCGCAGCAATGTGACCTTTTTGGAAAGCATTTGTTCTGGGGGTTGGAATTAATACATCTTCCTGCTCCGTGCTGGAACAGCTCCCACAAAGTGCCTGAAAATCCCCAGCAGAGAGTGTCAAGCTCATCACTGACTAACAAATGCCCTCCGTAGGATTTCTCCAAGCAAGAAAGAAAACCATTACACCCAGAGACATTTATAAAACAAGCAACACTTGAGAGGACCTTGAAAACACTGAGCTGCTTTGGTGTGACCCTTTAGGAAAAAGCTCTTTTTTCCCAGTGGGTTGAGGTGAGGGGAGGGGGCTGCAGTGGGGGATTTGTGACATACAAATGTCAGGGAGGGTGGAGAGTGAGACACAGGCCCAGCAGTGCTCAGGCACAGCTCCTGGCATCTGTGGGAAGGGAAGGAAAGGAAAACCTCTCTGTGGGTACTGGGGGAGCTCCTCAAACTGAGCTCTTACCCAGAGACACTCCAGAAAGAAAGTCCTTCCCTTTTCTCCCCACAGCTCTCATTTTCCTCTCCAGAAAAGGGGAGGTGGTGAAGGCAGCAGTGGGTCAGAAATGGCACGGTACAGACACCATTCCCAAACTATTTCCAATAAACACACCATTCCCATACACACCATTCCCACACACGCACCATTCCCACACACACACACACACCATTCCCACACACACACCATTCCCACACACACACACCATTCCCATTCCCACACACCATTCCCACACACACACACACACCATTCCCACACACACACCATTCCCACACACACACACCATTCCCACACCATTTCCCGTAAACACACCATTCCCATACACACCATTCCCATACACACACACACCATTCCCACACACACCATTCCCATACACACCATTCCCATTCCCACACACACCATTCCCACACACACCATTCCCACACACACCATTCCCATACACACCATTCCCATTCCCACACACACACCATTCCCATTCCCATACACACCATTCCCACACACACACCATTCCCATACACACACACCATTCCCACACACACACCATTCCCACACACACACCATTCCCATACACACACACACCATTCCCACACACACACACCATTCCCATACACACACACCATTCCCACACACACACACACCATTCCCACACACACACACCATTCCCACACACACACACACCATTCCCATACACACACACCATTCCCATACACACACACACCATTCCCACACACACACACCATTCCCATACACACACACCATTCCCACACACACACACACCATTCCCACACACACACACCATTCCCACACACACACACACCATTCCCATACACACACACCATTCCCATACACACACACACCATTCCCACACACACACACCATTCCCATACACACACACCATTCCCATACACACACACACCATTCCTACACACACACACCATTCCCATTCCCATACACACACCATTCCCACACACACACACCATTCCCATACACACACACACCATTCCCACACACACACACCATTCCCATTCCCACACACACACACCATTCCCATACACACACACACACACCATTCCCACACACACCATTCCCATACACACACACCATTCCCATTCCCACACACACACCATTCCCACACACACCATTCCCATTCCCACACACACACCATTCCCACACACACACCATTCCCACACACACACCATTCCCACACACACCATTCCCATTCCCACACACACACCATTCCCATACACACACACCATTCCCATACACACACACCATTCCCACACACACACACCATTCCCACACACACCATTCCCATTCCCACACACACACCATTCCCACACACACACCATTCCCATACACACCATTCCCATTCCCACACACACACCATTCCCACACACACACCATTCCCATACACACACACCATTCCCATACACACACACCATTCCCATACACACACCATTCCCACACACACACACCATTCCCACACACACCATTCCCACACACACCATTCCCACACACACACACACACCATTCCCATACACACCATTCCCACACACACCATTCCCATTCCCATACACACACACACACCATTCCCATACACACACACCATTCCCATACACACACCATTCCCACACACACACCATTCCCATACACACACCATTCCCACACACACCATTCCCATACACACACACCATTCCCATACACACCATTCCCACACACACCATTCCCATTCCCATACACACACACACACCATTCCCACACACACACCATTCCCATACACACCATTCCCACACACACCATTCCCATTCCCATACACACACACACACCAGTCCCACACACACACACCATTCCCATACACACACCATTCCCACACACACCATTCCCATACACACCATTCCCATTCACACCATTCCCCCCCACACACACCATTCCCATACACACACCATTCCCACACACACACACCATTCCCACACACACACACCATTCCCATACACACACACACCATTCCCACACACACACACCATTCCCATACACACACACACCAATCCCACACACACCATTCCCACACACACCATTCCCACACACACACACCATTCCCATACACACACACCATTCCCATGCACACCATTCCCCCACTCCAGGTCCCAGAAATGCAGATTTGGGATGGGGTCAGTTGTGGGAATGTCAGGGCTGCAGATGACCAAGGGAATCTGTAATTTCCTGGTTCTGCTCTGCAGTGAGTGCTGGGATGGAGTCACTCACTCCCTGTGACATTCCTCAGCCAGGCCCCTGTGCCAGCCCTGCCCCTGCCCCTTCCAATTAACGGGATTTGTTCATTAATCATTCCCTGGACTCAGCTCCGGCTGCAAGTGACTCCTTCTGTTTTCATCCTTCTTAGGGACCTGTCAGGGATGGAGTGTCAGCCTCTTCTTTAGAAAGAATTCCTAAATCCCAATATCCTACTGCACGGCTTTGACATGGCAGGACAGAAAATTGAATGTGTTTGTGGATGCCCAGGAGCATCCACTGCAGAGAGTGACTGGGTGCAGCACAGAGTGGGTGCTGTGCCCCCTCAGCTGTGCCTCAGTGCCACCCCAGGGCTGGGACAGCCTTTGGTCCTGCCTGGGACAGCGGTGACAAGGAGCTGCTTCAGGTTTGCTTCAGTTTGCTTGGGCTTTTCTCAAAAAAATCATAAAAAATACAAACAATCCCAGAAAAAAATCCTCAGAAGTTCAACTTGGAGTGTGTCCCTTTCTGTAACATGAGCATTTATTTAGGCTTTGTCAAGAGACATTGTTTGGTGCTTTGGCTTGGAAAGCCAAAGCTGGGTGTTTCAGTGAGCTGGGCTGTGATCTCCAGAGGGAAAAGGCTGCTCCAGCACTGGGACATCCGGGGCTGCTGGGGGCTTTTGGGAATGTTGATTTCCCCAAAAGATCCAACTCACTTTCCTGTCACAGCTCATCCCAGAGGACATGAGAATTTATCCCTGTGCTGGCCCCAAGGCAGCCAGAGCTCATGGAGTGTTCGGTCAGGGTGGGGTTGTTGGGGTGTCCTGTCCCCTGTTCCCTGGAGCTGTGCTCACAGGGAGGGGTTGTTGGGGTGTCCTGTCCCCTGTTCCTGGAGCTGTGCTCACAGGGTGGGGTTGTTGGGGTGTCCTGTCCCTGTCCCCTGGAGCTGTGCTCACAGGGTGGGGTTGTTGGGGTGTCCTGTCCCCTGGAGCTGTGCTCACAGGGTGGGGTTGTTGGGATGTCCTGTCCCCTGTTCCCTGTCATTGTGCTCACAGGGTGGGGTTGTTGGGGTGTCCTGCCCCTGTCCCCTGGAGCTGTGCTCACAGGGTGGGGTTGTTGGGGTGTCCTGTCCCTGTTCCCTGGAGCTGTGCTCACAGGGTGGGGTTGTTGGGGTGTCCTGTCCCTGTCCCCTGGAGCTGTGCTCACAGGGTGGGGTTGTTGGGCTGTCCTGTCCCTGTCCCCTGGAGCTGTGCTCACAGGGTGGGGTTGTTGGGGTGTCCTGTCCCTGTTCCTGGAGCTGTGCTCACAGGGTGGGGTTGTTGGGGTGTCCTGTCCCCATTCCCTGGAGCTGTGCTCACAGGGTGGGGTTGTTGGGGTGTCCTGTCCCCTGTCCCCTGGAGCTGTGCTCACAGGGAGGGGTTGTTGGGGTGTCCTGTCCCTGTTCCCTGGAGCTGTGCTCACAGGGTGGGGTTGTTGGGGTGTCCTGTCCCCTGTCCCCTGGAGCTGTGCTCACAGGGTGGGGTTGTTGGGGTGTCCTGTCCCCTGGAGCTGTGCTCACAGGGTGGGGTTGTTGGGATGTCCTGTCCCCTGTCCCCTGGAGCTGTGCTCACAGGGTGGGGTTGTTGGGGTGTCCTGTCCCCTGTCCCCTGGAGCTGTGCTCACAGGGTGGGGTTGTTGGGGTGTCCTGTCCCCTGGAGCTGTGCTCACAGGGTGGGGTTGTTGGGGTGTCCTGTCCTCACTCCCCTGGAGCTGTGCTCACAGGGTGGGGTTGTTGGGGTGTCCCCATTCCCCTGTCCCCTGGAGCTGTGCTCACAGGGTGGGGCTGTTGGGGTGTCCTGTCCCTGTCCCCTGGAGCTGTGCTCACAGGGTGGGGTTGTTGGGATGTCCTGTCCCTGTCCCCTGGAGTTGTGCTCACAGGGTGGGATTGTTGGGGTGTCCTGTCCCCATTCCCTGGAGCTGTGCTCACAGGGTGGGGTTGTTGGGGTGTCCTGTCCCCCCTTCCCCAGCATTGTGCTCACAGGCACAGCCTCTCAAGAGCTGCTGCTCATGCCAGCTCAAACAGAGCTGGAAACTCACTCCTGAACCATAACAAGGCTTTTTCCAGCACTTTGTTTTGCTGGGTCCCCGTTTGTCCCTGGCTCCTGATTGCAGCACTCAGGGCCCGAGCAGGAGCGTTCTCACACCACACAAAGTTGGGTTTAATGCTGCCCAGGACTTTGAAACTTCTGATTGCAGTGCCATGCTCAGGACCCTGCCCTGCAACACCTGTGCCTGCTGCTCCCTGCACGGACACATGGCTGGGAACCAGCAGCTGGCACTGGGAATGCCAGGAAACGAGCTGCAGACTTATTAAGTTAATTATTCTCTGGAACTGGCTCTTCCCCCGTGAATTCCATTTAATCCTCACTGCACAATTTCCTTCAGAAAACACAATGATCGTAATGAGTCAAGTCTGAAGTGTTCTGTTCTCTGCAGGTGAGCAGGTTAATTTTCTCTGTAATTAGTTACTTGCCAAAACTCAAGCTATTGATAGCAAGGTAGAGGGAAATCAGTACAACACCTTGTCCGTGTCTCTCCGGGTAAATCATGGCAGAGGAGGTTGGCACTGAAAAGATTACGGGACTTTTGAAGTTCTTTGTAAAATATTTGGTCTTGAGAAATTCAAAATGAGGAGCTCATGCTCAGCACTGAGCTGATTTATTCCTCAGTGCTCTTCTCTTCTTCTCTTTGCTTTTTTGAGTCCTGACACTTGGCTGTTTTTTCCTTTCTTTCTCCATGGTGAGTTCCAGATTCCCCTCCAAGCTCTGTGTGCCTTTCCCTTGGGGATCTGCTCCCCTGGTTTCAAACCTCAAGTGCCAACACCTCAGTTCTAAAGGATTCCTGCTTGGTTTGGTCCATCACAGCCCACATTTGCTGTTTTCCTTTTCCCAGCCTCCCATGGGAGCAGCTTCTTCCCAGCTTCCCTGTGGTTGTGCCAGCCCTTCCTGCAGCTCCTGCACTGGGAGCACTGGAAATCACAAAACCCCACGGAGGGCTGGGCTGGAAGGAGCTTCAAGGGCCTTTGGGTTCCACCCCCTGCCGTGGGCAGGGGAGAGAACATCCTGAGAACATTCCCTGAGAACATTCCAGAACATTCCAGAACATTCCCTGAGAACATTCCCTGAGAACATTCCAGAGAACATTCCAGAACATACCCTGAGAACATCCCTGAGAACATTCCAGAGAACATTCCAGAGCATTCCCTGAGACCATCCCTGAGAATATTCCAGAACATTCCCTGAGAACATTCCAGAGAATATTCCAGAACATTCCCTGAGAACATCCCTGAGAACATTCCAGAGAACATTCCAGAGCATTCCCTGAGAACATCCCTGAGAACATTCCAGAGAACATTCCAGAGCATTCCCTGAGAACATCCCTGAGAATATTCCAGAACATTCCCTGAGAACATTCCCTGAGAACATTCCCTGAGAGCATTCCCTGGGAACATCCCTGAGAATATTCCAGAACATTCCCTGAGCACATTCCAGAACATTCCTGAGAGCGTTCCCAGAGAACATTCCCTGTAATTCCACACAAACATTCCAACGATAAGCAGCGCTTCTCAGTGCCTTGATTTAATAAAAGCCACAGCACCAACCTCCCCTACAGCCACTTCCAGCCCTGAAAAATCCGTCATTACTGATTTGAGCCTCCTCCCCAATTAATGTGGGTCATCATTCCATTCATTTCCTTTCCCAGCTCGGTATGAGGAAAAACCCAAATGGAAATTGTGCCCAGGAGATGCCACCCAGGTTTATTGGCTTTGTGGGTTTTAAGTGTGGGTTTATTGTTTTAGGTTAGATTTTTAAAGTGTGGGTTTATTATTTTTATGTTATATTTTTAAGTGTGGGTTTATTGTTTTCATGGCACATTTTTTAAGTGTGGGTTTATTATTTTTATGTTATATTTTTAAAGTGTGGGTTTATTGTTTTATATTTTTAAAATGGGACTTTATTGTTTTTATGTTATATTTTTAAGTGTGGGTTTATTGCTTTCACGATATTTTTTAGTGGGGATTTTTTTTTTTTTAATGAAGTGGAGATGGAACTTTTGAGTTGCTTCAGAAATTTTGGTTTGTTTTTTATAGAAAACCTGAGTTCTTGTTACAAGTGTTGAGAGTATGGCTACAAAGTCACAAGACTTATGGTTACAAGGTTTTGTAAAGGATTTATTAACCAATAGAATATTGTTAATAGAAATATTTCTGTTATTTAATACTAAGAAATTTTGTTTGATAATGGTGTGACCTTTTTCAGTTAATTCTGTTTTGACACACAGACCTATTCTAAGAGTTCTTGTTAATTCTGTAATTACTTTAATTTTTTATGTATTTTAAACTTTAAACTTTTTTATATTTAATTGAACATATTTCTGTGTTAAATTTTAAATTTACATTCTTTTTCCAGCACCTAAGCTTGGAAGCTTTTCCCAAGGCCTCAGGTCAAATCCTGCAGGTTTTTTGTAAACTTTGGCTTACAGGCCCAATATTTTGAATTCCAAAGTTGCCCAACATTAAAAGGGAATTGTTCCAACCAAGCCCTGCTCAGTCCCACTGGCTGAGCAATGTTAAATTAATAAATCAAAGCACCCCCGGGCCTGGCACAGAATTTTTATTTGAATTTATTTAATTGCATTTGTCATTTTTTTCTGAAAATAATCTTTACACAGGATGCTCTCCAAATAAAAATTATGTATTCCAACTGCTCAGAAGTGTTCTGCTCCGTTCAGCTGAGCAGAAAGGAAAGGATCAGGGACCTCCATGTGGGAACAGCTGGGAATCAGGAATTGTCCTTTTCCTGGCAGGGACAGCTGGGGGCTCCTCCTGGAAATTGGGAATTGTCCTTTTCCTGTCAGGTACAGCTGGGGGCTCCTCCTGGAAATTGGGAATTGTCCTTTTCCTGCTCAGGGACAGCTGGGGGCTCCTCCTGGAAATTGGGAATCGTCCTTTTCCTGTCAGGGACAGCTGGGGGCTCCTCCTGGAAATTGGGAATTGTCCTTTTCCTGTCAGGGACAGCTGGGGGCTCCTCCTGGAAATTGGGAATTGTCCTTTTCCTGTTAAAGACAGCTGGGGGCTCCTCCTGGAAATTGGGAATTGTCCTTTTCCTGCTGCACTCACACAGGGCTGTGCCTGCTGCCCTGGCCATGGAGGGGCCTCTCCACAATTCCTCTCCTAAAGCAGGAATTAGTGTCCTAATTCCTCTCCTAAAGCAGGAATTCGTGTCCTAATTCCTCTCTTAAAGCAGGAATTCCTGTCCATGACTCCTCTCCTAAAGCAGGAATTCCTGTCCTAATTCCTCTCCTAAGGAATTCTTGTCCATGACTCCTCTCCTAAGGAATTCCTGTCCTAATTCCTCTCCTAAAGCAGGAATTCCTGTCCATGACTCCTCTCCTAAAGCAGGAATTCCTGTCCTAATTCCTCTCTTAAAGCAGGAATTCCTGTCCTAATTCCTCTCCTAAAGCAGGAATTCCTGTCCATGATTCCTCTCCTAAAGCAGTAATTCCTGTCCTAATTCCTCTCCTAAAGCAGGAATTCCTGTCCTGATTCCTCTCCTAAAGCAGGAATTCCTGTCCATGATTTCTGTCCTAAGGAATTCCTGTCTTGGTTCCTCTCCTAAAGCAGGAATTCCTATCCTGACTCCTCTCCTAAGGAATTCCTGTCCACAATTCCTCTCCTAAAGCAGGAATTCCTGCCCATGATTCCTCTCCTGAGGAATTCCTGCCCATGATTCCTCTCCTGAGGAATTCCTGTCCATGATTCCTCTCCTCTCCTAAGGAATTCCTGTCCTGGTTCCTCTCCTAAGGAATTCCTGTCCTGGTTCCTCTCCTAAGGAATTCCTGTCCTGGTTCCTCTCCTAAGGAATTCCTGTCCTGATTCCTCTCCTAAGGAATTCCTGCCCATGACTTCTCTCCTAAGGAATTCCTGCCCATGACTCCTCTCCTAAGGAATTCCTATCCTGACTCCTCTCCTAAAGCAGGAATTCCTGTCCTGGTTCCTCTCCTAAAGCAGGAATTCCTGCCCATGATTCCTCTCCTAAGGAATTCCTGTCCATGACTTCTCTCCTAAGGAATTCCTGCCCATGATTCCTCTCCTAAGGAATTCCTGCCCATGACTCCTCTCCTGAGGAATTCCTGTCCTGACTCCTCTCCTGAGGGAGGAATTCTGCTCCATCCCAGCACCAGAACCTTCCCCTGGTGCCTCCAGCCCGGGTTTGCCTTTGCTGGAGCTGCCCTGTGTGTGAGGAGCACAGAAAATGTCTCTTTAATGTTCCTTGTCAGCCTTTAATGCTGCTCAGCATCATTAGCCACGTCCTCTGGAACTCCTGGCACTCATCCTTCCAAGCCTCTCCCTCAAGGTGAGATTTCCAGACTTTCACCTTTTCTGGGGAGGTTTTTGGCTGTCTCAGAGTGTTTGATCTCCCTCCCTTTCTGCAGCACCAGCAGCACCCAGGGAGGGCACCGAGCTCCCCAGGGAGGGACTGGCCCTGCTGGGGCCACTTCTGGGTCACTCTGGGCCAGCAAAACCTGGGTGCAAATGTCAGCTCCTTCTGCTGCAATCCCAACCTTCCCAGCCCCTCTGCCCAGCCTGGGCCCTTCCCTGGGTGTGGGAATCCAGAGGAACCCACGGAGCTGCTGCAGGGCTGGAGCCGAGCTGGGAGAGCTGGGAATGTTCACCTGGGAACTGGGAGTGCTCACCTGGAGAGCTGGGAATGTTCCCTTGGAGAGCTGGGAATGTTCACCTGGAGAGCTGGGAATGCTCACCTGGAGAGCTGGGAATGCTCACCTGGAGAGCTGGGAATGTTCACTTGGAGAGCTGGGAATGTTCACCTGGAGAGCTGGGAATGCTCACTTGGAAAGGAGCTGGGAATGTTCCCCTGGAGAGTTGGGAATGCTCACCTGGAGAGCTGGGAATGCTCACCTGGAGAGCTGGGAATGCTCACCTGGAGAGCTGGGAGTGCTCACCTGGAGAGCTGGGAATGTTCCCTGGAGAGCTGGGAATGTTCCCTGGAGAGCTGGGAATGTTCACCTGGAGAGCTGGGAGTGCTCACCTGGAGAGCTGGGAATGTTCACCTGGAGAGCTGGGAGTGCTCACCTGGAGAGCTGGGAATGTTCCCTGGAGAGGAGAAGGATCCAGGAGAGCTGAGGGCACCTGGAGGGGCTCCAGGAGAGCTGGAGAGGGGCTGGGGACAGGGATGGAGGGACAGGACACAGGGAATGGCTTCACTGCCAGAGGGCAGGGATGGGTGGGATGTTGGGAATTGGGAATTCCTGGCTGGGCTGGAATTGCCAGAGCAGCTGTGGCTGCCCCTGGATCCCTGGAATGTCCAAGGCCAGGCTGGACATTGGGACAGTGGGAGGGGTCCCTGCCCATCCAGGGGTGGCTCTGGGTGTATTTTAAGGTCCCTTCCCTTTTTAAGGATTCTCCCCTCAGTGCCCTGTCCCTGTCCTGTCCCTGTCCTGTCCCTGTCCCCATCCTGGTGGCTCTGGGTCCCTCTGTCCCTCCCCAGAGCAGATCCAGGCTGCCCAGGCTCTGCCCCAGGCTGGTACCGAGGGCTCTGACCCTGCTGAGGGCACAGCCCAGAGGGGTTTGCAGAGGAGGCAGCAGCAATTCCATCCTCAGAGCCCCAATTCCATCCTCAGAGCCTCAAATTCCATCCTCAGAGCCCCAACTCCATCCTCAGAGCCTCAACTCCATCCTCAGAGCCCCAATTCCATCCTCAGAGCCCCAATTCCATCCCCAATTCCATCCTCAGAGCCCCAATTCCATCCTCAGAGCCCCAATTCCATCCTCAGAGCCCCAATTCCATCCCCAATTCCATCCTCAGAGCCCCAATTCCATCCCCAGAGCCCCAATTCCATCCTCAGAGCCCCAATTCCCGCACAGATCCTGCCTGCTCTCCTCCCTGCAGTCCCTGCACTGCACACAAAATGTGAATTGTGTCCTGAACAGCTCACTCTTCCAGAACCAGGAGAAAAATTAAACTCCAAAAGTTAATTATGTAGCGAGAAGCTGAGTGGGAAAGGAGCTGAGAGGGGGGAGGAGGGAAGGAGGGCACCATGGAAGACAGAGCGAGAGGGTAAACCGGTATTTATTCATCTAGCAAAACAGATTTTTAACTACATGGCTTCTTCCAGCTCCTGTCTGCAAGTTCTAATAACAGATTTTTAATTTACCAGACACACTTTGCATGTTCCCTTGTTACATTTTGCTTGCTATGAAAAGGAATTCATATTTTGACACTGCAAAAGCCAATTCAGATTTTCTTCAGATAATGATTTGTTATTAAGGTTAGGAGCCTTTTTTTCATAATTAAATTAGAATTGTTCTGGGCATGTTAGGATTTGTGCTATTGGGTTTGGACAGCAAATATATATATATATTTTATTTCCTCTCTTGCCATGAAAATATTGGCTCTGTAAGAGATGAGATGAGATTATTTCTGGGTTTACATGAATATATTCATTTCTCATGTGGTTCTCCCTGCACTCAGCTTGAACCCATGGTGATACCTTGGGAAGGAGATGAAGAACCCCAGGAAATGAAGGGAGCACCAGGACCCAGGTGTTTGGGACAGCAGCTCAGGGGGTTTGGGGTACCTGGGTTATTCCAGAAGCTCAAGTCCCACGGGAAATAATTGCAATTCCCTGAAGTGTTTGATGAAGGGCTGAGCTCGAGTGCTGGCTTTGGGTGAGCTCCTGACACCTCCTGCAATGTGGAATAATGCTCTCCCCCAACACGGGAAATTGGTGCCAGATTCTGCATTTCTGTGTGCACTGCTCTCTGGGAAACTGAGACTCATTTCTGCTCCTTCACAGCTGAAATATTGGGTGAGTTCTCTGCCTTGCTCTGCCTCTGACTGGTGGGAAAGGGTTTCTTTTTGCAATGGAAGCCAGGAAATATGTGAAGAGTGCAGAATCAACCTGGAATCCCATCCAGGATGGGCAGGGCTGCACGTCCTGCTCCTTGCAGTTATGTAAAGGAGCTCCACACCATTCTCCCCAGTTCCTGCCTTCCCAGCCCCATTTCTGAGCCCTGGGTTTATGGCACAGGGTGCTGCTCCTCTCCCCTCATGGGCACAGAACCCTTGGGGCTGGAAAACACTTCAGGGCTCCAGGCCAAGCTGGGACTGAACAGCACCACGCCACTGCTGGTCTGCAGCAAGCTGGGTTCCAAGATTAATGGCAATTATTAGCGGTAATTGGAATAATTTCTGGCAAAAATCTGTAAATCCAAGTGTTTGGCAGTCACTGTGGTGTTCTCTTTGGGAGGGCTGCAGGAATGAGAGGAACAGAGACTCATGGAATCATGGAATGGGTTGGGAAGGACCTTAAATCACATCCCATGGATCCCATCCCCTTATCCCATCCCATTATCCCACCATCCCATCCCATTATCCCATCCTATCCCATCCCATTATCCCATTATCCCATCCCATTATCCCATCCCATTATCCCATCCCTGCCATGGCAGGGACACTCCCACTGTCCCCAGTGTCCAACCTGGCCTGGGACATTGCAGGGATCCAGGGGCAGCCACAGCTGCTCTGGCAATTCCAGCCCAGCCAGGAATTCCCAATTCCCAACATCCCACCCATCCCTGCCCTCTGGCAGCGAAGCCATTCCCTGTGTCCTGTCCCTCCATCCCTGTCCCCAGTCCCCATGGGAGCAGCATCCAGTGAATCCCCTCGGTCCCTGCAGGGCTCCTGGGGCAGCTCCTCGGGTTCATTCTCTGCAGGGATGTTTCCCCTCACATTTCCAGGCTGTGGGATCCCAGGATGGGGCTGAGGCACAGCTGAGGCCGGAGCCATCCACTCAGTGCAGCCCTGCAGATTTTGGGCACGCTGCTGTGCCAGAGCCCTGGGTGTGTTTGTGCTCCCTGGGCACAGCCCTGCTCCTCCATCCTCTGCCTGCCCACAGCTCTGGGAGTGCAGGAGAACAGTTGTGCCCTGTTCCAGGCTGGCTCTGCCCTCTCTCAGGGTGAGCAGCTCCATCAGAGTCCCCTGGTTCATCCCTGGGATGTGCAGCAGTGCTGGCTCCCCTCAGTGACAGCGCTGAGCCCTCGGCTCTCAGAAATCCCACAGCAATGGCATCACCACTGACTGCAGTGCATAAACCCCAGAGACTCTGGCTGCTCTGGGAGTGCAGGGAATAAACACACTCTGCACTTGTCCTGTGTCTCCAGAGGGCAGACCCTGTGATAAATTAACTCCCTTCCCATCCCCGTGCCAAAATCACAACTGCAGCCGCTCTGCACCAGGGGTTTGCCAAGCCAGCCTGATCTTCTCCATTTCCTGAAAGCCCCGAGGGTCCTTGTTAAAGATCAGCTTGCAGAAGGAAAGTGGCATTTAAAGGACACTGTCCAAGTGCTTTCCCAAGGGCTGGTTTAGCAAGGTAACAGAAATGGCAAATGAAAAATCCAACTTGTTTGGCTCAATGTGTGCAACAAAAGGGTTGGGCTGATTTGGGGGGGAGAAGGGTCTGGGCAGATCTTAGAGCCCCTTCCAGGGCCTGAAGGGGCTTAGAGTAAAGAACAGTGACTTTTAGATATGGGCAGAGAGCAACAGGACAAGGGCTAAGGGCTTCACACTGAAAAAGATTCAGATTTTAGTGAGAATCCTGCCCTGGGAGGGAGGGCAGGCCCTGGCACAGCTGGACACCTGGCAGTGCCTGAGGCCAGGCTGGACATTGGGTTTGGAGCAGCTTGGGATGGTGGGAGGGGTCCCTGGGATGGGATGGGATGGGATGG
Organism: Catharus ustulatus; assembly: GCF_009819885.2. Taxonomy (NCBI): domain Eukaryota; kingdom Metazoa; phylum Chordata; class Aves; order Passeriformes; family Turdidae; genus Catharus; species Catharus ustulatus. Next base: position 562,133 of record NC_046226.1, on the reverse strand, counting down.
GATGGGATGATGGGATGGGATAATGGGATGGAATAATGGGATGGAATAATGGGATGGGATGGGATAATGGGATGGGATGGGATAATGGGATGGGATAATGGGATGGGATGGGATGGGATAATGGGATGGGATAATGGGATGGGATAATGGGATGGGATGGAATAATGGGATGGGATGGAATAATGGGATGGGATGGAATAATGGGATGGGATGGGATGGGATGGGATGGGATGGAATAATGGGATGGGATGGGATGGGATGGGATGGGATGGGATGGGATAATGGGATGGGATAATGGGATGGAATGGAATGGAATGGGATGGGATACAGGGATGGGATGGGATGGGGTGGGATGGGATGGGATGGGATAATGGGATGGGATAATGGGATTTGAGGTCCCTTCCCACACAAACACAGGAGCTGCTGCTGCTGCCTCAGCCTGTTCTGGGGAAAACCCACCCTGTACCCCAGGAGCTCTGGGATCCCTCCCTGCACCCCAGGAGGGGACAGCAGTGACATCCCTCAGGGCTGGAGTTGGTCTGAGCTTTACCCAGGGTTAAAGCTCCTGGTTTTCCCTGAGTTCTCCCAAAAATGGGGTTTCCTCTGGAAGGCACAGCTGGGGTCCTGGGCTTGCCCTGCGTAGGGCCAGGATTGGGTTTGATGATTTTGGTGATCAAATCCAAATTTGATGATCCCAGTGGGTTCTTTCAGCTCAGGACATTCTGTGTGCAGGGCACTGGGCAGAATTCCTGGGCTCCAAAACCCCAAATAAAGGAAGGGGCTGGAGCCCCCTGGGGTCTCAGGGGATGTGTGACAAGCACAGGGAGCACCTGGGCCACCCTGCTGGCGCCTCCTGCTCCCTGCAGGGACCCCCCACTCACAGCCAGTCCCCCTTTAGCTCCAGCTTTGGAAATCTGAACCTGGAACAAAGGGACCCTCGGGGTGGAATGTCACTTGTTCTGGGACAAACTGCCCCCTCTGCACGTCAAACCAACCCTCCTTTCCCAGAACCTCGTGAAGGGAGCTCTGTGGTGTTTGGGAAGTGCAATGCCAAATTCCAGTGAGCTCCACAACTCCAGATAATCGGGATTTTCACCACTAATACAACTCCAGATAATGGAGATTTTCACCATTAACACAACTCCAGATAATGGGGATTTTCACCATGAACACAACTCCAGATAATGGGGATTTTCACCATTAACACATCTCCAGATAATCAGAATTTTCACCATTAACACAACTCCAGATAATCAGAATTTTCACCATGAACACAACTCCAGGCAATCAGGATTTCACCATTAACACATCTCCAGATAATGGGGATTTTCACCATGAACACAACTCCAGATAATGGGGATTTTCACCATGAACACAACTCCAGATAATGGGGATTTTCACCATTAATACATCTCCAGCTAATCGGGATTTTCACCATTAACAGGTCCCCAGATAATCAGAATTTTCACCATTAACACAACTCCAGCTAATCGGGATTTTCACCATTAACACAACTCCAGGTAATCAGGATTTTCACCATTAACAGATCCCTAGATAATCAAAATTTTCACCATTAACACATCTCCAGATAATCAAAATTTTCACCATTAACACATCTCCAGATAATCAGAATTTTTACCATTAATACAACTCCAGATAATCGGGATTTTTACTATTACACATCTCCAGGTAATCAGGATTTTCATCATTAAAACAAATCCAGCTAGTTAGGATTTCATCATTAACAGATCCCCACATAATCAGAATTTTCACTATGAACACACTCCAGGTAATCAGGATTTTCACCATTACACATCTCCAGATAATCAGGATTTCACCATTAACAGGTCCCCAGATAATCAGAATTTTCACCATGAACACATCTCCAGATAATCAGGATTTTTACCATTACACATCTCCAGGTAATCAGAATTTTTACCATTAATACAACTCCAGCTAATCAGGATTTCACCATTAACAGATCCCAAGATAATCAGAATTTCACCATTAACAGGTCCCCAGATAATTGGAATTTTCACCATGAACACAACTCCAGCTAATTGGGATTTTCACCATTAACAGATCCCAAGATAATCAGAATTTTCACCATGAACACAACTCCAGGTAATCAGAATTTTTACCATTAATACAACTCCAGCTAATCAGGATTTCACCATTAACAGGTCCCCAGATAATCGGAATTTTAACCATGAACACAACTCCAGCTAATTGGGATTTTCACCATTAACAGGTCCCCAGATAATCAGGATTTCACCATTAACAGGTCCCCAGATAATCAGAATTTTCACCATGAACACATCTCCAGGTAATCAGGATTTTTACCATTACACATCTTCAGATAATCAGGATTTTTACCATTGCACATCTCCAGATAATCAGGATTTTCATCATTAACACAAATCCAGCTAATCAGGATTTCATCATTAACACATCTCCAGATAATCAGAATTTTTACCATTAATACAACTCCAGATAATCGGGATTTTCACCATTAACAGGTCCCCAGATAATCAGAATTTTCACCATTAACACAACTCCAGCTAATCAGGATTTCACCATTAACAGGTCCCCAGATAATCAGGATTTTCACCATGAACACATCTCCAGGTAACCAGGATTTCACCATTAACACAACTCCAGCTAATCAGGATTTCACCATGAACAGGTCCCCAGATAATCAGAATTTTCACCATGAACACAACTTCAGGTAATCAGGATTTCACCATGAACACAACTCCAGGCAATCAGGATTTCACCATTAACAGGTCCCCAGATAATCAGGATTTTCACCATTAACAGGTCCCCAGATAATCAGAATTTTCACTATTAACACAACTCCAGATAATCAGAATTTTCACCATGAACACATCTCCAGATACTCAGGATTTTTACTATTACACATCTCTAGGTAATCAGGATTTTCATCATTAACACAAATCCAGCTAATCAGGATTTCATCATTAACAGATCCCCAGATAATCAGGATTTTCACCATGAACACACCTCCAGGTAATCAGGATTTCACCATTAACACATCTCCATATAATCAGAATTTTCACCATGAACACAACTCCAGCTAATCGGGATTTTCACCATTAACAGGTCCCCAGATAATCAGGATTTTCACCATTAACAAGTCCCCAGATAATCGGAATTTTCACCATGAACACAACTCCAGCTAATCGGGATTTTCACCATTAACAGGTCCCCAGATAATCAGGATTTCACCATTAACAGGTCCCCAGATAATCAGGATTTCACCATTAACAGGTCCCCAGATAATCAGAATTTCACCATGAACACAACTCCAGGCAGGCTCTGCTCCCAAGCACCGGGGGTGCAATCTGGCATTTCCTCCTGCCAGACTCTTCCAACGCCCAGAGATTTCCATCCTTGTTCTGAGGTGTTTTATATTTAATCCTCAGCCATGCAGACATGAAAAGCTCCTGTTTCCTGTGGGATCAATGTTGCAGTACTTTGACACACGACATTTGACATCTGTCAAAACATTATAATCAAATCTAAGCCTAAATAGCATCAAATTAATATGACAGATCTCTGAGAAATTATGCACTTGAAGTAAAGGCAACAAGACATCTTTATTTCAGTGGAACAGAATTCTGTTTAAAAATTAACACAACCTGCACATTACCAGGAAAACCTTTTATTTTGGTGAAGCTGCAATGAAAATGTTCCAGTGGATGTGCTGCTGAAGTTGCTCCCTCGGTGCCTGCAGGCATTGCTGTGGCCTTTGATACAAACCCAACACGCCTGAACCTCCTCCTCGAGTTTAATTTTTCACACACTTATATATTTATTGATCTGGCTCCTGTGACACGCAATTTATCAAATCTCTCGGTGCCTGCCTTGTGATTATGACAGCAAGAAGCAGCAGCCCATCGTTTAGCAGGTAGAATAAATTAGTTTAGCTCGTTGGAATTAAAACAAGGCAGCAGGGAGAGCAAAAGGAAGCTGAAGTTGTGTCTTTAACTTCAAACACGTTGCAGTAAGAAAGGAAAAACCTGTGGCAGAGTTTTACCTTGCCATGGGGGACGTTTCCCCAATAAGTGGCAGAGATGGCTGGTGTTACAGACATGCATTTTTTTGTTTTCTGCACTCCAAACATGATTTTCTCTGCAGTGACTGTGCAGCAGTGCCAGGGCTGCTGGCAGGGATGGAGGATCAGAGAGCCAGGGGGGTTTGGGGAAGGTCCCAGAGCTCATCCCAGGCTGGGGTGAGGGTCAGGCACCGGCCTGGCCACGGGGACCAGCTCCTGTGGGGGACCAAAGGGCTGGGGACAAACTGGGGGAGCCCCAGGGCTGGTCAGGGGCTGTGGGACCCCTGGGCAATGAGAGGGCTGGGCTGGGGGGCACGGGGACAGGGGACATCAGGGACACCTTAATGGGACACAGGGACAGCACAGCAGGGACAGGGGACAGCAGGGACACCTTAATGGGACACAGGGACAGCACAGCTGGGACAGGGGACATCAGGGACACCTTAATGGGACACAGGGACAGGGGGACATCATGGACACCTTCATGGGACAGGGACAGCACAGCAGGGACAGGGGGACATCAGGGACACCTTAATGGGACACAGGGACAGCACAGCAGGGTCAGGGGACATCAGGGACACCTTAATGGGACACAGGGATAGCACAGCAGGGACAGGGGGACGTGAGGGACATCCCCATGGGACACAGGGACAGCACAGCAGGGACAGGGGGACATCATGGACACCTTAATGGGACTGGGACAGCACAGCAGGGACAGCACAGCAGGGACATGGGGACATCAGGGACACCTTAATGGGACAGGGACAGCACAGCAGGGACAGGGGACATCAGGGACACCTTAATGGGACACAGGGACAGGGGGACATCAGGGACACCTTCATGGGACACAGGGACAGGGGACATCAGGGACACCTCAATGGGACACAGGGACAGGGGACATCAGGGACATCCCCATGGGACACAGGGACACCACAGCAGGGACAGCACAGCAGGGACAGGGTGACATCAGGGACACCTTAATGGGACAGGGACAGGGGGACATCAGGGACATCACCATGGGACACAGGGACAGCACAGCAGGGACAGGGGACATCAGGGACAGCTTAATGGGACAGGGACAGAGGGACATCAGGGTTTTTTTGGGGTTTTTTGGTTTTTTTTTTGTTTTGTTTTGTTTTTTGGGGTTTTTTTCCTTGTTTTTGTTTTCTTGTTTTTGTTTTCTTGTTTTTGTTTTGTTTTGTTTTTTTTTCATCAGAACACCCAGAATACTGAGTTTGGAATGTATCACACTGATGAAAGAAGAAAAAGTCAAGCCTCCCTCCTCAAGGACAACATCAGTGAACTCCACCTCTAGATGGAGGTTGTTAATTTGATTTTTTTTCCTGACAAAAACCTCCAAACAATAAAAAAAACCCCAAGAAACTGGAGCCTGCATCTGATTGCAGGAAGAGCAAAGGAGAGACTTCTAAATGCAAATGGCAATTCCCAGGTGATGAAAGGAGCTCTTGGCAGGGCCAGCTGCTCTCAGAGGTGACTGCTGACTTCCCCCAGGGAAATTGCACACAAAGGCTTTGCCCATTTTTTTCATCTTCATTTCGTTTTCCCCATTAATTTCTCGTTTTTCATCTTCATTTTTCACCGTTCTTTGAACGAGGCAGTCATTTGATTCCCTCCCCAGTTTGCTGAGGGGTAGCCAGAGACACAGGGAGTGGCTGGGACCCTGTGCAGCCCTTCCCCAAAAATCCGAGTGGGTGCTGAGGAGGGGCTCACCTGGCAGGACAGGACTGCTCCAGACAAACACAGCTCACAGCTGCTCGTGGCTTTTGTCTGGGGTTACTGAATAGGGAATGGCTCTGCTAAGGGCTGGATTGCAGCGTTATTGTGTGTATATATGTAAAAAATAATGTCATTCCATCCCTGGAAGTGCTCCAGGATGGGCTGGAGCAGCCTGGGACAGTGGAGGTGTCCCTGCCATGGCTGGGGTGGGATGGCTGGGGTTGGAGGTCCCTCCTGTCCCAAACCCTGCTGGGATTCCAGGATTCTGTGATTTGCCCAGTGTTCAATGTACCTGTGCTGGGCACCTGAACATCTGAACACCTGAACACAGCTGTGCTGTGCTCCCAAACACCTGAGCATGGCTGTGTTCTGCTCCCAAACACCTGAGCATGGCTGTGCTCTGCTCCCAAACACCTGAACACCTGAGCATGGCTGTGCTGTGCTCCCAAACACCTGAACACCTGAACATGGCTGTGCTCTGCTCCCAAACACCTGAACATGGCTGTGCTCTGCTCTCAAACACCTGAACACTGCTGTGCTCTGCTCCCAAACACCTGAGCATGGCTGTGCTCTGCTCCACAACACCTGAACTCTGCTGTGCTCTGCTTCCAAACACCTGAACACAGCTGTGCTCTGCTTCCAAACACCTGAACACCTGAACTCTGCTGTGCAGTGCTCCCAAACACCTGAGCATGGCTGTGCAGTGCTCCCAAACACCTGAACATGGCTGTGCTCTGCTCCCAAACACCTGAACACCTGAGCATGGCTGTGCTCTGCTCCCAAACACCTGAACACTGCTGTGCTCTGCTCCCAAACACCTGAACACCTGAACACTGCTGTGCTCTGCTCCCAAACACCTGAACACTGCTGTGCTCTGCTCCCAAACACCTGAGCATGGCTGTGCTCTGCTCCCAAACACCTGAACATGGCTGTGCTCTGCTCCCAAACACCTGAACACCTGAGCATGGCTGTGCTCTGCTCCCAAACACCTGAGCATGGCTGTGCTCTGCTCCCAAACACCTGAGCATGGCTGTGCTCTGCTCCCAAACACCTGAGCACGGCTGTGCTCTGCTCCCAAACACCTGAGCATGGCTGTGCTGTGCTCCCAAACACCTGAACACCTGAGCATGGCTGTGCTGTGCTCCACAACACCTGAACTCTGCTGTGCTCTGCTCCCAAACACCTGAACACCTGAACACTGCTGTGCTCTGCTTCCAAACACCTGAACACCTGAACTCTGCTGTGCAGTGCTCCCAAACACCTGAGCATGGCTGTGCTCTGCTCCCAAACACCTGAACACCTGAGCATGGCTGTGCTGTGCTCCCAAACACCTGAGCATGGCTGTGCTGTGCTCCCAAACACCTGAACACCTGAGCATGGCTGTGCTGTGCTCCCAAACACCTGAACACTGCTGCTGGATGTGCTCCACAGCTCCTGAACACTGCTGCTGGCTGTGCTGTGCTCCCAAACACCTGAACACCTGAACACTGCTGCTGGCTGTGCTCCACAGCTCCTGGACTCTGCTGCTGGCTGTGCTGCTGGCTGTGGCTGTCTCTGGGCTCCAGATTTCTGCTGGAATTATTTCTGTTCCTGGCTGCAAGAGGCTCTGTTCAGCCCCAGCCGTCTCTGCCTTTCCCCTCCTGGTTTTATTTTGCAGACAAAAATCTCGTGTGGAAGCCAAAAAATCTCGTGTGGAAGCCAAAAATCTCATCTGCCCCTGTGCAGGGGAGTGCCAGGCCTGGAGGAGCTGAGCACCAGCACTGCTCGTGTCCCTTGTGTCCCTCACATCCCTCGTGTCCCTGGTGTCCCTCATTTCCCCTGTGTTGCCTATGTCCCCAATGTCCTCCATGTCCCCCATTCCTCTCATTTCCCCCATGTCCCTCACATTCCCCATGTCCCCCATGTGCCTCCTGTCCCCAATGTCCCCCATGTCCCTCCTGTTCCCTGTGTCCCTCACATCCCCTTGTCCCTTACATCCCTCACATTCCCCATGCCCCCTGTGTCCCTCACATCCCCGTGTCCCTCACATCCCCATGTCCCCATTGCAGCAGGGCTGAGGCTCTGGTCCCCAGGCAGGCAGTGGCACAGCCCCAGGTTGGGGTTCAGTGAGCTCTGCCCTGTCAGTGCTCCCCTGGCCTGACCCCTGCTCCTCCCCAGGAGCTGCTGCAGAGCAGGGGAGGAAATGCAGCAGAGCTGCTCCAGCCCTTCCCCAGCACATTAACACTGCCTCCTTCCTTCCCAGTCCTCATTATTTATAACTGTGGCACAGAATCCCAAAGTTCTTGGGGTTTGGCGCTCATTAAAAACCCAAATTTCCATAAATCCATAAACAGAAAATACTGCAGAACAGTGGGAAGAGTGCTGTGTTTGAGTCATCGCCGAGCCTTCTGGGCTGCAGAACAGCAGCAGCTCTTCCAAAACCAGGGGCCTGATTCACCTTCCAGGACCTGGTTCACCTCCCAGGACCTGATTCACCTTCCAGGACCTGGTTCACCTCCCAGGGCACTCACTGCAGTCCAGGAGGGGCCTGGGCAGGTGGGAGCAGATCCTATGGCCAAACAGGCTCAGCTGGAACCAGGAATTCCATCATCCCCACCATCCCCACCATCCCCACCATCCCATCCCCACCATCCCACCATCCCATCCCCACCATCCCATTCCCACCATCCCATCCCCACCATCCCCACCATCCCACCATCCCATTCCCACCATCCCCACCATCCCCACCATCCCACCATCCCACCATCCCATCCCCACCATCCCTCCATCCCACCATCCCATCCCCACCATTCCATTCCCACCATCCCATCCCCACCATTCCATTCCCACCATCCCCACCATCCCACCATCCCATCCCCACCATCCCACTATCCCCACCATCCCACCATCCCACCATCCCATTCCCACCATCCCCACCATCCCACCATCCCACCATCCCATCCCCACCATCCCCACCATCCCATTCCCACCATCCCCACCATCCCACCATCCCCACCATCCCCACCATCCCCACCATCCCCACCATCCCCACCATCCCATCCCACCATCCCCACCATCCCATCCCACCATCCCACCATCCCCACCATCCCATTCCACCATCCCACCATCCCATCCCACCATCCCCACCATCCCATCCCCACCATCCCACCATCCCCACCATCCCCACCATCCCCACCATCCCCACCATCCCACCATCCCATCCCCACCATCCCACCATCCCATCCCACCATCCATCCCCACCATACCCACCATTCCAGGGGATGGATCTGGAACCAGAGGCAGAATTCAGGAACTTTCCCTGCTGTTCCCGGTTTCCATGGCGATGGAGAGCAGGGAATGGCGGTGCACAGACAAAGGCTGGCACAGAAAAGGGAGCAGAACAGATCCCAGAATCCCATCCTTGGCCAAAGAACTTGGAGTGAGCAGAGGAGCCACCACAGCTTCCAGAGGAACTGGGGAAGGATTAGGGAACAAATCCCACCCATTAACAGCCACAAGCCAGAAATAAATGAAAAGGGAGAGTAATGTGGGGGAAGAAAATGTAATTTCAGACATCTCCCACATCCTGATTTCTGTTAGGAATGGGGAAGGAACCCTTTGAAGATGGAATCAGCCAGGGCAGGTGACCTGCTGTCTGCGTTCCTGCAGGGTCATTCCAGGACATCCATCACCCTGCTGCAGTCGGCTTTCCCTGCCTTTCCTCCCTCCCCGTGGTGAGAGCAGAGCTCAGACCCCAGCAGGCTGCTGGGTGATTTTTAAACCTGGCTCATTTCTTCTCACCTGATGCTCTGCCTCCAGGCAAACGTGGGATGAGAGGACAAATAAAAATTGCAGTGGAAGTTGAAGCACACAGAGGAAAACTTGTGCGACTCCTGTGCCACAGGCAGTGGCTTTAGGAGCAGACGTGGGGCACAACAGGGCAGAGCCAGAATTTCCAGTGCCCCCCGTGCCTCTGCTGCTCTGCCTGGGAGCCCTTCCCTGTTATCACCTGCTCCAGGCTCCATTTCCATTCCAGATACTGCCAACATTTCCATTAAAAGGAAAAATTGGATTTCCAGATGCATCCAAAGCAGATAAAAATAAGAGGGCAGAAATGTACATTAAATTAAAACAGAGTTTTCTAAAGGGATCTGGTTAAAAAAAAAAAGATTCTGTAATTGCAATTGCTGTTAATTTTCATTCAGATTGGGTCACTTTAACCATTAAAGCCTCTCTGTTTGTAAATGTGTGTTAATTTTAATATGAAAAGTGTAATTTCTACATAAAAAGGGATTTATTGAAGACTGAGATGAAGCACTTTCAGAAATCAAAGTCTGGAACATTTCATTCTGATAATGTTCAAATCCAATGTTTGGAAATTAGATGATTTCTTGGGTTTTTTTTTACTAATCTCTTTGCTGATTTCAACCTACTTTAGCAGATCTTCCATTCTGTGAAATTTCATAGTTCAATCAATTATGAATTAAGAACAAAGGAATTCAATTTTTCACCCATCAGATCCAGAGCAGGAATGAGCTGCACACCCTCAGTGCCTGCCCCAGCCAGGACCTTCCTCTGCACTCCTCCTCCTCCTCCTTCTCCTCCTCCTCCTCCCCACCTCGTTCTCTCCTGCTCCCAGAACTCCAATTCGGGTGGATTCTTTTGGACAGAAATGGGAAAGGGGGGTGGAACTGGGGGGGATTTAAGCTCCCTCCAACCCCAAACCATTCCATGAGTTTATGATTTAATGATGATCAGGACTGTTACAATTTCAAACCTGATGTTGGCAAACATCTATATTATCCAAGCATTTTTCAACCAAAAAAACCGACAATTTTTCCTGGGGTTTCAATATTTCCTCCCTTCATCCAGAGTATCCCAGTTCAGTCTCCATCCTACTGACACAAAATTGAAGGAATAAACAGAAATCACTATTTTGCAGGACTCTGAAGTCTCCAAATGATGAAGGAATGCATTTAGAAGGGTTGTTCCATGAAGGCTCATGCACAGAGCTCGTGGCCATCACCCTCACTCTGAGTGTGCAGCACCAATTCTGTCTGGGGAAAGAATAAACCAGAGAGGAAAGGTTGTTTGTTACTGTTTGTTCCATCTCCTGATGTCCCAGCCACATTCCTGTTGGAATTGCTCTCCAATTGCAGAATGCAGATCTCAGTATTTCAGTCTCACTTTGACTGGAATTGTTCTGCAGATCTCAGTCTCACTTTGAGCTGGAATTGTTCTGCAGATCTCAGTCTCTGAGCTGGAATTGTTCTGCAGATCTCAGTCTGAGCTGGAATTGTTCTGCAGATCTCAGTCTGAGCTGGAATTGTTCTGCAGATCTCAGTCTCTGAGCTGGAATTGTTCTGCAGATCTCAGTCTGAGCTGGAATTGTTGTGCAGATCTCAGTCTCACTTTGACTGGAATTGTTCTGCAGATCTCAGTCTGAGCTGGAATTGTTCTGCAGATCTCAGTCTGAGCTGGAATTGTTCTGCACATCTCAGTCTCTGAGCTGGAATTGTTCTGCAGATCTCAGTGTCTGAGCTGGAATTGTTCTGCAGATCTCAGTCTCTGAGCTGGAATTGTTCTGCAGATCTCAGTCTCACTCTGAGCTGGAATTGTTCTGCAGATCTCAGTCTCTGAGCTGGAATTGTTCTGCAGATCTCAGTCTCTGAGCTGGAATTGTTCTGCAGATCTCAGTCTCACTCTGAGCTGGAATTGTTCTGCAGATCTCAGTCTCTGAGCTGGAATTGTTCTGCAGATCTCAGTCTCACTCTGAGCTGGAATTGTTCTGCAGATCTCAGTCTCACTTTGAGCTGGAATTGTTCTGCAGATCTCAGTCTCTGAGCTGGAATTGTTCTGCAGATCTCAGTCTCTGAGCTGGAATTGTTCTGCAGATCTCAGTCTCACTCTGAGCTGGAATTGTTCTGCAGATCTCAGTCTCATTTTGAGCTGAAATTGTTCTGCAGATCTCAGTCTCACTTTGAGCTGGAATTGTTCTGCAGATCTCAGTCTCTGAGCTGGAATTGTTCTGCAGATCTCAGTCTCACTTTGACTGGAATTGTTCTGCAGATCTCAGTCTCATTTTGAGCTGAAATTGTTCTGCAGATCTCAGTCTCACTTTGAGCTGGAATTGTTCTGCAGATCTCAGTCTGAGCTGGAATTGTTCTGCAGATCTCAGTCTCTCTTTGGGCTGGAATTGTTCTGCAGATCTCAGTCTCACTGTGAGCTGGAATTGTTCTGCAGATCTCAGTCTCACTCTGAGCTGGAATTGTTCTGCAGATCTCAGTCTCTGAGCTGGAATTGTTCTGCAGATCTCAGTCTCTGAGCTGGAATTGTTCTGCAGATCTCAGTCTCTGAGCTGGAATTGTTCTGCAGGTCTCAGTCTCTGAGCTGGAATTGTTCTGCAGATCTCAGTCTGAGCTGGAATTGTTCTGCAGATCTCACTCTGAGCTGGAATTGTTCTGCAGATCTCAGTCTCTGAGCTGGAATTGTTCTGCAGATCTCAGTCTCTGAGCTGGAATTGTTCTGCAGATCTCAGTGTCTGAGCTGGAATTGTTCTGCAGATCTCAGTCTCACTTTTTGCTGCTGAGGAAGCTCCCCACTCCCCTTTTGCCCTGGGAACTCTCCTTGCCCTGCAGAGGAGTGACTCCTGGGCTGCTCAGTCTCTGCAGAGGCAGAAGAGGGTTTGAGCAGGGCTCTGCTCCTCCCTGGACTCCAAATGCTCAGTCAGTTTTATATTGCTGAACACAGTAAGGGCAGTTTTAATTGAGACCCTCTGCTGGGCTGAACAAACACAATTAGGAGAATTAAGAAAATTCAACCAAATTGAGACTGACCTACTTCATATTGGCAAGGGCTCAGTGTGAGCCAGCAAAAAGCTTACTTTTAACTCCTAAAATTTGTATTGTGCAAACTTTTAAAAAATGACTGAGAGACTGGGAGACAAAAAAAGCAGCTAATGAGAGAAAATGTGCTTGGTCTGGTATCACATGAAATGTCATAAGCAAGGAGCTCTGTGGAGGCATTTCATAGACAAAAGTGAGAAAAAAAAATGATGTGTTAGGCAGAAAATTAATTATGCAGAGCTCTTGGCTTGCCTGAGTCTGTTTGAACGAGGTGCAGCTCCCCCAGCTCACGGGGGTGGGGACAGGGGAGGGGACAGGGCTGGCTCCCCTGGGGGACTGGGGAACGTGGATCCATCCCAGATATGGAGATCGCTGAGCAAAGCCTGTACCTGCTGGACTCACCTGTCAGCATCCCCAGGGAGGACAGGAGCAGGACAGGAGCAGGACAGGAGCAGGACAGGAGCAGGACAGGAGCAGGACAGGAGCAGGACAGGAGCAGGACAGGGACAGGGACAGGGACAGATTTGGGATAGCTGCTGCAGGGAGCACTGGGGACAGGACAGGGACAGGGCTGGGACAGGGACAGGGATGGGACAGGGATGGGACAGGGACAGGGACAGGGACAGGGACAGGGACAGGGATGGGACAGGGATGGGACAAGGACAGGGACGGGACAGGGACAAGGACAGGGACAGGGATGGGACAGGGATGGGACAGGGACAGGGACGGGACAGGGACAGGGATGGGACAGGGACAGGGACAGGGACGGGACAGGGACAAGGACAGGGACAGGGATGGGGACAGGGATGGGACAGGGACAGGGACAGGGACAGGGACAGGGATGGGACAGGGATGGGACAAGGATGGGACAAGGACAGGGCTGGAATTGCTGCTGCAGGGAGCACTGGGGACAGGGACAGGGCTGGGACAGGGACAGGGACAGGGATGGGACAGGGACAGAGCTGGGATTGCCCCTGCAGGGAGCACTGGGGACAGGGACAGGGATGGGACAGGGATGGGGACAGGGCTGGGATTGCCCCTGCAGGGAACGCTGTGGGACAGGGACAAGGACAGGGCTGGGATTGTGCCTGCAGGGAGCACTGGGGACAGGGACAGGGACAGGGCTGGGACAGGGACAGGGACAGGGATGGGACAGGGATGGGAGAGGGACAGAGCTGGGATTGCCCCTGCAGGGAGCACTGGGGACAGGGACTGTTGCAGTTCCAGGATGGGCTGGAAATCCCCCAGTGATTCCCTCCTGCCCCATGCAGGCAGGGCCCAGATGTGCCCCTGTTAAAACTGCACAGCCCAGCCCTGAGGGCTGCCCCTGGTGAGCTGGGTGAGCAGTGAGTGCTGAGTTATGCTCCAAAAGTGTCCTCTGGGAAGAGTAAATAAAAGGAAACAAGTTCTAAGATCTGTAATCCTTGGAGCTTTAACGCTTAAGCAGACATGGTCCTTGCTGCTCTGTGCTCTTCTGGGGTCAGAAAACAGCCAGCAGAGTCTGGGGACAGCAGGGACAGCATCTGCCACCCTCGGGTCTGAACTGAACCCCACAGGAGCATTTTAACTTCTTGTGCCTTCATCTCTCTGCAAAGTGTTCTGCCAGAGCCTGCAGCCTCTCCCTGCGTCTCTGCACTGGAGCTGGGGACAGCAGGGGACAGGGAAGGGACAGGGGGACAGCAGGGGACAGGGAACGGGACAGGGGCACAGAAGGGGTCAGGGAAGGGACAGGGACACAGCAGGGGACAGGGAAGGGACAGGGGCACAGCAGGGGACGGGGAAGGGACAGGGGCACAGCAGGGGACAGGGAAGGGACAGGGGCACAGAAGGGGACAGGGAATGGGACAGGGGCACAGAAGGGGACAGGGAAGGGACAGGGGCACAGCAGGGGACAGGGAAGGGACAGGGGCACAGAAGGGGACAGGGAATGGGACAGGGGCACAGAAGGGGACAGGGAAGGGACAGGGGCACAGAAGGGGACAGGGAAGGGACAGGGGCACAGAAGGGGACAGGGAATGGGACAGGGGGACCTCAGGAGACAGGGAAAGGGACAGGGGCACAGAAGGGGACAGGGAAGGGACAGGGGGACAGCAGGGGACAGGGAATGGGACAGGGGGACAGCAGGGGACAGGGAAAGGGACAGGGGCACAGCAGGGGACAGGGAACAGAACGAGGGCACAGCAGGGGACAGGGAATGGGATAAAGGCACAGAAAAGGACAGGGAAGGGACAATGGCCCAGAGCTGGGACAGGTGGCTGAAATGGAACGGGCAGGGGCACAGCAGTTCCAGCTCTGCTCCAGGCAGGGGCTGATCCCAGGAATTGGCGGCTCAGGAGCAGAACTTGTGCCCTGGGCAGTGCCCAGCCCTGAGCAGAGCCCAGAGAGGGGCTGGAGTCTCCTCCTGGGATATTCCAGAGCCACATGGACACCCTGCTGTGCCCTGAGCTCTGGGATGGCCCTGCTGGAGCAGGGAGGTGACACCAGTGCCCCTCTGGGGTCCCCTCCAGCCTGTCCCTGCTGGGGCTCTGTGACTCAATGACATTGTGACATTTCCAAGCCCAGGATGCTCGAAGGCAGCCCCTCCCCACATTGTGACATTTCCAAGCCCAGGATGCTCGAAGGCAGACCCTCCCCACAGCCTGTCCCTCTCAGGGGCACAGGGAGCCCTTGGCACAACCACCCTGGTGCTGCTGCTCCCCAGCCAGGCTGGGTGGGCTCCCAGAGCACCTGGGGACCAGCAATCATCCCCAGTTGTTGGTCCCTGGTGTGTCCCTGCTGCCTGCAGTCAGTTCATCCCCTGAGCTCTCTGCTCTGCCTTTTCCAGGCTCTGCAAAAGGCACTGAAGGACATTCTGGCAAAGAATTCATTCTAAGCAGAAATTTTGCGACTTCCCAGCCTGCAGGGGATCCAGAGCTGAGGGGAGGTGGATTCAGGCTGTGCACAAGAGCAGCTGATGCCCCCCCATCCAGGTGTGGTTTAATCAGCCCACATTTCATCTGACCACCAGCTGGGAGATGTTCACAGCCATCCCGAGGCTCTCTCCAATTCAGGGACTGATGAAAGGCAGGCTGGCTCCCTGGGAAAAGCTGCCAGGATGAGATCAGTTCCATCCAAGCCCTGCTGAAGCAGCTGCTCCCTTCCCCTGGCAGCTCTGATCCCCAGCCCTGGAGCCCTCTGGCCACTCCAAACCCCACAGCCTGCTCTTGGGCGCTGTGCACAGCAGAGTTCAGCATCCCTGGGGAGAAGCAGCGCCCTGGAGCAGTGCCAGCTCCATCCTGCTGCACAGGGCTCCATGGGATGGGTTTTCACTCCCAGCTTCTCTGGGATCCGAATCCCTGAGCTGAGCTGCTTGCTCCAGTCACTTCTCCACACTGCTGCCATTCCAGGACACATTCCAGTCCTCCATCTCCCTGCCAGGAGCCGAGTCCTCACCCCCATTCCCTGGGATAACCTGAGTGAGAACTCTTGGAACGGTGACAGGAGCATCCTGCTGCGAGTGGCACAGCGCGCCAGGACGTTCAGCTGAAACCCCGAAAAAAGCTCCCGACAAAAAGCACAGCCATTCCCGAGGAAATGTGTTTTCCCGAGCTTCCCACGAGCACACAGCTCCCACTGGTGTTCCCACAGGGCTCCCAAAAGGGAACAGCTCCGGGAGCCACAGCCAGCCCTGCAGGCACAGAGCTGGAGGGGCCAGCAGAGCTCCTGGGCACGAGCCACAGAGCCACGGAATTCTGGAACCATGGAATTCCAGGGACACACAGAATTCCAGGGACACACAGAATTCCATGGGCACACAGAATTCCATGGGCACAAAGAATTCCATGGGCACACAGAATTCCATGGGCACACAGAATTCCATGGGCACACCGAATTCCATGGACACACCGAATTCCATGGAGCTACAGAATTCCATGGACACACAGAATTCCATGGAGCCACAGATTTGCCTCTGCTCCTGTCCCTGTTCCTGGAGCAGATCCCAAATCCCCCCGGTGTCCCCTCCTGGCAGGGACTTGTGCAGAGCCACAAGGGCCCCCTGAGCCTCCTTTTCTCCAGGCTGAGCCCTCCCAGCTCCCTCAGGGATTCTCCAGCCCCTTCCCAGCTCCCTCAGGGATTCCCCAGCCCTTTCCCAGCTCCCTCAGTCTCTCCTGGGGCTCCATTCCCTTCCCTGGATGCCCTCCAGCCCCTCAGTGCCTGAAATTGTCCCCAAGGACTGGAGGTGTGGGACAGGCACATCCACAGTGCCAAAGGTGGGAGGGGACAGGACAGGAGAGGTGACACACTCACCCTGCAGGGACAGGGCTCTCACCTTCAGCACCGTGGCCCTGCACTGTCCCCTGGAATATCACCCTGCAATGTCCCCTGGGATGTCCCCTGGAATGTCCCCTGCAATGTCACCCTGGAATGTCCCCTGGAATGTCCCCCTGGAATGTCCCCTGCAATGTCCCCAGTCACCCAATCCCCCACCCACACAGCTCTCCCTGGTTTATCTAAAGACACCCAACCCCAAGAGGCAGAGCTGCCACCCTGGCTGTCCCCTGTGTCCCTGGGGAGCCTGGACTGGAAGGGACCCACATCTGGCCCCACATCTGGATGCTCTGCAGGGACCAAAGGCAGAGCAGCTCCACCAGGTCAGAGCCCCCCACCAGGTCTGAGCCCCCCACCAGGTCTGAGCCCCCACCAGGTCTGAGCCCCCACCAGGTCAGAGCAGCCCCCCCAGGTCAGAGCCCCCCACCAGGTCAGAGCCCCCCACCAGGTCAGATCCCCCCACCAGGTCAGAGCAGCCCCACCATGTCAGAGCCCCCCCCCAGGTCAGAGCCCCCCACCAGGTCAGAGCCCTCCCCAAGGTCAGAGCCCCCCACCAGGTCAGAGCCTCCCACCAGGTCAGAGCCCCCCCCCCAGGTCAGAGCCCCCCACCAGGTCAGAGCCCTCCCCAAGGTCAGAGCCCCCCACCAGGTCAGAGCCCCCATCAGGTCAGAGCCTCCTCCAGGTCAGAGCCCTCCCTGAGGTCAGAGCCTCCTCCAGGTCAGAGCCCCCTCCAGCCCCTTGTGCTGCCCAGGAAAATGCAAACCAAGGAATAATCCCACGGGGTTTGAGATCAGCTACATTTTATGCAAAAGGAATTAACCTTTGTGCCCCAGAGCTCCATCCCATCAGTCCCATCCCTGATGTCATCTTCCAGAGCCTTCTTGCTCAGGAGGCTTGAATATGTTTAAAAAATTCCTGCATAAGCAAAAATTTAGCAAAGCACAAAGCTGCAGGTGAGGATGAGAGAAGTGATGGCCAACTTCAGTGTGAAAACATCCAAGCAATCCAGAAATCTCAGTGTAAAAATATCCAGGCATCTGTGTTTCCTGCAGAAATACACCCATGAATCCAGAAAATTCCATGTATAAACATCCAGGTATTTGTGTTCCCTGCAAAAATACAGCTGTGAATCCAAAAAATTCACTGTAAAAATATCCAGGCATTTGTGTTCCCTGCAGAAATACACCCACAAATCCAGAAAATTCAGTGTAAAAACATCCAGGTATTTGTGTTTCCTGCAGAAATACAGCTGTGAATCCAGAATATTCACTGTGAAAACATCCAGGTATTTGTGTTCCCTGCAGAAATACAGCTGTGAATCCAGAGAATTCACTGTAAAAACATCCAGGCATTTGTGTTCCCTGCAGAAACACAAATCCAGAATATTCAGTGTGAAAACATCCAGGTATTTGTGTTCCCTGCAAAAAAACAGCTGTGAATCCAGAAATTCAATGTAGAAATATCCATGCATTTGTGTTCCCTGCTGAAAAAATAGCTGTGGATCCAGAAAATTCCATGTATAAACATCCAGGTATTTGTGTTCCCTACAGAAAAACAGCTGTGAATCCAGAAAATGCAGTGTAAAAACATCCAGGTATTTGTGTTCCCTGCAGAAACACACTCACAAATCCAGAATATTCAGTGTGAAAACATCCAGGTATTTGTGTTCCCTACAGAAATACACCCATGAATCCAGAATATTCAGTGTAAAAACATCCAGGTATTTGTGTTCCCTACAGAAACACAGCTGTGAATCCAGAAATTCACTGTAAAAATATCCAGGCATTTGTATTCCCTGCAAAAATACACCCATGAATCCAGAAAATTCCATGTATAAACATCCAGGCATTTGTGTTCCCTACACAAAAACAGCTGTGAATCCAGAAATTGAGTGTAAAAATATCCAGGCATCTGTGTTCCCTGCAGAAACACAAATCCAGAATATTCAGTGTGAAAACATTCAGGTATTTGTGTTCCCTGCAGAAAAACAGCTGTGAATCCAGAAATTCACTCTAAAAATATCCAGGCATTTGTGTTCCCTGCAAAAATACACCCATGAATCCAGAAATTTCCATGTATAAACATCCAGGTATTTGTGTTTCCTGCAGTAACACACCCCCAAATCCAGAAAATCCCGCTGGTTTCTGAATCCCAACGACCATCATTAGTGACCTGATTTCCCTCACATGCAGCTGGGATTTATTCTGGATTCCAGGTGATTTAACAGCTTTTCTGAGATGACAGAGAGCAGGATAATTCTCCTTCTGCTCCAGGAGTTTTCTAAATCCATGGGATGTGAATTCCAGCCAGCCATGGGACCCCCAGTGCCCCCAGCCCTCCTGCTGCAGGTGCTGGCATGGACTGAGGGATCATAAATAATGTGATGGGCCTCTAATCACCAATAAAATCGATGGTGCTGGGCAAAATTATCCAAGAGATTCCATCTGCAATCGATTAAAAAAATGTGAGTGAAGTCCAAGGACATTTATCCCTTTTTTTTCTGGGCTTTCTTGTAGGATTAAACTGAGTTTGGAGGGGCCAATCTTCCCTTTGACTGCTCGATGGCACAGGCAGGGATGGGTGGGATGTTGGGAATTGGGAATTCCTGGCTGGGCTGGAATTGCCAGAGCAGCTGTGGCTGCCCCTGGATCCCTGGAATGTCCCAGGCCAGGTTGGACACTGGGGCTGGACACTGGGACAGTGGGAGGGGTCCCTGCCATGGCAGGGTGGGATGGGTGGGATTCACATTCTGTATTCTTTGTTCCTTCTGCCAGAGTCGGGATTAAAAGCTCTAGAGATGGAATTTAATTAAAAGCTCTAGAGATGAAATTTGATTAAAAGCTCTAGAGATGGAATTTTCTGTTCAGACCCAGGTGTTTATTAATTCTCATCCATGTTCAGTGGGTGCTGCAGCACTTTTGCTAATAAGCTAAAAATGAAGGAATGGAGATGGAGCTCACTCCTTACAAGGTCTTTTAAACTGTCCAATTAAGAACTAACACCTAAATTATTTTTGCTCTTAACCCAATAACCAACCACCTGTGACCTGCAGAGTGACATTTTCTATCCAATTAAACAAGATCTCACCTAGACACAAGAAGAAGAAGGTGAAGAAAAAAGAATCCTCCACCCTAAAACATCCATCTTGCTTTATACCCATTGCTGTATCCCAAATCCCCAAATTCCAAATTCTGCACCCTGTGGCATTGCACACTTCTATTCAAACCACACACCAGTGATTCCAGTTCTGTCATTCAATTTTGGAAGCTTGTCCACAGCCTCAGGTCAAAATCTTGTGGGTCAGAGCCTGTCAGCACAGAAAGTCTGAAATTCTCAGGGTTCCCCCAGCTGGGATTTGGGGTCACTCCCAGCAGAGCCATTCCAGGATTCCCTGATTCTCTGGCAGACTGATGCTGGAAGCTGTGTCCCAGATAAATCCCAGCAGAGAAACCTGTCAGGAATTCAGTGTAAAATCAGAAATTCAGTGTAAAATCAGAAATTCAGTGTAAAATCAGAAATTCAGTCTGCAGTCATAAATTCAGTGTGCAGTCAGACATTCAGTTTGCAGTCAGAAATTCAGTGTAAAATCAGAAATTCAGTGTGCAGTCAGACATTCAGTGCACAGTCACACTGACAGTGTGCAGTCAGACATTCAGTGTGCAATCACAAATTCAGTGTGCAGTCAGGAATTCAGTGTGCAGTCAGAAATTCCATCTGCAATCTGAAATTCAGTGTAAAATCAGAAATTCAGTCTGCAGCCAGAAATTCAGTGTGCAGTCAGACATTCAGTGTGCAGAAATTCAGTGTGCAGTCAGAAATTCAGTGTAAAATCAGAAATTCAGTCTGCAGACATTCAGTGTGCAATCACAAATTCAGTGTGCAGGCACACTGACAGTGTGCAGTCAAAAATTCACTGTAAAATCAGAAATTCCATGTGCAATCAGAAATTTCGTGTGCAGTCAGGAATTCAGTGTAAAATCAGAAATTCAGTGTGCAATCACAAATTCAGTGTGCAGTCAGAAATTCCATCTGCAATCAGAAATTCACTGTGCAATCAGAAATTCCATCTGCAGAAATTCAGTTTGCAGTCAGAGATTCAGTGCAAAATCATAAATTCAGTGTGCAATCAGAAATTCTGTGTGCAGTCAGGAATTCAGTGTGCCATCAGAAATTCCATGTGTAGTCAGAAATTCAGTGTGCAATCA
This sequence comes from Catharus ustulatus, assembly GCF_009819885.2. NCBI lineage: Eukaryota > Metazoa > Chordata > Aves > Passeriformes > Turdidae > Catharus > Catharus ustulatus. Next base: position 540,981 of record NC_046226.1, on the reverse strand, counting down.
GGAATTCAGTGTAAAATCAGAAATTCAGTGTGCAATCAGAAATTCTGTGTGCAGTCAGGAATTCCATGTGCAGTCAGAAATTCAGTGTGCAGTCAGAAATTCAGTGTTTAATCTGAAATTCAGTGTGCAGTCAGACATTTAGTGTGCAATCAGGAATTTAGTGTTCTATCAGAAATTCCATCTGCAGTCACAAATTCAGTGTTCAATCACAAATTCAGTGTTCAATCACAAATTCCACCTGCAGTCACAAATTCAGAGTTCAATCACAAATTCAGAGTTCAATCACAAATTCCATCTGCAGTCACAAATTCAGAGTTCAATCACAAATCCAGTGTTCAATCACAATTTCCACCTGCAGTCAGGAATTCAGTGTTCAATCACAAATTCCATCTGCAGTCACAAATTCAGTGTTCAATCAGAATTTCCACCTGCAGTCACAAATTCAGAGTTCAATCACAATTTCCACCTGCAGTCAGGAATTCAGCAGCCCCAGAGCTGGCCTGGCTTTCTCTGCTCTCTCTGTGACCCTTCCCAGCCCTGGATTCAGTCCCTGCCTCTGAGCAGAGGCTTCACCTTCCAAAATAACAATTCCTAATCATCATCTGGGTTTAACCGTGAATGTGTCAGTTCTGAATGCCTCGTGATGGAAAGACTTAATGCCTATTAATTAGGATCAGCATTACTATTTTTGTGTGAAGTCTCCATGGTAATCACTCTGTTCTGGAAGGTGCCAGGGGGAAATTGGGGCTGATTTTGCTGTGAAGAGCTCAGACCATTGCCACAAGGCTCTCAGCCTCTCAGCAGGGTCACTGTGAAAGACAAGATGCAGATTTTGTCCCTTTTCATCAGTTCCTGAGAGGATAATTTTTAGAGAAGCAGCCACTCCTAATTTCAGGAGTTCAAGCACAGGAGTGTCTGTACATGTAATTACATCTCCCTTACCACGCTGATTCCTTGGCAGATTGCTTTCTAGTGTGCAGAATTTCTTGTTTGAAATTCCACCAAGCAGAGCTCAGAATTGCCTTGCCTGATACATTAAAAAACCTTTTTCTTCTTAAGAGAAAAATGGATCAATCCCCTCACACCGTGAGAGAGGCAGCTCTTGACTTTCCCTGCGTTCAAATATTTGGGCTGCACTCCATAGTTTTCTTTATTTTCAGGCTTTTTTCTCCAAAACTTATTTATTCTTGCTTTTGTTGTGTTGTCATCTGAACACTCCTCACTTTTCCCCATGGCAGGGACCCCTCCCACTGTCCCCAATGTCCAACCTGGCCTGGGACATTCCAGGGATCCAGGGGCAGCCACAGCTGCTCTGGCAATTCCAGCCCAGCCAGGAATTCCCAATTCCCAATATATAAATATATAAATATATAAATATATAAATATATAAATATATAAATATATAAATATATAAATATATAAATATATAAATATATAAATATGTATTATATAAGTATATAAATATATTTATACATAAATACATAAATATAGAAATCTAGGAATATAGAAATATAGAAATACACTTATCTCTCAATAAATGTATTTTTATCTCCTGTGTCTGTCCCGTGATTTATGCCACAGTCAATATTTCACCTTGGCCTTGCCCAAACAGATGCAGCTGCACTCAGGGCAAGTGTTTGCTCCTCAGAGCTTTTTGTTAGGGCAGTTTGGGGCTTTTCTGTCTCTGAAGATGTCTGCTGCTCTTTCCAAAATGGGATGGCACACTGAGATGTAGTAAAGGTAAAACAGAAATTCAGATCAAAAAATCTGAAGGGTTTTGGCTGAATTCTCCAAATTGAGTCTAATTTGCAAAAGACTGTGCTCAATACCAAACTGAAGTTTTTGGTGTAATTAAGGCATTCCCCTGTTTTGGGTGATTATTGCCTGCTCTGCATTACTGACATTATTCTCAATTACATTTTTACACGTGGAGACTGATGGCAAAGGGAATGGGGGCACAAACAGATTTAAGAATAAGCTCATTTGGGGTTTCCTATGAGCAGATCTCATTTTTGTTCTGGCCTCAAGGCGTGCCAGGGCAGGTTTGGGTTGGATATTGGAAACTCCTTGCTGGAAGGGGTTGGGAAGCACTGGAATGGGCTGCCCAGGGGGGATGTAAAGCCCTGGGGATGTGGCACTTGGGGACAGGGGTCAGTGGTGGCAGTGCTGGGGCTCCATGGGCTCATGGGGGTTTCCCAGCTCCCAATTCCCAATTCCCAGTTCCCAATTCCCAATTCCCAGTTCCCAATTCCCAGTTCCCAGTTCCCAATTCCCAATTCTCAATTCCCAGTTCCCAATTCCCAGTTCCCAGTTCCCAGTTCCCAATTCCCAATTCCCAGTCCCCAATTCCCAATTCCCAATTCCCAGTTCCCAGTTCCCAATTCCCAGTTCCCAATTCCCAATTCTCAATTCCCAGTTCCCAATTCCCAGTTCCCAGTTCCCAGTTCCCAGTTCCCAATTCCCAGTTCCCAATTCCCAGTTCCCACTTCCCAATTCCCAGTTCCCAATTCCCAGTTCCCAGTTCCCAGTCCCCAATTCCCAGTTCCCAGTTCCCAATTCCCAGTTCCCAGTTCCCAGTTCCCAATTCCCAGTTCCCAGTTCCCAGTCCCCAATTCCCAGTTCCCAGTTCCCAATTCCCAGTTCCCAATTCCCAGTTCCCAGTTCCCAGTTCCCAGTTCCCAATTCCCAGTTCCCAATTCCCAGTTCCCACTTCCCAATTCCCAGTTCCCAATTCCCAGTTCCCAGTTCCCAGTCCCCAATTCCCAGTTCCCAGTTCCCAATTCCCAGTTCCCAGTTCCCAGTTCCCAATTCCCAGTTCCCAGTTCCCAGTCCCCAATTCCCAGTTCCCAGTTCCCAATTCCCAGTTCCCAATTCCCAGTTCCCAGTCCCCAGTCCCCAATTCCCAGTCCCCAATTCCCACTTCCCAATTCCCACTTCCCAATTCCCAGTCCCCAATTCCCAGACAATTCTGGGATTCCTGGCTGCTCCATAACTGGAACATCCCTGGGATGTGGTCAGGAGGCCCCTGGGGGGTCAGGGTGAGGGGTCAGGGTCAGGGTGAGGATGGCTCTGAGCAGCCCTGGGGATGCTGTGAGAGGCAGGAGCTCCAGAAATGTCATTTCCTGAGCAGGACAGCAGCAGGACCAGGCTGGATTAACCCTGAGCTGTGTTTGCTGAGCTCACAGCAGGACCCATCCTGGAGCTAACCCTGAGCTGTGTTTGCTGAGCTCACAGCAGGACCAGGCTGGATTAACCCTGAGCTGGGTTTGCTGAGCTCACAGCAGCAGGACCAGGCTGGATTAACCCTGAGCTGTGTTTGCTGAGCTCACAGCAGGACCCATCCTGGAGCTAACCCTGAGCTGTGTTTGCTGGATTAACCCTGAGCTGTGTTTGCTGAGCTCACAGCAGCAGGACCAGGCTGGAGCTAACCCTGAGCTGGGTTTGCTGAGCAGGACTAGGCTGGATTAACCCTGAGCTGTGTTTGCTGGAGCTAACCCTGAGCTGTGTTTGCTGGATTAACCCTGAGCTGTGTTTGCTGGATTAACCCTGAGCTGTGTTTGCTGAGCTCACAGCATCAGGACCAGGCTGGATTAACCCTGAGCTGTGTTTGCTGAGCTCACAGCAGCAGGACCAGGCTGGATTAACCCTGAGCTGTGTTTGCTGAGCTCACAGCAGGACCAGGCTGGATTAACCCTGAGCTGTGTTTGCTGAGCTCACAGCAGCAGGACCAGGCTGGATTAACCCTGAGCTGTGTTTGCTGAGCTCACAGCAGGACCAGGCTGGATTAACCCTGAGCTGTGTTTGCTGAGCTCACAGCAGCAGGACCAGGCTGGATTAACCCTGAGCTGTGTTTGCTGAGCTCACAGCAGCAGGACCAGGCTGGATTAACCCTGAGCTGTGTTTGCTGAGCTCACAGCAGCAGGACCAGGCTGGATTAACCCTGAGCTGTGTTTGCTGAGCTCACAGCAGGACCAGGCTGGATTAACCCTGAGCTGTGTTTGCTGAGCTCACAGCAGCAGGACCAGGCTGGATTAACCCTGAGCTGTGTTTGCTGAGCTCACAGCAGCAGGACCAGGCTGGATTAACCCTGAGCTGTGTTTGCTGAGCTCACAGCAGCAGACCCAGGCTGGATTAACCCTGAGCTGTGTTTGCTGAGCTCACAGCATCAGACCCAGGCTGGATTAACCCTGAGCTGTGTTTGCTGAGCTCACAGCAGCAGACCCAGGCTGGATTAACCCTGAGCTGGGTTTGCTGAGCTCACAGCAGCAGACCCAGGCTGGATTAACCCTGAGCTGTGTTTGCTGAGCTCACAGCATCAGAACCCATCCTGGAGCTAACCCTGAGCTGGGTTTGCTGAGCAGGACCAGGCTGGATTAACCCTGAGCTGTGTTTGCTGAGCTCACAGCAGCAGGACCAGGCTGGATTAACCCTGAGCTGTGTTTGCCCTGGCTGGGTCTGACACCAGATCCCCCCTGCACAGCCCTGGGCCAGGACCCCTCTGCTCTCACTGGCCCTGGTCCCTGCCATGTGCACTCTGAGCTCTAAAGTCACAGCAACAGGAAAAAAAATAAAAATAAAAGTAATTTTCCAGTCATTTTCCACCCCCCTCAGTGGCAGTCCAGGACAGAGCCTCTCTGAGAGCTGAGCACTTATGTGAAAAATTTACGTGAGATATAAAATAGCTCAGCTCAGATATTGATTAGGGGCTGCAACAGGAGTAGTTACCAGTAATTTATTCTTTATACCCTGACATAATACAGGAATTATTTAATTAGGAACAGAATTATTTACAGAAGGTGCATTTGTGGCGAGTTGGAATCAATAGGTTTAGTTAATAAGCAAAAATATAAATCTAGGTGGAGTTTAATTAAGTGCAGGTCTGTCAGCAGCTCTGTGAGAGCATCCTGCTGGCAGCAGCTCTGGGTAATTTTTATGGATAGCTCACCTTTAAATGAATGTGTTTGTGCCAGTTCAGGCTCTTTTTGAGGCACTTTCCTGTTTTTGAGGGGGGCAGGGGGAGCTGGGGCAGGCTCAGTCCATCACCAGGAGCAGCAGGAAAATGTGCCAGGGCTCCAGGAGGGCTGGGAGGGGACAGGGAGGGAGGGACAGGGATGGGAGGGATGTTGGAATTGAGAATCCTCAGATGCCCCTGCCTCCCTCCAGCCCCCAGGGCAGAACTCTGCTCAGTTCAAAATGCAGCCCCTCGCTGAGGGAAGTCTGCTGCAAAGCTGAAAATTATTAAGGAAAGTCAGAGTTTTGGAGTTCTGGAAGAAAATCCTGCAGTTCTTAGGCAAATCTGTGATTTCCAAGGGAGTTTCTGCTTGGATGACAAGCCTCTGGCTGTTTTTCTTTCTTTTATATCAGTAGAAATGGAAATATGGATTCACTTAGAGCTGGATCAGTCCAGAGGTTACAGAATTTATCCTCAGTACTTTAAAAACAGAGTGCTTTTTGGAAGAGGAATAATTTTCTCTTTTCTCCAGAGGCAGCAGGAAGGATGGAGAACATGTTTCCTGTTTCACTGCAATATTTTTCAGTGAAGGAAGGCCCAGATCCTCCTGATCTGTGTGATAACATCCCTGTTCCATGGCACCGGCAGAAAAATGAGGGTGAGCAAAATAAAGAACAATTTATTGGTCTCCTTGCCATTGTTTACCATAACAGAGATTTATCTGAGCAAGGCAGGAATCCCCTCCTCCTCCATGCCAAGCACTTGAACTGGGATTGAAGCCACTGACTTGTTTTAATTAACACTAATGCTCAATTAAATCGAGTAAACATTCAAGATTCACGAATTACAACCTTCAATTATCAAATGATTTGAAGGCAGCTTGTCAGGCTGCAGCCACACAGAGCCCAGGGGAGGGATCCTTTGGGATGCTCAGGAGCTGTTCCAGGATCCCCTGTGGCTGTTCCAGGATCCCTTGGGATGCTCAGGAGCTGTTCCAGGATCCCCTGGGGATGCTCAGGAGCTGTTCCAGGATCCCCTGGGACACTCAGGAGCTGTTCCAGGATCCCATGGAGGCTCAGGAGCTGTTCCAGGATCCCTTGGGGCTGTTCCAGGATCCCATAGAGGGCTCAGGAGCTGTTCCAGGATCCCTTGGGATGCTCAAGAGCTGTTCCAGGATCCCTTGGGTACAATCAGGAGCTGTTCCAGGATCCCTTGGGGCTGTTCCAGGATCCCCTGTGGCTGTTCCAGGATCCCTTGGGGACACTCAGGAGCTGTCCCAGGGTTGTGTCACCTGCAGCTGGGGGTCACCAGGAGCAGCCCCAGCCCCAGCCCTGCAGAGCTGAGCTGGGATTGGTGTTCTGTCAAAGAGCTGAGCACTGCTCAGTGCTGTAAAGCTGTTTATTGGGAGGGCACACAGTGCCACAAGGCAGAGTCCCCCGTGCTCAAACTTTCAGCACAGATCCCAAATGGAAGGAAATTCCCAAATAGAAGAAAGTCCCAAACAGAAGGAAAGTCCCAAACAGAAGGAAAGTCCCAAACAGAAGGAAAGTCCCCATCAGAAGGAGAAGCTGCAGCTGGTGCAGAGCCTCGACATGCAGAAGCTCCCTGCTCTTTTCCTCTTGTTCTTCCTCTCCTCCACGTGGTGCTAGTGATGATGATGGTGGTGGAGGAAGAGTGAGAGAGCTCTCACTGCAATGCAGATTCTTATTTACAAATCACCCAGTGAGCTAAAAACACAAACCTGAAGCATTTCTTCTGAAGCTATCAGAATTCTGGTTCCATAATACAAAAGTTTACTTCTAGTCTGCACATGTGGGCTCTCTGTTCTACCTGAGAAATGTGAGCACTGTTCTTACTGTGTTTGTATTATGTCTAAAACTGGAGTTTTGAGCTGTCACTGAAGCTTCTTTTTAAGACTTGTTTTCTACACTGATGTCTAGGGCTTTTACTTTTTAAGGCACTTAAAACACATCCTTACTTAAACTTACTCACTTACTTAAACTCAATTTCAGCAGCTGCTCAAGGCTGGGATTCCCTCTCAACAGGGGTCACAACAGGAATATCCTGAGCTGGGACCCCCAGGATCATCCCAGACCCCCCAAAACCCCACCCTGGGATCCCTGGTGTCCAAACTCTCCTGGAGCTCTGGGAATGTCACCATTCCCTGGGGAGCTGTCCCAGTGCTCATCCCACCCTCTGGGGGAGGGAAGAACCTTTCCCAAAATCCAGCCTGACCCCCCTGGCCCAGCTCCAGCCCTTCCCTATCCCTGGGAGCAGCGATGGGAGCTGCTCCTCCCCTTCCCATCAAGAGGAAAATCGCCCTGATTGCATTGTGCATTCATTTATTCAACATCCAAGGAATCACCTGAACAATGCACCAGGGAGCAGAGAGCAGGGGCTGTGCAGGGCAGGTGCTGGCTCTGAGGGAACATTCCCAGAGAGCAGGGGCTGTGCAGGGCAGGTGCTGGCTCTCAGGGAACATTCCCCTGGAGCAGGGGCTGTGCAGGGCAGGTGCTGGCTCTCAGGGAACATTCCCAGGGAGCAGGGGCTGTGCAGGGCAGGTGCTGGCTCTCAGGGAACATTCCCAGGGAGCAGGGGCTGTGCAGGGCAGGTGCTGGCTCTCAGGGAACATTCCCAGGGAGCAGGGGCTGTGCAGGGCAGGTGCTGGCTCTCAGGGAACATTCCCAGGGAGCAGAGAGCAGGGGCTGTGCAGGGCAGGTGCTGGCTCTCAGGGAACATTCCCAGGGAGCAGGGGCTGTGCAGGGCAGGTGCTGGCTCTCTGGGAACATCCCCCTGGAGCAGAGACCCCTCCCTGCACCAGCTCTGCCCTTGGGGCAGCGTGACTCGAGGCACAGGATGCACTGATGTGCATCCTGAAAAATCAGGATTAATCCCTTACTTCTCCATCCTTCACTTAATTCCAGGCTTACCCTGCCCAGCCAGGCTCCCACTGCTGCCCAGGCAGGGGGCACAGACACAGCTGATGGTGAGAGGGGCTGCAGGGGCTGTTTCCCCAGAGCTGGGACCTTTCCCTGTACCTGGGGTTCAGCTCCTGTTTGCTCTCAGTGCTGGGCCTGCAGGGATCCCCCAAAGGAGCAGCTCCAGGAAAGGCACAGCCAGCACCACCAGGGCTTCACTCCCATTCTGCTTTTCAGGGCTCTGTCTTCCTTTTTCTCCATTTATTTTCCCAGCCACAGCTCGTCCTCCTTTGCAGCTGGAAGTGCCCTGGGGTTTGTTTTGTGCCCCTCAGGGGTGTGAGCTGAGCTGCAGAGCCAGCAGGACCTGGGAAGTGCCACGAGTGCCCTGCCCTGCTGCTGGGGGGGCACCAGAATCTATCAGAACCAATCACAGAATCAATCACAGAATCGATCACAGGATCAGTCACAGAATCACACAATCACAGAATCAATCACAGATCAATCACACAATCAATCACAGATCAATCACAGAACCAATCACAGAATCAATCACACAGTCAATCACAGATCAATCACAGATCAATCACACAATCAATTACAGATCAATCAAAGAATCAATCACAGAATTAATCACAGAATCACACAATCACAGAATCAATCACAGAATCAATCACACAGTCAATCACAGATCAATCACAGATCAATCACACAATCAATCACAGATCAATCACAGAATCACTCACAGATCAATCCCAGAATCTCTGGGTTGGAAGAGACGCCCCAGCCCATGGAGTCCAGCCCAGCCCAACCCCTCACTAACCCAGGGCACCCAGTGCCACATCCAGGCTTTTGTAAACACACCCAGGGCTGCTGACTCCAGCCCCTCCCTGGGCAACCATCCCAGTATTTATTATTCTTTCCATAAAAACCTTTCCCTAAATCCAGCCTGGCCCTGCCCTGGCACAGCTCGAGGCTGTGGCTCTGGCTCTGTCAGTGCTGCCATGCCCAGCTCAGACCAAGCCCAGCTGGGCACAGGCACCTTCCAGGGGATGTGGAGAGTGCTGAGGTCACCCCTGAGCCTCCTTCTCTGCAGGATGAACAGCCCCAGGGTCCTCAGGGTTTGTGTTTGTGCTCCTCAGGGTTTGTGTTTGTGCTCCTCAGGGTCTGTGTTTGTGCTCCTCAGGGTTTGTGTTTGTGCTCCTCAGGGTTTGTGCTCCTCAGGGTTTGTGTCCCTCAGGGTTTGTGTTTGTGCTCCTCAGGGTTTGTGTTTGTGTTTGTGCTCCTCAGGGTTTGTGTTTGTGCTCCTCAGGGTCTGTGTTTGTGTTTGTGCTCCTCAGGGTTTGTGTTTGTGCTCCTCAGGGTTTGTGTTTGTGTCCCTCAGGGTTTGTGTTCCTCAGGGTCTGTGTTTGTGCTCCTCAGGGTTTGTGTTTGTGCTCCTCAGGGTCTGTGTTTGTGTTTGTGCTCCTCAGGGTTTGTGTTTGTGTTCCTCAGGGTTTGTGTTTGTGTTCCTCAGGGTTTGTGTTTGTGTTCCTCAGGGTCTGTGTTTGTGTTCCTCAGGGTTTGTGTTTGTGTTCCTCAGGGTTTGTGTTTGTGTTCCTCAGGGTCTGTGTTTGTGTTCCTCAGGGTTTGTGTTTGTGTTCCTCAGGGTTTGTGTTTGTGTTCCTCAGGGTCTGTGTTTGTGCTCCTCAGGGTTTGTGTTCCTCAGGGTCTGTGTTTGTGCTCCTCAGGGTTTGTGTTCCTCAGGGTCTCTGTTCCTCACCAGCCCCGTGTCCCCCCTGCCCTCTCTGCTGTCACTGTCCCCTGTTTGGACTCTCTGGTCTCGGAGGGACTTTTACAGCCTGATGGTTCTGTGACCACAGCTCTGAGCTCAGATGTTCCTCAGCCCCTCAAAATCCCCTGATTCCTCAGAACATTCTAACAGCTTCTCAAAATCAGATTCTAAAATCACTGTAAAATAACACACCACATCCTAACATCTGTAGGGTTTCCATCTCCCCTCTGGATTTCTTTATTGCTCTCCTGACTTTTCCCTGTCCTGTGCGGTTTAGAGGATGCTCTGACCCTGCTGAGTGTCAGCTTGGAGCTGGCAAGGCACAGTTATTGCTTTTGTTAGTGCCTGGGGTTTTTCATGCTTCCCTCTGCATGCTTTGACACATTTTATTTACTTCTGGTTGTGCCCTTCCTCTGAAGCCTCCTGAAGCCTCAAATTTCTCTGTGGCAGACTGCAGTGTAATTAGGTTAAAGATGTTCTTTAAGTAGTTTTAATCCATTTATCATTTTTCTTCACCAGAAATTCCAGACTATGAACAAACTCTCTGTGTTCAATGCAAAGGTCCAAATGGCCACTAGAGATTTATATCTTGTTGATAAGGAAGGCACATTCAAGTGCAATCTGGAAAAAAATATCATATCAGGCTGATTTATTTTACTATTATCTAAGTAGTGAAAACCACCCTGGAAATAACAACCTACTCATAATTTTAATTTGTAAGGAAAACTTGTTTACGTGGCAGCAATTAAAAATATCAGCTCAATATCTGTAGAACATAGACAAGGCCAAGCTAATTTATTTTATGAACTTGGTGAGCACGTTTAAGCTCAGTCTGCAGGGAGAGTTTCCATCTCCAATTTAGATAAAGGCTCCTGTGCAGAGCTGTGGGGAGGGCTGAGCTGCACTGAGATGGGTGTGAGATGGAAATCACAACATCTTCCATAAACAGCTCAGGATAAAATTAAGGAAATTCTATCAGGCCCCATTGCCATTAGTTCCCATTAGTTGTTTCATCTGTAGGAGCTGCCTGCCAGGAATAAATGCATTTTCCTGGAGCACAGATATCCCAGACAGGGCAGGGCAGTGGGAGAGAGAGCAGGAGGCCAGGGGGGTGGGAATGCTGTGGGTGTGTCAGGAGAATTCCTGGGGATTGAACTCTGCTTTCCATGGCCCCTGGGAATGCTGTGGGTCTGTCAGGAGTGTTCCTGGGAATGCTGTGGGTGTGTCAGGAGAATTCCTGGGGATGCTGTGGGTGTGTCAGGAGAATTCCTGGGAATGCTCTGGGTGTGTCAGGAGAATTCCCTGGAATGCTGTGGGTGTGTCAGGAGCCTGGGGATGCTGTGGGTGTGTCAGGAGAATTCCTGGGAATGCTGTGGGTGTGTCAGGAGAATTCCTGGGGATGCTGTGGGTCTGTCAGGAGTGTTCCCAGGGATGCTGTGGGTCTGTCAGGGGGCTGGGAATGCTGTGGGTGTATCAGGAGTGTTCCTGGGAATGCTGTGGGTGTGCCAGGAGTGTCCCCAGGGAATGCTGTGGGTGTGTCAGGAGCGCTCCTGGGGATGCTGTGGGTCTGTCAGGAGCGCTCCTGGGGATGCTGTGGGTGTGTCAGGAGAATTCCTGGGAATGCTCTGGGTGTGTCAGGAGAATTCCTGGGAATGCTCTGGGTGTGTCAGGAGTGTTCCCAGGGAATGCTGTGGGTGTGTCAGGAGCATTCCTGGGGATGCCGTGAGTCTGTCAGGAGAATTCCTGGGAATGCTGTGGGTGTGTCAGGAGCATGGGGATGCTGTGGGTGTGTCAGGAGAATTCCTGGGGATGCTGTGGGTCTGTCAGGAGCGTTCCTGGGAATGCTGTGGGTGTGTCAGGAGCATTCCTGGGACTGAGCCCTGCTTCCCATGGCCCCTGGAATGCTGTGGGTCTGTCAGGAGCGTTCCCTGGGGATGCTGTGGGTGTGTCAGGAGAATTCCTGGGAATGCTGTGGGTGTGTCAGGAGAATTCCTGGGAATGCTCTGGGTGTGTCAGGAGAATTCCTGGGGATGCTGTGGGTGTGTCAGGAGAATTCCTGGGAATGCTGTGGGTGTGTCAGGAGAATTCCTGGGAATGCTGTGGGTCTGTCAGGAGTGTTCCTGGGGATGCTGTGGGTCTGCCAGGAGTGTTCCTGGGAATGCTGTGGGTCTGTCAGGAGAATTCCTGGGAATGCTGTGGGTCTGCCAGGAGTGTTCCTGGGAATGCTGTGGGTGTGTCAGGAACCTGGGAATGCTGTGGGTCTGCCAGGAGTGTTCCTGGGAATGCTGTGGCTCTGTCAGGAGCCTGGGAATGCTGTGGGTCTGTCAGGAGAATTCCCTGGGAATGCTGTGGGTGTGTCAGGAGAATTCCTGGGAATGCTGTGGGTGTGTCAGGAACCTGGGGATGCTATGGGTCTGTCAGGAGCATGGGGATGCTGTGGGTCTGTCAGGAGTGTTCCTGGGAATGCTGTGGGTGTGTCAGAAACATTCCCGGGAATGCTGTGGGTGTGTCAGGAGAATTCCTGGGGATGCTGTGGGTGTGTCAGGAGAATTCCTGGGAATGCTGTGGGTCTGTCAGGAGAATTCCTGGGAATGCTGTGGGTCTGTCAGGAGTGTTCCTGGGAATGCTGTGGGTGTGTCAGGAGAGTTCCTGGGAATGCTGTGGGTCTGTCAGGAGCCTGGGGATGCTGTGGGTGTGTCAGGAGAATTCCCTGGAGCTCAGCCCTGCTTCCCATGGCTCCAGGGAATGCTGTGGGTCTGTCAGGAGAATTCCCAGGGAATGCTGTGGGTCTGTCAGGAGCACTCCTGGGGATGCTGTGGGTGTGTCAGGAGCACTCCTGGGGATGCTGTGGGTCTGTCAGGAGTGTTCCTGGGGATGCTGTGGGTGTGTCAGGAGAATTCCTGGGAATGCTGTGGGTGTGTCAGGAGAATTCCTGGGAATGCTGTGGGTGTGTCAGGAGTGTGCCCAGGGATTGAACTCTGCTTTCCATGGCCCCTGGGAATACTGTGGGTCTGTCAGGAGCATTCCTGGGAATGCTGTGGGTCTGTCAGGAGCGTTGCTGGGGATGAACCCTGCTTCTGTGGCTCCAGGGAATGCTGTGGGTCTGTCAGGAGCGTTCCTGGAGCTCAGCCCTGCTTCCCATGGCTCCAGGGAATGCTGTGGGTCTGTCAGGAGCCTGGGGATGCTGTGGGTCTGTCAGGAGAATTCCCTGGGGCTCAGCCCTGCTTTCCCATGGCTCCAGGGAATGCTGTGGGTGTGTCAGGAGCACTCCAGGGAATGCTGTGAGCCCATCAGGAGCATTTCTGGAGCTCAGCCCTGCTTTCCCTGGCCCCAGGGCTGGCAGATGCTGCTCCATGCCCCCAGGCAGGGCCAGGCACCCACGGGAGCTGTGTGACCGCAGCCCCCCGGGCAGGGGAGGGACAAGGGGACAGCTGCAGGTCCCTTCCTGGGCACATCCAGGGTGGGGGTGGGCTGGAGGCTGTGACAGTTCTGGAATCAGCTCAGCTGTGCTGGGGTCAGCAGGGTGTGTCCAGTTTGGGGTCAGCAATGTCCAGTTTGGGGTCAGCAGTGTCCAGTTTGGGGTCAGCAGGGTGTGTCCAGTTTGGGGTCAGCAGGGCAGGGTGTGTCCAGTTTGGGGTCAGCAGAGTGTGCCCAGTTTGGGTCAGCAGGGTGTGCCCAGTTTGGGTCAGCAGTGTCCAGTTTGGGTCAGCAGTGTCCAGTTTGGGTCAGCAGTGTCCAGTTTGGGTCAGCAGGGTGTGCCCAGTTTGGGTCAGCAGTGTCCTGGCTGCCCTGGGAGCTCTGGGCTCCCCCTGGCTCTGACTCAGAGCTGACCCTGCAGCAAGGAGGGCTGGGAGCAATCCCTAAAACCAACAAATCATCCCTGGAAACCCGACTGCAGCCCCAGAGAGGATTTATTTGTCCTGAGGATCAATAAAACCTGGCTTTTCTGTTTCTTCAAGCATCAGGAGCCACGGTGGCTGTGCATTGTTATTATTCATGGAAAAAGATTTGCAGAGAAAATGAGAACTTTGCATGGGTAGTTTAGGTTAGATATAGAAATGATTAATTTTGTTTAATTTAATAGAGAGATCTAATTTCACTGCTACCTAATATTTAATATTTTCCTCCCTGTCTCGATTCTTTCTTTAGACTTTCATGGTACTGAAAGAGAAATAAAGAAAAAAATAAAAAGCAAAGAATGCAAAGTAAAACAAAAAATGAGGCTGTTCAATCAGGCGGGGAAAAAAAGCTATCTAAAATCCCCTGAATAAGGTGAAGGAAAATGAATCATCTCTTTTTCATTCAAGAGGTGGATTTGGCTCCAGGCATTGAAATCTCGAGCTGTCTGAAAGTGCTGGAGACACACTCAGTGCTCTGTGCTGAACCTGTCCTGTTGGTGCCCAGGGGCAATTGATTGATTGAATGATTTATTAATGGATTGATTGATTGATTGATTGATTGATTGATTGATTTACTGATTGATTGATTGATTGATTAATGGATTGATTGATTGATTGATTGATTTACTGATTGATTGATTACTGATTGATTGATTTACTGATTGATTGATTTACTGATTGATTGATTGATTTATTAATGTATTGATTGATTGATTTATTAATGTATTGATTGATTGATTTACTGATTGATTGATTGATTACTGATTGATTTACTGATTGATTGATTTACTGATTGATTGATTGATTAATGTATTGATTGATTGATTGATTTACTGATTGATTGATTACTGATTGATTGATTTACTGATTGATTGATTGATTTATTAATGTATTGATTGATTGATTTACTGATTGATTGATTTACTGATTGATTGATTTATTAATGTATTGATTGATTGATTTACTGATTGATTGATTGATTTATTAATGGATTGATTGATTGATTTACTGATTGATTGATTTACTGATTGATTGATTGATTTATTAATGTATTGATTGATTGATTTACTGATTGATTGATTGATTTACTGATTGATTGATTTACTGATTGATTGATTGATTGATTTATTAATGTATTGATTGATTGATTGATTTACTGATTGATTGATTGATTTACTGATTGATGGATTGATTGATTGATTACTGATGGATTGCCAGGGCTGTGCTCTGTGACCCAGCTCAGTTCTCTGTTCTCTGTCCTGCACTGGGGCTGCAGAGCTCTCCCGAGGAAGAGCCAAAAAAAAGATTTTTGTGCCAAAACCTCCCATTCCTGGAGGGCTTTGGATGCACCTGGGCAGAGTCTGGTCCCAAACCCACCTGGGCAGGTCCTGGTGTGGGCAGGAGCTGCCTGGGCCATCCCCACCCAGCCTTGGGGGCTCAGGGGGCTCTGCACCCACAGAACACCCCTGGACAATGCTGTGGTCACACCTGGGGTCTCAGACCCTTTGGGTCATCTCCAGCCCCCAGAGCCCCTGCACTGCCCAGGAGTCTCTCAGCTGCCCCAGGGCTGGCTGGGGCTGTGGAAAGAACCCAAACTCCTTTTGGGGGGGGTTTTGGCTGGAACATGGAGCCCCTGTTGGGGTGTGAACAACAGAGTTCTCTGAGACAGACCCAAATGCAGGATTTCCATTAAACTCTAGAGAAATCAAAATATATTAAGCCACACAGACGTGAAATAGAGGTGCAAGATTTGGTTTTAAGTAAGTAGAAATATTATTAAGTTGCATAGATATGAAGTAGAAGTATAAATCTTTAAGTAAGCAAGAATGTGTTTTAAGTGCTTTAGAGTGCAAAATCCTTAGAATCTAGTGTAAAAAACAAGCTTCAAAAACAAGCTTCAGTGAGAGCTCAGAAACAAAAACAAGCTTCAAAAGGAAGTTTCAGTGAGAAGTCCAAAACACAGTTTTAGACATAGTACAAACACAGTAAGAACAGTGCTCACATTTCTCAGGTAGAACAGAGAGCCCACATGTGCAGATTAGAAGTAAACTTTTGTATTATGGAACCAGAATTCTGATAGCTTCAGAAGAAATGCTTCAGGTTTGTGTTTTCAGCTCACTGGGTGATTTGTAAATAAGAATCTGCATTGCAGTGAGAGCTCTCACTCTCTTCCTCCACCACCATCATCATCACTAGCACCACGGGAAGGGGAGGAAGAACAAGAAGAAAAGAGCAGGGAGCTTCTGCATGTCGAGACTGCACCAGCTGCAGCTTCTCCTTCTGATGGGGACTTCTCTTCTATTTGGGAATTTCTTCTGTTTGGCACTTTTCTTCTATTTGGGACTTCTCTTGTATTTGGGACTTCTCTTCTATTTGGGACTTTTCTTCTGTTTGGGACTTCTCTTCTACTTGGGACTTCTCTTCTATTTGGGACTTCTCTTCTATTTGGGACTTTTCTTCTGTTTGGGACTTTTCTTCTATTTGGGACTTCTCTTCTGTTTGGGACTTTCCTTCTATTTGGGACTTTTCTTCTATTTGGGACTTTCCTTCTATTTGGGACTTCTCTTCCATTTGGGAATTTTCTCCTATTTGTGATCTGTGCTGAAAGTTTGAGCACTGGGGACTCTGCCTTGTGGCCCTGTGTGCCCTCCCAATAAACAACTTTACAGCACTGAGCAGTGCTCAGGTTTTTGGAGATCTCAGCCCAGGGCAGTGTCTGGAGCCCTGTGCTGGGTCCCTGCTGTCCCTTGCTGCTGGCACAGGGGACATCGAGGGGCTGCAGGGAGGGAGCCCTGGCTGTGGGGATGCCCGGGGGTGCAGCCAGGCTGGCTCCTCTCTGTGACATCTGACAGCCACAGCATCTCCTGCTCCGGATAACCTGTGCTGCTGTGGATGTTTTGGGGCTCACACAGATCAGATCCAGCCCCTGGCCCTGCCCAGACCCCCCAAATCCCACCCTGGGATCCCTGGTGTCCCAACTCCCCTGGAGGAATCATCTCTTGGGAATGTCACCATTCCCTGGGAGCTGGGCAGTGCCAGCACCTCTGGGGAGGGATATTTGGAATAGCTGATGATGTGGATTAGCTGGGGTGGCTCTCCCAGCCGGGCTGTGGAGCTGCTCCCGTGCTGGGTTTGGGATGTCCCAGCTCATTCCCAGCTGATCCATAACTCTGGGAACTGTGATCCCAGGGAGGCTGGGGCTCGTGTCCCAGCTGGATTTGTGCCCAGCAGCTCCTGATGTGTGTGTGTGCCCCCCGGGCTGCCCGGAGCTGTCCCTGTCCCATCCCTGTCCCTGTCCCTGTCCCATCCCTGTCCCAGTCCCTGTCCCTGTCCATGTCCCTGTCCCATCCCTGTCCCATCCCTGTCCCTGTTCCTGTCCCATCCCTGTCCCTGTCCCATCCCTGTCCCTGTCCCGTCCCTGTCCCATCTCTGTCCCATCCCTGTCCCTGTCCTTGTCCCTGTCCCTGTCCCATCTCTGTCCCATCCCTGTCCCTGTCCTTGTCCCTGTCCCTGTCCCATCTCTGTCCCATCCCTGTCCCTGTCCCATCCCTGTCCCTGTCCCATCTCTGTCCCATCCCTGTCCCTGTCCCTGTCCCGTCCCTGTCCCTGTCCCTGTCCCTGAACCATCCCTGTCCCTGTCCCTGTCCCATCCCTGTCCCTGTTCCTGTCCCATCCCTGTCCCTGTCCCTGCTCCTGCCCTGCTCACAGGGGGTACAAAGGGTCCCTGCAGTGCCAGGTCACAGCCTCCCTCTGCCCCAGGGCTCCCTCTGGGTCTCCTGCGAGGGTTCAGGGCTCTGGAAGTGCTTCTTGTTCTGCATCTGAAGAACGGGGATTATTTCAATTTTCCCTGTGGGATGCCACAGTCACCGAGGGCTGTGGTGGCTGCATGTGGCAGCAGAGTGCTGAGCTCTGCTCCAGGCACTCGGGGAGGGTCACTGAGCGCTCTGCTCCTCCCTCCTGAGTCCCTGCCCCAGCGCCCTCAGCCCTAGTGCTCAGGGCAGAGCAGCTCTGAGAGCTGAAAATCACATCTGTACTCCCAGCCAGAGCTGCTGAGGGGACAGCAAATGTCACTGCTGGAGGGACAGCAAATACCACCCATCACCCCAGCCCCACCCAGCTCCTGACAGGCTCCTGTGCCAGTCTGAGCCCTCACCAGGTACGGGAATGGCACAGGAGAATCCTCTCAGTGCCCATCACAGATTCACTGAGTGCTTGGGCTGGGAGGGATTCAAATCCCACACAGAGGCACCCCTGGATGGGCAGGGACCCCTCCCACTGTCCCCAGTGTCCAGCCTGGCCTTGGGCATTGCAGGGATCCAGGGGCAGCCACAGCTGCTCTGGCAATTCCAGCCCAGCCAGGAATTCCCAATTCCCAACATCCCACCCATCCCTGCCCTCTGGCAGTGAAGCCATTCCCTGTGTCCTGTCCCTGACCCTGTCCCCAGCCCCTCTCCAGCTCTCCTGGATCCCTTCAGGCCCTGCCAGCTCTGAGCTGATCCCACACTTTTGGAGCTGTTCTCCCTCTGTTCATCCTCTCAGGCTCTGGCTGCACCCCTTGGCAGTCCCAGCCCCTGTCCCGTGCCCTGTCCCTGGGCTGTCCCAGGAGGGTGATGCTGTCCCAGGAGGGTGATGCTGTCCCCAGGAAGGTCCCAGGATGGTGATGCTGTCCCAGGATGCTGTCCCAGGATGGAGATGCTGTCCCAGGATGGAGATGCTGTCCCCAGGATGGCAATGCTGTCCCAGGATGCTGTCCCAGGATGCTGTCCCAGGATGCTGTCCCAGGAGGGGGATGCTGTCCCCAGGATGCTGTCCCAGGATGGAGATGCTGTCCCAGGATGCTGTCCCAGGATGCTGTCCCAGGATGGAGATGCTGTCCCAGGATGCTGTCCCAGGATGGAGATGCTGTCCCAGGATGGTGATGCTGTCCCAGGATGCTGTCCCAGGATGGTGATGCTGTCCCAGGATGGCAATGCTGTCCCAGGATGCTGTCCCAGGATGCTGTCCCCAGGATGCTGTCCCAGGAGGGTGATGCTGTCCCAGGATGGTGATGCTGTCCCAAGATGGTGATGCTGTCCCAGGATGCTGTCCCAGGATGCTGTCCCCAGGATGCTGTCCCAGGATGGCAATGCCATCCCCAGGAACACCAGGATGTGCTCACAGCTCCGGGCAGGGCTGTGTTCAGGAGGGCTCAGCTCCTCGGGCCCCTGTCCTGCCCGCTGAAGGGGATGTGTGGGAGCTGGGGATCCGTGCGGGTGTGAGGAGGGGACAAAAGGAGGAGCTGAAGGGGGGCAGGAGCCCTGGCTGCTGCAGGGTACAGGTTAATCCATGTAAACCTCTCCAGCACATCTGCTCCTGCTGTTCTGCCTCATAAACCACTCCAAAGGCTGCCCTAACAGCCCCTGCTTCCCTAGCACTCACAAACAAAAGCCAGGAAAGGATGACTGATTTCTCTAAAACCCTCTCCCACACCCCACCTCAGCATAATGCACTCCATCTTAGTCAAAACCACTTCCTACTCTTTACTCTGGGATTTATTTTTTTTCACAGTGTGGTTGCTTGTGCTCTTTTTGATAAGCTGAAATGGAAACTCCATTGTGTGTGCAAAGCTCCCAATAATTTACCATTTCCAATGGAAAATTACCCTGCAATCGGAAATATTTTAAGAAACTTCCCCAAGGAAAATATGAGAATAGAGAAAACCCTACAGTACCATCCTTCTTGTACAGGAGCAGGGATCCCACACTGGTTTGGGTTAAAGGGACCTGAAATCCCACCCAGAGCCACCCCTGGATGGGCAGGGACCCCTCCCACTGTCCCAGGTTGCTCCAGCCCCAGTGTCCAGCCTGGCCTTGGGCACTGCCAGGGATCCAGGGGCAGCCACAGCTGCTCTGGCAATTCCAGCCCAGCCAGGAATTCCCAATTCCCAACATCCCACCCATCCCTGCCCTCTGGCAGTGAAGCCATTCCCTGTGTCCTGTCCCTCCATCCCTCTCAGCTCCCCTGCAGTCCCTGTAAATGCTCTCTGGCTGTGCAGTGTTTAATCCAGGCACTCCCACTCCCTGCCTGTGTCCCTGTGGGAAGCAGAGGTGGCAGCTCCATGTGTCCCCTGGCTCTGGGTGCCACCCCAGCCCCTCTGCTGGGACAGGAGTCACAGACACCCCAGTGACACCCTGGTCCCAGTGTCCCTGTCCCTGTCCCCAGTGTCCCTGTGCCTGAGCCCTGCAGTCCCTTCTGAGCCCTCTTGTCACAAGGCATTTCCTTTGGCACTTCCAGTTTCCCCAGGGAATTCTCACCCTGGGGTTCTGCAGTGAGAAGCCCCCTCAGAAAGGATCCATCTGTCCCAGGATCACATTTCCCAAAGGATCCATCTCTCCCAGGATCACATTTCCCAAAGGATCCATCTCTCCCAGGATCACATTTCCCAAAGGATCCATCTCTCCCAGGATCACAATTCCCTAAAGATCCATCTCTTCCAAGATCACATTTCCCAAAGGATCCATCTCTCCCAGGATCACATTTCCCAAAGGATCCATCTCTCCCAGGATCACATTTCCCTAAAGATCCATCTCTCCCAGGATCACATTTCCCTAAAGATCCATCTCTCCCAGGATCACATTTCCCAAAGGATCCATCTCTCCCAGGATCACATTTCCCAAAGGATCCATCTCTCCCAGGATCACATTTCCCAAAGGATCCATCTCCTCCAGGATCACATTTCCCAAAGGATCCATCTCTCCCAGGATCACATTTCCCAAAGGATCCATCTCTTCCAGGGTCACATTTCCCAAAGGATCCATCTCTCCCAGGATCACATTTCCCAAAGGATCCATCTCTCCCAGGATCACATTTCCCAAAGGATCCATCTCTCCCAGGATCACATTTCCCTAAAGATCCATCTCCTCCAGGATCACATTTCCCAAAGGATCCATCTCTCCCAGGATCACATTTCCCAATGGATCCATCTCTCCCAGGATCACATTTCCCAAATTTATCCATCCCTTCCAGGATCACATTTCTCAAAGGATCCATCCCTTCCATATTTCCCAAATTTAATCCCGCTGCTCCTCACCAGGCCCTCTGCTGCTCATCTCCACCCAGCTCATTTGAAATGCAGATTTGCATTTCCAGGGCCTAACCAAACTTTGTCCTTTCTGCACGATGTTTATTCTGATTTGAATCCCAGCATATATTTTATGTAGATTGTTTTCAGTGATATATTTAAAACAAAAGTCATCCACATGAACCAGACTGAACCCCCTGATGCCACTGAGCAGAACTGCTGGTGTCATTCTCGTGATTTATATCCATTAATCTGCTTTCAGAACACACAATTTTCTTTGGAGATAAGTGATCTTGGGAGTGAAGAACAGGTGGAGGGGGAGAAATCCTCTCCTGCTCGCTGCCTGCCCCTTCACCCACAGCGAGCCAAGCTGCCTGTCTCTCTGCCCCGAGGAGTGTGGCTCAAATGAGCTGGAAAACAGCTCAATCTGGGCTGGAGAGGCTCCCCCGACACGCCTGAGCTCCTGCTGGCTGCTGGGCTCTCCTGCTGCTGCCGGGCTCTCCTCCTGCTCCTGGAGCATCTCCCACTGCCAGGCTGAGCCCAGCTAAAGCTCAGCTCTGCTGCTGGGCTCTCCTGCTCCTGGAGCATCTCCCACTGCCAGGCTGAGCCCAGCTAAAGCTCAGCTCTGCTGCTGGGCTCTCCTGCTCCTGGAGCATCTCCCACTGCCAGGCTGAGCCCAGCTAAAGCTCAGCTCTGCTGCCGGGCTCTCCTCCTGCTCCCGGAGCATCTCCCACTGCCAGGCTGAGCCCAGCTAAAGCTCAGCTCTGCTGCTGGGCTCTCCTCCTGCTCCCGGAGCATCTCCCACTGCCAGGCTGAGCCCAGCTAAAGCTCAGCTCTGCTGCCGGGCTCTCCTGCTCCTGGAGCATGTCCCACCGCCAGGCTGAGCCCAGCTAAAGCTCAGCTCTGCTGCCGGGCTCTCCTGCTCCTGGAGCATCTCCCACTGCCAGGCTGAGCCCAGCTAAAGCTCAGCTCTGCTGCCGGGCTCAGCTCCGAGCTCTGCCCAGGCGGGTGGGACATTTCTAATCATTTATTTAATTATGAATGGATTTGTAAAGGGTTCTCAAAGCCTGACTGAAAGCTCACACAGCCTGTACTGAGTTCAGGTGTGCTGGCTTGGAAAGGCCATGAAGTGAAAATGACATTGTTGAGAGCGAGAATGAACTAGAAACAAGTTTCAAACGATGGCCTTGCCAAAAGATCAGATACTTTGGAGAATTAGAGATGTAAAAAATGCATTGTGGCAAGACCACGTGGAGTAATATAATCAGGGATTGGTGTTAGAAGTATTAGCACCATTGTGTGGCAAAAAACACAATGTGGCTGAAAAACATTTATAATGTATTGGAACCAGGAAATAACTCAGCTTCTGATAGAATGGCGTAGAGTTTTACATCTCTTATGTTTTACACTTCAATGAAACTGGTAATAAAATATATTTTAAAAAACGCCTCTCAAAACACCAATCCATATCCTCTGAACCCAAAATGCACCAGCCTGTGTCCTGTTCAAGCAGCCCGAGCTGCTGGGATCTCTGGGTGTGACTCTGGGCATCCCTGGCCGTGCCCTGGGGGTCCCAGAACCCCCGAGCTTGGAAAGGCCCTCCCAGACCATTGATCCCCACCCTGACCCAGCCCAGAGCTCTGATGGCCAGGGGGGTGAGCAGAGCTCAGGATTTCCCTGCTCCAACCCAGCCCTGCCCTGCTCCTGCAGCCTCAGCCCAGCTCCCCTCGAAGGGGGATCCAGCTGGGGGATGGAGATGGAACAAACCAGAATGAGTCTGAGTCCCTGCTGGGGGCTCGTGTGTGACCCCAGGAGATGGGAACAAACCCAGAATGAGTCTGGGTCCCTGCTGGGGGCTCGTGTGTGACCCCAGGAGATGGGAACAAACCCAGAATGAGTCTGGGTCCCTGCTGGGGGCTCCAGGTGTGACCCCAGGAGATGGGAACAAACCCAGAATGAGTCTGGGTCACTGCTGGGGGCTCCAGGTGTGACCCCAGGAGATGGGAACAAACCCAGAATGAGTCTGAGAGACTGCTGGGAATCATATGTGACCCCAGGAAATGGAGATGGAACAAACCCCAAATGAGTTCTGGGTCCCTGCTGGGGCTCGTGTGTGACCCCAGGAGATGGGAACAAACCCAGAATGAGTCTGGGTCCCTGCTGGGGCTCCAGGTGTGACCCCAGGAGATGGGAACAAATCCAGAATGAGTCTGAGTCCCTGCTGGGGGCTCCAGGTGTGACCCCAGGAGATGGGGACAAATCCAGAATGAGTCTGAGTCCCTGCTGGGGCTCCAGGTGTGACCCCAGGAGATGGGGACAAACCCAGAATGAGTCTGAGTCCCTGCTGGGGCTCCAGGTGTGACCCCAGGAGATGGAACAAACCCAGAATGAGTCTGAGACACTGCTGGGGGCTCCAGGTGTGACCCCAGGAGATGGAACAAACCCAGAATGAGTCTGAGACACTGCTGGGGGCTCCAGGTGTGACCCCAGGAGATGGAACAAACCCAGAATGAGTCTGGGTCCCTGCTGGGGGCTCATGTGTGACCCCAGGAGATGGGGACAAATCCAGAATGAGTCTGAGTCCCTGCTGGGGCTCCAGGTGTGACCCCAGGAGATGGAACAAACCCAGAATGAGTCTGGGTCCCTGCTGGGGGCTCCAGGTGTGACCCCAGGAGATGGGAACAAACCCAGAATGAGTCTGAGTCCCTGCTGGGGGCTCGTGTGTGACCCCAGGAGATGGGAACAAACCCCAAATGAGTCTGAGACACTGCTGGGGGCTCCAGGTGTGACCCCAGGAGATGGGAACAAACCCCAAATGAGCCTGAGACACTGCTGGGGGCTCCAGGTGTGACCCCAGGAGATGGAGATGGAACAAACCCCAAATGAGCCTGAGACACTGCTGGGGCTCCAGGTGTGACCCCAGGAGATGGGAACAAACCCAGAATGAGTCTGGGTCACTGCTGGGACTCCAGGTGTGACCCCAGGAGATGGGAACAAACCCCAAAGGAGTTCAGGGTCACTGCTGGGGGCTCCAGGTGTGACCCCAGGTGTGGGGGGTGTTCCAAGGTTGCTCCCCTGTAGAGACACTTCTTCAGAGAGCTGGGTTAATGATTCACACCACACTACTCAGCTACAGAGTGTTTTCCTCAACCATTTCTTGATGGAATTTATTCCAGCATTTATGGCTCATTTTTCTTCCTTTTAAGCTGAACAAGTTTGCAAATGAAAGCTGCAGAGTTTTCCACAGCCTGTTCCACACACGGGTCACAGGATGTCAAGAAATTGAGGAAAAAGAATGAATACTTGAAGAAAAATAGACCTGAGGTTATTTCGTGGGAGCCAGTTTATTTCAAGTGGCTTGTTGTAAACTAGGAAAATGGAAATGTAAAGTTGGGTAAAGCTGTGAAGTTTTTGGGAGGAGAGGGAGTTGTGGTGCCCAGGGAATGGGAGATCTGTCCTGGCACAGTGCTGGGCTCTGCTCAACCTGGCACTGCCCTCCAGCCAGGAAATCCAGCTGAAAGCTGCTGTGGCTGAGTTTGTGGGAGCTACAGGATGAACAATACTGATGTGGTTTGTGTATTGTTCCGTTTTTCATTTCTTTAGGTACCAGCTAAGCATAGACAAAACCATTAAAGACAAAAATACCCTCCTGGTTTATTTAATGAGGCAGTCACTTCTTACTCATCCTTCTGCAAATGGCTCCAAAAATAGCTACAGAACACAGGATCCTTACATTCCAATCGTGCTCCTTCCCACCCCTCCAAAAGACTGGAGTATGAAATATCCCATTCCTTTCTGCAGCCAGAAGTACAATGAAGTGACCAGTGACAGTGACAGTGACAATGACACTGACCAGTGACAGTGACAGTGAACTGTGACAGTGGCAGTGATAGTGACCTGTGACAGTGACCTGTGACATTGATCTGTGACAGTGACAGTGACCTGTGACAGTGATAGTGACCAGTGACAATGACAGTGACAGTGACAATGACACTGACCAGTGACAGTGACAGTGACCTCTGACAGTGACCTCTGACACTGACCTGTGACAGTGACCTGTGACAGTGACAGTGACAGTGACCTGTGATAGTGACTGTGACACTGATCTGTGACAGTGACAGTGACCTGTGACTGTGACAGTGACCTGTGAGAGTGACCTGTGACACTGATCTGTGACAGTGACAGTGACCGGTGACACTGATCTGTGACAGTGACAGTGATAATGAGAGTGACAGTGACCTGTGACAGTGACACTGATCTGTGACAGTGACAGTGACAGTGACAGTGAGAGTGACAGTGACCTGTGAGAGTGACAGTGACACTGATCTGTGACAGTGACAGTGACCTGTGACAGTGACCTGTGACAGTGACACTGATCTGTGACAGTGACACTGATCTGTGACAGTGACAGTGACAGTGACCTGTGACAGTCACAGTGACAGTGACAGTGACAGTGACAGTGATAGTGACAGTGACCTGTGACAGTGACACTGACCAGTGACAGTGACAGTGACAGTGACAGTGACACTGATCTGTGACAGTGACAGTAACAGTGACAGTGACAGTGACCTGTGATAGTGGCAGTGATAGTGATAGTGATAGTGACAGTGACACTGATCTGTGACAGTGACCGGTGACAATGACCTGTGAGAGTGACAGTGATAGTGACAGTGACCTGTGATAGTGACAGTGACACTGATCTTTGACAGTGACAGTGACAGTGACCTGTGACAGTGACCTATGACATTGATCTGTGACAGTGACCAGTGACAATGACCTGTGAGAGTGACAGTGACAGTGACCTGTGATAGTGACCTGTGACACTGATCTGTGACAGTGACAGTGACAGTGACAGTGATCTGTGATAGTGACTGTGACACTGATCTTTGACAGTGACAGTGACAGTGACCTGTGACAGTGACAGTGACAGTGACAGTGACAGTGACAGTGACCTGTGAGAGTGACAGTGACCTGTGATAGTGACCTGTGACACTGATCTGTGACAGTGACAGTGACAGTGATCTGTGATAGTGACTGTGACACTGATCTTTGACAGTGACAGTGACAGTGACCTGTGACAGTGACAGTGACAGTGACCTGTGATAGTGACAGTGACACTGATCTTTGACAGTGACAGTGACAGTGACACTGATCTGTGACAGTGACAGTGACCTGTGACTGACTGTGACAGTGAACTGTGACAGTGACAGTGACACTGATCTGTGAGAGTGACAGTGACCTGTGACAGTGACACTGATCTGTGACAGTGACAGTGATCTGTGACAGTGACAGTGACAGTGATCTGTGAGAGTGACAGTGACTAGTGACAGTGACAGTGACCTGTGAGAGTGACAGTGACAGTGACAGGGACACTGATCAGTGACAGTGACAGTGACACTGATTTGTGACAGTGACTGTGACACTGAACTGTGACAGTGAACTGTGACAGTGGCAGTGACCTGTGACACTCACACTGATCTGTGACAGTGTTGTCTCCCCTCTCCTGGTTCCCCCATCACTTCAGCATCATGGCAGGAGAAATTCCTCCTTCCTTCCTCCTTCATTCCTCCTTCCTTCCTCCTTCATTTCTCCTTCATTTCTCCTTCATTTCTCCTTCATTGCCCCCTTCCTTCCTCCCTTCATTCCTCCTTTCATTTCTCCCTCATTCCTCCCTCCCTCCCTTCCTTCATTCCTCCTCCCTTCCTCCCTTCCCTGCCTGCAGGCACAGGCTCAGTTTATTGATCCAGACACACATATTGACTCAGAAGGTCAGCGCAGGGAGAAAAATGGAGGAAAATGGGTTTTGTTGCTACTGGCTCTTCCCAGAAATGCTGATAATGAACTGGGAGGGTCCTGGGGAGCCAAGACAGTGTCCCTGTGCAGCCCTGTGTCACAGGAATGGGGAGGGAGCACCCAGGGGAGGCTGGTGATGGAGGCTGGGATGGAACAGGTCCCATTTGTCACAGGGCAGGGCTTTCCATGTGCTTTGGCTCATAAAAGTGAAATAAAACCCTGCTTGTTTAACTGACACGAGGGGTTTGGTGAGAAATAAACCTTTGCTGATAATACCTGGGACAGAACATGACAAGGCTTTACCCACTTGAGCTGATCAGATCATTTTTAGCTGGAATTGTTTTTGTCTCCCTTTACTCACCCCTCCACGTGTCACTGACTCCAATCCCATGGATTCCCCATGCAGGACATCTCCGAAGGCAGCAGAGCAGGCTGGGTTTGTCACAGGAGCTCTTTATTTCAGCCCAGCCCAGCTCTCACTGCAGGCTGGCTCAGCCCTCCTCTGGATCGCAGTGCTGCCCTGGCTCACAGTCAGGCACCAGCAGTTCATCTGCAGAGCTTTGAGTTCTCCTGCCCTCAGGAAACTGGGGTGGGGGCTCATCCCCAGAGCCCTGCTCTGTGTGCTGAGTGTCACCATCACCTGTGTCCCAAGGGTCACCTGTGTCCTAAGGGTCATCTGTGTTCTAGGGTCACCTGTGTCCTAAGGGCCACCTGTGTCCTAAGGTCACCTGTGTCCTAAGAGTCACCTGTGTTCTAGGGTCACCTGTGTCCCAAGTGTCACCTGTGTCCTAAGAGTCACCTCTGTACTAAGTGTCACCTCTGTACTAAGTGTCACCTGTGTCCTAAGTGTCACCTGTGTCCCAAGTGTCACCTGTGTCCTAAGAGTCACCTCTGTACTAAGAGTCACCTGTGTTCCAGGGCCACCTGTGTCCTAGGGTCACCTGTGTCCTAAAGGTCACCTGTGTCCTAAAGGCCACCTCTGTTCCAGGGCCAGCCGTGCCCTCGTGGCCTCCAGCCCGCTCAGACCTTGGGCTGCAGCAGAGCTGGGGCTGGACCCGTTCCCACCAATCCTGGCTCCCTCTGAGGCAGCTCTGGTGGCACTGGAATGTGCTGTCACCAGGGCCAAGGTCTCACACCCACCCCACAGTCAGCTCTGAGGCTCAGGCTGTTCTGGGGATGTTTGTCTGGCCGTGCAGGGTTTTGAGGCCAGCCCTTCATGTTGGGTGATGCCAGCAGTGCTGACAGCCCCAGGCAGGCACTGAGCAATGTCCTTAAAGGCACTGCAGAAGGAATTAGAACTGCAGCGCTCAGGTGGATCCCAGAGCTGAAATAAAACCTCCTGCAGAGTCCATGGGACAGAGACTCCTTAAGCCAGGCTCTGGGAACAGCAGGAGGGTTTCCCTGCTCAGTTCCCAGCTGTCTGTAGGTTTAGGCCAGGTTTAGAACCAGGCTGTCACCTTGCACCTCCTCCCAGACACCAGAGCACAGCAGTGCCACTCCTGGGGTCTGTGCTGTGGTTGTGACAAGGGACAGGCTTCACCTTCGTCTGAGAGAATCGGTGTCACTGCTGAACCTGAGCAGAGGTGGGGTGTGGGGCTGTGTCACTGTGTCACCGTGTCACTGTGTCACTGTGTCACCGTGTCACTGTGTCACCGTGTCATTGTGTCACTGTGTCACTGTGTCACTGTGTCACCGTGTCACTGTGTCACTGTCACTGTGTCACCGTGTCACTGCTGAGCCTGAGCGGGCAGAGCGGGTGTGTGGGGCTGTGTTACTGTGTCACTGTGTCACTGTGTCACTGTCACTGTGTCACTGTGTCATTGTGTCACTGCTGAACCTGAGCAGAGCTGGGGTGTGGGGCTGTGTCACTGTGTCACTGTGTCACCGTGTCACTGTGTCACTGTCACTGTGTCACCGTGTCACTGCTGAACCTGAGCGGGCAGAGCCGGGGTGTGGGGCTGTGTCACTGTGTCACTGTGTCACTGTCACTGTGTCACCGTATCACTGTGTCACTGCTGAACCTGAGCAGAGCCGGGGTGTGGGGCTGTGTCACTGTGTCACTGTGTCACCGTATCACTGTGTCACTGCTGAACCTGAGCAGAGCTGGGGTGTGGGGCTGTGTCACCGTGTCACCGTGTCACTGCTGAACCCGAATAGGCAGAGTGGGGGTGTGGGGCTGTGTCACCATGTCACTGTATCACTGTGTCATTGTGTCACTGTGTCACTGCTGCTCCATCACTGCTGCTCCATCCCTGCTCCATCACTGCTGCCCCATCCCTGCTGTTCTGAGCAGGGCAGGGCAGGGCAAAGCTGTGCAGAGGTCATGGGTGCAGAACAGGGCAGGGGCAGAGCCCTCAGCAGTCACTGCACGGGTAAAACAGATTGGACTTAGGGAAATGAGCTTAATTGGTTGAATCAGAGCAGGATAATGAGAAATAAAATCAGACCTTAAACCCCTGTCCCCCAGCCCTGCCTGGTTCCAGGTTGAGTTCCCCGCAGCACAGGGAATGAAAGGGTTGCTGTGGTCAGCTCACCTGTCCCTGCTGCCCTTCCTCCCCAGCTCCTGCACCCTCACCCTCCTCCCTGCTCCAGCCTGGGCCAGCCCCCACCAGAACCTCACGGTGCAAACCCAGCTGAGGAGAGAGAGCTCCGGCCTCTGCTGCTGCAGCCATGCACATCTGCTGCTGCAGCCATGCACAGCTGGGCCATGCACATCTGCTGCTGCAGCCATGCACATCTGCTGCTGCAGCCATGCACATCTGAGCTATGCACATCTGCTCATGCAGGCCATGCACATCTGGGCCATGCACATCTCCTGTTGCAACCACGCGCTTCTGCTGCTGCAGGGCATGCACATCTGGGCCATGCACATCTGCTGCTGCAGCCATGCACATCTGCTGCTGCAGCCATGCACAGCTGGGCCATGCACATCTGCTGCTGCAGCCATGCACATCCAGGCCATGCACATCTGCTGCTGCAGCCATGTACAGCTGGGCCATGCACATCTGCTGCTGCAGCCATGCACATCCAGGCCATGCACATCTGCTGCTGCAGCCATGCACAGCTGGGCTGTGCACATCTGCTGCTGCAGCCATGCACTTCTGCTGCAGCAGCCATGCACATCTGGGCCATGCACATCTGCTCATGCAGGCCATGCACATCTGGGCCATGCACACCTGCTGCTGCAGCCATGCACATCTGCTGCTGCAGCCATGCACATCTGCAATTCCCCCGGAGCCCCCGGGCTCAGCGTTCTCACTTTCACCAGGTTCAAAAGGATTCGATGATGCTCTTGGCAATGCAAATGGTGAAGAGTTCCCCCCGTCCCCAGGCAGAGAGTTCATCTTCCCTTGTCACTCCACACCTCAAATAAGGGCACGGGCAATTACTCCCGTTGGCAGCTGGCTGCGTTCAATATTTCAGGAGCTGAAATGAAGTGGTCTGTGCTCCGCTGACCCCAGGGTGGTCAATTCGATATTTAACTGCCAATACCCTGCAGAGCGTGCCCACAATGGCTGAGAGATTATTTGATTTCAGTCTTTATTTTCTGCAGTGAGGAATCTGAAATGAGGGCTGTGCTGGAGGGGTGGAAAAGGCAAAGGCGGAGTTCCTGCGGCTGGATCGGTGCTCTGAGCACATCCACATCCCAGGCTGAGCACAGACAGCACAGAGGGTGGGAGCTGCAGGGAGCAGGGCAGGAGCTCCCTGCGCAGGGACAGCCCCTCTGCTTCAAAACCAGGGAAACGGAGACATGGAACAACTGACTGGTGTCCCTCTCCTTCTCTCACTTCGTCATATTCAACAACAAAATTGCTGCGTGTGATTTGCTCAGGTGAGAGTTTCCTGTGATTCTGAAACAAAGTCTAAACAAACTATTAAAGAGGCATCACAAGGACACCACAGAGATTTGCAGAGTGACAAGGAAAACTATTGCTCCGAGGAACTGGGGGGATTGAGGAAACAATGAATTCCTCCTGTTCAGAAGGAACATAAATCCATAACCAGCTCTTGGATTTGCACCTGAATCCAAAAATCGATGACTTAAGACAGAAAATGCATCAGCTCAGCCCTGTTTGGCCACCTGGGAGAGGCACTGTCACCTCTTTGGGAACGGGGATGTGATAAAAGAGACACTGGAGTCCCAGACGGGAATTGAAAGGAATCCTTTCCTACAGTGACCTGGGGCTCATCTCCAGCACAGCTTTGCTGCTGCAGGAGCAGCCTGGGCATGGCTGGGGGCTGCAGTGTCTGGGTTTAACCAAATCCCAGCTGCCAAATTATCCAACAGCTCCTGTGCAGGGCTGGGATCGTCCTGAACTGCAGCTGTGCAGGGCTGAGGGGACAGGGACAGGGACAGTGCCAGCCTGGGCTGGGGTGGGACACGGGGTGGAGGGGGACAGGGCAGGGTCCTGACTCACCTGGGCAGGGTCCCAAATCACCTGGGCAGGGTCCTGACACACCTGGGCAGGGTCCCAAATCACCTGGGCAGGGTCCTGACACACCTGGGGTGGGACACAGAAATGGAGGGGGCACAGGGCAGGGTCCTGACTCACCTGGGCAGGATCCCAAATCACCTGGGCAGGGTCCTGACTCACCTGGGCAGGATCCTGACACACCTGGGCAAGATCCTTACACCTGGGCAGGGTCCCAAATCACCTGGGCAGGATCCTGACTCACCTGCACAGGATCCCAAATCACCTGGACAGGATCCTTAAACACCTGGGCAGGATCCCAAATCACCTGGGCAGGGTCCTGACTCACCTGGGCAGGGTCCTGACACACCTGGACAGGATCCCAAATCACCTGGGCAGGGTCCTGACACACCTGGACAGGATCCCAAATCACCTGGGCAGGGTCCTGACTCACCTGGACAGGATCCCAAATCACCTGGGCAGGATCCTGACACACCTGGACAGGATCCCAAATCACCTGGGCAGGGTCCTGACACACCTGGGCAAGGTCCTGACACACCTGGACAGGATCCCAAATCACCTGGGCAAGATCCTGACTCACCTGGGCAGGATCCCAAATCACCTGGGCAAGATCCTGACTCACCTGGGCAGGATCCCAAATCACCTGTGCAGGGTCCTGACTCACCTGGACAGGGTCCTGACACACGTGGGGTGGGGGCACAGGGCAGGGTCCTGAGACAGAAATACAGGAACACAGCAGGAGTGGTTCCTGCTGGGACCCTGAGCTGGGAGGGAGGGCTGATGGCCCAAGGCTTGCTTTTGCTCCAGAGGGAAAGGAAAATCAACAGAAAAAATGTAACAAACACAATGGAGGAAATCAATTCAAAATGGCAAAAGGGAAGATGTTAATTAAGGGACAAACATTGCACATCTGAAATTAAATATTACAATAAATGCTGTCCCAGGAGCAGCCTGGGACACTGGGAGGTGTAAAAGGGGTCCCTGCCATGGCAGGGGTGGCACTGGGTGGGATTTAAGGCCCCTTCCCACCCAAACCATTCCATGATGCTCTGATTTCACATTTCCCCAGGACTGGGGTAGGGACCAAGGGCCAGGGGCTCTCAGGGAGCACTTTTGGGTGGATGTGGTGCTGGGGAAGGACCAGGGGCTCTCAGGGAGCACTTTTGGGTGGGTTTGGTGCTGTGGTAGGGACCAAGGGTTCTCAGGGAGCACTTTTGGGTGGGTTTGGTGCTGTGGTAGGGACCAGGGGCTCTCAGGGAGCACTTTTGGATGGATGTGATGCTGTGGTAGGGACCAGGGGCTCTCAGGGAGCACTTTTGGGTGGATGTGTTGCTGTGGTAGGGACCAGGGGCTCTCAGGGAGCACTTTTGGATGGATTTGGTGCTGTGGTAGGGACCAGGGGCTCTCAGGGAGCGCTTTTGGATGGATGTGATGCTGTGGTAGGGACCAGGGGCTCTCAGGGAGCACTTTTGGGTGGATGTGATGCTGTGGCAGGGACCAGGGGCTCTCAGGGAGCACTTTTGGGTGGATGTGATGCTGTGGTAGGGACCAGGGGCTCTCAGGGAGCACTTTTGGATGGATGTGATGCTGTGGTAGGGACCAGGGGCTCTCAGGGAGCACTTTTGGGTGACCTGGTGCTGTGGTAGGGACCAGGGGCTCTCAGGGAGCACTTTTGGATGGATTTGTGCTGTGGTAGGGACCAGGGGCTCTCAGGGAGCATTTTTGGATGGATTTGGTGCTGGGAGGGCTTTGGGGCTGCCTCAGGTCCAGCTGCTGCTCCCAGGGCAGGATTTCCAGCTCCATCCCTGGGGCTGTGTGTGCCCTGGCCCGAGCAGAGCTGGTTCTTCAGGAAGACAAACGGGCACAGGGTGAGTGCCCAGACATTTTCCACCTGACAGGAATTGCTGTGGATTAAGGAGGAAAGAAAAATGGCCTCCTTTTGTTTTGCCAGGGAATTCAAATGCTCCAAGATTTAGTGTAACACAGGATCTGCTTAAGTGGTAATTGTTCTTTGTTTCAAACTACATCAATTTACAGCTGGAACACTATGGCTGTCACTGGAAATGCTTTGTAAATTTATTTACAGGCAGCAGGAAAGTGAAGAAGCACACAGACAGAATTTTAAATACAAATTGCTCCAAGGTACAATTTCCTCCAATTGCTGTAATGTACATTATGAATTTAATTTCAGTACATTTCTGCTATATAATAACCTGATTTGGAAGTATAAATGCAAATTAAATTTAAATAACCTATAATTTTTATGTGATGTTTTATAAATATTTACAGTAGGGGTCTTGTGAATGAAATGAAGTGAGCAGATGGTGAGGAAGGTGAGGTCATCCCTTCCCTGGGCATGCCGGGGTTGTTGGACAGGAGGTGTTTGTGTTTGTGTTTGTGTTTGTGTTTGTGCTCCTGAGAATGGGGGGACACAACTGCACTGACCCCAGGGTGCTGCTGGAGAGGCTCCCTGAGCAGGGGCTGGCAGAGCTAAAGGAATAAAGCTGGGATTGATTCAAACCCTTCCCAGGACTCACCTTGGGCAGTGCCAGAGCCCGGCCGTGGCTGCACCCAAGGCGGGCCCTGGCTCAGGAGTTTCACACTTTGATCAGTTCTGTTCCATCCCCACCTTGGGTTCATTGTCCAGTCCCAGCCCCAGCTCTGCAGTCCCACCCTCCCAGATTCTCTCCTCCATTCCCTGGTTGCACTTTGTGGGGCTGGAGCTGCAGCGTGTCCTTGGTTCTGGGCTGGGAAAGGATTGTTGTGTGTGCCTGAGCTGGGAGAGAGCCTGGAGCACTTGGGATGGAGCTGAGAGTCACACACAGTGCAGGGCAGAGCCTGGAGCACTTGGGATGGAGCTCAGAGTCACACACAGGGCAGGGCAGAGCCTGGAGCACTTGGGATGGAGCTCAGAGTCACACACAGTGCAGGGCAGAGCCTGGAGCACTTGGGATGGAGCTCAGAGTCACACACAGTGCAGGGCAGAGCCTGGAGCACTTGGGATGGAGCTGAGAGTCACACACAGTGCAGGGCAGAGCCTGGAGCACTTGGGATGGAGCTGAGAGTCACACACAGTGCAGGGCAGAGCCTGGAGCACTTGGGATGGAGCTCAGAGTCACACACAGTGCAGGGCAGAGCCTGGAGCACTTGGGATGGAGCTCAGAGTCACACACAGTGCAGGGCAGAGCCTGGAGCACTTGGGATGGAGCTCAGAGTCACACACAGTGCAGGGCAGAGCCTGGAGCACTTGGGATGGAGCTCAGAGTCACACACAGGGCAGGGCAGAGCCTGGAGCACTTGGGATGGAGCTCAGAGTCACACACAGGGCAGGGCAGAGCCTGGAGCACTTGGGATGGAGCTCAGAGTCACACACAGTGCAGGGCAGAGCCTGGAGCACTTGGGATGGAGCTCAGAGTCACACACAGTGCAGGGCAGAGCCTGGAGCACTTGGGATGGAGCTCAGAGTCACACACAGGGCAGGGCAGAGCCTGGGAATGGGAAAGGTAAAACTGAAGGTGTCAGGAGTGTTCCCAGGATTCAACAATTTCTTCCAGAACCACGAAATTCCAGCATCCCTGAGGTGGGAAAATCCCTCCCAGCCCATCCAGTCCCAGCTGTGCCCACCCTGTCCCCAGAGCTCTGAGTGCCACCCCCAGGTGACACCTCCAGGGATGGGGATCCAACCCCCCCTGATCCCCCTTTCCATGGGGAAATTCCTGCTGTGCCCACCCTGAGCCTGCCCTGCCCAGCCTGAGCTGTTCCCTCTGCTCCTGTCCCTGTTCCTGGAGCAGATCCCAAATCCCCCCGGTGTCCCCTCCTGGCAGGGACTTGTGCAGAGCCACAAGGGCCCCCTGAGCCTCCTTTTCTCCAGGCTGAGCCCTCCCAGATCCCTCAGGGATTCTCCAGCCCCTTCCCAGCTCCCTCAGGGATTCTCCAGCCCCTCCAGGTCCCTCCTGCTCTCCCCAGTAACTCCAGACCAAGGCCCTGGGGCAAACTGGGAGCAGGGGCTGCTGGCCAGGCTGGCTTCAGCAAGCTCTGTCTTGTTTTAAAAGCCTGACTTGTCCCTGCCCTCTGGGCAGAAATAATTCTGCTGTTTCTTTCTCTTTGGTGAACCACTGAAGAAAACTGGCCCAACGTTAAACTTCTCTAAAAAAGTTTGTTGCTCGTTTTTTTTTTTTTCATTTTAAATGACTGACGGATAGTTTTAAATAGATTTAGTACATAATGCAATTATTTCAATATAATAAACACTATTTAAGATTATTTAATAATGTTATAATAAAATATAGCAACATCAGTAATAAAATACTACACAAATTCGAATGCTATTGGAATTTTTTTATAATCAATATAAATTCTGCATTGGTTTGGATTGGAGGGGACTTTAAACTCATCCAGTTTCAGCCCTGCCATGGGCAGGGACATCCCCCAGTGCCCCAGGAGAGCTGACTCCAGCTCTCAGCCCAAGTTTCCCTGGAGCAGGATTTAAGGAAAATGCTGGGAGCAGGGCTGGAACCCAGAGCTGGAACCCAGAGCTGGAACCCAGAGCTGGCATCTCTGCTTTGAGCCTGCAGGGCCCTCCCAGTGGGAGCTTCCCAGGGAGCAGCACGGGCACGGAGATGTTCCCTAACATTTGGAGGAGTTTGTTTTGCAGATTTTTTTTTAAGCTACTGCAGTAGAAAATAAATAAATACTGAAGGGCAATTTTAGCAGCGTGATTCTAATTTGTTTAATCAGATTATGTTGTTTTCTTCACTGCTGCCTTCTAATTTGGATATATGAAAATGAAATTAATATTAGATTCTCATATTTATTCAGACTTAATGAGATGATTGGAATGGGTTGCCAGAATGAGTCTTGTAAACGTGGCTAAACTCTTCCTGGGACGTGTCTTCCACGAGGGCTTCATTGCCTCCTGAAGGCAGGAAAATGACCCAAAATGTCACTTCTGTCCCTAATCATTGCAGAACTGTGTCACTGCAGCTGCTCCAAGGTTCAACAGCACAGGAGGGAACAGCCTTAAACTTAAACTTAAACTTAAACTTAACTTGAACTTAAACGAGGGCAGGGATGGGTGGGATGTTGGGAACTGGGAATTACTGGCTGGGCTGGAATTGCCAGAGCAGCTGTGGCTGCCCCTGGATCCCTGGAATGCCCAAGGCCAGGTTGGACACTGCGACAGTGGGAGGGGTCCCTGCCCATCCAGGGGTGGCTCTGGGTGGGATTTAAGGTCCCTCCCCACGCACAGAGCAGCGTCAGTGCTGCTATCCAGACAACCCCTCCTGCTGGAACCAAATCCCAAAGCTCCCAGGGCTGAGCTGTGCCCCCCAGGCCTGTCCTTGGCTCAGTGCAGGCACTGCAGGGGCCTGAGATGGTGCCCCAGGTCAGAGAGCTCTGACCATCCCATCCCATTATCCCATCCCATCCCATCCCTGTATCCCATCCCATCCCATCCCATCCCTGTATCCCATCCCATCCCATCCCATCCCATCCCATCCATCCCTGCCCATCCCATCCCATTATCCCATCCCATCCCAATCCCAATCCCGTTCCCATTCCCAATTCCATTCCTGTTCCCATCCCATCCCTGCCCATCCCATCCCATCCCTGTGTCCCATCCCTGTATCCCATCCCTGTGTCCCATCCCTGTATCCCATCCCATCCCTGTGTCCCATCCCTGTATCCCATCCCTGTATCCCATCCCATCCCATCCCTGTATCCCATCCCTGTATCCCATTATCCCATCCCATCCCATCCCATCCCTGTATCCCATTATCCCATCCCATCCCATTATCCCATCCCATCATCCCATCCCATCCCATCCCATCCCATCCCATCCCATCCCTGCCCATCCCATCCCAACCATCCCTGCCCATTCCCATCCCATGGATCCCACCCAGAGCTCCTGGACAGGGGTGGGGATGAGGGACAGGAGTGTCCCTGGCACAGGGCCTGGCCAGGGCAGGGTTTTGGGAGCTCTGGGTGTTTGCACACACTCTCCTGTTACCACCGTGGGGTTTCAGCTGAGTTTTCCTTGAAATCCCTGAGCAGCTCCTCACCTGATTATCTCCATTGTGAATCCAGCCTTGTCTATCCGATAATATTTCCCACTCAATCAACACATGCCTCCAACTTGTAATTATCTTGGGAAATGTTTTCATAATGTACAACCCTTCACCTTTTTGCTGCGCTGATTTATTGCCTCCGAGTTAAACCTTGATGTTCAATTTCCCGGCGTTGTTATTAACATCTCCTGCTAGAGAAAATAATTCCGCTGAAATTTCATGGGAAAATGAATCAAAACATGGTGATATTTACACATGGCCTTTTAATCATTTCAAACATAGAGAAGTTTTTGATTTAAAATTACAGTAATTTTGTTTCAATTGTCCTTGGTATTATCCCCAGCCGTAATTAGGAATATCCACAGAATTAACCGGCTGGCAGCTCCTTCCACAAACATAAATAACACCAGGATGCAAAGAAACACCAATTGCTGGTTTGAATCCCAGGCTCCTGCAAGTTTTTAGTAACGAGGAGTTCGATCAAGGTCCTCTGTGTTTTGTTTGGAGTCGGGAGTGAGAACAGATGGGGGTGTGCACATCCCATTCCAGCTGGGAATCTGCCCCTCCCCAGCCTCCCTCTGCAGCAAGGAAGGTCCAGAATGTGCTGAAGCCAGGGCAGGGGGCTCTGCAGGCATTTCACACCTGAGTCATGACATCAGGGAATAATAAATCATGGAACTGGGCAGTCATAAACCCCAGAATTGGGGAATCACAGAACCCAAAATCAAGGAACCACGAATTCCAGAATCAGGAAAGCACAAATCCCAGAATTAGGGAAGCACAAATCCCAGAATCAAGGAATCACAAATGCCAGAATCAGGGAATCACAGATCCCAAAATCAGGGAATAATAAATCCCAGAATCAGGAGACCACAAATCCCAGAGTCAGGGAACCACAAATCTCAGAATCAGGGAATAATAAATCATGGAACTGGGCAGTCATAAATCCCAGAATCGGGGAATCACAGATCCCAGAATCAAGGAACCACGAATTCCAGAATCAGGAGACCACAAATCCCAAAATCAGGGAATCACAGATCCCAAAATCAGGGAATAATAAATCCCAGAATCAGGGAATCACAGATCCCAAAATCAAGGAACCACGAATTCCAGAATCAGGAGACCACAAATCCCAAAATCAGGGAATCACAGATCCCAAAATCAGGGAATAATAAATCCCAGAATCAGGGAAGCACAAATCCCAGAATCAAAGAATCACAAATCCCAGAATCAAGGAATCACAGACCCCAGAATCAGGGAAGCACAAAACCCAGAATCAGGAGACCACAAATCCCAGAGTCAGGGAACCACAAATCCCAAAATCAGGGAAGCACAAATCCCAGAATCAGGGAATCATAGATCCCAGAATCAGGGAACCACAAATCCCAGAATCAAAGGATCACAAATCCCAAAATCAGGGACTCACAAATCCCAGAATCAGGGAACCACAAATCCCAGAATCAAAGGATCACAAATCCCAAAATCAGGGAATCACAGAAACAAGGAACCACAAATCCCAAAATCAGGGAAGCACAAATCCCAGAATAAGACCACAAATCCCAGAGTCAGGAGACCACAAATCCCAGAATCAGGGAATGACAAATCCCAGAATCACAAAATCCAGGAATCACAGAATGGTTTGGAGGGCAGGCAGGACCTGAGACCCCTTTTGTTCCCCCTCCCCAGGGCAGGGCCCCTCTCCTCTGTCCCACTGCTGGGGCTCTGTGCCCAGGGAAGAGCTGTGGGAGTTCAGGGCACTGAAGGACCAGGATCTGCCCTGGAATCCCCTGCCCTGTGCCCAGAGACAGGGAGCTCTCTCCTCTTACCCCAAAGGCTCCTTGCAGGGGTAAGTGCACCCTCAGGGATGTGAAATCTGGGATCTTCCCCCCAGGGCTGTTCATGCACCCTCAGAGATGTGAAATCTGGGATCTTCCCTGCAGAGGGGTAAGTGCACCCTCAGGGATGTGAAATCCGGAATTTTCCCTCCAGGGGGGTAAATGTGCCCTCAGGGATGTGAAATCTGGGATTTTCCATCCAGGGCTGTTCATGCACCCTCAGGGATGTGAAATCCAGGATTTTCCCTCCAGGGTTGTTCATGCACCCTCAGGGATGTGAAATCCAGGATTTTTCTCCAGGGGGGTAAGTGCACTCTCAGGGATGTGAAATCTGGGATTTTCCATCCAGGGCTGTTCATGCACTCTCAGAGATGTGAAATCCAGGATTTTCCCCCCAGGGGGGTAAGTGCACCCTCAGGGATGTGAAATCCGGGATTTTCCCTCCAGGGGGGTAAATGTGCCCTCAGGGATGTGAAATCCGGGATTTTCCCTGCAGAGGGGTAAGTGTGCCCACAGGGATGTGAAATCTGGGATTTTCCCCCCAGGGGGGTAAGTGCACCCTTAGGGATGTGAAATCCAGGATTTTTCTCCAGGGGGCAAGTGCACTCTCAGGGATGTGAAATCTGGGATTTTCCCCCCAGGGTTGTTCATGCACCCTCAGGGATGTGAAATCCGGGAATTTCCCCCCAGGACCATTCTTTGCCTGCAGCCCCTGGCCCAGGGGTGACCCAGGCTCTGTCTGGGTGTCTGGCCCTGGCTGTGCTGTGGAGCTGAGTGCAGTCAGGGCACACACAGCTGGCAGAGCTCAGATAAACCAGACCCAGCTCAGTTCATCCAAGCCTCAATCAGCTCCCATCATCCCCAATCCAGGCTGGGAGCGGGAGCCAGCCCCTCTCACAGCAGATGGGGATGGATGACCCTCATTCCACCACCTATGAATCCAATACAAAAAATGTTGTTGCACTTTAACGCGTTATCTGTCACGATAATGAAATTTTATTTACCATTTGCAGAAGGTTTTCCCTCTCATGGATGCTGCTGGAAGGAGCAGCCCAGCAGGGTCCCGGGCTCTGTGCAAGCTGCCAGGCAGCAGGAGAGGCTCTGTGGTGTTGGCTGGCTGCTCCTGCAGAGCGCTCTGCCCTGGCTCTGTGCTGTGTTTGCTCTCCAGGATGCAGCTGGGGGTGCAGGCAGGGCTGGAAGCTGGCAGTGAGCAGCGCAGGCTGTCCTCAGCTGCAGCCCAGGCTGTCCTCAGCTGCACCCTGTCCCTCCTGGGGTGCATCCCTGGCAGCTCCTGCTCTGCCCAGGCTCTCTGGGGCTGCTCCCAGCATTTCCCTGTCCCAGCAGGAGTTTCTCCCTGTGCAGAGCTGCCCTGGAGCCCCAGGAACCGGAGCTGCTGGTTCCCAGTCAGTGCCCTCCGTGCCAGGCTCTGGGCACTGCCAGCTCTGCTGCTTCTGGCTCCATCCCACATTTGTTTTCCTGACATCCTTCTCTGGTTCCACCCTGCTGAAAATCTCCTGGTCCCTGTGACAGCTGTGCCCGAGCTCTGCTCGTGCCCTTCAGGATGGGCTTTCTCTGCTTGGACCTGGCAATTTCATTTATGGACTGGAGTTTAGAGGCTTTTTCTAACCTAAATTATCCCATTATTCCTTTCCAGTATTTCTCTGCCCCTTTCCCAGCTGCAGCCTCCTGTTCCGTTGGCTTCAGCCCATTTTCAGTGACCCCAGGGTTGTGTTTCCTGAGCACAGGCAGCATTCCCTGGCTGTCCCTGAGCCAGCCCAGACCCAGTCACACCCCAACAGCCACAGAAACGTCCAACAACTTCTCCTAAGACACAATTTACTCCCCTTCTTCTCCCTCGCAGCCTGCTGATGCAGTGATCCATAAAACTTATGAGAAATATTTATAAAGGTGACAGCCCTGACATGGAGAATTAAATCACAATACCAGAATGTGCCAATTTAGTAACTTATGAAGTTCAAGTGAAAAACCCCAGAAAATACAGATGAGGAGCTGTCACAGCTGAGAAAAGCAGGAGTGTGAGGCAATCAGAGCTGTGGGTTTGCAGAGCACGGAGGATGCTGTGACAGCCAGGGGACAGCCAGGGGACAGAGCCCTGGGCAGCTCTCACTGCTGTGGGGAGCCAGGGGTGCTCCTGCAGCACTCAGACACGAGGAAACAGCGACAGCAATGCACCAGAGACATGGAGTTTGCTGTTTTTTATTTTTATAAGAGATTAACAGGGTTTGTTCTCTGGGAAGAGGTGGCTCAGGGGAGCACCCGAGGGGGTGTGAGGTCCTGAAACTGCACAGAGCCCACAGGGGAGCAGGGCCCTGTGGCACCTCTGTGCCAGGGCTGTCCCCACGGGCACGGTGTGACAGAGCCCAGCCCACAGAGCTCTGTCCCTCTGGGTGCCTGGGGACACATTGCACAGGGGATTCAGAGCCACTGACCATGGGATGATTTCACCCTCCTGTGCTGAAGGGACCCCAAATCCCCTCCAGTGCCCTCCAGCCATGCCAGGGACCCTTCCCACTGTCACAATGTCCAACCTGGCCTTGGGCACTGCCAGGGATCCAGGGGCAGCCACAGCTGCTCTGGCAATTCTGTGCCAGCCCTGCCAGGGAGGGATGAGGGCACTGTGAGCACCAGGGGCTGTTCCCAGCAGAGCCCAGGGCTGTGGGCAGCGTGCACACCGTCCCTGGTGTCAGTGGTGTCACACAGGGGCCGTTTCCAGGAGATGTTGATGGGGATGAGCACCCTTGGCTGCTGAAGGGCCCTTGGGGCAGCCCAGAGTCCAAAGGCAACTTGGGCAGCAGAGAACAGCAGAGCCTGACTGGAAACTGCTGCCACATCAGTATGCCTTTTTGTTTCTTTTTGAATAAGTGACTAAAATGCGCTGAAATTACAATTCCATGTGATAGAAACGTGTCAATTGAGGCTGACTCCGGTGCTGGAAGCAGAAGTGCAAACTGTGAGCACGTGTGGGAGTTACCCACGAAGGTTTGAGTGGTCTGAGCTGCTTGTAACCAGTTTGTGGGGAAGGTTTTCACTGGAAAGGCATCTGTGCATGAAATGTGATTATTGCTGGGATAGACTCTGACAGAGAACGGGAGGGAGTGACCTCAAAGGTTCCCAGATGCAGGGCTGCAGGGGTGGATGACCTTTCTGTTCTCAGGGATGTGGATCCAGGCCCCCCTTATCCACCCAGGGGGAACCAGGGCTGGGAGAGGACGGGGAGCTCCTCGTGGGGCAGCAGGGCTGGGCCACAGCTGGGTCTGAGCCACAGCTGGGTCTGAACAGCTGTGCCTGCTCCTCAGAGCTGGGATGGACTCTGCAGGGTCACCTCTGTCCCCGAGGGATGTCACCCCTGGCCCCTCAGAGCAGCTGCAGCCACAGCTCCCCTGTCACCTCTGTGTCCCCAGTGCTCCCAGAGGCACCAGAGCCTGGCAGGGACACCCAGAGACACAGCAGGGACACAGAGCAGGGACACAGAGCAGGGACACAGAGCCCGGACCCTGGCAGTGCTGAGGACCCAGCACAGGGCAGAGCTGGCAGGAGAGGCAGAGCTGTGGGCTCTGAGCACTCCAGCTCAGCCCCCCAGCAATCCTGAGCAGGCAGACTGCACCAGGAACAAACACCACAGACAAACACCACAAACAAACACCACAAATAAACACCACAGACAAACACCACAGCCACCCCCAGGCTGCAGGAAGGGCCCCACAGCTGGAGCTGCAGGCAGGGCAGGGGCTGCTGCAGCCCTGAGCAGTCAGCTCTGTTGGTGAATTCCCAATTCCCAACATCCCACCCATCCCTGCCCTCTGGCAGTGAG
The DNA here is from genome assembly GCF_009819885.2 of Catharus ustulatus. Lineage (NCBI taxonomy): Eukaryota > Metazoa > Chordata > Aves > Passeriformes > Turdidae > Catharus > Catharus ustulatus. Next base: position 498,424 of record NC_046226.1, on the reverse strand, counting down.
GCCATTCCCTGTGTCTGTCCCTCCATCCCTGTCCCCAGCCCCTCTCCAGCTCTCCTGGATCCCTTCAGGTGCCCTCAGCTCTCCTGGATCCTTCTCCTCTCCATGGAACATTCCCATCTCTCCCAGATTTCCTCACAGCTTACACAGCGTCTTCCACTGAGAGTTACTTGACATGCTTTTTCTTTTTTTTTTTTTAAACACATTAACCCAATTTTTAGACAATTAGAAAAGAAAATGTTGCAATTACTATTAATTTGTGTTCTGCTCTAGTCATCCTGTCATGTGCCTGCTCTGAAAGAAAGGAGAAGGGAAGAAGCCCTCGTTGGCTGATTCCCTACCCAGGCTCTGTGTCTATTAAGAGACAAATAACCTTGATGTGCAGACACTCATCAGAGTTAGAGATCTCATGATTCACCAATTAACGTGGGAATATTAATGAAGAGCATCACGTTGTACCCAGGCACTCCCTGCTGCAAATGCTGCACTCACCTGAATTCTATGGGAAAACCTTCAGAGCAAAACAAGTGGGTGAAGGTAATGAAGTTCTACTCAATGTTATATTTTCTATTCCTCTGGCACGACAAGTGTTCCAGGAAGGAAACTGAGCTACCAGCTCTGGGCAATTCCAGGGCTGAGGATGAAGAAATGCTGAAGGGAGCAGGAGCCTGGATGATCTGCTCCTCCCAGCCTTGCAGTCACACCTGGTGCTGTTCCACCTGCAGAGCAGAGGGAAATCACATTTCAGAGCAAACGTGAGAACATGAGACACGTCTGAACACTGATGTGTGATTAAATAACTCCTGATTTAATTCCACACCCACCCCACCTTCAGTGGCTCCTGATCTAATTCCAGACCCACCTCACCTTCAGTGGCTCCTCATTTAATTCCACACCCACCCCACCTTCAGTGGCTCCTGATTTAATTCCACACCCATCCCCACCTTCAATGGCTCCTGATTTAATTCCACACCTGCCCCACCTTCAGTGGCTCCTGATTTAATTCCAGACCCATCCCACCTTCAGTGGCTCCTGATTTAATTCCAGACCCGCCCCACCTTCAGTGGCTCCTGATTCACCGAGTGCAGGTTTGGGAACCACACTGCACTTTGCTGTCAAAGCTGCTTGGAAATTGCCTAAATCCAGAAAAGGATTGCCAGGGAGAACTCAGGAGTTCTGCAGCAACATTTTCCTGTTTGGCTGGTAAAATACAGCTGTGATTCACACCAAGTGCTCTGAGCAGCTACCCAGGGACTGTGTGGCTAAAATTCATTTAATCTGAGTCTATTTTAAAAATTCCTTCGGAATGGACTCGGGGGAACAGATTTTGCATTGGCAAGGAGATGTATTCCCTGATTTAATACATCTCCCTGCTTCTAATTCTTCTGATTCTGTTATGGAGCCACTTGTTGAAGTGCAGCAGTCATTGAAAAATGGAATTAATTGGAACTTGATGTGGGTTAGAAACTCCTGCTGGTCTGTCTGGGTGGAGAGGGTTTTATTGGTGGTTCGGATATGTGAGCAGAGCAATCCTGGGGGCAAAGGGGAGGCACAGGCACAGCCAGGAGGGCTCGTGGGTGGAGATCAATCCCCGAGGAAGGAGCAGAGTGAACAGCCCAGGGTGTCCAGAGAGACAGGGAGTGAGGGGAAATCACACGGTCATGGGATGCTTTGGGTTGGAAATCCTGAAGTCCTCAAAAAATGAAATTCTGAAATCCTGAAATCCTGAAATCCCAAAATCCCGAAACCCTGAAATCCCATCCAGAGCCACCCCTGCTATGGCAGGGACCCCTCCCACTGTCCCAGGCTGCTCCAGCCCCAATGTCCAGCCTGGCCTTGGACATTCCAGGGATCCCAGTTCCAGGAGGGTACAGAAGAACAGGCTGCACATCCTCACCCAGCCCAGGGGCTCACAGAACAGGCTGCACATCCTCACCCAGCCCCAATGCTCACAGAACAGGCTGCACATCCTCACCCAGCCCAGGGGCTCACAGAACAGGCTGCACATCCTCACCCAGCCCCAAACTGTGACAGAACAGGCTGCACATCCTCACCCAGCCCCAAGGCTCACAGAACAGGCTGCACATCCTCACCCAGCCCCAAGGGCTCACAGAACAGGCTGCACATCCTCACCCAGCCCCAATGCTCACAGAACAGGCTGCACATCCTCACCCAGCCCCAAGGAGGGACAGAACAGGCTGCACATCCTCACCCAGCCCCAAGGGCTCACAGAACAGGCTGCACATCCTCACCCAGCCCCAAGGGCTCACAGAACAGGCTGCACATCCTCACCCAGCCCCAGGGCTCACAGAACAGGCTGCACATCCTCACCCAGCCCCAAGGCTCACAGAACAGGCTGCACATCCTCACCCAGCCCCAGGGGCTCACAGAACAGGCTGCACATCCTCACCCAGCCCAGAGCTCACAGAACAGGCTGCACATCCTCACCCAGCCCCAAGGGCTCACAGAACAGGCTGCACATCCTCACCCAGCCCCAATGCTCACAGAACAGGCTGCACATCCTCACCCAGCCCCAATGCTCACAGAACAGGCTGCACATCCTCACCCAGCCCCAATGCTCACAGAACAGGCTGCACATCCTCACCCAGCCCAGGGGCTCACAGAACAGGCTGCACATCCTCACCCAGCCCCAAGCAGGGACAGAACAGGCTGCACATCCTCACCCAGCCCCAAGCAGGGACAGAACAGGCTGCACATCCTCACCCAGCCCCAAGGAGGGACAGAACAGGCTGCACATCCTCACCCAGCCCCAGGGGCTCACAGAACAGGCTGCACATCCTCACCCAGCCCAATGCTCACAGAACAGGCTGCACATCCTCACCCAGCCCCAAGGAGGGACAGAACAGGCTGCACATCCTCACCCAGCCCCAAACTGTCACAGAACAGGCTGCACATCCTCACCCAGCCCCAATGCTCACAGAACAGGCTGCACATCCTCACCCAGCCCCAATGCTCACAGAACAGGCTGCACATCCTCACCCAGCCCCAAGGCTCACAGAACAGGCTGCACATCCTCACCCAGCCCCAAGGGCTCACAGAACAGGCTGCACATCCTCACCCAGCCCCAATGCTCACAGAACAGGCTGCACATCCTCACCCAGCCCCAGGGCTCACAGAACAGGCTGCACATCCTCACCCAGCCCCAAGGAGGGACAGAACAGGCTGCACATCCTCACCCAGCCCCAATGCTCACAGAACAGGCTGCACATCCTCACCCAGCCCCAAACTGTCACAGAACAGGCTGCACATCCTCACCCAGCCCCAATGCTCACAGAACAGGCTGCACATCCTCACCCAGCCCCAATGCTCACAGAACAGGCTGCACATCCTCACCCAGCCCCAAGGCTCACAGAACAGGCTGCACATCCTCACCCAGCCCCAAGGGCTCACAGAACAGGCTGCACATCCTCACCCAGCCCCAAGGGCTCACAGAACAGGCTGCACATCCTCACCCAGCCCAGCCAGGCCTGGGGCAGGGGGCTCTTGCCCTCGGTATGTCCCCACAGGGCTCCTGGCCCCCACCCTGGACACTCAGCTGGGAACAGGAGCCAGGGCTGGTGCTGCCCTGCCCTCCCTGCTTGATCTCCCTTTCCCCTCTCCACCTGTCTTGCATTGCTGCTGTTATTTCCACAAGACAGAAATAAAACCCTCACCAGGGTCCACGCCCAGTGAGGGGGTCACTCTCTGAACACTTTTTTTGGACCCTTTGGTTTTCACTGCTGTTTTCTGGCCATGGACATCTCCAAGTGCTGGGTGCTCCCATCCACACAGGGAACCCCAAAAACCATTCAGGAACTGTCACAACGACACTGAGCCACTGTTTCCCAGAGCTGAGGCTCCTCTGCAGAGTTATCTCTCTTTTTTTGTTCTGTATCTGATTCCTGCATTGGGGCTCGTACTGTAACTTTTTAAAATGTCATTCCTGGCATTGCTTGTTGGATTGAAAATGTTATTTAAATGCATTTCACATGGACATTTATTACCAAGCTGGAAGGAAAACATTCTCTTGGAAGTTTACACAAGTTATGAACTTCACGTTTGTATTTAATGGCTTTGTAGAATTGCATTGTGAGAAAACATTATAAATATGAGAAATAAAAAATTATTTCTAAAGATATTGTATAAGTTTCTGGATTTATCTCCCTCTATTTCCTCCATTGCTCTGAGGGTCCATTAAGGCAGCAGTAATCTCATCCTAAAGACAGGATGTCATTTCTTATATCTGCATTCTGCTGCCACCCTTTAAGTGGGCTCCAAAGATCCACAAATGGGAAATAAACAAAACAGAACAAAAGAAATCAAACCAGGAAAAAACAGCCTGGAACCTGTGGTTAATCTCACAGGGACTTTTTTCTTTGTCAGGCTTAATCCCCCTGCTCAGGGACCAGATTTTCTCCTGGGACACAAGAGAGCCTGGACAGGGACTGGGGACAGGGATGGAGGGACAGGACACAGGGAATGGGGAACAGAGGGCAGGGATGGGTGGGATGTTGGGAATTGGGAATTCCTGGCTGGGCTGGAATTGCCAGAGCAGCTGTGGCTGCCCCTGGATCCCTGGAATGTCCAAGGCCAGGCTGGACACTGGGGACAGTGGGAGGGGTCCCTGCCATGACCCTGGGGGAATTTGAGGTCCTTTCCAACCAAAACTCTGTGGCATTCTGGCATTCTGGGGGGACAGAGGGGACAGGGACATTGTCCAGCTGTGAGGAAAATCCCTCTGGGCAAGGCCAGTGTCCATCAGAACTGCAGCTTCGTTCCAGAAAGGGACAGAGCCCTGGGGAAAACCCCTGGGGTTTCTCTCTCGAGGTGTTCCCTCTTCCTTCCCCATTGCTGAGGTGCCAGGGAGGTGCAGCCTCCCCAAACCTGCCCCATATCCCCTGAACCTGAATTCCCCCAGAGCTCAGAAACTCCACCTTGTGCAGCCCCATTTGGGCAAGCTGGGCTGGAAGTGAATCCCAAATTCAGAAAGCCCCACCTGGCTGTTCCAGGAGTGGAAATGTCCCAGCTCTGTGACAATTCTGGAAATTAATCCCAAATTCAGAAAGCCCCACCTGGCTGTTCCAGGACTTGAACTATCCCAGCTCTGTGACAAGTCTGGAATTTAATCCCAAATTCAGAAAGCCCCATTTGGCAGTTCCAGCTCTGTGACAAACCCCTGTATTGGGGACAGACCTCGAGCCCATCCCAAAGCCGTTCCCAGCCATCCCCTGGATCAGGAATTGTTTGTGCAGACACCAGCACACATCTCCCCTGACCCAGCCGAGCCTGCAGCTCCCTCCCTGCTCTGAGCAGCCTCTCTGGGCATCCCCTGCTGCCTCCTCAGCCCTTCCCTGCCCTCCTGCCCTCCTGCCCTTGCTGTCCTTGCTGCTGATCCCTGCTTGGCTCCTCCTGCCAGGGATCAATGGCACAATGATGCGAGAGTGGATTTTGGCATTCACAACTCCATTCTGCCTCTCCTGCACCTACAAGAGCTTGGAACAACTGATGAGCTTCAATGGCAATGATTTGCTACTGATTATTGGGATTTTAGTGTTGGTGTGGCACACCAGAGCAAAGCCTGATGCAGATAAATTAAATTTTGTGGGATAGGAGCGAGCCCAGCTCCAAGGAGGGTTCCCAGCTTAGCACAGATGTGGAGCAGGAGGAGAGGAGCCCCTGGCTGTGCTGGCAGGAGCTCTGGCACTCCCAAATCAATGATGGAGCACGAGGAGCTCAGCACAGGGTGTGTGAGGCTGTGAACGGAGCTCTGGCAGCCTGGTCACTGCTCCCAGCAAAATGGATTTTTGCCAGGAGTCTGCAGCTCCCATTGAGGGTGGTTTCCTCAGGAAACATTTTAACTTAGCAGTTTCAGCAGGAGGATGAAGTTAAAAAGTCAATTGACAGAGTTTGTGATGGACCAGGAAGGGGGAGAGCTGTGCACAATGGGGCTGCATTTTTTCCTGCTGTCCTAATTTTTTAGTTCTTTTGCAAAAATTCAGAGTGAATTCTATGTAAATTTATAGTTTGTGAAACCATCCCTGCCCACTGAAAAGCTTGGAATTGTTAATTAGCTCCTTCCTGCAACGAGAGAGAGACACAGTCTGGGAGGAAGAGGCAGCAGGGTGCCAGGGTGAGCAGGAATTGTGGAATTCCGGACTGGTTTGGGTGGGAAGGGACCTTAAATCCCACCCAGTGCTGCCCCTGGATGTCAGAATGTCCTTCCACAAGAACAGGTGTGCATGGGACTGCTCCAGGAGAGCACCCTGCTCCTCCCAGCACTGTGCTGGGAATTCAGCAGGAGCTGTGCCGGGAATTCAGCATCCAGCACAGGCACAGGTGTTTGTGTCCAGCACAGGTACAGGTGTTTTACCCAGCACAGTACAGGTGTTTGTGTCCAGCACAGGCACAGGTGTTTGTGTCCAGCACAGGTACAGGTGTGTGTACCCAGCACAGGTACAGGTGTGTGTACCCAGCACAGGTACAGGTGTGTGTACCCAGCACAGGTACAGGTGTTTGTGTCCAGCACAGTACAGGTGTGTGTACCCAGCACAGGTACAGGTGTTTGTACCCAGCACAGGTACAGGTGTGTGTACCCAGCACAGGTACAGGTGTTTGTGTCCAGCACAGTACAGGTGTGTGTACCCAGCACAGGTACAGGTGTTTGTACCCAGCACAGGTACAGGTGTTTGTGTCCAGCACAGTACAGGTGTTTGTGTCCAGCACAGGTACAGGTGTTTGTGTCCAGCACAGGTACAGGTGTGTGTACCCAGCACAGGTACAGGTGTTTGTGTCCAGCACAGGTACAGGTGTGTGTACCCAGCACAGGTACAGGTGTTTGTGCCCAGCACAGGTACAGGTGTTTGTGTCCAGCACAGGTACAGGTGTGTGTACCCAGCACAGGTACAGGTGTGTGTGTCCAGCACAGGTACAGGTGTTTGTGCCCAGCACAGGTACAGGTGTGTGTACCCAGCACAGGTACAGGTGTTTGTGCCCAGCACAGTACAGGTGTTTGTGCCCAGCACAGTACAGGTGTTTGTGCCCAGCACAGGTACAGGTGTTTGTGCCCAGCACAGGTACAGGTGTGTGTACCCAGCACAGGTACAGGTGTTTGTGCCCAGCACAGTACAGGTGTTTGTGCCCAGCACAGTACAGGTGTTTGTGCCCAGCACAGGTACAGGTGTTTTACCCACCTGTCAGTGTAACAGAGGTACAGAATGTCCTCCTGCCGTCCCTGCTGCCCCCAGGTCCCTGTGCTCTGCTCCCCCAGGTGCACATCTGGAATCCATGAGGAGCTGTGGATGCAATCACAGAGCCCCTTCCCCACGGCCCCAGGGTCACCGTGGGTGTCCCTGCCCCAGCCCAGCCTTGTCCCACCCAGCTCTCCCTGCCCTCCCCCTCATTTCCCTGCAGCTCCTTGGAGTTACGGGCACAGTTTGATTTATTCTCTGTCTGTTCAATAACAAATGATTTTGTGTCTTCTCCCTGTGATTTATACGGATGAAGTGGCTTCTCCCTGGGAATCTGTGCGAGGTGAGTGCAGCCCTCCACATCCAGAAATCCAAATGTTGCTGTGGGCATGGAATGATGGCCATGGAACCACAGGAATGGAACCACAGGAATGGAACCACAGGAAATGTGCCACATGAATGGAACCACGGGCATGGAACCATGGCCAGGTAACCACAGCCATAGAATCACAGGAATTTCTGTCCAGGCAGCACCGAGCCCTTCCCTGCCATCCAATCCCAGAATTGCTGTCCTGGCAGCACCGAGCCCTTCCCTGCCATCCAGTCCCAGAATTTCTGCTCTGGCAGCACCGAGCCCTTCCCTGCCATCCAATCCCAGAGATCTGTCCTGGCAGCACCGAGCCCTTCCCTGCCATCCAATCCCAGAGATCTGTCCTGGCAGCACCGAGCCCTTCCCTGCCATGCAATCCCTCAGATCTGCTCTGGCAGCACCGAGCCCTTCCCTGCCATCCAATCCCAGAATTTCTGTCCTGGCTCATCCAGGGCAGGATCCCCAGGGAGCTCCTGTGGGACACTGCTGGGGCTGTGTCTCAGCAGGGTCCCAGGGGAACCTCTCTCCACCAAACCCTGAGGAGGGGTCTGAGGGTCCTTCCTGCACTCTGCCCCCGAGCTGGGATGAGGAGGATGCTGCCAGGCTCCCCAGGCTCTGCACTGGTCCCAGGGACAGCTCCTGATGCCCCTGCAGCCCCTGATGCAGCGCAGGGCTCTGAGCTGTGGCTCCCTCCCTGTGGGCACTGCAGGATTTTATCCTCCAGAGCCCTCCTGGGCCCTCACAGCCCTTCTCTGGTGCTTTTTGACCACAATAAACTCACTCCTGGCACATGGTGAGCCCCTCTGTGGCACCTTCCCATAACAATCTATTTAATTGAGTTAACTGGCTAAGTGTGAGAGCCTCGTTTTTATGCTGTTCTGATTTTTTTTATACTATAACCACTGGAAGGAGTCTGCATCACTTTTATACATTATTTTCCTTCAGACATTGATAATTGTTATCTCCTTTTAAAGAGAGCACTTAAGGCTATTTGCTTCATCTCCTTTCAAACATTACTCTCAAGCCCGTTTAAGCATTCACCATTCAAATCCAGCACTCCAGAGCAGAGAGAAATAAAATAAAAGCCAAGGATTTTTTTTTTTCAATTGGAGGAGCCAGGATGAGAATGGTGCCTGTAAAAGCTGGTTATTTGTACCCACCAGTGCCCAGGACTTTGCAGGTAGCTGTAAAGCAGCTCCTGTGTGGCAGAGACTGGAGAGAGGGCAGAGCTCAGGGATCTGCAGCTCCATTCTGCTCCCTGGGACAGGACAGGACAGGGAAGGGCTGGGGCTGGGCCAGGGGTTCAGGCTGGATTTTGGGAAAGGTTCTTCCTCCCCTAGATGGGGGGATGAGCACTGGGACAGCTCCAGGGAATGGTGACATTCCCAGAGCTCCAGGAGAGTTTGGGCACCAGGGATGCCAGGGTGGGATTTGGGGGGTCTGGGATGATCCCTGGGGGTCCCTCCCAGCTCAGGACACTCTGGGATTCTCTGGTTCTGTGAAATGTCTCTGTCACCAGGCTGTGGGGACATCCTGGGAATGTCCCAAAACCACGAGACCAGGCACTGTGGGCAGAGTTCCACGGGCCCAGGGAGGGCTGGACGTGACCCAGGGCTCCCTTCTGGACAGATCCTCTCGAGGCTGGGCTGGGGGACCCCTCTGGCCCGAGGGTTTCTGAATTGTCCTGGCAGAGCTGTCCAGGCACAGCTCTGCCTCCCCAGGGCTCAATGCATCAGCTGTAAATAAAGGCACCGCCGCTACAGATCCCGGCTGCTGCTCCTCTCCTGGCTGGAGCTTCAGAAGAGCATTTGAAAAATGTGTTTAATCCATGCAGCACAGCCTCGGGAGAGCCCAGGCTCCAGCTTTAATTCTGCACTGCTGCTGCTGAGCCCGGGCAGCGTCGGGGCAGCCCAGGGACAGGAGTTTGGTACCGGCACAGAATTTCCAGGGCAGAGCAGGGATGAAGGGATGAATCCTTCAGCAGTGATTAATCCTTCAAAGTGATTAATCCCTGCAAACAGGCTGGTCCAGCAGCCCCACACTGTCCTGGGGTGGGCACAGCCCTGCTGGGTCCCCTGGCCGGGCTCCTCAGTGCCACCAGTGCCCGAGCTCCTCGGAACCGCATCCTCTCCTTTCTTTGGGAACCTCTGGGGAGCAGCTAATTGCTGGCGCTGCTCTTTAATTAGCTCCACACAGTGCTGTTCGTTTTGGGTGGGCCTGCGATGATAAATGGTGTGTTTGAACCTCCCAAATCCATCGCAGTTAATAGAATTGTGAAAGCTTTTCCTCTCCGTGCCCGATGTCTGACTCGCAGACAAGGCGTAAATGTGATTTATTGTCACCGCGGTGGCAACTTGTACGGTGACAGCAGTGCCAGCAGCCGGGCTGGCTGGCACCACCCTGCTTTATTTACATCCCATTCATTTGTGAGCTGGTTATTGCACTCACTGAATTATCGGGGAAGGAAAACAAAGGAAAACCATCCTTATTCACGTTTATCTGAGGTTGTTTAGCAGCTATTTCAGTTCGGGGCTGTCTGTGAGGTGTCCGCAGGTCCGGGCACCCACCCTGGTCCTGTCCCCAGCGGGAGGGGACAGCTCCAGTGACCGCGGGTGACACCGAGGGGACCCCAGAAATGGGAATGGGGTGGGGAACAAGTGGCGGTGTGGGGAGGACCAGGATTGTCCAGGATCCAGGAAAGAGCCAGCCCAGGGCAGGGAGGGTCTGGCACACTTTGTAGGGCTCTGGGACACGAGAATCCAAAACATTCTGGGAGTCCCTGCAGCCTGGAGCTCAAACCTCCCTGTCTGGGTGTTCTGCACGTTCTGTGTTTGGGGCTCTTACAAACACCCTCGTTGTCCCCAGCAGTTTGCCCTGGATGTTTTTATTGACAGCTTTTCCTGTAACTTCCCCCAAAAAACCCTAAAGTTACACTCCCTCTTTGTTACGAACTGGAGCTGTGGTGTTGATTACCCAAGCCACACCGGATTAATTTCTTGTCATCTCTCATTAGAAATCCATCTCCAAACAGGGTTTGTGAACTCCCTTGACTCATTGTCAGCGTTCTGGATTTACACATTGCTGTTCCTGCTTTATTTTTGTTTTCAGGCTAAAAAGACTCATATACTTAAACATGATTTGCTAATTCTGCAGAATCATAAATATCTGTGAGGAATGCCAGCTCTCCTCTCTGGGCTGGTCTGGGAACACTTTAATGCTGCCTCACATATTCTCAGCTGCTGTGGCACCCGCTCGTGGCTCTCCAAGAGGGAAAAATGAATTCTCCTCATGCCTTGTGGCTGACATCACGGTCTGACACCCACTCCAGCTCCCAGCCCTGCACGGATAAATACGCGACAACCTCAGGGAGAAGAATTCCTGAGCAATGAGAAAGACAACGCACAGTGGATAAAAATAGCGGGGATGAAAAATGCTCTGCAGCGCCAGGAATTGCTGTTCAGAAGGGAACATGGGCTGGGAGCAGGAGAGGTTCGTGTTCTGGGGACAGAGATAAATGCTGCAGCGTGTGCAGTGTTCCAGGCAGGCTCTGGGCTGTGCTCCCATCCCGGCACAGCCCCAGCCCCTCCTGCAGCACAGCCATTCCCAGCCAGGTGACACATCACCTGCACTCCTTCATGTCCTGCAAACGTGGCTGTGGCAAGGATCAAGGACTCCCTGCTAAAGTCATTTTTTCACATGGATTGTTTCCTGCAGGAACATTGAGACCTGAGGCTTTTAATGGAAACATATTTATAATTAAAAAAAAAAAATCCCATGACTCTCAGGTTTGAACATTGTAGTGGAGGGAGGAAGAAAGTTAAAAATGGTTGGAACATTAAAAAACAATGTGTGGGCCCAGTTCCTTCTCTGGGAGAGAATGCAGTCGCACAGAGGTTACAGGAGCTGGGTCTGAGGTAAGCTGGGTCTGAGATAAGCTGGGTCTGAGATAAGCCAGGCCTGAGGGAAGCCAGGTCCCACAGGAGCTGGGTGTGACAGGGGCTGGGTGTGACAGGAGCTGGGTGTGACAGAGATGGTGTGTGACAGGGAGCTGGGTGTCAAACACTGCTGGATGTGACAGGGGCTGAGTGTCACATAGGACCCAGGTGTCACACACAGCTGGGTGTCACACAGGAGCTGAGTGTCACACACAGCTGGGTGTCACACAGGAGCTGGGTCTGAGGAAGCCCGGTCCCAACGGAGCCCAGCCCAGCTGTGGGGTGGGCTCAGGGCACAGGACCCAGCCTGGCCATGGCTTGGGGACATCACTGGCACAGCCTGGATTGGGGACATCACTGGTACAGCTGTGGCACAGCCATGGCACAGCCTGGATTGGGGACATCACTGGCACAGCCAGGCACAGCCAGGCACAGTCTGGACTGGGGACATTGGTGGCACAGCAGGCACAAGCTGCCACCCTGCAGCAATCCCAGCCCCTCTCCTCCCCGTGCCGTACCCAGCTGCCATCTCCCGTGTCTGAGCACTGAGCTATTCCAACTACAAACGATCAGAACTGTCCCAGACCCTGCTCCAGGGTCCTGGCGTGCAGAGCAGCTCTGGCTCAGGTCTGTGTGCCCAGCCCCAGAGCCACCAGCCCTGCGGATCCCGCTGTCCCCAGAGCCACCAGCCCTGCGGATCCCGCTGTCCCCAGAGCCACCAGCCCTGCAGACCCCGCTGTCCCCAGAGCCACCAGCCCTGCTGTCCCCAGAGCCACCAGCCCTGCTGTCCCCAGAGCCACCAGCCCTGCAGACCCCGCTGTCCCCAGAGCCACCAGCCCTGCAGACCCCGCTGTCCCCAGAGCCACCAGCCCTGCAGATCCTGCTGTCCCCAGAGCCACCAGCCCTGCAGATCCTGCTGTCCCCAGAGCCACCAGCCCTGCAGATCCTGCTGTCCCCAGAGCCACCAGCCCTGCAGACCCTGCTGTCCCCAGAGCCACCAGCCCTACAGATCCCGCTGTCCCCAGGGCTCAGCGCTGCAGACCCTGCTGTCCCCAGAGCCACCAGCCCTGCAGACCCCGCTGTCCCCAGAGCCACCAGCCCTGCAGACCCTGCTGTCTCCAGAGCCACCAGCCCTGCAGACCCTGCTGTCCCCAGGGCTCAGCACTGCTGTTTAACGCCGATCTGCTGGTGGTGAAAAGTGGTGACCGGCCGAGGGAAGCGTGGAAAGTGTTTGAAATTACTGCTCTCAGGAAATTAATGGCACGTTTTCCTATGGTGTTCCAGCAGCTCTGCAGCTCCTGTTCTGCTTTTCACTGGCAAAGCAGGGTGGGTTTAACAGTCAGAGGAAAAGTAGGGATGAAGGTGATTGTATTCATATGATTTAGGGGAATAATTTGAGAGAAAGGGAATAAATTGTGAGACACAGAGCCTGTAATTCCGCAGCATAATTTTTATTATTGTTACCAAAATTGGCTTCATCTCAGTTACTTTAGCCCTTAGAAAGTTTGAACAGATGGCATCTCTTGCTCTAACTGTATATTTAATTTAGCTTGCATGACTTTTTGATTATGTATATTTGAATTAATGGGCTTCTGTATTTGTTCCATCATCGGGTTAATGGTGTTCAAAAGACGTGGATAGGTGTCAATTCTCCCTTGGTCAACAGTCAGAAGTAAATGAAATTTGCTACCAAAAAAATGGTGCTGAACAGTGAAATGACTCCACCAGGGATAGATTGATCTTTGCTAAATCAGGCACAGCTCTGTGCTGCCAAGCCCACACAGCAAAGGGAACGGGGGGTGACAGGGGAGTGACTGATCGCTGCACCACCGATACCAAACTGAACCAATAGTTCAATTTCCCCATGGAAAGGGGGATCAGGGATTGGAAGGGCCCAGGGAGGGTTGGATCCCATCCCTGGAGGTTGTCCCAGGAATTCCTGGAGGTGGCACTCAGAGCTCTGGGGACAGGATGGGGAGCAGGCACAGCTGGGAGGATTTTCCTGTCCCACTGATCTGGGATTCTGTGCCATGACAGGAGATCATCATTCCTTGAGTCTTCAGGAGAAAAGCACGGCCAGGAGTTTTTCAGATGCTGCAGCAAGGAGGAGCTGCCCACCCTGCTGGTTCCCTTTTTGGAGAGGAAGCAGAAATTGGATGAGAAATCCTGCAGGGTGCAGGGCTCTGCAGTCCCGGGGTGCAGCAGGGAACCCCTTGGTGGGGTGTGGAGAGGAGAGGCTTCTTTGATTCCTCAGAGACAGAGCAGAATGTGGGGATTGAATTAAAATATTTAGAGAAATTAAAGAAATTAAACCACACAGACGTGAAGTAGAAACTCATGTCTGTGAGCTTTAGTTTTAAGTAGAGCTAATCACATAGATATGAAGTAGAAGTTTAAGTACAGTAGTTTCACGAATACAAGCCGCACGGATTATAAGCCGCACCCCCGGTGCCTCGACAATGTTGCTGTCTTTGTCAATAGATAAGCCGCACCCCGAATATTAGCCGCACTTTCGTTCGTCGCGAGAATCCGTGCGCAGCTTTCACAAATTGGCCAATTAGTAACAGGATCGCGGCATAGCGGGCTTTACTGGCTCGGGGCGGGGCCAGGCAGGCTCGGCCCGCTCATGGTTGCCGACGGGGCCGGGTGGCCCAGCTCAGCGCCACGGCTCGGCGGGGCTGGCCGGATGGTGCTGCCGCCGCCGCCGCCGGGCTCGCTGGCCCCCCTCTCCCGTCAGCACCGCCCCGCTGCCGCGTTCGCTCGCCCGGCTGGCAGGGCTGCCGCCGCCGGGCTCGCCGTCCGCCCCGCTGCCGCTTTCACTCGCCCCGCGCCGCGCCTCGCGAGCGCCGCGCCCGCCCCGCGCCGCGCCCGCCCCGCGGCGCTTTCGCGGCTCGCGGCGGCGCTTTCGCGGCTCGCGGTTCGCAGGCTCGCGGCGGCGCTTTCGCGGCTCGCGGTTCGCGGCTCGCGGCGGCGCTTTCGCGGCTCGCGGCTCGCGGCGGCGCTTTCGCGGCTCGCGGTTCGCGGCTCGCTGGCGGCGCTTTCGCGAGCGGCGCTTTCGCGGCTCGCGGTTCGCGGCGGCGCTTTCGCGGCTCGCGGCTCGCGGCTCGCGGCTCGCGGCTCGCGGCTCGCGGCGGCGCTTTCGCGGTTCGCGGCTCGCGGCTCGCGGTTCGCGGCTCGCGGCTCGCGGCTCGCGGTTCGCGGCTCGCGGTTCGCGGCGGCGCTTTCGCGAGCGGCGCTTTCGCGGCTCGCGGCTCGCGGCTCGCGGGCTCGCGGTTCGCGGCTCGCGGCGGCGCTTTCGCTCGCCGGGCGGCGCTTTCGCGAGCGCCGCTTTCGCTCGCCCCGCCGGCAGGGCTGCCGCCGCCGCCACCAGGCTCGCCGGCCGCCCCCCTCCCGTCTGCACCGCCGCCGCGTTTCCTCGCCTGGCCGGCACTGCAGGCCCCCGCACCGCCGGGCTCCCCCACGCTGCTGGCCCCGATTATGCTGGGCTTCCCCCGCTGCCAGGCAGCCCCACCCGCCGGCCTTCCTGCTTCTGCCATGCTCCCCTGCACTGCTAGCCCCAGTTCTCCCGGGCTCCCCCGCCATGCTGGCTCAGGCTCTGCCGCCCTCCCTGCCCCGCCCTGCTGGCTCAGGCTCTGCCGCCCGCCCCCCACACTGCTGGCCCCGCCTCTGCCAGGCTTTCCCACCTCTGCCGGGCCGGCCGGGCTCCAGCTTGGCTTGGGGCTGCCGCGGACTCTCACTTCCGTGTTGGCAGCTTTTAGAATTTTGTTAATAGATTAGCCGCCCCGGAATATTAGCCGCACTTCCGGGTTTCCACCAAAATTTTGGTCAAATTGGTGCGGCTTGTATTCGTGAAATTACTGTAAGTAAGGATATGTTTTAAGTGCTTTTAAAAGAGTAAAAGCCTTAGAATATAGTGTAAATTTTAGGTCTTGGTGAAATTCCAGAAACTTAGCCCTAGACATGATGAAAGTAAGAACATTGTAAAACACAGCAAGAAGTAAGACATAGTAAGAACATTGCTTATGTTTTAAAAATAGAGCAAGATAGAACTATTTGTGTGAATAGATAGAGCTCTACACACAACTAATGTGGCAGGATTAACACTACTTTTGTATTATAAAACCAGAATTTTAATAGGTTTACAAAAAATATTTTAGGTTCATGTTTTTAGTTTGTTGGATGATTTATGAATAAAAACATTTGCATTGGGTGGAAAAGGCATCCTATATTAAATCCTGTGCCTGAGCAGCTCTGACCAGCAGCGAGGCTGGCACAGAGCAGCTGTCAGGAGCAAATTCCATTCAGCTCCTTCGGTTCTGTTGTTTTTTCCCCGTGTTTTCCAGGCTGTTTTATCTCTCTGCATTTGTCTGTGCTGCAGAGAGTTTCAGCCATGTGGCAGCTCAGCAGCACATCCAACCCTCACAAAACCTCTCTGCTCTCAAGGGCCGTGGGTCCAAGGTTTCCCTCTCTGAGGTATTTGAGGAGGCAGGTTATTTATTTCTTTGTTTGCTTGTTTGTTTGAAGAAATAAATAAATAAATAAATAAATAAATAAATGAAAAAAAAATGAAAAAAAATGAAAAAATACATAAACCCAGAAATGTGGGAGGGGTTCTGTGTTTTTTCCCCCATTCTGTTCAATCTGGCACCATTCCCAGCTGCAGTTTTTGGCTCTTAACCCTTTAGAGGAGTGGTGACCTGTAATCCAACACCACAGCCCAGAAGGAACATCTACTGGTTTAAGGATTTAAAGGTTTCAGTTATTGAAGCCAATTATGTCATCAAACATCTCATGTCCCCTGTGGGTGGGAAGCAGAGGAGATGCTCTGAAAGAGAGAATTTGGAAAAAATCAGAATCAGAAAATCAGAATGATTATAAAGCATCATATTCTTTAAATAAAGCCAAAACTGGGATATAGTTAGCAGCGACTCTGCACTGCATTTCTGCCTTCTGTGTTTGATTTATAGAAAAGCTGTGGGTTTAGAGCTGGCATGGCAGTTCCCAGGGACAGCCCCCATTCCGTGTCAGCTCTCGGGGCCTGGCCTGCCCTGACCCAGGATGGTGTTGGTGGGGTGGAAAAAAATAACGGGATGGGAATGACCACAGGGCAGGAAACAAAAGCTTTAATGTAAGGAGAAATAAAAGGGGCTCACAAGGGCACAACATAAACCATAAACCAACCACTGCCCACAGAAACTCCTTCAGAACACCACTGTTTGCAGGTCTGTGTATTTCCTTTGGAAGGCCCCGAATGGGGCTGATCACACACTCATATAGGCTAGGATGGAATGTTCTAGAAACCTTCCAGCCCATCACATGTTGTGTAATCTCTATTTGCACGGTCACTCCCAGCTGTTCCCATAATCCTTTTCTTTTTCCTTGGTTCTTGCCATGACTTGACTGGATGTCACCTGCCTTGGCTCCTCAGAGTCCAGGGTCACTTCTTCTGTGCTGCTGGGCACTGATAATCCAGGGAATTGTGTGATAATCCAGGGAATGTGTGTGCTGCACAGGCATTGATAATCCAGGGAATCTGTGTGATAATCCAGGGAATGTGTGTGCTGTACAGCCATTGATAATCCAGGGAATCTGTGTGATAATCCAGGGAATCTGTGTGATAATCCAGGGAATCTGTGTGCTGCTGGGCATTGATAATCCAGGGAATCTGTGTGATAATCCAGGGAATCTGTGTGCTGCTGGGCATTGATAATCCAGGGAATCTGTGTGATAATCCAGGGAATCTGTGTGCTGCTGGGCATTGATAATCCAGGGAATCTGTGTGATAATCCAGGGAATCTGTGTGCTGCTGGGCATTGATAATCCAGGGAATCTGTGTGATAATCCAGGGAATCTGTGTGCTGCTGGGCATTGATAATCCAGGGAATCTGTGTGATAATCCAGGGAATCTGTGTGCTGCTGGGCATTGATAATCCAGGGAATCTGTGTGATAATCCAGGGAATCTGTGTGCTGCACAGGCATTGATAATCCAGGGAATCTGTGTGCTGCACAGGCATTGATAATCCAGGGAATCTGTGTGCTGCACAGCCATCAATAATCCAGGGAATCTCTGCTCCATGGCCATCAATAATCCAGGAATCTCTGCTCCATAGCCATCAACAATCCAGGGAATCTCTGCTCCATAGCCATCAATAATCCAGGGAATCTCTGCTCCATAGCCATCAATAATCCAGGGAATCTGTGTGCTACACACCCATCAATAATCCAGGGAATCTCTGCTCCATGGCCATCAATAGTCCAAGGAATCTCTGCTCCATGGCCATCAATAATCCAGGGAATCTCTGCTCCATGGCCATCAATAATCCAGGGAATCTCTGCTCCATGGCCATCAATAATCCAGGGAGTCTCTGCTCCATGGCCATCAATAATCCAGGGAATCTGTGCTCCATGGCCATCAATAATCCAGGGAATCTCTGCTCCATGTCCATCAATAATGAATAATCCCAGCCCCAGCTCCCAGCTGCCTTTCCAGCGTGCTCTGAGAGCCCTGAGCCACAGCCAAGAGCACGGCCCCAGCTCAGGACCCGCTATTTGCTCAGATTTTCTCTCCCACACCCAACTCTGATTCAGGAGGATTTCTCTCAGCCAGGCAAATCTCCAGGTTTATCCTCTCGTTATGCAGGAGATTTCCATGGGCTGGGTGGAAGCTGTGCAATTCCAAGTGCTGCTGGCAATGCCATGGGGCACCTGGGCACAGCACAGCCCCCAGCTGGGGCCTCCTGTGCTCCTGGGCATCCCCAGCTCCTTCTCCTGGGGCTCTGCTGGGGAAACGGGGCCTGGCCAGAGGAAGAGGGAATTCCCTGCTCCGTGTGCTGCCCTTGGAACTGCCCTGGGATCCACCCCTGTGTGCTGGGCACACGAAATGGGCAGAGAGGTGAGCCCAGAGGCTGGCAGATAAATGGATACATGGATAGATAGATAGATTATAGATAGATTGATAATAGACAAATATATAGATAAATGAATAAATTGATAAATTAATAGGTAGATGGATAGATAGAGGAATATATAGATAAATGCATAGATAGAGACATAGAGAGATAAATGAATTGATAAATTAATAGGTAGATGAATAAATAGATAGATGAATGTATAGATAAATGCATAGATAAATTAATAGATAGATGATAGAGAGATAGATAGATAGATAGATGATAGATAGATAGATGGATAGATAGATAGGTGAATATATCAATAAATGCATAGATAAATGAATAAATGGATGAATGCATAGATAGATAGATAGATAGATAATACACAAATATATAGATAAATGAATGAATTGATAAATTAATAGATAGATAGATGGATAGATAGAGGAATATATAGATAAATGCATAGATAGAGAGATAAAGGAATAGATAAATTAATAGGTAGATGAATAAACAGATAGATGAATGTATAGATAAATGCATAGACAAATTAATAAATAGATAAATTAATAGATAGATGATAGATAGATAGATAGATAGATAGATAGATAGATAGATAGATAGATAGATGAATATATCAATAAATGCATAAATAAATGAATAAATGGATGAATGCATAGATAGATGGATGGATGGATGGATAGATAGACAGATAGATAGATAGATAGATAGATAATACACAAATATATAGATAAATGAATGAATTGATAAATTAATAGATAGATGACTAGATAGATAGAGATAGGAATATATAGATAAATGCATAGATAGAGAGATAAAGGAATAGATGAATTAATAGGTAGATGAATAAATAGATAGATGAATGTATAGACAAATGCATAGATAAATTAATAAATAGATAAATTAATAGATAGATGATAGATAGATAGATAGATAGATAGATAGATAGATAGATAGATAGATAGGTGAATATATCAATAAATGCATAGATAAATTAATAAATGGATGAATGCATAGACAGATGGATAGATAGATGGATAGATAGATGGATAGATAGATAGATAGATAGATAGATAGATGGATAGATAGATAGATGGATAGATAGATAGATGGATAGATAGATAGATGGGTGAATATATCAATAAATGCATAAATAAATGAATAAATGGATGAATGCATAGATAGATGGATGGATAGATAGATAGATAGATAGATAGATAGATAGATAGATAGATAGATAGATAGATGGATGAATATATAGCTAAATGCATAGATAGATAAATTAATGGATGGATAAAGGACTAGATAAATACAAGAATAGGCAGATAAAGGAATGGCTGGATAGCCAGGAAGGGAGGTGGGAAGGGAGGCAGGTGGGTAGGCAGGTAGATGATAAAACACCTGAGTTACACAGTCCTGCTCAGCCCCAAGGAACCAATGCACATGACTGGACTCATCCCAGCCTGATGAGTTTAGTATTTCTCTCAGTTAATCTATCAAAATACAGCAAAAGAAGTTGTTTTTG
Source organism: Catharus ustulatus (assembly GCF_009819885.2). Lineage (NCBI taxonomy): Eukaryota > Metazoa > Chordata > Aves > Passeriformes > Turdidae > Catharus > Catharus ustulatus. Next base: position 478,498 of record NC_046226.1, on the reverse strand, counting down.
TTGGATTATATTAAAAACCCTGTAAGACTTTGCTCCAGGAAGCCACCCAGCACAGGGATTCTGGCAGGATTTTCCCTGTCTGGTTCACAGGGGCAGTTAAAGCAGCCCCCAAAGCCCTCATCAGTGTCCATGGATTTGGGTTCAGCCCCTTCTCTCAGCAGCGTGACACTGCCCAGGCACACAGGGACAGGCTTCCCTTCAGTCTCTGCCCTGTGCTCGCAGGACAGCACCAGCCCAAAGCCTGGATTCCCTCTGGCTCTGCTGGCACCTGCAGCTGCTGCACTGACCAGCCTGTCTGCCTTAAAAACATTGCTGCATTTTGATGCTAATGAGTTATGAAACCTCTAATTAGTCTGTCTCGTTCATCATTAAGCCTGTCATTTAGCCTTTCCATGGAAAGGTTCTGCTTTTGTATCGGCTGTTAGATAATAACTATTTCTCTCCATTTGATTATTGTTGTTTTATCTGGAAGGTGCCCCCCTGTCACAGCCCTTGGGAAGCTCCACAGGCCCTCAAGAGGAGCAGGGACCTGCAAATGCAAACCATGAAAGAATAATGCAGCAGGAGCAGATAAAAACTGAAATGGGGCATTGCTTCAGGAAAACAGGCAACAAATCCCTAATTAATAGATGGGAATATGAAGGAAGTTTCTTGGTGGATAGAGAGCTGGATGGGATGGGATAATGGGATAATGGGATGGGATGGGATGGGATGGGATAATGGGATGGGATGGGATACAGGGATGGGATACACGGATGGGATACAGGGATGGGATACAGGGATGGGATGGGATAATGGGATGGGATAATGGGATGGGATAATGGGATGGGATAATGGGATGGGATAATGGGATGGGATCAATGGATGGGATGGGATGGGATAATGGGATGGGATAATGGGATGGGATGGGATGGGATGGGATAATGGATGGGATGGGATAATGGGATGGGATGGGATACAGGGATGGGATACAGGGGTGGGATGGGATAATGGGATGGGATGGGATACAGGGATGGGATACAGGGGTGGGATGGGATAATGGGATGGGATACAGAGATGGGATACAGGGATGGGATGGGATAATGGGATGGGATGGGATAATGGGATGGGATGGGATGGGATGGGATGGGATGGGATGGGATGGGATGGGATGGGATGGGATGGGATGGGATGGCAGTGCTGGGATGGCAGTGTGCAGCAGTGCTGGGATGGCAGTGCTGGGATGGGATAGGAGCAGGGATGGCAGTGTGCAGCAGTGCTGGGATGGCAGTGTGCAGCAGTGCTGGGATGGCAGTGTGCAGCAGGGATGCAGCTGCAGTTGCAGCCAGGGATGCATGGCTCAGTTTGTTGGCAGCTGCTGCATTCCCATTCTGCACTAAAGAGTGCAGGGAAATGGCTGGAAAAGTGTAAAATTAAGGCTGCTGGTTTCAGTTTGTTTGTGTGGAGGGGGCTGGAGGGCAGAGCCCAGCTGGGAAAGGATTTTGTCCCGTCCCTTCCAGGCTGGCCTCTCCAGGCAGGCACCGGGCACAGCTCCTCATGCTCGGTGTTTGCCCAGCAGAGTGGGGCAGGGTCCTGGCCCGAGGGCCCCTCCCGGCTCCCTGCCAGCTGCCCAGGACACTCTGGGTGGCAGTGGGACAGGGAACACGGCAGGAGCTCCCCAGCAAGCCCCAGAGTGCCCGTGCTGGGTTTGGTCTGCCACCGCCCCCGCGTCTCTCATCCCTGCGCTCACCGTGCCTCACAGCAAAGCTTCTCCTTCTGCCCACTCCTCCAAAATGTTTATGGGGAAAGGGAGAAGAGAAACAACAGCCCCCAGAGCAGACAGAGCTTCTATTCTGGGCCCAGAGCTGAGGTGGGAGCGGTGACTCAGAGCTCTGTGCAGGAGCTGGAGGACAGAGCTGTTCTCGGGCTGGGACAGGGTGTTTGGCTCCTGCCCTGGGACAGTGTTTGATGCCTGCCCTTCTTCTTCATCATGTTTTTCTTCTTCTTCTTCTTCATCATCATGATCATCATGTTTTTCTTCTTCTTCTTCATCATGTTTTTCTTCTGCTTCTTCATCATGTTTTTCTTTTCTTCTTCTTCTGCATCATGTTTTTCTTCTGCTTCTTCATCATGTTTTCTTTTCTTTTTCTTCTGCATCATGTTTTTCTTCATCATGTTCTTCTTCATCATGTTCTTCTTCATCATCTTGTTCTTCTTCTTCATCATGTTTTTCTTTTCTTCTTTTTCTGCATCTTCTTCTTCTTCCTCTTCTTCTTCATCATCTTCTTCATGTTTTCTTCTTCTTTTTCTTTTTTTTTTTTCCTTTTCTGAATGAGAACAGATCAGAAAATAGGAGAAGAAAAGCTGTGGAATGCCCTCGTGTAATTGCGTCCTTGTGTGGTGTGCCTTGGATCAGCTCTGGTGCCCTCGCTCCCTGCCAGCTCAGACAACTACAAAGCAAAATCTGACCCAGCCCTGGCAGATCCTGAGGAATCCTGTGTGGAAAAGAGCCCCTGCAGCCACTGGTGCCATCCCTGCAGCCACTGGTGCCATCCCTGGGCGTGCAGCTCCTCGTGGGCCAGGCTGCCGTGGGGACTGTGAAACAACTGTCCTGGTGAGAGGGGAGAGGAGAAACACACAGAGAGCTGGGGAGTTAAAAAGTGTCCAGCTGCCACTCAGGGAGCAGCCTCAGGGCAGAGAGCTGGGAAGTGCAAAAGGTCACAGGCTCAGGAACTGTGGGGAGCATCCCCCAGGGGCTCCCAGCCCAGCAGAGTTCTGCACAGCCCAGCTCAGCACAGCCCAGCTCAGCACAGCCCAGCCCAGCCCAGATCAGCCCAGCCCAGCCCAGCTCTGCACAGTTCTGCACAGCTCAGCCCAGCTCAGCTCAGCACAGCCCAGCACAGCCCAGCCCAGCACAGCTCAGCCTAGCCCAGCTCTGCACAGCTCATCACAGCTCAGCACAGCCCAGCTCAGCACAGCCAGCTCAGCACAGCTCTCCACAGCTCAGCACAGCCCAGCTCAGCACAGCTCAGCCCAGCTCAGCCCAGCACAGCTCAGCCCAGCTCTGCACAGCTCAGCCCAGCTCTGCACAGCTCAGCTCAGCACAGCACAGCTCAGCCCAGCTCAGCCCAGCACAGCTCAGCCCAGCTCAGCCCAGCACAGCTCAGCACAGCTCAGCCCAGCCCAGCTCAGCCCAGCCCAGCTCTGCACAGCTCAGCCCAGCTCAGCTCAGCACAGCCCAGCACAGCACAGCTCAGCACAGCCCAGCTCAGCTCAGCACAGCACAGCTCTGCACAGCTCAGCACAGCTCAGCACAGCACAGCACAGCCCAGCTCAGCTCAGCTCAGCTCAGCACAGCACAGCACAGCTCAGCACAGCCCAGCACAGCTCAGCCCAGCTCTGCACAGCCCAGCACAGCACAGCTCAGCACAGCCCAGCTCAGCACAGCACAGCTCAGCCCAGCCCAGCACAGCACAGCACAGCTCAGCTCTGCACAGCTCAGCTCAGCTCAGCACAGCCCAGCACAGCCCAGCTCAGCTCAGCTCAGCTCAGCACAGCCCAGCACAGCCCAGCTCAGCTCAGCACAGCCCAGCACAGCCCAGCTTCCTCCTGTCCTGGGCTGTGCTTTGGGCTGTATTTTGGGCTGTATTTTGGGCTGGCACGCCCCTGGATCTCTCCTGTCCCTGGGCTGTGCTTTGGGCTGTGCTTTGGACTGTATTTTGGGCTGGCACTGCCCCAGGATCCCCCTTGGACCCCTCCCCTTGTCCATCCTGTCCCTGTGCACAGAGAGCCACGAGCACAGAGGCAAAGAACAGAGAGAGCACAGCAAACCTTGCCCACATTCCATGGAATCATTTCGGGTTTTTACTCTCCCAAACAGAACCACAGAACTCCAGCAAGAGCTGGGAATTCAGGCACATCCCTCTCTGCACTTGCCTAGGCAAACCCCAGGTTTCTCTATTCTATAGCACTAATTATGGGATCCCACAAACTGGAATAAATCTCCCCTGGTATTTAAAGTGATTAAAATACTCTCCTGGTAGAAAAAATAAATTTGCTTTTTGCCATTTAAGAGCTTTAAATCCTGAACACGCTGAGGGAGGCTGAACTAAAACCACCTGCTGACCTTCAAAAGGAGTTTTCATTGTAACAGTCCTCAGAGACAGGAGTTGTAAAAATCACTTCCATCCATTCTCGCTGATTTACTGCACAGTAATGCAGAAAGCAGCCACATAAATTATTCTTGTATCAAGTTTTTCCAAAAATTCCTGTCCTATTACAACAGTAAAGAATGTGCCAGATATAATTTAAACTCCATTAAACTTATTCCAAATATTTAAATCAATGCAAATTGACCAAAAAGCATTTTATATTTTCGGTCCCCAGTGATAGATTGTTCTGGATGGATATTACAGGAAATCTCAGATGCTGGTTGTCCTGTTTTCTGTGTCACTTGAAATGTCACAGAGTGGGAAAGCAGCAGGGTGGGAGCAGGGATGGATTCAGGTGCTTGTGAGCACTGCAGCCTCACAGAATCATGGAATCAGGAATGTCCTGAGCTGGGAGGGACCCCCAGGGATCATCCCAGACCCCCAAAATCCCACCCTGGGACCCCTGGTGCCCAAACTCTCCTGGAGCTCTGGGAATGTCACCATGCCCTGGGGAGCCTGGCAGTGCCAGCACCTCTGGGGGAGGGAAGAACTGTTTCCAAAATCCATCCTGACCCCCTGGCCCAGCTCCAGTCCTTCCCTGTCCCTGTCCAAACCCACCTGGGTTTTACTCAACACCCCCCTGAGCTGTGGGACCTTGGCTGATCTGTCCAGGACCAGTCAGGGCTCACCATCCTCATCCTCCCCTCCACCCGCTCCTGCTGAGCCCAGCTGGGAAATCAGGGATGAGCAGGGTCCAGAAAAGTTCAAATGGAAGGAAACTTCCTGGTTTTATTTGTTAATCAAAATTCTGGGGACATACAGAGTCCCTGTAATCGATTCAGCCAAAGTGATTGTTGAAATTAGTTCTGCTGTGTTTCCTGGAAAGCAAAATGCTTAGAAAAGGAAAGTTCAACCCAAGCCAGAGGGAAATGTCCTGGAATTCCCTGGGCGTGCCTTGGACACGGTGATGGAGCTGTGGAGCCCAAGGGGGGTTTGGGGAGCTGTGGAGGAGCCCAAAGGGGGGTTTGGGGAGCTGTGGAGGAGCCCAAAGGGGGGTTTGGGGAGCTGTGGAGGAGCCCAAAGGGGGTTTGGGGATCTGGGTGTGATGGAGCAGCCCAGAGGGGGATTTGGGGAGCTCTGGGGGTGATGGAATGTGGAGCCCAAGGGGGGTTTGGGGAGCTGTGGAGGAGCCCAAAGGGGGATTTGGGGAGCTCTGGGGGTGATGGAGCAGCCCAGAGGGGGCTTTGAGGAGCTGTGGAGGAGCCCAAAGGGGGGGTTTGCAAGCTCTGGGGGTTTGGGGAGCTCTGGGGATGATGGAATGTGGAGCCCAAGGGGAATTTGGGGAGCTGTGGAGCCCAGAGGGGGATTTGGGGAGCTCTGGGGGTGATGGAGCTGTGGAGCCCAAAGGGGAGTTCAAGGAGCTGTGGAGGAGCCCAAGGGGGTTTTGCAAGCTCTGGGGCTTTGGGGAGCTCTGGGGGTGATGGAGCTGTGGAGGAGCCCAAAGGGGAGTTTGGGGAGCTCTGGGGGTGATGGAGCTGTGGAGGAGCCCAAAGGGGAGTTTGGGAGCTCTGGGGGTGATGGAGCAGCCCAGAGAGGAGTTTGGGGAGCTGTGGAGGATCCCAGACGGGAGTTTGGCAAGCTCTGGGGGTTTGGGGATCTCTGGGTGTGATGGAGCTGTGGAGGAGCCCAAGGGGAGTTTAAGGAGCTGTGGAGGATCCCAAAGGGGGTTTGGGGATCTCTGGGTGTGATGGAGCAGCCCAGAGGGGGATTGGGGAGCTCTGGGGGTGATGGAGTGTGGAGCCCAAGGGGGGTTTGGGGAGCTGTGGAACCCAAGAGGGGTTTGGGGAGCTCTGGGTGTGATGGAGCTGTGGAGGAGCCCAAAGGGGGGGTTGGGGAGCTGTGGGTGTGATGGAGCAGCCCAGAGAGGAGTTTGGGGAGCTGTGGAGGATCCCAGAGGGAGTTTGGCAAGCTCTGGGGGTTTGGGGATCTCTGGGTGTGATGGAGCTGTGGAGCCCAAGGAGGGTTTGGGGAGCTGTGGAGCCCCAGGGGGGTTTGGGGAGCTCTGGGGGTGATGGAGCTATGGAGCCCAAGGGAGGTTTGTCAGCCCCTGGCAGCCTGGATCTCTCGTGGCCCAGGAGGGACATCCCTGTGCCACACGGAATTTGTCCTGGCCTGAGCAGATTTGGGGTCAGTGAGGACACAGGAGGGGGAATCTGCCCCAGGAACCATCCTCTCCCCCAGGCACAGAGCTGGGAATTCCAAGGGAATTCTGTGTGTGAATGTGAACATTCACACCTGGGTCACACACAGCTGCCAAAGGAGATTTAACACAGGAATTCTGAAAAACGGCCGCGATTCTGCAAACATGTTCTCAGTATTTCACTGCGGAAAGAGGATTAATTACATAACCCGGGTAATTTTTACATTCCTGTTAGAAACTTTAAAACATGGAGGTAAAATTAACAACAGCCCCCACCCTTACCCACAGAGCATTACTCTGCAAATGGGAAATGCCGAGGTAGCACTTCAGTGAAAGTAGGAATCAAATGAGAAAGGATTTATCTACTGTATTCAAATGCATTATTTGTCCATCAGAAAAAGAAATATTTTACGGGTGTATTCCCTGTCTGGATATTTAAAATCAGCATAACAATGTAGATGACTGGAGAGAACAAGGGCTGTCTCAAATGGCTTAGCAGCTTTGTGTTCTGTTTTCTACTTCTGGTTTTCAGCTTGTTTTTGCTTTTCCCAAATGCCAAAAAAAAAAAAAATATTCACAGAAGGCAAAGTATCAGACAGCTGAGTCTGAAATAGAAAAGAGACCAAACCCACCACATTCCATTTGAAAATGAATTCCATGACAGTGAGAGGTGAAAAGTTAAAATAATTATGTGATCATCAAAGGATGTCACAGGCTCCAGAAAGGTTTGGGTTGGAAGGGTCCCTGCAGAACATCCCATCCCATTATCCCATTCCATTCCATTCCATTCCATCCCATCCCATTATCCCATCCCATTATCCCATCCCATTATCCCATCCATCCCATCCCATTATCCCATCCCATCCCATTATCCCATTATCCCATCCCATCCCATCCACCATCCCATCCCATCCCATCCCATCCCATCCCATCCCATCCCATCCCATTATCCCATCCCATCCCATTATCCCATCCCATCCCATCCCTGTATCCCATCCCTGTATCCCATCCCTGTATCCCATCCCATTATCCCATCCCATCCCATTATCCCATTATCCCATCACATTATCCCATCCCATCCCATCCCATTATCCCATCCCATCCCATCTCATCTCATCCCATCCCATTATCCCATTATCCCATCCCATTATCCCATCCCTGGATCCCATCCCTGTATCCCATCCCATTATCCCATCCCATTATCCCATCCCTGGGTCCCATCCCTGTATCCCATCCCTGGATCCCATCCCTGGATCCCATCCCATTATCCCATTATCCCAACCCACCCTCAGACCCCACCAGGGCTCCGGGCTCAGGGCAGGCTCTCTCCGGGCTCAGGGCAGGCTCTCTCCGGGCTCAGGGCAGGCTCTGCTGGGCTCAGGGCAGGCTCTCTCCAGGCTCAGGGCAGGCTCTCTCCAGGCTCAGGGCAGGCTCTCTCCAGGCTCAGGGCAGGCTCTCTCCAGGCTCAGGGCAGGCTCTCTCCGGGCTCAGGGCAGGCTCTCTCCGGCTCAGGGCAGGCTCTCTCCAGGCTCAGGGCAGGCTCTCTCCGGGCTCAGGGCAGGCTCTCTCCAGGCTCAGGGCAGGCTCTGTCCAGGGTCAGGGCAGGCTCTCTCCAGGCTCAGGGCAGGCTCTGTCCAGGGTCAGGGCAGGCTCTCTCCAGGCTCAGGGCAGGCTCTCTCCGGGCTCAGGGCAGGCTCTGTCCGGGCTCAGGGCAGGCTCTGTCTGGGCTCAGGGCAGGCTCTCTCCAGGCTCAGGGCAGGCTCTCTCCGGGCTCAGGGCAGGCTCTCTCCAGGCTCAGGGCAGGCTCTGTCCGGGCTCAGGGCAGGCTCTCTCCAGGCTCAGGGCAGGCTCTCTCCAGGGTCAGGGCAGGCTCTGTCCGGGCTCAGGGCAGGCTCTCTCCAGGGTCAGGGCAGCTCTCAGCTGTGCCCAGCTCCAGGATCGTTCCTGTCTGGAGAGCACGGGCACCATTTCTTCCCTGAGTCCCTACCTGTGGAAAAGCACTTTGAAAAAAGTTGGGAGTGAAATTAGAGATGCAAATCCTCATTAAAGTGCGACCTGCTGGGAGTGCCAGCGCTGCCTTTGTGTTCTGCACACAGCCAGCTCTGGAGGCTCGGTGCTAATCCAGATAATTAATTGCATCGCTATTATTGCGCCGACAGTCAAATACCATGTGCAGGATTTAGCTAAACGAACGTTTAGGAGGATGCTTAAGCACATGAGCATCCTCCTCTCCCCCAGCTGAGCACAAGGAAACCCACAGAACTGCTGGCTCTAAGTGCAGTTTAATTCAAGCACGGCCAGATTGGGCTGGCAGCCCCAGAACCTTCTCAGAGGATTCATAGGAGCTCTCAGTGTCCCTGCCCGTCCTGTGCTCCCTGCTGGAGGCACAGCAGGGAGGGGACAAGTGTGTGGGACAGGAGGGGACGTGTGTGACACCTGCACAGCCCCTGCTCTGCCCCCTCCTCCAGCACCATCCTCACCTGAGCTGCTTGAGATGAAGGGCAGGCGCTGCTTCACCTGCAGAGGAATCCTGCAGGACAGCCCCAGCAAAAGCATTTCACAGAGCCTTTATGGAGCCACACTTGTCAGGGGATCAGGATGGATTTTGGGAAAGGCTCTTCCCTCCCCAGAAGTGCTGGCACTGCCCAGGCTCCCAAGGAATGGTGACATTCCCAGAGCATTCCTTATTCCTTATTCTTTATTCCTTGTTCCTTGTTCCTTATTCCTTGTTCCTTATTCTTTATTCCTTATTCTTTATTCCTTATTCCTTATTCCTTATTCCTTATTCTTTATTCTTTATTCCTTGTTCCTTGTTCCTTGTTCTTGTTCCTTATTCTTTATTCCTTGTTCCTTATCCTTGTTCCTTGTTCCTTGTCCTTGTTCTTTATTCCTTATTCCTTATTCTTATTCCTTGTTCCTTATTCCTTATTCCTTATTCTTTATTCCTTATTCCTTGTTCCTTGTTCCTTGTTCCTTATTCTTATTCCTTATTCCTTGTTCCTTATTCTTTATTCCTTGTTCCTGTTCCTTATTCTTTATTCCTTATTCTTTATTCCTGATTCCATACAGAACTAGTGCTCAGCAGGGTTGTCTGTGCACAAATCCTCAGAATTTGGAGAAATCTTTACAAATCTGGGAGAAAGCTTCACACAATCTGGTTATTTGATTACATCACACAACCACAACATGGTTTGGTTTGGGGGATGTTCCAGACCATCCCAGTGCCACCCCCTGCCAGGGGCACCTCCCACACCCCAGGCTGCTCCAAGCCCAGTGCCAGGGATGGAGCACAGCCACTGATTCTGCACATTATTAAATTATTGCTGCTGGGCGTTGTCCAGATGTCCTGTGGCACAGAAACCACAGCAGCAGTCCATTTGCCTCTGCATCAGAACTCCTGGGTTTTTTGGATATTATCTCCACAGGACTGACCCACTTTCCCCCTCAGTTTGCAGAAGTTCTTGGCCCCTTGCCCCATGAATGCTCTGCAGGTAAAAGTGAACTTGGGCAGAGGAATGGCCCGTTCAGCCTGGCTGTCACTGCCCTCTCTGTGACCTGCTGCTGCTCAGGAGCCAGCAACCCAAACTGGAGCAGCTGCCAGCACCCCAGTGTGATATCACAGAGCCAGCAGGCACAGGCAAACCTTCCACACAGGGTAAAGGAGAGGAGAAATCCTCCAGCTCTGGGGCAGCAGCCTGAGCTCTGCAGAGGTGACAGCTCCCAAAGCCTGGGGAGCAGCCAGAGCTGGGCTCTGCCCCTGCCACCCGGGACACGCCAAAGTCACCTGGAGGAGAAGGAAAACCCTGCAAAACCTGGCACCTGGCTGGCAGAATGGGACTGGAACAAAACTGGGTTGTTTCACCAGTCCTGCCCTGCACACTGCGTGGATTTTCACAGGTGAATGACAAACACAGACAGGTTGTGCTGGGAACACCTCAATGTCTGCATTGCCAGCTGCTGGCACAGCCCAGCTAGGGCACAGAACTGCTCTGAACCACAGGGATGGGAACCCTTTGGGAAACAGGGCCAATCCTGCTTGCAGGGCGCTGCTTTTCCAGATTATTCCATTGCAGAGCTGATCTGGTGCCATCAGCACTAATGACACTTTATCACATTAATGACAATTATTATCACATCTGCATGGGCACTCATCTTCAGCCTTCCCCTTGACTAGCAGAGCTCAGCTTACCCCTCTCATTTCCACTGCACTCCCTTCTCCTTTCCACAGCAAGAGTGAACGATGAGTTCCTTCTCTCCTCAGAACTTCATCTCAGTAATGGGAAAAATGTCAGAAATATTGAAGAAAAAGAGGTGCTGAAATGTCACACAAAGGAAGAAGACTTTCATGCAGGGAGTTGTCAGAGGCTGCTATTTGGCACAAAATTGTTCATTTATGGGCTGTCAGATTATGGAGCAGCGTCTCCCAGCAGAGCCAGGCCACTCTGCACAGGCTTTCAGCAGCTGGAAATGGATTCCTTGGCCAGGAAAATCTCCAGCCAGGGCAGAGTGCTGGGCAGTAAGAGGGGCTGGGCAGCAGGGGTGACCTGTGGGCACAGCCTGGCCCTGGGTGGCCCCTGAGCTCACCCTGAGCTGGGGCCAGCAGCCAGGGGAGGGCAAGGACAGCTCCTGCTGGGGCTCTGGGGGGCTGTACCCCATAACTGAGCCAGCTGGCCCCAAAGAGCTGCCCCTGGCTGGGAGGGGTCAGGTGCTGAGCCATGGGAGGGGTCAGGTCCCTTTGGGGAGCTGCAGGTGCTGAGCCATTGGAGAGAGGAGGCTCCAGGTGCCCCAGGAGGGGTCAGCACAGGGAGCTGCACAGAACCCCTGATCCCAAACCCTGGGAAAACCCCAGAGCTTCATTCCAGGAGCAGCACTGACCCCACAGCTCCCTGTCAGGAGGGGACACCGGGGGGATTTGGGATATGGGGACAGGAACAGGAGCAGAGGGAACAGCTCAGGCTGGGCAGGGCAGGCTCAGGGTGGATTTTGGATGAATTCTTCACCAAAAGGATTGTCCAGCCCTGGCACAGCTGCTGAGTGCCCATCCCTGGGGGATTCACATCCCTGGGGATGTGGCACTTGGGGACAGGGCAGTGCTGGCCTTGGCAGGGCTCAGCTCGGTGCTTTCAGGGGGATTTTCCAACCTCACTGACTCTGGTTCTCTCAGGAGAATCATTCTTTGATTCTTTCAAAGAAAGCATTTCTTGCAAAGCTGAAGATCAGAACCAGATCTCTGAGCAGCTTTCATTTTCAAAGGAATGCCCTTTCATTTAAAAAGATTTACAAGACTGCAGGGGGGGAAAGAAGAAACAAAAACAATCTCAGAAACAGCTCCTGAAAACTGAACTGGCACTTCCCATCCCAGATGTTCTCCCAGCTCCAGCACAGTCACATCAGAGAAGTTCATGCTTTGCTCTTCATCTCTGGAGCTCTCCCGACCCTGGCTGCTGTGACATTAACACTTTTAATTGACACTTCCCAAACCTATTCACAGTCAGGCCCTCTGGGCTGGCTTTAGCACAGGAGAATCCCTCAATTATTTCATTCTCTCCAGTGCTTGTTCCACTGAGAGTTTACAGAGGAAATCAGTCTGGCCTGTCCCTCCTGTGGCAGCCCTGTCCCTGTCCCTGTCCCTCCTGTGGCAGCCTGTCCCTGTCCCTGTCCCATCCCTGTCCCTGTCTCTGTCCCTGTCCCATCCCTGTCCCTGTCCTGTCCCTGTCCCATCCCTGTCCCTGTCCCTGCCCCTGTCCCTGTCCCATCCCTGTCCCTGTCCCTGTCCCATCCCTGTCCCATCCCTGTCCCTGTCCTGTCCCTGTCCTTGTCCCTGTCCCTGTCCCTGTCCCATCCCTGTCCCTGTCCCTGTCCCTGTCCCTCCTGTGGCAGCCCTGTCCCTGTCCCTGTCCCTGTCCCTGTCCCTGTCCCAGGGGCTGTGCTGGATGTGGCACCTCGGTGGTCCCTGGCTACAGGAGGGAGCCCTGGCACAGAATTCCCAGATTTGCTGTGGCTGCCCCTGGATCCAAAGCCAGGATGGACATTGGGGCTGGACATTGGGGACAGTGGGAGGGGTCCCTGCCCACCCAGGGCTGGGAATGAGAGGCCCTGAAGGTTCATTCCAGCCCAGATGAATCTGGGATTCTGTGATTTTAAGGCTGTGCTGACTTGCACTGTTCCCAAGTGAGGTTTTCCGTGCCCAGCTCACTGCCAGCGATGCTCACTGTGATGAAATTCTTGCCCTGTTGTCACAGGACCCCAAGTTCAGATTTGGGGTCTCCTCTGGGACATTCTGGGCAAGGCTGAGGCAGCGTTTCATTCCTGGAGTGCCAGGCAGAGCTCAGCCCCAGCTCTGAGCACTCCAGACTCTTGTCCCTGGTGTCTCTGATGGTTGGCAGTGACTGATAAACCAGGAACTGTCAGAAACGTGAAAGATGGATGGGACAAAGGAGCTTAGCGAGGTTTTTTTTTTTTTTCCTTCTTTTTCCTAGATAAAGGGATGAAAACAGATGATTAAGAGTAATGTGAGAACTACAGGCTGATCTTCTGCTCCTGCCTTTGTGCATCCTTTTTATCTGTGGAGCTCCTGCAGCAGCTGATGGAGCTGCCCCGATGAAATGTGAGGAGAGCACAGCTCCTCCGTGCTCTGGAGGAACATGACACGAATCCAGAGCCAGCAGAGGATGAAAAGGGCACCGAGTGATATTTAGTGCTCGTGTTCTTTAAAGAGCAGAGGTGAGGCTGCCCCGAGCAGAGCCACCCTGCCCTGCACAGTGTCCCTGTCTCCTGGCAGGGTTTGGGCTGCCCTGGGGCTGGGTGTTTCTGGCTGCTTTTGGGCTGGGGACCAGTGGGGGACTCCAAGACAGACCCCACCTGTGCCTGCTCCAGGTTCCTGATTGATTCTTGTGGCTCTTTTAATGTGGGTGTGAAATCTGGAGTGGCTTCGTGCCAGGGCAGGGCCATGTCCCACTGTGCCAAGGTCCAGCCTGGCCTTGGACCTGCTCTGGGAATTCCAGCCCAGCCAGGAATTCCCGACATCCCACCCATCCCTGCCATTCCCTGTGTCCTGTCCCTGCAGCCCTTGTCCCCTTGGCTCTGCTGTGCTCACCAACAAACCCAAATCCCAGCCTGGAACACAGCCCCAAATCCAGGGTGGATTGTCCAGGAGCTCAAGCCTCACCTGGCTGGATGCAGGGATGTTGTTCCTGACACACAGGGATTGTGAGCAGCAAATTCCAGCCCAGCAAGGGGGTTGGGAAGGGCAGAGGGAAAAAACTCCTGTGTGAGCCCACGAGCAGCCCTGAACCCTCTGAATCCCTGAATCCCCTGAACCCCCTGATCCCCTGAATCCCTGATCCCTGAACCCCTGATCCCCTGAATCCCCTGATCCCCTGATCCCCTGAATCCCTGCATGCCCTGATCCCTGATTCCCTGAATCCCCAGAACCCCCTGAACCCCTGATTCCCTGAACCCCCTGAATCCCTGAACCCCTGAATCCCCTGAATCCCCTGAATCTCCTGAATCTCCTGCATCCCTTGAACCCTCTGAACCCCTGATCCCCTGAATCCCTGAACCCCTGATCCCCTGAACCCCCTGATCCCCCTGAACCCCTGAATCCCCTGAACCCTCTGAACCCCTTGAATCACCTGGATCCCCTGAACCCCCTGAATCCCTGAATCCTCTGAATCCCTGATCCCTGATCCCCTGAATCCCTGATCCCCCTGAACCCCCTGAATCCCCTGAACACCTGATCCCCTGAATCTCCTGCATCCCTTGAACCCCCTGAATCCCTGAATCCCTGAATCCCCTGATCCCCTAAATCACTAAATCCCCTGAACCCCTGAACCCCCTGATCCCCTGACCCCAGTGAGGATGGAGGGAAGGGCCCTGGAGCCCGAGCTCTCTCTGGGATTTGCAGCTGGATCCCCAGTGCAGGGTCTCTGTCCCTGCAGAAAGGGTTAATGCCTGCTGCTCCATCAGTGCAGCACGGATGAGCAGCGCTCGTGTGAGCCTGGGGGGAAATTAGGAGAGCGTTCGGTTCTGCCTCTTGTAGCTCCGCACAGATTTTCCCAGGAGCTTAATTAGCTCTGGCACAACAGCCAGAGCCGGCTTTGCAGCAGGGACGGTCCTGTCCGGGGAGTGTCCCTGTCCCCAGGGAGTGTCCCTGTCACCAAGGAATGTTCCTCTCTCCAGGGGATGTCCCTATCCCTGGGAGTGTCCCTGTCCCTGGGGATATCCCTGTCCTCACAGAATGTCCCTGTCCCCAGGGGATGTCCCTGTCCGGGGAGTGTCCCTGTCTCTGGGAGTGTCCCTGTCCCTAAGGAGTGTCCCTGTCCCTGGGAATATCCCTGTCCGGGGAGTGTCCCTGTCCCTAGGAGTGTCCCTGTCCGGGGAGTGTCCCTGTCCCCAAGGAGTGTCCCTGTTCCTGGGGAGTGTCCCTGTCCCCAAGGAAGGTCCCTGTCCCTGGGAATGTCCCTGACCCTGGGGAGTGTCCCTGTCCCAGGGAGTGTTCCTGTTCCTAAGGAGTGTCCCTGTTCCTAAGGAGTGTCCCTGTCCGGGGAGTGTCCCTGTCCCTAAGGAGCGTCCCTGTCCCCAAGGAGTGTCCCTGTCCAGGGGATGTCCCTGTTCGGGGAGTGTCCCTGTCCGGGGAGTGTCCCTAAGGAGTGTCCCTGTCCGGGGGATATCCCTGTCCCCAAGGAGTGTCCCTGTCTGGGGAGTGTCCCTGTCCCTGGGAGTGTCCCTGTCCTCACAGAATGTCCCTGTCCCCAAGGAGTGTCCCTGTCCGGGGAGTGTCCCTGTCCCAAGGAGTGTCCCTGTCCCCAGGGGATGTCCCTAGGAATGTCCCTGTCCAGGGAGTGTCCCTGTCCGGGGAGTGTCCCTGTCCTCACAGAATGTCCCTGTCCCTGGACTGTCCCTGTCCCTGGGAGTGTCCCTGTCCCCAGGGGATGTCCCTGTCCCTAAGGAGTGTCCCTGTCCCTGGGAATGTCCTGTCCCTGGGGGATGTCCCTGTCCCCAAGGAGTGTCCCTGTCCCCAGGGGATGTCCCTGTCCCTAAGGAGTGTCCCTGTCCAGGGGATGTCCCTGTCCCTAAGGAGTGTCCCTGTCCCTAAGGAGTGTCCCTGTCCCTGGGAATGTCCCTGTCCCCAGGGAGTGTCCCTGTCCCCAAGGAGTGTCCCTGTTCCTAAGGAGTGTCCCTGTCCGGGGAGTGTCCCTGTCCCCAAGGAGTGTCCCTGTCCCTGGGAGTGTCCCTGTCCCCAAGGAGTGTCCCTGTCCCAAGGGGTGTCCCTGTCCCTGGGAGTGTCCCTGTCCCCAAGGAGTGTCCCTGTCCAGGGAGTGTCCCTGTCCGGGGAGTGCCCTGTCCCCAAGGAGTGTCCCTGTCCAGGGAGTGTCCCTGTCTCTGGGAGTGTCCCTGTCCCCAAGGAGTGTCCCTGTCCAGGGAGTGTCCCTGTCCGGGGAGTGTCCCTGTCCCAAGGAGTGTCCCTGTCCCTGGGAGTGTCCCTGTCCCCAAGGAGTGTCCCTGTCCAGGGAGTGTCCCTGTCCGGGGAGTGTCCCTGTCCCTAAGGAGTGTCCCTGTCCGGGGAGTGTCCCTGTCCCCAAGGAGTGTCCCTGTCCAGGGAGTGTCCCTGTCTCTGGGAGTGTCCCTGTCCCCAAGGAGTGTCCCTGTCCAGGGAGTGTCCCTGTCTCTGGGAGTGTCCCTGTCCCTAAGGAGTGTCCCTGTCCCTGGAGTGTCCCTGTCCGGGGAGTGTCCCTGTCCGGGAGTGTCCCTGTCCGGGGAGTGTCCCTGTCCCCAAGGAGTGTCCCTGTCCGGGGAGTGTCCCTGTCCCTGGGAGTGTCCCTGTCCCTGGGAATGTCCCTGTCCCTGGGAATGTCCCTGACCAGGGAGTGTCCCTGTCCCTGGGAGTGTCCCTGTCCCTGGGGAATGTTCCTCTCTCCAGGGAATATCCCTGCCCCGGAGTGTCCCTGTCCCCAAGGAGTGTCCCTGTCCCCAAGGAGTGTCCCTGTCCCTGGGGATGTCCCTGTCCTGGAAGTGTCCCTGTCCAGGGAATGTCAATGTCCCCAAGGAATGTTCCTCTCTCCAGGGAATGTCCCTGTCCCTGGGGAATGTTCTTGTCCCCAAGGAAGGTCCCTGTCCCCAGGGAGTGTTCCTGCCCTGTTCATCCCCCCACACCATCCCTGCCCTGTTCATCCCATCCCATCCCTGCCCTGTTCATCCCATCCCACACCATCCCTGCCCTGTTCATCTCTCCCCACACCATCCTGCCCTGTTCATCTCCCCCCACACCATCCCTGCCCTGTTCATCCCATCCCACACCATCCCTGCCCTGTTTCTCCATTCCAGCCCCTCCAGGAGAGCAGCCCAGCCTGCCCAGCTTTGGGGCTGTCCCGGAGCTCTGCTGTCCCTGGGCTGTCCCGGGGAGGTGCAGGGGCAGTGCAGGGGCAGTGCAGGGGCAGGGCAGGGGCAGTGCAGGGGCAGTGCAGGGGCAGTGCAGGGGCAGTGCAGGGGCAGTGCAGGGGCAGTGCAGGACCAGCAGTGCAGGACCAGCAGCGGTGCTCAGAGCCTCTCCCCAGCAGGGCTGGCCCTGCCCTGAAAAACGAGGTTCATTTACTGGTAAATGATCAAAGGTTTGCTAAAAGGACAGCAGGAGACAAAGATAATGAAGCAAAGGGTTGGTGTGGATGTGCTGGGCATTCACCCGAACTCGGAACACACCTCCTTAAATTCATCAACCCGTTGCCTATTCATAGATCTTTATGCATTATTTAAAATCATCCCCTCAACCTGTAAATCAACTTTTTTGTGGCTCCATCCTGTCACCCACCCTTGATCAATAAATTCCTTCCCTGGGGTTCTGGTGCTCCTCGCCCCTGTTTTCATCCACATAGATAATCCAAGAATTTCCTGATTATCTTTTACCATTCTCTGAGTCAGAAGCTTTTTACATCACCATGTTGTAGTCCAAAAAAGATATTTATCACACTGCTATTTCTAAGTTTTGTTGATAGCAGAACTAAAAGAAAATGTATTCATACAGCAAAGTTTTCCAACATTTTACACATAGCATTCATTTTAACATGTGTGAGAAGCCAGCAGTATAATATGGATTTCTAGCTCTGCACCTCAGCACTTCTCCTGCCCCTTCCAGCGGTTTCCAGCACCTTCTCTGAGCTGCTCCTGGCCATCCTCCCTCAGCCTGCTCTGCACTTTTCACTGCGCCTCAATTTAAGAATTCAGCCTTTTTGTCACTCGTCCTTTTCATTCTGAAGTGCTCTTTAGCCTCAAATATCTTGTTCCACACGAAGGGATGTTTTTTGTGCATCTGTGAAAAGTGACATCCCGGTCACCCTAACCTTTGGTATTCCTGGAATTCTCCGAGTAAATGGCAGCATCTCTCCCTGCTAACCAGCAATCACCATCACCCAGAACTTCTGTAATGCAGAGCTTCCCTTCCCTGCAGCAACAGCCATATATTTGGGAGGAATAATCACAGGTAAAACTTGTCTCTGTACATTAATTATCTTTAGAGATTTGTTCCAAAACACAGGTAGTAATTTTTGTGTTTTAACATTTACTGTTCTGTGGAAAGCACATCATTATGCAGGAGGAGCTCAATTCACAGAATTTTTTTTTCCTCTAAGTTTTGTGTAGAACTTGTAGAACTTTTAGTCAGAAGTGAAAAAAAAATAAAATTACACACATAGAGAGCCTGGAATGAGAGCACTTTAGAGTGCCCAGGGATGGCTCAGAACCCTCAGAATGTGCCCAGGGATGGCTCAGAACCCTCTGGAATGTGCCCAGGGATGGCTCAGAACTTTGGGATGGTGCCCAGGGATGGCTCAGAACCCTCTGGAATGTGCCCAGGGAAGGCTCAGAACTTGGGATGGTGCCCAGGGATGGCTCAGAACCTCTGGAATGTGCCCAGGGATGGCTCAGAACCCTCTGGAATGTGCCCAGGGAAGGCTCAGAACCCTCTGGAATGTGCCCAGGGATGGCTCAGAACCCTCTGGAATGTGCCCAGGGATGGCTCTGAACCCTCGGGATGGTGCCCAGGGATGGCTCAGAACCCTCTGGAATGTGCCCAGGGATGGCTCAGGACCCTCGGGATGGTGCCCAGGGATGGCTCAGAACCCTCTGGAATGTGCCCAGGGATGGCTCAGAACCCTCTGGAATGTGCCCAGGGATGGCTCAGAACCCTCTGGATTCCACCCTGCCGGGCAGGATTGGAGCCCCAGCTCTGCCAGTGTGCCACCCCCTCCAGACCCCAGCTAGGGATGCTCAGGGGATGCTCAGGGGACACTCAGGGGACACTCAGGGAACGCTCAGGGGACACTCAGGGGACACTCAGGGACTGCAGCCAGGGCTCCCCTGATGCCCACACCAGCCAGGCTCCCCTTGGGGACAGAGCTCTGAGCCAGCTGGGCCGGGGACAGATGTCCATGCCTCCACACCTGGAGCTGGGGCAGCTTCAGGTGTGACCCTCATGGATTCAGGGACAGCCCCAGGTGTGACCCTGTGGGCTCAGGGACAGCCCCAGGTGTGACCCTGTGAGCTCAGGGACAGCCCCAGGTGTGACCCTGTGAGCTCAGGGACAGCCCCAGGTGTGACCCTGTGAGCTCGGGGACAGCCCCAGGTGTGACCCAGAGGATTCAGGGACAGCCCCAGGTGTGACCCTGTGGGCTCAGGGACAGCCCCAGGTGTGACCCTGTGGGCTCAGGGACAGCCCCAGGTGTGACCCTGTGTAGGGTCAGGGACAGCCCCAGGTGTGACCCCTGCAGGCAGTGAGGCCCTGAACCCTGGGAGCTGGGGACACTCAGGGGACACTCTGGGGACACTCAGGGGACACTCAGAGGACAGCAGGCGTGCTGTCTGCTCCAGGGGGAGCACAAAGAGCGTTTTTGTCCCCTCAGAACAGCAGCAGCACTGCTGCTCGCTGAAGGGCCCCTGCCCCAGAGAGCTCTCCCAGCCGGATTTCTCCAGAGCCTGATTAAAGTCATCATTTGCCACTGAAATGTCATAAAATATTTATGACACAGATGATATTTAAAGATCACTGTAGAACATTTCTAATAACTGATGTAATTCAGTGGAAGCAGCCTAAATTGACAGACTCAGAAAAAGGAAATAATGGAAGCAGAGCAACACTCCAACGAGCCTGCTAATGAGGTTCTGGCCAGCCTCCCGGGCAGGAAGCACATCTGTCTGCCTGGAGCACACGTGTGGCTGCAGCTGGGCAGGTCCTGGCAGGGAAGGTGCAGAGCAGAGTGATGGAGCTGCAGTGGAACGGGGACGGGGGAACGGCCTGGCAGCAACAGCACAGCGGGGACAGGAATGGGACAGGAATGGGACAGGAATGGGACAGGGGAACAGGAATGGGGACAGGGGTACAGGAATGGGGACAGGGGAACGGCCTGGCAGCAACAGCACAGCGGGGACAGGAATGGGACAGGAATGGGGACAGGGGTACAGGAATGGGGACAGGGGAACGGCCTGGCAGCAACAGCACAGCGGGGAGCAGGAATGGGACAGGAATGGGGACAGGGGTACAGGAATGGGGACAGGGGAACGGCCTGGCAGCAACAGCACAGCCTGGGGGACAGGAAATGGGACAGGGGGAACAGGAATGGGACAGGGGTACAGGGACAGGGGTACAGGAATGGGACAGGGGACAGGAATGGGACAGGGGCACAGGGACAGGACAGGGGTACAGGGACAGGGGTACAGGAATGGGACAGGACAGGGGTACAGGAACGGGACAGGAGAACAGGGACAGGGGTACAGGAATGGGACAGGGGTACAGGAATGGGACAGGGGGGACAGGAATGGGACAGGGACAGGACAGGGGTACAGGAATGGGACAGGGGTACAGGGACAGGACAGGGGGGACAGGGACAGGACAGGGGTACAGGAATGGGACAGGACAGGGGGACAGGAATGGGACAGGGGAACAGGAATGGGACAGGGGAACAGGAATGGGACAGGGGGGACAGGGACAGGACAGGGGAACAGGAATGAGACAGGGGTACAGGGACAGGACAGGGGGGACAGGAATGGGACAGGGGTACAGGAATGGGACAGGGGGACAGGAATGGGACAGGGGGACGGAATGGGACAGGGGGACAGGGACAGGACAAGGGAAATGGGACAGGACAGGGGTACAGGAATGGGACAGGGGTACAGGAATGGGACAGGGGGACAGGAATGGGACAGGGGGGACAGGGACAGGACAGGGGAAATGGGACAGGACAGGGGTACAGGAATGGGACAGGGGTACAAGGACAGGGGTACAGGAATTGGACAGGGGTATGGAACAGGACAAGGGGCCAGCTCAGAGCCCTACAGGGACAGGCCAGGATCCCAGGCAGGGACAGGGCAGGAGGCCTCTCCTTCTCCATGGGTTTGGGTGATCCTGTGTGATTGGGTAGAAAAGTCCACGCTGAGGGCCACGGGTGGTTGGTTTATTGGGTTAAAAACAAAAATGATCAAGGTGTCATTTCTTAATTTGACACTTTACCCCTAAAAGGCCTTGCAGAGGCAGACACAGCTCCATTTCTAGTTTGTTGGTTTGAGATGCTGTAGAAATCACAGTTTGTGAGGACTGTAATAGAAATAAGAACTAATAAACATCTGAGTCTGAACAATAAATACCCTCTCAAACATTTCATCCTGAGCCTGGCAAAATGAAGATAAAACGAGAACCACCCTTGTTTCTGACCCCTGGACAGCTGGAGCTGAGTCCCTGCAGTGCCTGGGAAATCAGGGGAGGGACCCAGCACTAAAGACTGAGACTAGGACTAGGACTAAGACTAAGACTAGAACTAAGGAACTAAACCTAAACCTCTCTAAGTCCCAGCATCTGTTCAAGTGCTCTTCCACGTTTTCTCTGGAATGCCAAAGGATAAAAAGGACAATGGGCTCTGAAGATGTGGGGGCAGCCTCTGTGCCTCTGGGGAACCTTCACCAGCTCAACCCAGGTGAGGCAAAACCCTGAAAATTTCAGAGATGGGAAACTAAGAAAAGCACCAAGAAAAGCCACCCAAACCCAAGCTCACTTTGATATCGTTCAGTGTGTGAAGACGTGGAGGAAAACTTGGTGAAATGCCACTCCTGTCTCTCAGAACTGCTTTCTCAAACAGGAAAACTGCTCGTTTCTCATTTGGGGTTTAGTGCACTCCTCAGTTCTGGTTTCTCTCCCCATACATAAAGCTTTTCCCTTCACTTGGAGCCACAGAAATTGTTGCATCACCACTGATAAAGCCAGATGCTCACAGTTACTCAGGATAAAGTGTCTTTTTAATAGCTGGCATCATTAACTACAGACAGTTCAAAACTCCACAAGAGCTGTAATAGTAATAAATTGTTCAGGAAAAGCAGGCAATTGATATAACTGCTTCCAAAGTAGCGAGGCAAAGGAAAATGGGCTTTGAGAGCACTGAGTGAGTCACAGTACATCATCCCCAGGCGCAGAAAAACACTGGGTTAGTCCCTGGGAGGTGGCACACACTCCCAGGAGCAGCTCCAGAGGATTCCTGGCACTCACCTGAGGCTGGGCCAGCCAAGGGATCCTGGTTTTTCACTGCTGCCCCAGGGCTCCTCCCCCAAGGGGAGCAGCAGCCCCTAGAGCTGCCCCTCCAGCTCTCCCATGGCTGGGGAATCAGCCAGGATTTCCCTGGAGTGGGTCAGGTTTCAGAGGAAGTCTCTGAGTGTTCCTGCAAGGGTCCCCCTGTGACAAATCACCCCAAGAGCCCCACACAAGAGCCTGGAGCTGGGGAGAGCCCAGGGGGTGCCCTGTGGCCTCTCCTTTATTGGAATAAACAAAAGGACTGACTGCTCTGGTTCCTTTTTGGACAAATCCTCTGGTGTTTGTCCCCTGGCTCCAGCGGCTGGGGGGTCACAGCCCCTCCTGCAGGGCTCCCCCAGTGCTCTGCAGGGCCAGGAGCAGCCCAGGGAGCTGGGAATTGTCCCCAGGGAGCTGGGAATTGTCCCCAGGCAGCCTTTCCTGCCCATCCAACCACGAAACTTCCAGCCCAGAAATGCAAATAGGAGATGCCACTTTAATTTACTCTCTCCTCAGGGAAAGGTGAAAAACCCAGGAAGTATCACAATTCCAGAGAATCCCAGCTCAGGGCTCTCACTGCACCTCCCAATTTGTTGTTTTGAGGAAGATCAATGCTGGGGATGTCTGTCAAAGTTATAGATGTGCTACTGTTTGCAAATCAGTGCAGTGCATTTGCAGTCCCAGGAGAGATCTCCGTGCCAAGTTTACTCATTTTCCTGGCTGACACAGAAGCACAGGAGCTCCTTCCCAAGATCTGCCTCAGGCTGGCGATGCCAGTGAAATTCCTCATGGGCAGGAGCAGCCCTGTGCTGCTGGAACAGCAAATTAAACTTGGGGCCTCCCCTTCTGTGTCCTGGCCCTACAGACAGAGAGGCAGCAGCAACAACCCCCTCTGGGCAGTTCTTGGGTGTCCCCAGGCCACCAGGGACAGTGGCAGGGGGTTAAAGATGGGCTTAAAGGTCCCTTCCAACCCAAACCACCCTGGGATGTGCTTAACCTGGGCCTAAACCCAGGAAATGCCATCATTGCCTGACTGCTGCAGGGCTGGGTGAACAAAAAACAATCCCAGCTCCTCTCACCTGCCCAGCCCCTCTCTCAATCCCAGCTCTGTCACAATCCCACTCCTGTCACAATCCCAGCTCTGTCACAATCCCAGCTCCTCTCAATCCCAGCCCTCTCTCAATCCCAGCCCCTCTCTCAATCCCAGCCCCTCTCAATCCCAGCCCCTCTCAATCCCAGCCCCTCTCTCAATCCCAGCCCCTCTCTCAATCCCAGCTCCTCTCAATCCATCCCTCTCAATCCCATCCTCTCTCAATCCCATCCTCTCTCAATCCCAGCCCCTCTCATCCCAGCTCCTCTCAATCCCATCCCCTCACAATCCCAGCCCCTCTCTCAATCCCAGCTCCTCTCTCAATCCCAGCCCCTCTCTCAATCCCAGCCCCTCTCACAATCCCAGCCCCTCTCAATCCCATCCCCTCTCAATCCCAGCCCTCTCAATCCCATCCCCTCTCAATCCCAGCTCCTCTCTCAATCCCAGCCCCTCTCTCAATCCCAGCCCCTCTCTCAATCCCAGCCCCTCTCAATCCCAGCTCCTCTCAATCCCATCCCCTCACAATCCCAGCCCCTCTCTCAATCCCAGCTCCTCTCTCAATCCCAGCCCCTCTCTCAATCCCAGCCCCTCTCACAATCCCAGCCCCTCTCAATCCCATCCCCTCTCAATTCCAGCCCTCTCAATCCATCCCTCTCAATCCCAGCTCCTCTCTCAATCCCATCCCCTCACAATCCCATCCCCTCTCAATCCCAGCCCCTCTCAATCCCATCCCTCTCAATCCCAGCCCCTCTCAATCCCATCCCCTTCTCAATCCCAGCCCCTCTCACAGTCCCAGCCCCTCTCAATCCCAGCCCCTCTCAATCCCAGCCCCTCTCACAATCCCAGCCCCTCTCTCAATCCCATCCCCTCTCTCAATCCCAGCCCCTCTCTCAATCCCATCCCCTCTCAATCCCAGCTCCTCTCTCAATCCCATCCCCTCTCAATCCCATCCCTCCCCAATCCCATCCTCTCTCAATCCCAGCCCCTCTCTCAATCCCAGCCCCTCTCAATCCCAGCCCCTCTCAATCCCAGCCCCTCTCTCAATCCCATCCTCTCTCAATCCCAGCTCCCCTCTCAATCCCAGCCCCTCTCTCAATCCCAGCTTCTCTCAATCCCAGCCCCTCTCTCAATCCAGCCCCTCTCATCCCATCCCCTCTCAATCCCAGCCCCTCTCTCAATCCCATCCCCTCTCAATCCCAGCCCCTCTCACAATCCCATCCCCTCTCAATCCCAGCCCCTCTCTCAATCCCAGCCCCTCTCAATCCCAGCCCCTCTCTCAATCCCAGCCCTCTCACAATCCCAGCCCCTCTCTCAATCCAGCCCCTCTCAATCCCAGCCCCTCTCTCAATCCCATCCCCTCTCAATCCCAGCTCCTCTCAATCCAGCCCCTCTCTCAATCCCAGCCCTCTCAATCCATCCCCTCTCAATCCCCCCTCTCAATCCCAGCCCCTCTCAATCCCATCCTGTCACAATCCCAGCCCCTCACAATCCCAGCCCCTCTCTCAATCCCAGCTCTGTCACAATCCCAGCTCTGTCACAATCCCAGCTCTGTCACAATCCCAGCCCCTCACAATCCCAGCCCCTCTCTCAATCCAGCCCCTCTCTCAATCCCAGCCCCTCTCTCAATCCCATCCCTCTCAATCCCAGCCTCTCTCAATCCCAGCCCTCTCTCAATCCCAGCCCCTCTCTCAATCAGCCCCTATCTCAATCCCATCCCCTCTCAATCCCAGCCCCTCTCACAATACATCCCTCTCAATCCAGCTCCCCTCTCAATCCCCCCCTCTCTCCATCCCAGCTCTGTCACAATCCCAGCTCTGTCACAATCCCATCCCCTCTCAATCCCAGCCCCTCTCAATCCCAGCCCCTCTCACAATCCCAGCCCCTCTCACAGTCCCAGCCCCTCTCACAATCCCAGCCCCTCTCACCCTGCCCTGTGCCTGCAGACAGGAGCTGGGAATGGAGCTGGGCATTGAACCAGGGCAGGGGAAGTCACAGTGTGTTCACTGGAACCTCCCCAGTGAGGCTTTGGGACTGAGCTGCTCCATCCTGAATGCCCACAGAGCAAACTGGGACAGGACAGGCTCCTCTGCAGGAGGACAAGTCAGAGGTTGAGAAAACATCAGCTCCTGCCCTGCTGCTCCTGGAGCTCAGAGTCTGTGTCCTCTCCAGCCTGGATCTCGTTTTTCTGAGGGCTGGGGAGTCTGAAGCTGTTCCCATCTGCAGGAGCACACCTGAGGCTGCAGAGCATTGCAGAAGCCACAGCTCAGTGTGTGAGCTGCTCAAACTGCCAGAGAGGAGCCTGGGGCACTGCCACACTCACAGATGTGACAAAGAATGTGTTCAGGGAACTCCAACATTACAGGTTCCAGAAGCACAGTAGGAAAAAAAAAAGGAATCCCAAAATTAGGGGGAAGGAGCACTAAATCCCAATTAAATCCCATCTCATCCCACCCCTGCCATGGCAGGGACACCTCCCCCTGTCCCAGGATGCTCCAACCCCAGTGTCCAGCCTGGCCTTGGACATTCCAGGGATCCAGGGGCAGCCACAGCTGTGCCAGCCCTGCCCTCCCTCTCAGGGCAGAAAATAAATAAAATAACCCCCAAAGAGTGGTGCTGCTGGTTTATCTCCCAGATAACTCACGCTGGGGATGGTGGGGCTGTTTTACATTTCAGCAAGAAGCCTTTCCCTGCTCTGTGCTGTGTTTCAGGAACACAATGACTCAGTTGCATATGTCAGCTCGTCTGCCTCGTTTCCAGGGGTATTTTTGTCACTGAAATCCCTGGGTTACATAACTGGGGTTCGCACCAGGGCTCCCAAGCGTGACCAGCCTGGGCAGGTGACACTTCCAATCAGGGCTGGAGAGGAGCAGAGCTGGCTGAGGAGAGGCTGCTTCACATGGCGAGGGGCTGAGAGAGATTAAAGCACTCAGGGCATTTCACTCGCTGGGAGCTCGGTAATTACACGACTCCAGGACCAGTCTCTTTATTAAGAAAATTGTTTATTAGGATTCTACAGCTGCAATCAGCTCCAAACTGGCTCTGTCTCCCTCAAGGCTCCTCCAAAGCCTCTCCAGAGCTATTTTTGCCTCTGAGCCATACCCCACACTGATGCTGCCTACAGACAGAGCTGTTTCACAGTCAGGAGAACGAGGAAAACCAAACATTTCCATCAGCAGCACTCAGGTGAGCGCTGCCTGCTCGCTGCTGCACAAAGCAGCACGAGAAGCCTCTTGAGACCACCAGAATTATTTCCTTTAGCACCAGGAGCAGCGGGCAGCTGGGCACAGAGCAGCAGCTTTGTCCTGCTGCTGCCCAGCTCAGCCACACGAGCAGGAGATGTTGTGTACAGATGGACACAGCCCTCTCTTGCCTCTGCTCAGAGGAACTTTGGGGTTTGGCAACCACTCTAATCACCCTGGGAGTAATGACAGGCAGTGTGAGCATCACTGACAGCAGGCACAGCAGGGCCTGGCCCTAAAACCATCCTGTTCTCTACCCCAAAATCCTCCTGTTCTCTACCCCAAAATCCTCTGGTTCTCCTACCCTAATCCCTCCTGTTCTCCTACCCCAAACCCTCCTGTTCTCCTACCCCAAATCCCCCATTCTCCTACCCCAAACCCTCCTGTTCTCCTACCCCAAATCTCCCCTGTTTCTACCCCAAATCCCCCATTCTCCTACCCCAAATCCCTCTTGTTCTCCTACCCAAATCCTCCATTCTCCTACCCCAAATCCCCCATTCTCCTACCCCAAATCCTCCATTCTCCTACCCCAAATCCCCCATTCTCCTACCCCAAATCCCCCATTCTCCTACCCCAAATCCTCCATTCTTCTACCCCAAATCCCTCCTGTTCCCTTACCCCAAACCCTCCTGCTCCCCTACCCAAACCCCCCTGTTCTCCTACCCCAAACCCCCCTGTTCTCCTACCCTAAACCCCTCCTGTTCTCTTACCCCAAACCCCTCCTATCCTACCCCAAATCCTCCTGTTCTCCTCCCTTAAATTACTCCTGTTCCCCTACCCCAAACCCTCCAGTTCTCCTACCCCAAACCCTCCAGTTCTCCTACCCCAAACCCCCCTGTTCTCCTACCCCAAACACTCCTGTTCTCCTACCCCAAAATCCTCTGGTTCTCCTACCCCAAACCCCTGTTCTCCTACCCAAAAACTCCCCTGTTCTCCTACCCTAAACCCCTCCTGTTCCCCTACCCTAAATCCTCCTGTTCTGCCCAAACCCTCCTGTTCTCCTACCCCAAACCCTCCTGTTCCCCTACCCCAAACCCCCCGTTCCTCCCCAGCAGGGTGACACCAGCCACGCTGATCTGAATCCATCCTGCACAAATGCACTCAGTCACCTTCAGGACACAGATTCAAACCTGGCTTAAACCCAAAAATCTTTTAAATAAAATATTTTCAAAAATCTTTATTATTAATATTATTATTATTATTATTAGTATTAGTATTAGTATTAGTATTAGTATTAGTATTAGTATTATTTAGTATTAGTATTGGTATTAGTACTATTATTATTTCACCTTAACTCTGGGCTGGAAACGCCCTGCTGTGGTTTCAGGCCCTGAACACCATCACTGCTGCAGCAGGAGCTCCCAGCCCTCTCCCAGCCTGCCCGAGGGATGCTCCCTCTGACTCTCGCTTCCAGAGCTCTCACACCCTCGGGAAGTTCAGCAAACTTGTTCCCGTCCTTTCAGTGTTCATCCTCCCCAAGCACGGGCATCAGAACAGAAACATCTTCCCCTCTTCCCCATGTGAATTTTAGCATTTACATGGAAGTCTGATTAAAAAAGTAAAGAGAAAAAACCCTAACCCTTCCCAAAACACCACCACCAATAACGACAACAAAACAAAAAACCCTCAAACCTCCAGGACCCCCAAAAAACAAAGAAAAAATCCCATCAAACATCCAAAATCCCAAGCCCAAATGATGCTCATTGCCCAACAGCATGCACTTTAGGGGTTTATTTGTCCCCATGCATGGAGAACATTTAATTCCACCAGGTCCTGGCTGCCTTCATGCAGAGGATACTGTCCAGGAACAAATCCTTTCTGCTGCCCCCCAGGAAACCAGCTGGCAGCCCTGGATGGGAGCAGCCCAGAAAGTTCTCCCAGGAGCAGGAACATTGCTCTGGGACAAAGAGGAACAGTGGGAAAGAGATTTTCCTAGAGCTGACCAACCTCAGCTCGTGCTGTTCCAGGAAAACGTGACTGGCACAAAGAGATTCCTCCTGGTTTGTGTCTGGGTTTTTGTCATCTTTTCCTTGCATTCTCAAGTGTTTCCCTTCACCACTGTCACTGAAGTTGTGCAGTGAGACATTTTATTTACATGGGTAGAATGAGCTAATTACCCTTCCTTATGCATCTCCAAACAATCCATCCATTTTAATTGGTGGTGAGAGCTGGATGTGAGACGCCAGGCACAGCCCAGCAGATGAAATGCTGGCTCCTCCTGAGAGCCCAGCTCCTCCTGAGAGCCCAGCTCCTCCAGAGAGCCCCTCCTCCAGAGAAGGCCAGGGAAACACAGAGGGAAGGAGAAATTCGGGAGAGTGCAGGATGAGAACAATGCCCTACAAACCAGCACTGCCGAGGGATTGTTCTCAGCCTTCCCAGAAATTCAGTTTTCATTCCCTGCTCTCCAGAACTGTCACGTTCTGCTTTGGACAGCACTGTCTTTGGGAAACACTGATTTGTTTCTTTGTTTGTTTCTTTGTTTGTTTGTTTTGGGTTTTTTGAGTTTTGGTTTTGGTTTCTGGTGGTTTGTTTGGTTTGGGTTTTTTTTGGTTGGTTCCTTTCGCAGTTTTTGTTTGTTTGCTTTTGTTTGTTTTTTGTTTTTGTTGTTGCTGTTTTGTTTGTTTGGGTGGTTTTTGGTTTTGGGTTTTGGTAGGGTTTTTTTGATTAGTTGTTTTTTCTTGTTTTTGTTTGTTTGGTTGATTTTGGTTTTTTTTTTGTTTGGTTTTGGTTGTTTTTGTTGGTTTGTTTTTGGGTTTTTTTTGTTTTGGTGGGGTTTTTTTTGTTGGTTATTTTGATTGTTTTTGTTTGTTTGCTTGTTTTTTGTTGTTTTTGGTTGTTTTTGTTGTTTTTGTTTGGTTGGTGGGTTTTTGTTGGTTTTGTTGGGTTGGTTTTTGTTGGTTTTGTGTGGTTGTTTTTGGTTGTTTTTATTTGGTTGGTTGGTTGGTTGGTTTTTGTTGTTTTTGTTTGGTTGTTTTTGTTTTTTTTGTGTTGGTGGGTTTTTGGTTTTGTTTGGGGTTGGGTTGGGGGGGTTGGTTGGTTTGGTTGGTTGGTTGGTTAGTTGGTTGGTTTGGTTGTTGGTTGGTTAGTGGTTGGTTGGTTGGTTAGTTTTGGGGTTGGCTGGTTTTTGTTGGGTTGGTTGTTGTTGGGTTTTGGGTTTTTGTTGGTTGGTTGGTTGTTTTTGCTGTTTTGTTTGGTTGTTTTAGTTGGTTGGTTGGTTGGTTGGTTGGTTGGTTGGTTGTTGGTTGGTTGGTTTTGTTTTTTTTGTTTGGTTGGTTGGTTTTTTGTTGTTGGTTTTTGTTGTGTTGTTGTTCTGTTCTGTTTGTTTGTTCATTTCCCATTATGACACAGGAGAAGGATCTCTTGTTTCTCCCCAATCTCTCCACGAGGATCATTGCCCAGCTTTGAGCTCTTCCCTTCCTGGACAATGTCCCAGTGTCTGACCATCCACCCTGGGCACTCCTGGCTCACCAGGGCTTTCCTCCCTGGCTCCCTCTCCTGCAGGAGCTCCTGGGGCTCCTCGAGCTCCAGGATGATCTGGGGCACTGCTTTAAAATCACCCCGAATTCACAGAGCTCTGCTCCCTGCTCCTCACTCAGGAGAGAATTTTCGGCTGGAAGGGCCTGCAGGGCTCAGCCAGCCCCAGAAAAAGCGCAAACGTTGTGAGGAATTGTCCAAAGGACATTGCCCAAGGACACTGCCCAAAGGACTCTGCCCAAAGGACATCGTCCAAAGGACATATCCAATGGACATTATCCAATGAACACTGCCCAAAGGACATTATCCAAAGGACATTTTCCAAAGGACATTTTCCAAAGACATTGCACAAAGGACATCGCCCAAAGGACATTATCCAAAGGACATTTTCCAAAGGACATTATCCAAAGGACACTGCCCAAAGGACACTGCCCAAAGGACATTGTCCAAGGACATTATCCAAGGATATTATCCAAAGGACACTGCCCAAAGGACATTGTCCAAGGACATTATCCAAGGATATTATCCAAAGGACATTGCCCAAAGCTAATTGTCCAAAGGACATTATCCAAGGACATTGCCCAAAGGACATTATCCAAAGGACACTGCCCAAAGGACACTGCCCAAAGGTCATTATCTAAAGGACACTGCCCAAAGGACATTATCCAAAGGACATTATCCAAGGACACTGCCCAAAGGGCATTTTCCAAAGGACATTATTCAAGGACATTGTCCAAAGGAATTATCCAAGGACATTGCCCAATGAACACTGCCCAAAGGACATTATCCAAAGGACATTATCCAGGACATTACCCAAAGGACATTATCCAAAGGACACTGCCCAAAGGGCGTTTTCCAAAGGACACTGCCCAAAGGACACTGCCCAAAGGTCATTATCCAAAGGACATTATCCAAGGACACTGCCCAAAGGTCATTATCTAAAGGACACTGCCCAAAGGGCATTTTCCAAAGGACATTATTCAAGGACATTGTCCAAAGGAATTATCCAAGGACATTGCCCAATGAACACTGCCCAAAGGACATTGTCCAAAGGATACTGCCCAAAGGACATTATCCAAAGGACACTGCCCAAAGGACACTACCCAAAGGTCATTATCCAAAGGTCATTATCCAAAGGTCATTATCCAAAGGTCATTGTCCAAAGGACCTTATCCAAAGGACATTATCCAAAGGACGTTGCCCGAAGGACATTGCCTAAAGGTCATTTTCCAAAGATCATTATCCAAGAACACTGCCCAAAGGACATTGCCCAAAGGTCATTATCCAAGGTCATTCTCCAAAGGACATTTTCCAAAGGACATTGTCCAAAGGACATTGCCCAAAATCTTCTGGGACATTCACCCCCCTGCAGGACCCTGCTCCAGCTCCCCCTGGCTGATGGCCCCTTTGCTTTCCAAGCAGCTGCAAATGAACATTTTACAATACATAAATTGTGAAATGAAGTGCTCCATATAAATGGAGCAGTATCCATGTTGAGAAGGCAGCTGCACAGGGTGGGCTGGGGCAGGAGCAAACGCCTCTGGCCAGTCTGGTGTGAGTTCTGTGCCTTGACCCATCCTTCCCAGACACATCCCACTGGTGTCCTGAGGATGGGTGTCCCTGTGTCCCCTCCTGCAGAGGCTGGCAGGTCCAGCTCTGCCTCCCCAGGCTGGTGAGTGCTGGCCAGCAGCTGCAGCCAGGTGCTGATGCTTTAAAATGCCTTGTAAACCAATTTGCAGCAGGTGAATGATTGCTCTGCTCCAAAGCCTTCCATTTCCCTTCCTTATTTTCCAGAGCAGATACTTATTATAATACAGGTTATTAAACATCAAAGGTTTACCTTGTCTTGAGACGATTTAGCTTCTTTTAGAGGCCTATAAATGCTTTATTGGGCATGGTTCTGAATAATTATTCAATAGCAGGTGATGCCAGCACTCGTGTGCTGGAGCTTCCAGAGCCCAGGTGAGCCCTGCTGGGGCTCTCAGCTGCCTCTCCTCCCCTCCTGTCACACCAGGGTCCCCTCCCATGGTCCCTGCTGGGGCTCTCAGCTGCCTCTTTTCCCTCCTGTCACACCAGGGCCACCTCCCGTGGTCCCTGCTGGGGCTCTCAGCTGCCTCTCCTCCCCTCCTGTCACACCAGGGCCACCTCCCATGGTCCCTGCTGGGACTCTCAGCTGCCTCTCCTCCCCTCCTGTCACACCAGGGCCACCTCCCATGGTCCCTGCTGGGGCTCTCAGCTGCCTCTCCTCCCCTCCTGTCACACCAGGGCCACCTCCCATGGTCCCTGCTGGGGCTCTCAGCTGCCTCTGCTCCCCTCCTGTCACACCAGGGCCACCTCCCGTGGTCCCTGCTGGTCCCAGGTGTCTCTCCTCCCATCCTGTCACACCAGGGTCCCCTCCCATGGTCCCTGCTGGGGCTCTCAGCTGCCTCTGCTCCCCTCCTGTCACACCAGGGCCACCTCCCATGGTCCCTGCTGGGGCTCTCAGCTGCCTCTGCTCCCCTCCTGTCACACCAGGGCCACCTCCCATGGTCCCTGCTGGTCCCAGCTACCTCTCCTCCCCTCCTGTCACACCAGGGCCACCTCCCATGGTCCCTGCTGGGGCTCTCAGCTGTCTCTCCTCTCCTCCTGTCACACCAGGGCCACCTCCCATGGTCCCTGCTGGTCCCAGCCAGGTGTGCAGAGCTGCAGCCCTTTCCATGGGGAAATTCCCCAAAATCCAGCTGTGCCAGGACTGGGCAGCCTTTCCATGGGGAAATTCCCCAAAATCCAGCTGTACCAGGGCTGGGTCCTTTCCATAGGGAAATTCCCCAAAATCCAGCTGTGCCAGGGCTGGACAATCCTTTCCATGGAGAAATTCCCCAAAATGCAGCTGTGCCAGGGCTGGACAATCCTTTCTGTGGAGAAATTCCCCCAAATCCAGCTGTGCTGTGTCTTTTCAAGTATCAAAATGTTAGGATGAATTTCCTCTTCATGGTCAGTGACATTTTTTATTGCACTTTGTGCAATGTGGAATCCCAGAGTGGATTTGGTTCAAAAGGACCTGAAATCCCCCCCAGTGCCCCCCTGCCATGTCAGGGACCCCTCCCACTGCCCCAGGCTGCTCCAGCCCCAGTGTCCAACCTGGCCTTGGGATCCAGGGGCAGCCACAGCTCTGCCAGCCCTGAATTCCTTCCCCACATCTGCTCTGACACCCCCAGCACCATACCTGTGCTGCTGAGTGCAGCTGCCAAGCAAAGAACTCTTTAATAATTCAGATTTATTACCTGTGGTTTCTCTTGACCAAACAGGAAAGAGTCTCTAAGCAAGTAATTGGGTATGAAGTGTAACTGAGCAGCATTTATTTCCCTTTAATTGCAGCTGGATGATTAGAAATGCTGTTCAGGCTGTTGTGCTCCCCTCTGCTCTGTAGGATCCCCAGTCATGGTGGGTGATTATTTTATAAAGCTCACACCCTCCTCGGATAACGAGACTCATCCTCATCTCTTCGGCTCTCATTGCTATGCTGTCTTTTCTGAATCAATAACTTTGATGTGCATTTGTTTGCAGACTTTTATGCCTTGTGAGTGATCTCTGTTTTTTTTAACTTTCAATACCTAATTTTTAATGAGTATAATGAGCAGGATGTGCAGTTTTCCACACAGACACATATAACTCAGATGTGCTGTAATGCACTCTGGAATGGAAATGTGTTCTACAGACAGCCCAAACCAGGATCTATTTCCTCCTGCTTTCATCGGAGAGAAATAATTTTCTATTTGACTGATAATTGACTCAACTGCCCAGAAATAGACATTCCAAGGACTTCCCCAAACTGCTTAATTGAGTCTTTTCTCCACAGTTCCTGAGCGTGAAAATTCCACTTTGCCATGAGCGTGCCCTGGCCATTTGGGGGTCTCAGTGATTTATATCCCCAGGTGCCAGCCAGGAGCTGCCCTTCCCTCGGAATCCATGCCCTGAACACCACCCTGGCCTGGGGGAGGCACCCCTGGCTCTCCTCTCCTCTCCTCTCCTCTCCTCTCTCCTCTCCTCTCCTCTCCTCTCCTCTCCTCTCCTCTCCTCTCCTCTCCTCTCCTCTCCTCTCCTCTCCTCTCCTCTCCTCTCTCTCTCTCTCCTCTCCTCTCCTCTCCTCTCCTCTCCTCTCTCTCCTCTCCTCTCCTCTCCTCTCCTCTCCTCTCCTCTCCTCTCCTCTCCTCTCCTCTCCTCTCCTCTCCTCTCCTCTCCTCTCCTCTCCTCTCCTCTCCTCTCCTCTCCTCTCCTCTCTATTTTTATCCATCCCCTCTCCCGGCAGTGAGGATTTGTCAGGCTGGCGCTTTGTAGAACACCAGGAGCGTTTTGTCACTGAAGATTTTTTTGTCACTGAAGATTTTCTCCCTCTCCTCCCCTGGAAGGTGATCACACCGAGAGGAGAATTTCCAGGAGGACCTGTGCCAGGACTGACTCGAGGAACACAGGACACATCCCTGCAGAAATGGGATCAGTTCTGGATTTCCTGCCCTTCAAAGGACAGAGCTGGCATTCAGCTGGCATCAAAAGGACCTTGTTCCCTGTCACTGCACCATTTCTGCTCCTGTTCTGAGGAATTCCCGGTGTTCCAGGGCTGTGCACAGTGCCCCAGGAGCTCCTGGCACTGCAGCCAGCCCCAGGTGGGCAGGGATGTGCTGGCTCCTTCCAAACCAGGATATTCCCGTGCTCCTCCCTGCTGGGAACGGGACAAGGGAATGGCCTCGAGTGCCCAGGGAGGGTTGGATCCCATCCCTGGAGGAATCCCCAGGGAGTTTCTTGGGGTGGCACTCACAGCTCTGGGCTGGGGATGGGGTGGGCACAGCTGGGACTGCCTGGGCTGGGAGGGCTTTTCCAGCCCCAGGGATCTGGGATTCTGTTCTGTGATTCCCTGAGCCAGCTCAGCCGCTGTCCCAGCACTCCAGAGGCAGCTCTCCCTGAGCAGATTGTTTGTTCTGGACTCTCCCCAGACCCATGGGAATCCCAGCTCCATGGGAATCCCAGACCCATGGGAATCCCAGATCCACGGGAATCCCAGCTCCATGGGAATCCCAGATCCATGGGAATCCCAGCTCCATGGGAATCCCAGACCCATGGGAATCCCAGACCCATGGGAATCCCAGATCCATGGGAATCCCAGCTCCATGGGAATCCCAGATCCACAGGAATCCCAGATCCACGGGAATCCCAGATCCATGGGAATCCCAGATCCATGGGAATCCTAGCTCCATGGGAATCCCAGATCCATGGGAATCCCAGCTCCATGGGAATCCCAGATCCATGGGAATCCCAGATCCACGGGAATCCCAGATCCACGGGAATCCCAGCTCCATGGGAATCCCAGACCCATGGGAATCCCAGACCCACGGGAATCCCAGCTCCATGGGAATCCCAGATCCATGGGAATCCCAGCTCCACGGGAATCCCAGCTCCACGGGAATCCCAGACCCATGGAAATCCCAGATCCATGGGAATCCCAGCTCCATGGGAATCCCAGATCCATGGGAATCCCAGATCCATGGGAATCCCAGACCCATGGGAATCCCAGACCCATGGGAATCCCAGATCCATGGGAATCCCAGACCCATGGGAATCCCAGATCCACGGGAATCCCAGACCTATGGGAATCCCAGATCCATGGGAGTCCCAGATCCATGGGAATCCCAGACGCATGGGAATCCCAGCTCCATGGGAATCCCAGCTCCATGGGAATCCCAGATCCGTGGGAATCCCAGACCCATGGGAATCCCAGACCCATGGGAATCCCAGCTCCATGGGAATCCCAGACCTATGGGAATCCCAGCTCCATGGGAATCCCAGACCTATGGGAATCCCAGCTCCATGGGAATCCCAGATCCGTGGGAATCCCAGATCCATGAGAATCCCAGACCCATGGGAATCCCAGCTCCATGGGAGTCCCAGCTCCATGGGAATCCCAGATCCATGGGAATCCCAGATCCATGGGAATCCCAGCTCCATGGGAATCCCAGACCTATGGGAATCCCAGCTCCATGGGAATCCCAGATCCGTGGGAATCCCAGACCCATGGGAATCCCAGCTCCATGGGAATCCCAGCTCCATGGGAATCCCAGCTCCATGGGAATCCCAGACCCATGGGAATCCCAGATCCATGGGAATCCCAGACCCATGGGAATCCCAGATCCACGGGAATCCCAGCTCCATGGGAATCCCAGCTCCATGGGAATCCCAGCTCCATGGGAATCCCAGCTCCATGGCAGAGGTGACGTGTGACAATCTGGGCACGTCCCGGTGCTCGGGCCAGCAGCAGCACCAGACCCAGTGGTGCTGGGTGGGTTCTGTTTGTGCACTGAACTGAGACACAGGGAGAGGTGGGACACGGGGAATGACCCCACGGGCTGGCCCTGGATCCTGGCAGTGCCCCAGGCCAGGCTGGAGCACCTGGGGCAGTGGGAGTGTCCCTGCCATGGCAGGGGAGGGCTCTGTGACCAAGTGGGGATGGCCCAGGGGCTCAGAGGGCAGCAGGCTCTGTCCTGGCAGGGCTGGGTGGCACCAGTGGGAGCGGTGCCATGCCCCAGGCAAACATCTCCTGTTGTAAATGAACCTGAAAAATCGGGATGCTCCAGAAAAGAAGCAGAAAGGAATAATTTGGAGCTGAATGAAACGCCTGCCAGTACAAATCTGTAGAGCTCAATACATAAAAACATCAGAGAGGGAGCGTGGCGTGACAGGATCTTCATGACAAGCCTTCAAAGGAGCCAAATCCACTCCTGGCCCAGTCCTTTCCCTGGGGCCAAACAAGGACCCATCTGAGAGCTGAACCAGGCTCTGCAGAGAGCAGAGATCCGCAGCACAGCCTCCCTGCTCTCCCCTCCTGAGAGGTTATCTGATTGCCTTCCTTGCAATCCCTTTCTGGTCACCTCTTTTACTCAAGAGCAGCTTGGTGACTTCTGCAGTTCTGCTGCTGCCCTTGTGGCTCCCCCGCTCCTCCCAGTCCTGCCTTGGTCCCAGAGCTCCCAGGCTGGTCCAGCAGCCTCCAGCACGGGACAGGACCGTGCTGACCCTGACCCTGATCCTGATCCTGACCTGATCCTGATCCTGATCCTGACCCAGACCCTGATCCTGATCCTGATCCTGACCCTGATCCTGACCCTGATCCTGTCCCTGTCCTGACCCTGATCCTGATCCTGACCCTGATCCTGACCCTGATCCTGTCCCTGTCCTGACCCTGACCCTGTCCCTGTCCCTGACCCTGATCCTGATCCTGATCCTGATCCTGATCCTGACCCTGACCCTGATCCTGACCCTGACCCTGACCCTGATCCTGATCCTGATCCTGTCCCTGTCCTGACCCTGACCCTGATCCTGATCCTGACCCTGACCCTGACCCTGACCCTGATCCTGACCCTGATCCTGTCCCTGTCCTGACCCTGATCCTGATCCTGATCCTGATCCTGACCCTGTCCCTGTCCCTGTCCCTGTCCCTGATCCTGACCCTGACCTTGATCCTGACCCTGACCCTGACACTGACCCTGACCCTGACATTGCTCCTGATCCTGATCCTGACCCTGATCCTGATCCTGATCCTGACCCTGATCCTGACCCTGATCCTGACCCTGATCCTGATCCTGACCCTGATCCTGATCCTGACCCTGATCCTGATCCTGACCCTGACCCTGACCCTGATCCTGATCCTGATCCTGATCCTGATTCTGATCCTGACCCTGACCCTGACCCTGATCCTGATCCTGATCCTGACCCTGACCCTGATCCTGACCCTGATCCTGACCCTGATCCTGATCCTGATCCTGACCCTGACCCTGACACTGACCCTGATCCTGATCCTGATCCTGACCCTGATCCTGATCCTGATCCTGATCCTGATCCTGACCCTGATCCTGACCCTGACCCTGATCCTGACCCTGACCCTGTCCCTGTCCCTGTCCCTGTCCCTGTCCCATCCCTGTGCCATCCCTGTCCCTGTCCCTGTCCCTGTCCCTGTCCTCAACGCCCCCCCCGCCAGGGTTGCTCTCCTCCCATTTTCTTTCAGCAGTTTTGGGGAACGCTGGTCAAAGCCTTCAGGTGAATTTTATCACCCAGGGACACGTTCCCTTTCAGCACCTCACTGAAATATTCAGATATTTACTGTAGATTGGTTGAGCCATTGAGTTAAACTCCAGCCACTGAGGCTGGAAAAGTCCTCCAGGACTCAAGCCCAACTTTTGTCTGACTTCTGCAGGGACATTTTGCCAACTGTCTTTGCACTCACCCCAAGAGCAGCACAGACTGGCTGTTATCTCTGGTGGCCTTTGGTGCTCCAAGGTGAAACTGTGACACCTCAATTCTCTGCATGGCCTAAAGATTTGGAGCCATTAGCTGTCATTTATTATCTCCCTAAAGATTTGGAGCCATTTCCTCTCATTTATTATCTCCCTAAAGATTTGGAGCCATTAACTCTCATTCACTGTCTCCCCGCTCTGTGGACAGCCAGATGCTTCTCAGTGAAAATCTCCACATTTTTATCACTACTTTGAGTAGTTCTTATTACAAGTCCTAAACTTCTTTGTCTAATACGAATCAAGACCAAGACAAGTGTTAAAATCAAGCCACTTCATTTGTAAAGATATTTTTCATAGCCACTTCTGTTTGGTTTTCTTTGAAACCTTTAGGCTGGAGAAGCCCCCTGAGATCGAGTCCAGCCTTCCCCAGCCCTGCCAAGGCCACACTGCCCTGTCCCCAAGTGCCACAGCCACAGGGGTTTAAATCCCTGCAGGGATGGGACTGCACCCTGTGCCTGTGCCAGGGCTGGACAAACCTTTCCAGGAAGGAATTTCCCCAGTATCCAAAACCTGGTGCTCTGCAGGGTGTGAACCAGTCAAACTCAGCCTCCAGATCTGCTGCAGACACAATCCCAGCTCCCCGAGCCAGCTGAGCAGGGATTCCAGGGATATTTGTATTTACAGCAGCTCCTGGGTGAAAACGGAATACTTTGTCATTTTTCCATCAAACTTCCAGTTATGTTTATTCTCCCACAGTTATATTTTACTACAGCACAGATTTGCAGTTTCCCTGAGCTGGCTGCCTTTAACAGCCAGCATTTGTGTGAATTCCCTGCATCCACATCCATATTTTTATATATATAATAAAGCAAACTGCTGGAGGATCATCTAAACTTTATTTACTGTGGCCATGCTGCAATATTTAGGTCTGCTGAAATCGTCAGGGCATTTTAATTGTGTTATCAGAGCACAGCCAAAGCAGCAGATCCCCCTTCCAAAGAACATGGACACAGAAACTGCTGAATATAACTTGAATATTTACCGAGTATTAAATCTGTTACAGGAGCGTTTGGACTACTGATAATCTGCTTTAAAAAAATTAAAATTTGAAAGTAACAGCTGATGTCCTCTAGAAATGAAAGCTTGGGACTCTTTACAGTTTTAGTTTGCTTTTGTCATGGGAAGCATTGATCTTTCCATGGGAAACAATACATTCCTTACTCGATTTCCCAGTTAATTTTGCAGTGGAACGTGGTGCTTGTTGTTGTCCAAATGTCATTAAACCATCAGAGGAGTCCATTACAGAGCACAAATCTCTCTCTCTTCGTTGCTTCCCTTTTTCCCTGTGGTTGCCACAGTTCTGGGAACAGAAATTGCTCCAGGGGCTGTACCACACTGAGCTGGGGCTGTGGGACAGCCTGGGCTTGGGGCAGGCAGCAGTGGCACAGTGCCTGCCCCAGACACACAGCTGAGCTCTGGGAATGAGATGGGAATGGGATGGGAACGGGATGGGAATGGGATGGGACAGCCTGGGAATGGGATGGGACAGATTGGGAACGGGATGGGACAGCCTGGGCTCGGGGCAGGCAGCAGTGGCACAGTGCCTGCCCCAGACACACACCTGAGCTCTGGGAATGGGATGGGAACGGGATGGGAACGGGATGGGACAGCCTGGGCAGGCAGCAATGGGCACAGTCCCCACTCCAGGCACACACCTGAGCCAGGGATCACAGCGTGGGCAGGCAGCAATGGCACAGTGCCTGCCCCAAACACACGCCTGAGCTCTGGGAATGGGATGGGAACGGGATGGGAATGGGATGGGACAGCCTGGGAATGGGATGGGAACGGGATGGGATAGCCTGGGAATGGGATGGGACAGCCTGGGCTCGGGGCAGGCAGCAATGGCACAGTGCTTGCCCCAAACACACAGCTGAGCTCTGGGAATGGGATGGGAATGGGATGGGAATGGGATGGGAATGGGATGGGAACGGGATGGGAATGGGATGGGACAGCCTGGGAATGGGATGGGAATGGGATGGGACAGCCTGGGAATGGGACGGGACAGCCTGGGCAGGCAGCAATGGGCACAATCCCCACCCCAGACACACACCTGAGCCCTGGGTCACAGTGCTGCAATGGGATGGGACAGCCTGGGCTCAGGGCAGGCAGCAATGGGCACAGTCCCCACTCCAGACACACACCTGAGCTCTGGGAATGGGGTGGGACAGCCTAGGAACGGGATGGGACAGCCTGGGCTCAGGAGAGGCAGCAATGGCACAGTCCCTGCCCCAGCCCCACCCCTGAGCCAGGGTCAGGGCCCTGGGGAGGCTGCAACAGCCCTCCAGCAGCACCAGCAGCCCGCAGCTGTTCTGACCCCTGACCCAGCCCGTTCCCTGCTGTCACTCACCAGGACAGGGTGAGGAGTGCTCTCCTGCAGCTCCCCACCGAAGGGGAGCACACAGAGCAGGGAGCCCCCGGCCTGGCAGCTGTGCCCATTCCATGCTGGATGCACTCCCACCCTCGGGACTGGGCAGGAGCCTGGAGGGTGGGACACCCCACCCACAGGTGTTCAGCCCAGGTGAGCTCACCTGCAGCACCTGGACCCTCTGCAGCACCCGCATCCCCCACAGTGGATCCCGAGGCTGGGGGAGAGCTTGGGGGGCACAGGGGTCCCACATCCTCACCATTGCTCTGGAATGCTGAAGGACTTCAGCTCTGCTCACCACAGAGGGATCCTGAAGACTTAAACCTTTCAAAATGCCGGCATGCCCTTTTTTCTCAAACCTCTCTCCAGTACACAAGGGCAGGTTTTGGTTTGCTCTTTCGTTTATCTTGATTTTCTCTGTTGTTTGATTTTGAGAGTGTTATTGCTGGCATTTCCTAACAGAGTCCCAGTTAGAGCCCTGAGTGCTCTTACCAGCCGCCGGGTGAGGTTCAAGTGTTCTGACACTGACACTATCCAGGATGCAGGAGTCTCCAGTCCCAGCGATTTTCTTGATGGAGCACTTTAACCATCTCCTTAAGTGCCCTCCTAAGTGCAGTCCTGGCACTGCACACAAGGCTCGGCAGCCCCGCAGCAGCCTTTGATCCTGCTCCTCCAGGCATCGCTTCCCTTCGGGGATGCAGAACCTTGTCACCTTTATTTGTGTTCCTCAACAGCCTTCAGCAAACCTGGGCTGTGACAGCAGCCAAAGGCAGGCAGCCTCACAAAGGCACCGACACACACCCGGCTCTGCCCCGGGGCTGAGGAGCTCATCTCTGCCTCCAGAGTGTTCACCATGGCCTGGAAATACATCTGTGTATGCACATACATTTTATATATATATATGTATATATAAATATATGCACACATGGATGTTGGTTCTGGGATATTTTTTCTCCCATCTAATATTTACAAATAAATGTACACAAACAATAGGATGGCAATGCTGGAGCAGCTGTCTCAAAGATTTATTCCATGACAACCACCAGTCTCATTTCACAGAACCCAGCACAGGAGGTGGAACAGCTTCAGTCACTTACAACAGCAGATAAAGTTCTCTTTTTACAAAGTTTTTTAACAACTTTTTAGCCAATAGCAGAACATTAAAAGCTGACAAGCATTTGTTCAGGCCAATTAATAAAGCTGCACATACATCTTGCTTTGAACAATGCTTGCTTGTAATAGCTCCAAATAATGAATAAAGTTTCATTATTAAGCTCACATATTTCTACTATCTTGCTGAACATATTTTCCTGAGGTCTGTCTCTACACACAACTCACAGCCCTATGGTTTCTTGTCCATGCATCTTCAGCATTCTTCAATTTCTCCCATCTTGAGATTTGCTTTCACACAGCCTGCTGAGAGTTCAGTACCTTCTCTATTTTCCACACATGTAAATATCCAAAACCCTCCCTGACCTCTCTGGGTGTGGAACTGAAACTCCTGAGGGCAGTGTCAGTCAG
The DNA here is from genome assembly GCF_009819885.2 of Catharus ustulatus. Taxonomy (NCBI): domain Eukaryota; kingdom Metazoa; phylum Chordata; class Aves; order Passeriformes; family Turdidae; genus Catharus; species Catharus ustulatus. Next base: position 436,620 of record NC_046226.1, on the reverse strand, counting down.
GAGCAGAGGGCCCAGCAGGGCTGGGGGTGTGCAGGGCAAACGTCCCTCTAAACAGCTCCATCCATGGGCTCACAAAGGGTTAACAAAGTCCTGTTAACCCCTGTGACACTACAAAGGGTTAACAAAGCCCTGTTAACCCCTGTGACACCACATCTGCTCAGCTGGAACTCTGCACTCTGCAGTGAGGGCTGGAGCCCAGGCTCAGCTCCATTCCCAGGCTCAGCTCCATTCCCAGGCTCAGCTCCATTCCCAGGCTCAGCTCCGTTCCCAGGCTCAGCTCTGTTCCCAGGCTCAGCTCTGTTCCCAGGCTCAGCTCTGTTCCCAGGCTCAGCTCCGTTCCCAGGCTCAGCTCTGTTCCCAGTCTCAGCTCCATTTCCCAGGCTCAGCTCCGTTCCCAGTCTCAGCTCCATTCCCAGTCTCAGCTCCATTCCCAGGCTCAGCTCCATTTCCAGTCTCAGCTCCATTCCCAGGCTCAGCTCCATTTCCCAGGCTCAGCTCCATTTCCAGGCTCAGCTCCGTTCCCAGGCTCAGCTCCATTTCCAGGCTCAGCTCTGTTCCCAGGCTCAGCTCTGTTCCCAGGCCCAGCTCTATTCCCAGGCTCAGCTCTGTTCCCAGGGCTCAGCTCCATTTCCCAGGCATAGCTACGTTTCCAGGCTCAGCTCCATTTCCAGGCTCAGCTCCATTTCCAGGCTCAGCTCCATTCCTAGGCTCAGCTCTGTTCCCAGGCTCAGCTCCATTTCCCAGGCTCAGCTCCGTTCCAGGCTCAGCTCCGTTCCCAGGCTCAGCTCCGTTCCAAGGCTCAGCTCCATCTCCAGACTCATCTCAATTCCCAGGCCCAGCTCCATTTCCCAGGCTCAGCTCCATTTCCCAGGCTCAGCTCCGTTTCCAGGCTCAGCTCCATTCCCAGTCTCAGCTCCATTTCCCAGTCTCAGCTCCATTTCCAGGCTCAGCTCCATTCCCAGGCTCAGCTCCATTTCCCAGTCTCAGCTCCATTTCCAGTCTCAGCTCCATTTCCAGTCTCAGCTCCATTTCCAGGCTCAGCTCCGTTTCCAGGCTCAGCTCCATTTCCAGGCTCAGCTCCATTCCCAGGCTCAGCTCCATTCCCAGTCTCAGCTCCATTTCCCAGGCTCAGCTCCATTTCCCAGGCTCAGCTCCATTTCCAGGCTCAGCTCCATTTCCCAGGCTCAGCTCCATTCCAGGCTCAGCTCCGTTCCCAGGCTCAGCTCCATTTCCAGCCCAGCTCCATTCCAGGCTCAGCTCCATTCCCAGGCTCAGCTCTGTTTCCAGGCTCAGCTCCATTTCCCAGGCTCAGCTCCATTTCCCAGGCTCAGCTCCATGTTCCAGGCTCAGCTCCATGTTCCAGGCTCAGCTCCATTCCCAGGCTCAGTTCCATTCCCAGGCTGAGCTCCATTCCCAGGCTCAGCTCCATTTCCAGGCTCAGCTCCGTTCCCAGGCTCAGCTCCATGTTCCAGGCTCAGCTCCATTCCCAGGCTCAGTTCCATTCCCAGGCTGAGCTCCATTCCCAGGCTCAGCTCCATTTCCAGGCTCAGCTCCGTTCCCAGGCTCAGCTCCATTTCCCAGGCTCAGCTCCATTCCCAGGCTCAGCTCCGTTCCCAGGCTCAGCTCCATTTCCCAGGCTCAGCTCCATTCCCAGGCTCAGCTCCGTTCCCAGGATCAGCTCCATTCCCAGGCTCACTCCGTTCCCAGGCTCAGCTCCATTTCCAGGCTCAGCTCCATTTCCAGGCTCAGCTCTGTTCCCAGGCTCAGCTCCATTTCCAGGCTCAGCTCTGTTCCCAGGCTCAGCTCCGTTCCCAGGCTCAGCTCCATTTCCAAGGCTCAGCTCTGTTCCCAGGCTCAGCTCCATTTCCAGGCTCAGCTCCATTTCCCAGGCTCAGCTCCGTTCCCAGGCTCAGCTCCATTCCCAGGCTCAGCTCCATTTCCAGGCTCAGCTCCGTTCCCATGCCCAGCTCTGTTCCCAGACTCAGCTCCATTTCCAGGCTCAGCTCCATTCCCAGGCTCAGCTCTGTTCCCAGGCTCAGCTCTGTTCCCAGGCTCAGCTCCATTCCCAGGCTCAGCTCCATTCCCAGGCTCAGCTCTGTTCCCAGGCTCAGCTCTGTTCCCAGGCTCAGCTCCATTTCCCAGGCTCAGCTCTGTTCCCAGGCTCAGCTCCGTTTCCAGGCTCAGCTCCATTTCCAGGCTCAGCTCATTTCCAGGCTCAGCTCCATTCCTAGGCTCAGCTCCGTTCCCAGGCGCAGCTCCGTTCCTAGGCTCAGCTCCGTTCCTAGGCTCAGCTCTGTTCTCATGCCCAGCTCCATTTCCCAGGCTCAGCTCCTTTCCAGACTCATCTCAATTCCCAGGCTCAGCTCCGTTTTCCCTCCCCTCGCCTGCCCTCCCCTCACTACAATTCCCTGCAAATTCCCATCCTTGGCGTTGGGAGAACGATGTTATTTATTGATCCTGGCTGAAAAGCCCATTCACAAATATTTAGAAGCTTAAATGGTGCTTTGTCAGTTTCCTTTCTAAAGCAGCACAGAAAAAAAAATCTTGATTTTGCAATGGCTTTTAAACCATTCCTGTCTTTCTGTATTGCTGTGTATCTTTCTGTATTCCTGCTGTATCGCTGCTCCCCTTTGTCCTTTTATTTGAGGATTTATGGCTGCATCCCCATTTCCATCAACGCCGTGCGCTCCTTTAAGCTCTGTCTGAGCAGCAGCCAAGTGCGACAGGGCTGGCACCGGCCCAGCCCTCTGATCAAGGCACTTACATGGCCACGAGATATCAAAGGCATCTGAAAAATTAAACCTTTTATCTTGATTGCGTTTCAGCCGCGCGGAAATGAAAAGGGCATTTGTGCGGCGCTGATTCCGGCACGGCGCCCGGGGCAGGTCTGAGGAGAGGAGAGGAACCGGGAAAGAGGGAAAAGGCAGGAGAAAGGAGGGAAGGCACGGTGGAATGGGCTCGGCCGGCTGCAGAATCTCAAACCGGGGCTGGAGCCAGGGGCTGCCCCGGGGAGGGTTGGATCCCCATCCCTGGAGGTGTCACCTGGGGGTGGCACTCGGAGCTCTGGGGACAGGGTGGGGATGGGCACAGCTGGGATTCTGTGATCCTGGAGGGAATTTCCAGCCTAAAGGATTCTGGAATTGTGTGGTTTTGAATGTGTAAAAAAACCTGTGTTCCCCGTTTTTTTCCTAATCTTCTTATGGAGAAGTAACTCTCCAAATAAATTCTGCTAAGAACTCAAGCCAGCTGTTAATCAGATCGTGGAGCAGATCCATTACAGGGCGATTCCTGCTTTTGGAGACCCTTGGCTCTGCAGGCAGCGAACCAGAGAAAGCTCAGGCAAGGACTGGGTGGTGCCATGGGCCCTGCAGGCTTCCCTGGAGCCCAGGATTGGATGGAAATGCGGTGAAAGTGGGGCTGCAGCTCACAGCTGGGCAGGGGGGACAGGGGTGGGGGTGGGACAGGTGTGGGACAGGCGTGGGACAGGTGTGGGGTGGGACAGGTGTGGGACAGGTGTGGACAGGTGTGGGACAGGTGTGGGGTGGGACAGGTGTGGGACAGGTGTGGGGGTGGGACAGGTGTGGGACAGGTGTGGGACAGGTGTCAGGGTGGGACAGGTGTGGGACAGGTGTGGACAGGTGTGGGACAGGTGTGGGGGTGGGACAGGTGTGGGACAGGTGTGGGACAGGTGTGGGACAGGTGTGGGACAGGTCTGTGATGGGTGTCAGGGTGGGACAGGTGTGTGACGGGTGTGTGATGGGTGTGTGACAGGTGTGTGACAGGTGTGTGATGGGTGTGTGATGGGTGTCAGGGTGGGACAGGTGTGTGACAGGTGTGTATCAGGTGTGTGCCAGGTGTGTGACAGGTGTGTGAAAGGTGTGTGCAGGTGTGTGCCAGGTGTGTGACAGGTGTGTGACAGGTGTGTGACAGGTGTCAGAGTGGGACAGGTGTGGGGATGGGACAGGTGTGTGCCAGTGTGTGCCAGGTGTGTGCCAGGTGTGTGATGGGTGTGTGATGGGTGTCAGGGTGGGACAGGTGTGGGGGTGGGACAGGTGTGTGCCAGGTGTGTGACAGGTGTGTATCAGGTGTGTGACAGGTGTGTGATAAGTGTCAGGGTGTGACGGGTGTGTGCCAGGTATCAGATGTGTGACAGATGTGCACCAGGTGTGTGACAGGTGTGTGACAGGTGTGTGACAGGGGTGTGACAGGTGTGAGGGTGCGCCAGGTATGTGCCAGGTGTCAAGGTGGGACAGGTGTGGGACAGGTGTGTGACGGGTGTCAGGGTGGGCAGGTGTGGGGATGGGACAGGTGTGTGCCAGGTGTATCAGGTGTGTGACATGTGTGTGATAAGTGTCAGGGTGTGACGGGTGTGTGCCAGGTATCAGATGTGTGACAGATGTGCACCAGGTTTCAGGTGTGTGACAGGGTGTGCCAGGTGTCAGGGTGGGACAGGTGTGGAGATGGGACAGGTGTGTGACAGGTGTGTGACAGGTGTGGGACAGGTGTGTGACGGATGTCAGGGTGGGACAGGTGTGGGACAGATGTGCACCAGGTTTCAAGTCTGTGACAGGTGTGAGGGTGGCAGGAGAGAACCAGGGTGCAGGGGCAGGTGTCAGAGTGGAGCAGGATGAGGATCAGGAATTCTGTGTGGAGCAGGAATTCTGTGTGGAGCAGGGTGAGGAGCAGGAATTCTGTGAGGAGCAGGAATTCTATGAGGAGCAGATGAGGAGCAGGAATTCTGTGAGGAGCAGGACAAGAGCAGCAGTCCCCAGGACGGCCGAGGCCAGGTGGGCAGAGGGAACATTTCCTGCTCAGGTGTGTCCCTGGGGCTGTGCTGGATGGGAGAGGAGCAGGACACGAGTGCCCAGCAGGGCCCAGCTCTGCTCCCTGCCTGCCTCGGGTGGCTCACAGCCCTTTGTGAGAGCCAGTCCAGGCTCCAGTAATCGCCTGTGTGCAGCCGACAGCAAAATAAAACCCCTGAGCTCCATTGCTGGCACTCTGCAGCAACAACTGACTTTGAAACAGCATCAATGGCACCCTCTGAAATCTCCAAAGCCCTCCACAGCCTGCTGGATCCAAAAAATGTGTTGCAGAAAGGCACTGTTCTTTTCCTGATTGCTGTCAAACACATTCTGTGACAGACACAAACAGTAAAAAGTAATTTTAAAAACCCACAAATACTACACAAGAAAACAAATCCCAACCGAACAAAATCCAACAAACCGAAAAAGAAACTCCAAACAACCTGCAAAATCCTGCAACAGTGTAATTCAGGATAAATGCTTTGCCAAGTGCAGTTTTCAACAGGATTAAGACTGGGCTTTAAATCTAAGACCATTAAGGAATTTAAATATCTGCTCTTCAGCTTGATCCTGTGCACTGACACCAATCCAAATTCCTCTGGATTTGGTGCTCGAGGAGGGGACATTCAGGCTGGATACCAGGGGAATGTTTACATTTTAACACCTCTCAGGATGTGGCTGTGATGGTGACAGTTCTGTGACAGGGATCCTGCCCAGGATGTGGCTGTGATGGTGACAGTTCTGTGACAGGGATCCTGCCCAGGATGTGGCTGTGATGTGACAGTTCTGTGACAGGGATCCTGCCCAGGATGTGACTGTGATGGTGACACAGTTCTGTGACAGGGATCCTGCCCAGGATGTGGCTGTGATGGTGACAGTTCTGTGACAGGGATCCTCCCAGGGTGTGGCTGTGATGGTGACAGTTCTGTGACAGGGATCCTGCCCAGGATGTGGCTGTGATGGTGACACAGCTCTGTGACAGGGATCCTGCCCAGGTGGCTGTGATGGTGACAGTTCTGTGACAGGGATCCTCCCCAGGATGTGGCTGTGAGGGTGACAGTTCTGTGACAGGGATCCTCCCCAGGATGTGGCTGTGAGGGTGACAGTTCTGTGACAGGGATCCTGCCCAGGATGTGGCTGTGATGGTGACACAGAGCTGTGACAGGGATCCTGCCCAGGATGGCTGTGATGGTGACAGTTCTGTGACAGGGATCCTGCCAGGATGTGGCTGTGATGGTGACAGTTCTGTGACAGGGATCCTGCCCAGGATGTGGCTGTGATGGTGACACAGCTCTGTGACAGGGATCCTGCCCAGGATGTGGCTGTGATGGTGACAGTTCTGTGACAGGGATCCTGCCCAGGATGTGGCTGTGATGGTGACAGTTCTGTGACAGGGATCCTGCCCAGGATGTGGCTGTGATGGTGACACGGATCTGTGACAGGGATCCTCCCCAGGATGTGGCTGTGATGGTGACACAGTTCTGTGACAGGGATCCTGCCCAGGATGTGGCTGTGATGGTGACAGTTCTGTGACAGGGATCCTGCCCAGGATGTGGCTGTGATGGTGACAGTTCTGTGACAGGGATCCTGCCCAGGATGTGGCTGTGATGGTGACAGTTCTGTGACAGGGATCCTGCCCAGGATGTGGCTGTGATGGTGACACGGATCTGTGACAGGGATCCTCCCCAGGATGTGGCTGTGATGGTGACACAGTTCTGTGACAGGGATCCTGCCCAGTGTGGCTGTGATGGTGACAGTTCTGTGACAGGGATCCTCCCAGGATGTGGCTGTGATGGTGACAGTTCTGTGACAGGGATGGTCCCCAGGATCCAGAGCTCCACAGCTCTGCTCACACTGCATCACCGTGCTGAGCCCTGCTGCGATCCCACCGATGGAGCCTGGGCTAGGAATGCTGATTCGGAATGCAGATTCGGAGTGCTAATTTGGAGGCTAATTCGGGATCCTAGTTCACAGTGCTCGTTCAGAGTGCTAGTTCCAAAACGATGGGCTGTTCAATCAGCACAGGAAAGATCGCACATTACGTAAACACAAACCTCTTTTCCCTGTCCCAATCTCTGTTCCCTGTCCATATCTCTGTTTCCTGTCCCAATCTCTTTCCCTGTCCCAATCTCTTTCCCTGTCCCAATCTCTTTCCCTGTCCCAATCTCTTTTCCCTGTCCCAATCTCTGTTCCCTGTCCATATCTCTTTCCCTGTCCCAATCTCTGTTCCCTGTCCCAATCTCTGTTCCCTGTCCCAATCTCTTTTCCCTGTCCCAATCTCTATTCCCTGTCCCAATCTCTTTTCCCCCTGTCCCAATCTCATTTCCCTGTCCCAATCTCTTTCCCTGTCCCAATCTCTTTCCCTGTCCCAATCTCTGTTCCCTGTCCCAATCTCATTTCCCCATCCCAATCTCTGTTCCCTGTCCCAATCTCTGTTCCCTGTCCCAATCTCATTTCCCCATCCCAATCTCTGTTCCCTGTCCCAATCTCTTTCCCTGTCCCAATCTCTTTCCCTGTCCCAATCTCTTTTCCCAATCCATATCTCTTTTCCCTGTCCCAATCTCTTTTCCCTGTCCCAATCTCTGTTCCCCATCCCAATCTCTTTTCCCTGTCCCAATCTCTTTTCCCTGTCCCAATCTCTTTCCCTGTCCCAATCTCTTTTCCCAATCCATATCTCTTTTCCCTGTCCCAATCTCTGTTCCCCATCCCAATCTCTTTTCCCTGTCCCAATCTCTGTTCCCTGTCCCAATCTCATTTCCCTGTCCCAATCTCTGTTCCCTGTCCCAATCTCTGTTCCCTGTCCCAATCTCTATTCCCTGTCCCAATCTCTGTTCCCTGTCCCAATCTCTGTTCCCTGTCCCAATCCTTCTCCTGTCCCAATCTCTTTATCCCAATCTCTTTTCCCCATCCCAATCTCTTTTCCCTGTCCCAATCTCTTTTCCTGTCCCAATCTCTGTTCCCTGTCCAATCTCTATTCCCTGTCCCAATCTCTTTCCCTGTCCCAATCTCTTTCCCCTGTCCCAATCTCTGTTCCCTGTCCCAATCTCTTTCCCTGTCCCAATCTCTTTCCCCTGTCCCAATCTCTGTTCCCCATCCCAATCTCTTTTCCCCATCCCAATCTCTTTTCCTGTCCCAATCTCTTTTCCTGTCCCAATCTCTGTTCCCTGTCCCAATCTCTATTCCCTGTCCCAATCTCTTTCCCTGTCCAATCTCTTTTCCCAATCCATATCTCTTTTCCCTGTCCCAATCTCTGTTCCCCATCCCAATCTCTTTTCCCTGTCCCAATCTCTGTTCCCTGTCCCAATCTCTTTCCCTGTCCCAATCTCTTTCCCCTGTCCCAATCTCTGTTCCTTGTCCCAATCTCTTTCCCTGTCCCAATCCTTCTCCTGTCCCAATCTCTTTTCCCCATCCCAATCTCTTTTCCCCATCCCAATCTCTTTTCCCTGTCCCAATCTCTTTTCCTGTCCCAATCTCTGTTCCCTGTCCCAATCTCTATTCCCTGTCCCAATCTCTGTTCCCTGTCCCAATCCTTCTCCTGTCCCAATCTCTGTTCCCTGTCCCAATCTCTTTCCCTGTCCCAATCTCTTTCCCCTGTCCCAATCTCTGTTCCCTGTCCCAATCTCTTTCCCCTGTCCCAATCTCTGTTCCCTGTCCCAATCTCTGTTCCCTGTCCCAATTTCTTTTCCCTGTCCCAATTTCTTTTCCCTGTCCCAATCTCTGTTCCCTGTCCCAATCTCTTTTCCTGTCCCAATCTCTGTTCCCTGTCCCAATCTCTTTTCCCTGTCCCAATTTCTTTTCCCTGTCCCAATCTCTGTTCCCTGTCCCAATCTCTGTTCCTGTCCCAATCTCATTTCCCTGTCCCAATCTCTTTTCCTGTCCCAATCTCTGTTCCCTGTCCCAATCTCTTTTTCCCTGTCCCAATTTCTTTTCCCTGTCCCAATCTCTGTTCCCTGTCCCAATCTCTGTTCCCTGTCCCAATCTCTTTTCCTGTCCCAATCTCTTTCCCTGTCCCAATCTCTTTCCCTGTCCCAATCTCTGTTCCTTGTCCCAATCTCTGTTCCCTGTCCCAATCTCTTTTCTGTCCCAATCTCTTTCCCCTGTCCCAATCTCTTTTCCCTGTCCCAATCTCTGTTCCCTGTCCATATCTGTGTTCCCCATCCCAATCTCTTCTTCCTGTCCCAATCTCTGTTCCCTGTCCAATCTCATTTCCCTGTCCCAATCTCTTTCCCTGTCCCAATCTCTTTCCCTATCCCAATCTCTTTCCCTGTCCCAATCTCTGTTCCCTGTCCATATCTCTGTTCCCCATCCCAATCTCTTTCCCTGTCCCCTCCTGCAGGTCGGGGTGCACTGGCAGGACGCAGAGGCAGGGTGTCCCGGAGCCTGTGGCACTCAGGGTCCCTCCTGACCCGTCCCCTCAGCCACCCCGGCACCAGGAAAAACACAAACCCGAGTTTCCATGGGTGCCATTATGGTGAAAATCAGATTTTACCGGACAAACAACAATTAGCTCAGAATCACTTCCTAAGTGAACCACACCGCATTACTCAGTGATTAAAGGCAATCAAAGGATTAAAAGGCAATAAATTGTGTTATATCCGGATAGGTGACAGTCCTCTACAGGGGACTGTTCATCTCTTTTTCCCTCCCAGTTGTTCCCAGTAGCTCTTTTCACCAAATAACATCCTTAAGACCCAAGAACTGCAGAAACTCCTCCTGGCCCAGCCAAGGCACAGATGTGAAATAATCCCGAGCCCCCATTTGTGCAAGTCCTGTACCCAGCACAGCGAGCCCGGTGGGGTCTGGGCTGGGCTCAGAGCTGAGCCTTGCCCTGTCCTGGCCAGGAGCCCCCTGCCCAGCCCTGCCTGGAGCAGAGCCCGTGTCCATGGCATGGCAGTGCCTGCCAGCACCTGAGCTAAATGAGCTGCCTGATGCTGAACCCAACAGGGGTGTGATGTGTTTTAAGCACTCCAAAATCCCTTTAAACCACTGGATCTGATCAGGATCTCTCCCCAGGGCACGCCAGGTGAAGGGCTGAGCAGCTCCCAGCAAGGACCTCCTCAGCAGTTCTGCCAGGATTGTGATTTAGCTCAGCTTTGGCGTGAGGCAGCGTAAGCAAAAGTGCTTTTCTGAATAGCTGCAGGCAAAATGCTTCAGGGACCGTCAGGGACAATATTTCAGCAGGACCCAAATTCCCGAAGCATCCTTCCTCTCACATATCTGCCTGGATTCAGGCTTTTCCACAGAAAAGGGAACAGTTCCTTCCCAAGGACTCACTCCAAAATGCCTCTGTATTTCTTTGCATCCTCAGAATGTATCTTTTATGAGAAGTTCCATGTTATTTTTATGTAACCATGTTGCCATGTTATTTTTGTAACCATGTTCCCATGCCTTGGGCTGGATCTTTGGTGCAGTGTCCAGTCCTTCCCTGAGGCACTCTGGTGTTGGACCGAGGATCAGCCCCAGCTTTGGCCCTCAGGTGTGCCAGGAGAGCCGTCCCGCCTACCCTGGTAGGATTTTGTCACTGCCTCACCCAGTGCTTGGGTTGGGAGGGATTTGCAAGATCTTCCAGTGCCCCCACTGCCATGGCAGGGACCCCTCCCACTGTCCCATTGCTCCAGCCCAGTGTCCAGCCTGGCCTTGGACATTCCAGGGATCCAGGGGCAGCCACAGCTTGCCAGGGCTGCCCATCCTGCCAGAGCAATTCCTTCCCCCCCCCTCCCTGTGCCAGGGCTGCCCACCCTGCCAGGGCAATTCCTTCCTCCTCCCTGTGCCAGGGCTGCCCACCCTGCCAGGGCAATTCCTTCCTCCCTGTGCCAGGGCTGCCCACCCTCCCAGAGCAATTCCTTCCCCTGTGCCAGCCCTGCCCACCCTACCAGGGCAATTCCTTCCCCCTCCCTGTGCCAGGGCTGCCCACCCTGCCAGAGCAATTCCTTCCTCCCTCCCTGTGCCAGCCCTGCCCACCCTGCCAGAGCAATTCCTTCCCTCCTCCCTGTGCCAGGGCTGCCCACCCTGCCAGAGCAATTCCTTCCCTCCTCCCTGTGCCAGCCCTGCCCACCCTGCCAGGGCAATTCCTTCCCCCCTCCTGTGCCAGCCCCTCCCTCGGTGCCCCACCAGCACAGCTCCAGCAGAGCACCCTGCTCTGGGCAGAGCCAGGGTTTGTCCTGGGCCTTTCCCTGACCCCAGCAGGGCACCCATCCTGTCCCCAGTGCTGCTGTTTTCAGCATTGCTCCCTGATGCTCCATCCTTCTCTGCTCGGAAGTGAATTCTGTCCCAGCTTTGGGACACTGCCCACACTGAAATGAATTGCCTGTTTCTCGCCCCTTTTAACTGCAGGGACAGCAGGGACAGCAGGGGCAGCGGGACAGCAGGGACAGCAGGGACAACAGGACAGCCCTGCCTGCTGCTCTCAGCCACAGCTGAGCTTGGCAGGGCATCACTGCAGACACCGAGGGAGAGCAGCCCCTCCAGTAACTGCAGTCACACATCCCCCGGAGAACAGCACACTGCCAGCCTGTCCTGAGGGGGACAGGGACAGGGATGGGACAGTGACAGCGACAGGGACAGCGATGAGCTAGGGACAGGACAGGGACAGGGACAGGACAGGGACACGACAGGGACAGGGACCGGGATGGGACAGGGAGGGGATGGGATGGGATGGGATGGGACAGGGACAGGGACAGGACAGAGACAGAGAGGCAGGGACAGGGACAGGGACAGGGACAGGGACAGGGATGGGACAGGGACAGGACGGGGACAGGGACAGGGACAGGGATGGGACAGGGACAGGACAGGGACAGGGATTGGGACAGGGACAGGGACAGGGGACAGGGACAGGAGACAGGGATGGGACAGGGACAGGGACAGGGACAGGGATGGGACAGGGACATGGACATGGACAGGGATGGGACAGGGACAGGGACAGGGACAGGGACAGGACAGGGACAGACCGGGACAGGGATGGGGATGGGGACAGGGACAGGAATGGGACAGGGACATGGACAGGGATGGGACAGGGACAGGGACAGGGACAGGGACAGGGATGGGACAGGGACAGGGACAGGGATGGGACAGGGATGGGACATGGATGGGACAGGGACAGGGACAGGGACAGGGACGGGACAGGGACAGGGACAGGGATGGGACATGGATGGGACAGGGACAGGGACAGGGACAGGGACAGGGACAGGGATGGGACATGGACAGGGACAGGGATGGGACAGGGACAGGGACAGGGACAGGGACAAGGATGGGACAGGGACAGGGACAGGGACAGGGACAGGGATGGGACAGGGCTGGGACAGGGACAGGGATGGGACAGGGACAAGGATGGGACAGCGACAGGGACAGGGACAGGGACAGCCACACCCTCACCTGCCGGGAGGTGACACCCGCTGCTCGCTGCCATTCACATGCAAAGCTGCCGCTTGTCCCTGGTTGGATTTCAATTTCCCGGCCAGGCAGGGTGAGCTCAGGCACACCCCGGTGTTTCCCGGTTTTGTTTCGCTGCTCCTGCTCGGCTCTCCCGAAGCAGCACAGACTGACTGCAGGGCAGTGGATATTTATTAAGTTTGAGATAGTATCCAGGGACCCAGAGCAAATACAATTTACACTTTTATGTGGAAGCAGCTGGAAAAAGACCCAAACCCCCACTAGTATGAATATTCCTGCCGTTCACTGCAGTGTCTCACTCTGAGTGTCCTGGTTCACTCTGCTCTCAGAGCAATGGGCTCGAGCCCAGACTCCTCATGTTTGGTGTAGATCTCATATTCGAGTTCACTTTCCATCCCTGGAGAGGGGCATTCTGTCCAAGGAAGCTGTCCAAGTTCCTCAGAGATGCTTTTGCTGTGTTTGGGTGAGAATGCTGCTCTGTAAAATCTCCTGGCTGTGTCTCCTCACTGATAAAAGTTTGATGTGAAAAACAAAAGCAAGACAAGCGCTCAGGAGGGAACAAGCCTGGCAGAAAAGTGCATCCCTGGTCCCGAGGAGAGGCACAGACGGGGTCAGTGCAGGAGATGTGGGGCCCTGGGTGAGCTGTGCAGAGCCCACCACGGGCCCTGGGCACAGTCAGAAGCTCTCAGGCACTTGGGATGTGTTCAGGAGCTCTCCTGGGTCTGAGACTTCCTAAAGCACTCTGCAAGTGAAGAAACTTCCCAAAATCCACCCTGCCCTCCCTGCCCAGCCTGAGCTGTTCCCTCTGCTCCTGTCCCTGTTCCTGGAGCAGATCCCAAATCCCCCCGGTGTCCCCTCCTGGCAGGGACTTGTGCAGAGCCACAAGGGCCCCCTGAGCCTCCTTTTCCCAGAGTCCTGGCACTGCCTGTTCTTGTTTGAGCCTGGCTTTAGTGAGCACAGACCTGCCCAGAGGGGCTGAGCAACATCTGAGCCCTCTGGTGTGTCCCCAGTCACAGACGGAGGGGACAGCAGTGTCCTGTGGAGTGCAGTGATTGCTGTGGCATCCAGGGATCCAGTGCCACTCAGAGCTCATCCAGCTGAGCTGTGCCTTCTCCCTGAGCAGCTGGGTAATTATGACAAGTGTACCCAGACAGAGACTGGAAAATTGAACATCCCCAGCAAAGATGTCACACTTGTAATTTAGTCTCACATTAGCACACACTCCCGGCTTTTTTCAGTCTCCCTGTTTTCCCTCCCAGCCTCAGGCACAGCCTGGCTCTTCAGCTGCTGGGCTCACATGTGGCACAGGGTGCTCAGAGAGCTGTGGTGTCCCTGGATCCCTGGAATGTCCCAGGCCAGGCTGGACACTGGGACTGGAGCACCTGGGACAGTGGGAGGGGTCCCTGCCATCCAGGGGGGGCTCTGGAGGGGATTTCAATCCTTCCCACCATGGCAGGGCACACGGCCAGCTGTGGGGTCCTGCACCCCAGGCACCCTGACCCGGTCCCAGTGTCCCCTCCCTGTGGCACAGCAGCACTGGGGACAGGGGGACACAGAGGGTGTGGCACCCGGGCTGTCCTGACCTGACCCACCCCCATGGAGATGGCATTTCCCAACCTGCCACTCTTGTTTTCCCTAGTGCCTCTTCACAGGTGAGGTCAATTAAATTTTTAGTGTATTTGATGTGGAAACTCTCTGTGAACACGCTTTGAGTGTCTGCAGAATGAATAAGCAGCAATTTTTGGCTTTGCTTTAGGGAGCTGTGGTAATGCATTTTTAATTGCTGGCTGTTTTGGCGCACGGAGATTTGCCAGGGAGGGAGGCACAGCTTGGGAAAGGTCAGAGGTACCAGATGTTGTGCCCAGCAGGGCCCAGCTCTCCTGGCACAGCTGGGGCTGTGTTTGCTGGTGGAGGTTTTCCTTGGCTGGGTTCAGGCTGTGTCTGTGCCCCTGGCTCTGCAGGGCTGTAGCCCCAGTGCCTGCAGTGGTCACCCTTGAACAGATCTCACCTCCCTGGGGCTCTCTGAGGTGGCCCCAAAGCCGAGCTGGTGCCTCTGGCTCAGTGAATCAACTCGTGTCTGCACTCTGCTGCTGCCGGGGCCAGCAGGGAGGCACCACAGCAGCTCCAGAAAGCACCAGAACAACAAGAAATAACCAGCCAGAGATGCTGCTGGGGGCTGGGATCCTCTCACCAGCAGCTCCTCCTCCCCGCTCAGGCTGGGGAGAGAAAACTGCTTTTGTTGAGGCAGAGGTTTATGTCAGCCAAAGTGCAGCCAGAAAAAGCATTTTGCTTTTCCATCACATACTGCTGGCCCTGCTTTTAGATCCAAAATGAGGCAGCCTAATTGGTCATTTATCCCTTTAGCTTTTGATTTCTCTGCTGAGAGGACTGCATAAACTGTTTGCTGTGCTATAAGAAATTGCTCTTAGAGGATGACAGAGCTCTGGATAAGCAATTCCTGCTCCAGTTGCTCTGTGCTCACTTCAACGAGGCAGCAGAGAGGCTGTGGGTGCTGCCAGGGTGTGGGTGCTGCTGGGGTGTGGATCCTGTCAGGCTGTGGATCCAGTTAGGGTGTGGATCCTGCCAGGGTGTGGATCCTGCCAGGGTGTGGATCCTGCCAGGGTGTGGATCCTGTCAGAGTGTGGATCCTGCCAGGGTGTGGATCCTGTCAGGATGTGGATCCTGTCAGGGTGTGGATCCTGGCGGGGTGTGGATCCTGGCAGAGTGTGGATCCTGTCAGGATGTGGATCCTGGGCAGGTGTGGATCCTGTCAGGGTGTGGATCCTGTCAGGGTGTGGATCCTGTCAGGGTGTGGATCCTGGGCAGGGTATGGATACTGTCAGGGTGTGGATCCTGGGCAGTGTGGATCCTGTCAGGGTGTGGATCCTGTCAGGGTGAGGATCCTGTCAGGTGTGGATCCTGGGCAGCATGGATCCTGTCAGGGTGTGGATCCTGTCAGGGTGAGGATCCTGTCAGGATGTGGATCCTGTCAGAGTGTGGATCCTGCCAGGGTGTGGATCCTGGGCAGTGTGGATCCTGTCAGGATGTGGATCCTGTCAGGCTGTGGATCCTGGGCAGAGTGTGGATCCTGTCAGAGTGTGGATCCTGTCAGGGTGTGGATCCTGTCAGACTGTGGATCCTGTCAGGGTGTGGATCCTGGGCATGTGGATCCTGTCAGGATGTGGATCCTGTCAGGGTGTGGATCCTGGGCAGTGTGTGGATCCTGGGCAGTGTGTGGATCCTGTCAGGGTGTGGATCCTGCCAGGGTGTGGATCCTGGGCAGAGTGTGGATCCTGTCAGAGTGTGGATCCTGTCAGGTGTGGATCCTGGGTAGAGTGTGGATCCTGTCAGGGTGTGGATCCTGTCAGGATGTGGATCCTGCCAGGGTGTGGATCCTACCAGGGTGTGGATCCTGTCAGGGTGTGGATCCTGTCAGGTGTGGATCCTGTCAGGGTGTGGATCCTGTCAGGATGTGGATCCTACCAGGGTGTGGATCCTGTCAGGGTGTGGATCCTGTCAGGGTGTGGATCCTGGGCAGGGTGTGGATCCTGTCAGGGTGTGGATCCTGTCAGGGTGTTGATCCTGTCAGGGTGTGGATCCTGGGCAGGTGTGGATCCTGTCAGGGTGTGGATCCTGTCAGGGTGTGGATCCTGTCAGGGTGTGGATCCTGCCAGGGTGTGGATCCTGTCAGGGTGTGGATCCTGTCAGGCTGTGGATCCTGGGCAGAGTGTGGATCCTGTCAGGGTGTGGATCCTGTCAGGGTGTGGATCCTCTCAGGGTGTGGATCCTCTCAGGGTGTGGATCCTGGGCAGGGTGGGGATCCTGTCAGGGTGTGGATCCTGGGTAGAGTGTGGACTCTGTCAGGGTGTGGATCCTCTCAGGATGTTTTCTCCTTGATTTGTGATGTCAGCTTCATCACAGACATGAGACCAGCTTGGACACAACTTGGAGTGCGGCTTAATTGGAGCTCCAGCCACAGAACCCCAGACTGGTTTGGGTGGGAAGGAACCTCAAATCCACCCAGTGCTACCCAGCCATGCCAGGGACCCCTCCCACTGCCCCCAATGTCCAACCTGGCCTTGGACATTCCAGGGCTCCAGGGGCAGCCACAGCTGCTCTGGCAATTCCAGCCCAGCCAGGAATTCCCAATTCCCAACATCCCACCCATCCCTGCCCTCTGGCAGTGAAGCCATTCCCTGTGTCCTGTCCCTCCATCCCTGTCCCCAGCCCCTCTCAGCTCTCCTGGAGCCCCTCCAGGCTCTGAGCTCTCCTGCAGTTGATGTTGTGCAGTCTGTAAATGCCAAACCAGGAATGATCTACATGGGGAACTGTGACCCCTGTCTGCAGTGTCCAATCTGCTCAGAGTCAGCCTTCGCTTGTGCTGTTAGTGCAGCATCATTCAGGGACACACTAGCTAAGAAATTATCTCATAAACGTGATAAATATTTTTCCCTTGGCTTTCTGGGTTTTATGCCATTCCTACAGTCCTGGGAAAGTTCACGATGCAATTTGTCTCTGCAGATGTTTACGACTGAAAGGAATTAATCTTTTATACTGATATTTTTATCTTTCATTGAGGACAAAGTCTCTAGGAGATTCTGGAGTATTATTTATTCAGGAAAATGATTTTATATCATTTTACCTGGAATGAAAATAGCAAATGTCAGATTTAGGTACAAACAAATTTAGAACAGTCTTTTCCCTTTTCATTTTTTTTTCCCCTTCTCCAGATCAAAATTTATGTAGAAAAGAAAAAAAGTAGTGAAATGTCTCTTTTTTTTCAGTCCCAGAGGGGTCCTCGAGGATGTGGCTGCAGGAGCAGGAGGCAGATGGATGAGCACAGCATCAGGGAGGAGCTGCCTTCCCCTCAAACCTGCTTTGGAATTAGAACTTCCCCAGCCCACCCAGATGTGTCCTGGTGTTCTCAGAGGTCCCAGGGACACCACGGTGTCCTTGCTGACCCCTCCAGAGCTCCAGTCCTCTTTGCTGCTGGGGAAATTAGAAAGTTTCAGTGCCTGAAATGTGAAATTTAAGTTCTTTCAAAATAATTTTTGTTTAGCCTGAGGAAAAACTAGACAGTTGCACGCAGGACTTCCTTTGGGCTAAAAAAGAAGATTGTTTTTTCTTATGGCTTCTGGAAGCTGTGTGTTTTTTCAGGAATTTAAACTTTCTAAAAATAATTTGATTATTGTCTGAAAATGAGGATTGCCAGCAGTAGGTGATGGAAGATCCAGAAACAGCTCCTGATTCCAGTTTCATGGGGCTCCAGACACCCTCTGAGCCACAGCCTAAACCTTTTCTGCACTGAACAGACCCAGAGCCATTGGACTTCACTGGTGCCTTTCCTGTAAGAGGGCAAGGCAGCCCCTGGACACTGTCAGTGCACCCATTGATCCCTCCATAAATCCATCCATAGATCCATCCATCCATCCATCATCCATCCATCCATCCATCATCCATCCATCATCCATCATCCATCCATCATCCATCCATCATCCATCCATCCATCCATCCATCATCCATCCATCCATCCATCCATCCATCCATCATCCATCATCCATCATCCATCCGTCATCCATCCATCCATCATCCATCATCCATCCATCATCCATCCATCCAACCATCATCCATCATCCATCCATCATCCATCCATCCAACCATCATCCATCATCCATCCATCATCCATCCTTCATCCATCCATCCATCCATCCATCATCCATCCATCCATCCATCATCCATCCATCCATCCATCCATCCATCCATCCATCATCCATCATCCATCCATCCATCCATCCATCCATCATCCATCCATCCATCCATCCATCCATACTCTGCCTGGGATCCCGGATCGCTGAATCTCTGTGTCCCCACGGGCTGAACCCAGGCCTGGCACTGCCCTGTCACCCACCTGAGGCAGGGCTCCTGCCTGGCTGCAGCCTCGAATCCAGGGTCACTTCTGGGCTCCTGAGGGGAAGGACCTGGAGGGGCCAGAGCATGCCCAGGGAAGGGAACAGAGCTGGGAAGGGGCTGGAGAATTCCTGAGGGAGCTGGGAAGGGGCTGGAGAATTCCTGAGGGAGCTGGGAAGGGGCTGGAGAATCCCTGAGGGAGCTGGGAAGGGGCTGGAGAATCCCTGAGGGAGCTGGGAAGGGGCTGGAGAATCCCTGAGGGAGCTGGGAAGGGGCTGGAGAATCCCTGAGGGAGCTGGGAAGGGGCTGGAGAATCCCTGAGGGAGCTGGGAAAGGGCTGGAGAATCCCTGAGGGAGCTGGGAAGGGGCTGGAGAATCCCTGAGGGAGCTGGGGGGGCTCAGCCTGGAGAAAAGGAGGCTCAGGGGGCCCTTGTGGCTCTGCACAAGTCCCTGCCAGGAGGAGACACCGGGGGGATTTGGGATCTGCTCCAGGAACAGGGACAGGAGGAGCAGGAACAGCTTTGCGTGGTCTGGTTGGAGCCCTAGACACAAAACCACTCTGCATTAGCAGAGGAAATAAAAACTGGAGACCATGAATTTGGATTAATGAAAAGTGTAAGAAATGATGGAGGTTGCATTGGGCAGGAGCCCCCGTGACTGTGACTCCCATTATTGGCAGCATTTAATTTAACATTTCAGTAAATAGTTACAGCGATGGCTTTCAGTGCTGGGCATCGTTAGAGAGCTGAATAATTGCAAAGCTATTACAGTCTGTATCTGCTGGGCATCACTTCAGAGCTGGAAATTAACTCTATGCAGCATCAGTTTTCTGCTTGATATTATTGCCATCCCCAGAGTGATGACCTTGGAAATCGATATATGGAAATCAGCAATGCATCATGTTATCTTTCTGCTTTCAGATTCTCAGACATCTGTTATTGCAGCCAAATAAAAATTCTTTACGTGCAGATTTGTAATTTTACTTTCCACCAGCTTTATTTTAATAATCTTCCAAGCATTTTTTCCCTGGGATGAGTGGGGAGTTCCTGCAGAACAGTTGTTCTAATGACAGGTGTTCCAAACATTTATCTACCTGTGCTTCCCTGGGCTTGTGCAGGTGAGTTCATGATGGTGTTCTCTGACAGCAGCCCAGGCAGCAGGGATGCTGTGCATCTCTTCAGTGCCAAGGAGCTGATTATTCCTCTGCAGCTCCTGGGGGAGCAGGGTGCTCCCTGTGCAGCGTTTGCTGCTGTTCTGCCTCCTCACAGCACTTCAGAGCTCTGCTGACAGGGGAGAATTTGCTGCTGAGATATCAAGTGTCATCTTGTGGCAAAATCACAGTTCTTGAATTTCCACCAGCCTCTACATCCTAAACTCTCTGTGCCTCCTTCAAGGGCTCTTTCACTTTCCCTGGAGCTGGACTTTCATTCCATGTAGATATTTGTGAAAGGAAAGTGGTTCCTTTCTCCAAAGTCTTTCTCCCATCTCAGAGATGGTCATTGTGCAAAGCTCATCAATTTAATGCAAAACCAACAATTGCTCCACTTCAAAATGTTCCAACAGCTGAGGAAAAAACCAACAACAGGAGAAAAGTCCTTTCAAACAGGAAACTCAAAGCTGTTGAAAGAAATTGCCAGACAATGATTTATTGAAAGCCATACATGTTACAAATTTCTTCAGGTGCTTTAAAGTAACTCCACAACTGCAGAGAGATGGGTGGGAGTGGCACAGGGACAACTGCCACAGAGCCAGCTGCCCCAGGCTGGCCCTAGACAGCCACAGCTCCATGGGACAGCCACAGCTCTGCTGGGACAGCCACAGCTCTGCTGGGAGCTCAGAGTCACACACAGTGCAGGGCAGAGCCTGGAGCACTTGGGATGGAGCTCAGAGTCACACACAGGGCAGGGCAGAGCCTGGAGCACTTGGGATGGAGCTCAGAGTCACACACAGTGCAGGGCAGAGCCTGGAGCACTTGGGATGGAGCTGAGAGTCACACACAGTGCAGGGCAGAGCCTGGAGCACTTGGGATGGAGCTCAGAGTCACACACAGTGCAGGGCAGAGCCTGGAGCACTTGGGATGGAGCTCAGAGTCACACACAGGGCAGGGCAGAGCCTGGAGCACTTGGGATGGAGCTGAGAGTCACACACAGTGCAGGGCAGAGCCTGGAGCACTTGGGATGGAGCTGAGAGTCACACACAGTGCAGGGCAGAGCCTGGAGCACTTGGGATGGAGCTGAGAGTCACACACAGTGCAGGGCAGAGCCTGGAGCACTTGGGATGGAGCTCAGAGTCACACACAGGGCAGGGCAGAGCCTGGAGCACTTGGGATGGAGCTCAGAGTCACACACAGTGCAGGGCAGAGCCTGAGAATGGGAAAGGTAAAACTGAAGGCATCCTGGAGAGGAGCAGGGCCAGCCCTGGCAGGGATGCCCTGGCTCCCTGTGCCCTCTGCAGGAGGAATTCCCTCGAGGGCAGGGACAGCCCAGCAGCTGAGCAAGAAATGTGGCATCAACACAATCCAGATTTCGGAGCAGGAGTTCTCCAAGAGCTCCCAAAACACCACCCTGAGAGCCCTGGAGCCCTGGAGCCCTGGGAGCCCTGGAGTCTTGGAGCCCTGGAGCCCTGGGAGCCCTGGAGCCCTGGAGCCCTGGAAGCCCTGGGAGCTCTGGGAGCCCTGGAGTCTTGGAGCCCTGGAGCCCTGGGAGCCCTGGGAGCTCTGGGAGCTCTGGAGCCCTGGAGCCCTGGAGCCCTGGGAGCCCTGGGAGCCCTGGAGCTCTGGAGCCCTGGAGCCCTGGGAGCCCAGCCCAGCCCTCTGCTGTGAGCACAGCTGCCCTCCTTTCCCACCCTGGATTTGCTATTTCCAATCCCTCCATTTGCGTTTTGAATTGCATTTTTCTGTTTCATTTCCCAGCAGGGAGATTATCTGCTAACATGTACAGAGGCACCAGGACCGTGCTCGCACGGGGGGAATTTGCATCTCCACTCCGAGCTCTCCTCCGTGGAAATTGTTTGCAGGAGCGCTGTCCCCTGGGTCTGCTACAAACTGTTTCAGGTTCAGCAGCTCCACAACATGTCCAAAATAAACCTGGAAAGGAAAAAAAAGATGAATCAATTTAGGAATCAGCCTTCCAAAAGGCAAAAAGCTGTTGTAAAGATCTTCCTAGCCTAGATGAAAATATTTCGCATCACTGCTCTGACTCATCAGAAACTCTGGCAGAAAATTGGCCAGGAGCATCCATTTAAACCTTCCAGGAACTGCTGCTTCAGCAGAAAAGCATCTGCTGGGAACATGCCAGTACAGGCAAAACTATTTGGGGAAAAAGATATGAAACAAACTATTTCTGTAAGAAAGGAATAATGCAAACTTATAAATACATGCAGAATCACAACAGATAAAAATAAAATATCAATGAATAATAGAATATTAGGAGTTGGAAGGGTTGCACAAGGATCAACAAGTCCAACTCCAGTATCAAAATAGGTTTTATCAGTGTGATTCCTCTGATAATAAAGTAGGATTAGAGCTCCTTCTGTATACATACAAGTATAAAAAATTCACAGGTGTATGAATTTGATGGAAACTTTTTAAATGTATGGCTTAGTTTGTGATTTGGAAAGATAAAAATGTTCTAAATGTGGAGAATTTCTGTGGGAAAAAAGCCCACTGACTTTCCAAAGGTTTATTTTGCAGACACAAGGGGGGATTTTGATGACACATTTCCTATTGCCCAGTGTTGCTGTTCACATCACCTGGGGGCACATTTCAATAACCTGGACACCAGGGAAGGACAGATTGTCGGTCCCTGGGCTGTCACAGGCCAGCAGCACAATGAAACTGGGGCAAACATGGGGATTTGTACTGGGAATGTGGGGACATGGAGTGGGAATGGCTGGGAGTGCCCAGGAGAGGAGAAGGATCCAGGAGAGCTGAGAGGGGCTGGGGACAGGGATGGAGGGACAGGACACAGGGAATGGCTTCACTGCCAGAGGGATGGGATGGGTGGGATGTTGGGAATTGGGAATTCCTGGCTGGGCTGGAATTGCCAGAGCAGCTGTGGCTGCCCCTGCATCCTGGCAGAGCCCAAGGCCAGGTTGGACACTGGGAACAGTGAGAGGTGTCCCTGCCCATCCAGGGATGGCTCTGTGTGGATTTGAGGTCCCTTCCCACCCAAACCAATCTGGGACTCTGTGTTTGTGTCATAGGGATAACAGGATCTTCTTATCCTTCCTTTAGAAGATTTCTGGAACAATTCCCTGACTGAGCAGAGGAGCCCCTCCTGTCCCTGCTGTGGATGGGGTGGATGCTCCTGAGGCTGGAGCAGCTGCTCCCCTGCCATGCTCAGGGACAGCAAATCGCTCCCAGGGAGGGAAATCCATCCCTGGCCAGCCCTGGGGCTCCCTCCCTGTTCAGCTTTTGGGGAGAGCAGCACGGGGGGCTGGAGGAGCCCCAACCCCTCTGCCTGCCAGCAGCTTTCTCTCCACGGCTCAAACCTCCTCTGAGCCAGCTCATGGCCTGGCTGCTGTCACCTTGCCAGGGGAAATGGCCTCAGGTGCCACCAGAGGGGCTCAGGGGGGACAGCAGGGAGCGTGTCCTCGTGGGAATGGCACGAGGCAGGGGAAGGGGCTGCAGGGAGCTGTGCAGTGCCCACCCTGCAGCTGCCCCAGATGTGCAGCTGTGGGAGGGGGGGTTGGGGCACAGCTGGCACTCCATGGCCCTGGGGGGCTTTTCCAGCCCACCCTTTCTGTGGCTCTCTGGCTCCGTGGGGCTGGGGATGGAGGGGCTGTGCCAGGGGACCCCAGGCTGCAGCCCCAGGCAGCAGCACGGCGTGGGAGGATGCAGCCCCACGGATCCATGAGCCCTAATTGCCACGTTCCATCCGACCTCGATAGCAGGAGCAGATGGTGTGTTTTGTGTAACAACATATTGAAAAACACGGCTGGGAAATAATTAGTGTCAGAAATAAATCTCTTTACATTGGGGCCGTGGGATTGGTTATGTAAAACCCCCAGCAGCAGTGACTGTCACACTTCTGGGGGATGGGATTGGGGTTTTGGGGCTCCACAGCCTCCCAGAAGGGTTTGGGTGGGAAGGGACAGTGCTCACCTGGTCAGGCACACTTCCCTTTGGTTATGGACAGGGATCCCTGTGGGCAGGGGACAGTGACAGTCTGGGAGGTGCCACGGCTGCAGCTCAGCAGGTGCTGAGGGCTGGGGCTGGTTTGGGTTTTTAGAGACAAAATTTGATGGGTGACCCCTGCACCTTGATCTGGCCCTTTTTGGGGGTGAGCAGTGATCTCAGAGCATGGCCTGAGCACTCTGACCTCATCTGGCCCCACTCTGAGGAGAGAGCACACCCAGACATACCTTTCAGCCAAAACTATTCTCAATTCCCACCAAAACTTAACAGAAAATGAGAATTTGTTAAACTCAGAAATCCATTCATTTTCAGATCATTTTTGCCTATTCATCCATATCAATCTATTTTAATAATAATCTTGTTTATTTTGGAAGTTTACAGCTGAACTAGAGAGGGTTTTTTCATTATTTGTGTTATCTAAAAGACTTTGGCTCTCTGAGGAGCAGGGATGAGACTGCAGGATGTGCTCTGGGTGCATTGGCTCCACAGTGATCAATGAGAGCTGAAGATCATCAACATTTCCTGTGATATTCAGGGATTTCACTGAAATATCCTCTGAACCCTGCATCTCCAGCCTGCCCCAGGAATTCCTGCTCTTGGCTTTGCCGTGGTGAAGGTCCTGGACACCAGGCTGGGTTCTGGCAGTCAGGAATGCTGAACCAGGCACTCATGTGGGGGAAAGTCCCCTGCTGGGATCTGCTTCCCTGAGCTCCCTGTGGGATCTGCTTCCAGCTGGGACCTGCTTCCCTGGATCCTTGTGGGATCTGCGTCCCTGGATCCTGCTGGGACCTGCTTCCCTGGATCCCTGTGGGACCTGCTTCCCTGGATCCTGCTGGGACCTGCTTCCCTGGATCCAGCTGGGATCTGCTTCGCTGGATCCCTGTGGGACCTGCTTCCCTGAGCTCCCTGTGGGATCTGCTTCCCTGGATCCTGCTGGGATCTGCTTCCCTGGATCCTGCTGGGATCTGCTTCCAGCTGGGACCTGCTTCCCTGGATCCTTGTGGGATCTGCGTCCCTGGATCCTGCTGGGACCTGCTTCCCTGGATCCCTGTGGGATCTGCGTCCCTGGATCCTGCTGGGATCTGCTTCCCTGGATCCAGCTGGGATCTGCTTCCCTGGATCCCTGTGGGATCTGCTTCCCTGGATCCTGCTGGGACCTGCTTCTCTGGATCCCTGTGGGATCTGCATCCCTGGATCCCTGTGGGATCTGCTTCCCTGGATCCCTGTGGGATCTGCTTCCCTGAGCTCCCTGTGGGATCTGCTTCCCTGGATCCTGCTGGGACCTGTTTCCCTGGATCCCTGTGGGATCTGCTTCCCTGGATCCCTGTGGGATCTGCTTCCCTGGATCCTGCTGGGACCTGCTTCCCTGGATCCAGCTGGGATCTGCTTCCCTGGATCCTGCTGGGACCTGCTTCCCTGAGCTCCCTGTGGGATCTGCTTCCCTGGATCCCTGTGGGACCTGCTTCCCTGGATCCTGTTGGGTTCTGCTTCCCTGGATCCCTGTGGGACCTGCTTCCCTGGATCCCTGTGGGACCTGCTTCCCTGGATCCTGCTGGGATCTGCTTCCCTGGATCCTGCTGGGACCTGGATCCCTGTGGGACCTGCTTCCCTGGATCCTGCTGGGATCTCCCTCTCTGGATCCTGCTGGAATCTCCTTCCCCAGCTCCTTGTGGGATCTCCTTCCCCAGCTCCTTGTGGGATCTCCTTCTCCAGCTCCTTGTGGGATCTCCTTCTCCAGCTCCTTGTGGGATTTCCTTCCCACCCCTTCCAGGCTGGCAGGGCAGAGTTTTTGAGGAAGACACGCAGAAATGCAGCTCAGGAGGAAATAAAAATGGTTATATTGACTGCACTTCCTGCCTGCCACTGCCAGAGCTCTTCTGCTACCTGGGCCCAGTAAAGAAAAAACTCCCAGCACAGAAAATTGATGGAAAAAATGCAAAATATTCCTTATCACAGGTGGTTCCTTTAGATTATTTATCACAACAAGATTTTGGAGGGTCTCCTGGGGCCCTGCCATCCTCGGATGCTCACAAACCAGTATTAATTCCAAACATTATTAAGACACATTCAAAACCCTTATTAAATGCAATCAAGTTTGATTTAGAAGGACTGGAAAGGTAAGCATAATTAAAATGAATGTGCTGCCTGGAATATAAATTCTTTTTCAGCCAGCATTTGAGAGTCATATTGTCAGAAAATTAATAACCTTAAGCGGTATTTTTTTGTGGCCCACTGGGAAAATAAAGGGTTTGGTTACCCTTGTTAAAAACTTTGCAGATTCTTTTGAAG
Organism: Catharus ustulatus; assembly: GCF_009819885.2. Lineage (NCBI taxonomy): Eukaryota > Metazoa > Chordata > Aves > Passeriformes > Turdidae > Catharus > Catharus ustulatus. Next base: position 411,096 of record NC_046226.1, on the reverse strand, counting down.
AGGGATCCTGAATCCTAAATACGATTTTGCTAATGCGATGTTTCCTCCCGGGGCTGCAGGAGCACCGAGTGCACTTGAGTGGAAAGTTTAAGGATGACTTTAATTGAATTACAGCCACCAGAAAAGGAGAGCAGAGACAGGAGGAGCTCAGACTCAGAGCAGCATCTCTCCAGAGCTGCACTCCAGCCACATCCACGTGAGCACAGCCCAGGGCACGGGACAGGGCTGGGGAGATGCTTGTGAAGGCTCTGGGGTGGAGAGACAGGGCAGGACCAGGGTCCAGGACCAGGGTCTGTCACCACAGAACCCCAGGATGGTTGGGAAGGGACCTCAAATCCCAGCCAGAGCCCACCCCTGCCATGGCAGGGACCCCTCCCACTGTCCCCAGTGTCCAACCCCAGTGTCCAACCTGGCCTTGGGCATCCCAGGGATCCAGGGGCAGCCACAGCTGCTCTGGCAATTCCAGCCCAGCCAGGAATTCCCAATTCCCAACATCCCACCCATCCCTGCCCTCTGGCAGTGAAGCCATTCCCTGTGTCCTGTCCCTCCATCCCTGTCCCCAGCCCCTCTCCAGCTCTCCTGGAGCCCCTTCAGGTGCCCTCAGCTCTCCTGGATCCTTCTCCTCTCCAGGTGAACATTCCCAGCTCTCCAGGTGAACATTCCCAGCTCTCCAGGTGAGCACTCCAAGCTCTCCAGGTGAGCACTCCCAGCTCTCCAGGTGAGCATTCCCAGCTCTCCAGGGGAACATTCCCAGCTCTCCAGGTGAACATTCCCAGCTCTCCAGGTGAGCATTCCCAGCTCTCCAGGTGAGCACTCCCAGCTCTCCAGGTGAGCATTCCCAGCTCTCCAGGTGAGCACCCCCAGCTCTCCAGGGGAACATTCCCAGCTCTCCAGGGAACATTCCCAGCTCTCCAGGTGAGCATTCCCAGCTCTCCAGGTGAACACTCCCAGCTCTCCAGGTGAGCACTCCCAGCTCTCCAAGTGAACATTCCCAGCTCTCCAGGTGAACATTCCCAGCTCTCCCAGCCTGGCTCAGCCCTGCAGCAGCTCCGTGGCTCCTCTGGATCCCTCCAGGGCTGGGGCAGCTCTCAGGTGAGGTCTCAGGGCAGGGTCAGCCCAGGGCTGGGCTTTGGATCCCAGCTGGGGCATTGGGGAGATGAGGATTTCGGGTACCTGGGAAGGGGATGGAAGCCAGGGAGGGCAGGTGAGAAGGGAACAGAGCATGAGTGCCCTCCCCAGCCCCAGCTCTGGCGTGTCCCTGCCCCTGTCCCCAGGGCCCCTGATGCCCAGGGTGCCCCTCTCCCACCCTCTGCCCTGCTGGGACCCCGTGCCATGCCCAGGTGTGCCAGTGCCCGAGCACAGAACATTCTGGAGTCTCCTGAGCTCAGCCCAGCCAGCCCTGGGTGAGGAGTTTCACAGGCAGGATTTGCTGGGTGATTTGCACCATTGTTTTAGTTTTCTTGTTTATAAAATTGGCAAGGGATGGCAGATGGCAGTGAAGGCAAACAAATCTCCTTCCCAGGGAAAACAAGTTAATTTCTTGGCTTTTTTTTTATTTTTTTAAAGTTATTTTCTTGAGAACTGTTAGATCCAAGGCAGTAATCCCTCCTTAATCCATCATAATGCCATTTGTTGAAAGTCCTGCTTTCCATGCTAACTGTGATTCTGGAGTTAAACCCTGACACCTCCCATCAGCCTCATTGCCAGGGAGAACAACGAGCCTGGGGTTAATCCTGCCAAGCTGGTTTCGTGTGCAGGGATCAGCCTGGGCTGGACCCGCTCCGAGGGGCAGCTGGGGAGGGAATTCCTGCACACATCCCCTAAGGGCTGCAGGGGCCGGTTTTGCCAAAAGGAAAATAAATCAGTAGCTGTGATGTCCAGGGATAGGGAGGGGAGCAGTGAGGGAGAGTGGCACCGAGTATCAGTCAAAACTGGCCCCTGAAATCTGCTTCCCATTGTGCTCCTCGTGCAGAAAAAGCCTCTGGCATTGGGGATTCTGTCAAAGGAACACGTCAGGAGGAGCGAGGGCAGCACAGATAAACCCAATATCTCCGTGTGCTTCATCGGCAACTCGGGGCTTTGCATCTGCAAATATTCATTTAAGCTCCTCTTGAGGAAGGCAAAGATAAATCACCCTCATGTGTAACTGTCCTGCTCCTTGTGAAATGCTCGTTTTATATCTTAAACTGTGTGGTTTTATCCCACCCTGGCAGAGCCCCTGCTGCCTGCTCCCACTGCTGATGTGGGAGAGGAGCAGACACCCCAGGCCAGCCCAACTCAGGGCTCATCCCCATCCCAGCCCCAGCCCAGAGCTCATCCCCAGCCCAGCCCAGCCCAGCCCAGGGCTCAGCCCCAGCCCAACCCCAGCCCAGGGCTCATCCCCAGCCCAGCCCAGCCCAGGGCTCATCCCCAGCCCAGCCCAGCCCAGGGCTCATCCCCAGCCCCAGCCCAGCCCAGGGCTCATCCCCAGCCCAGCCCAGCCCAGCCCCAGCCCAGCTCAGCCCAGCCCCAGCCCAGCCCAGGGCTCATCCCCAGCCCAGGGCTCATCCCCAGCCCAGGGCTCATCCCCAGCCCAGGGCTCATCCCTAGCCCCAGCCCCAACCCCAGCCCCAGCCCAGAGCTCATCCCCAGCCCAGAGCTCATCCCCAGCCCAGCCCAGGGCTCAGCCCCAGCCCAGCCCCAGCCCAGGGCTCATTCCAGCCCCAGCCCAGGGCTCATTCCAGCCCCAGCCCAGCCCAGCCCAGCCCAACCCAGGGCTCATCCCAGCCCAACCCAGGGCTCATCCCAGCCCAACCCAGGGCTCATCCCCAGCCCAGGGCTCATCCCCAACCCAGCCCAGACCAGGGCTCATCCCCAGCCCAGCCCCAGCCCAACCCAGGGCTCATCCCCAGCCCAACCCCAGCCCAGGGCTCATCCCCAGCCCAGCCCAGCCCAGGGCTCATCCCCAGCCCAGAGCTCAACCCCAGCCCCAGCACAGGGCTCATCTCCAGCCCAGGGCTCATCCCCAGCCCCAGCCCCAGCCCAGCTCATCCCCAGCCCAGCCCAGTTCAGCCCAGCCCAGCCCAGGGCTCATCCCCACCCCAGCCCAGCCCAGGGCTCATCCCCAGCCCAGCCCCAGCCCAGGGCTCATCCCCAGCCCTGCTCATCCCCGGAGCCTGCCGGGTTCTGTCCTTAGCCTGGAAACTCTGCCCATGCCCATCACCGTGGGCAGGAGTCACTGCTCAGCTTCCCAGAGACCTGCCTGGGCTCTTGCACTCCAGATTTTCCCCTTTTCTGTGTTCATTCTCTGCTGTCCGTGCTCCCTGTCTGACACTCACCTCAGAGGCTCAAGAGGTAAAGACAAAAATGAGATAAGAAGCAGAATTTCCCATCAAACCTGTAAATAAAATGTGACTTGAACTATTTGTATAAAAGGAAGACACGAAATTCTCTTGACAATCCCTTTCAGATTTAATTATGGGACATGATGGCCATTTTTGTCCTTCTGCCTCCACCAGTTCCTGATGAATTCTGGAGCTCTGTGTGGGCACCCATGGCCATTACAGCCCCCTGCCAAGTGCAATGAGGAGCACTCGCACAGATCTGGCACAGAACTCGTCTGCAGGAGAGATTTGGAGCTCAGGAGCAGCCTGGGCCTGCGGCTGTGTCCAGCAGGAGCAGTTCCAGCCGCGGCCCTGCCCAGCAGGGCTGCAGGGACAGACTGGCAGGTGCCTGACGAGCAATAATGTGCTGGGCTGGGGAATCCTCCCAGCTCAGCAGAGTGGTTTCATTGCTGCCTTCACAAAACCGGCTCATGGCTCGAGAGTCTGGCCACATTCCAGAAAACTGGGCAAGGGATGACATACATCAGTATTTCTCAGCAGCAGGTCCAGCTTCCCCCTCATTCTACAGGAAAGCAGAATTTTTATGGGTCTGAGTTTTGGAGTGATGCTGCTGGCCAGTCCTGGTGAGCTCTGAGCCCAGGGGGTCAGGCTGGATTTTGGGAAAGGTTCTTCCCTCCCCCAGAGGTGCTGGCACTGCCCAGGCTCCCCAGGGAATGGTGACATTCCCAGAGCTCCAGGAGAGTTTGGACGCCAGGGATCCCAGGGTGGGATTTTGGGGGGTCTGGGATGGTCCCTGGGGGTCCCTCCAGCTCAGGGATTTCTGGGATCCTGCCTGCAACACACCCAGACCTGATCCCTCCTTTTCAGGCACTAAACCTGGCTTTGGCTTTTGATTTGGGTTTGTTTGATTTTCCTCATCCCTTCAGGAGGTGAGCTGCAGAGAAAGGCAGGTCCATCCAAGGGTTCTGTGACATTCCATGGCTGGAAGGGCAAATCTGGGCTCTGGAGAGATGGCCCAGGAAACACAGAGTTAAATTAGTGACCCGTGATGGAGCTTAGCTGTAAACAGGTTCAGAGTATTTGTTTTGTAGTTTAAAAGAAGAGACTGCAAACAGCACTGTGAGAAATCAGGATTCACAGAGGTGTTCAGCTGGCAGCTGTGAAACCCCAGCTGTCCATGAAATCAGAGATGTGGACACAAGAACACCACAGCCAGGGGCTCCCACAATTTTCAGCCCTCAGACATCGCCCGTGCCCTGCTCTGGATGTTGGTGTCTCAATGGCTCTTTCCTCTCCGTGCTGTAAAACTGCGGTGACATCTGGAGAAGACTCCAGTTGCCATCTGTTTAAAATCTTTTCAGAAGTTCTAAAAATAAATATACAATGATAGACGTGGTTGGGTTGGGGGGACCTTAAATCCAATCCAATCCAATCCAATCCAATCCAATCCAATCCAATCCAATCCAATCCAATCCCATTATCCCATCCCATTATCCCATCCCATCCCATCCCATTATCCCACCCCACCCCTGCCATGGCAGGAACCCTTCCTCCCACCCCAGGGTGCTCCCACCCCCATCCAACCTGGCGTGGAGCATTCCCATCTCAAGGAAATGAGAATTTCTGAGAGTTAGGAAGATTTTTTTACGACTAATCAACCTTGTCTGTCTCAGTTTTAATTTGTAGTACAAGGCACTGACATTTCATGATGGCACAGTGCCTTTCACTGGCAAAGTGAATTATGCTTTCCTTGTCATGCATTTCTAACTCCTTGCAAAAAAAAGAACCCCAGGCGGGTCACACTCCCCTGATGAGCTCAGCCCATGGGACCAGGCTCAGCTCACCTGAGGGAAAGCCCCAGGAGGTGGGAACCTGCTTGGTTCCAGCTCCATGTTCTTCTGTAATGCCATCATTAAAAATAAAAAAAACTATGTGGTGATCATAACTGAGAGATTTTACTTCATTTTTGTAAATTATTTTTATAAGCAGCCACTGTAACTCCAGGAAATTCAATGCATGTGTTTTCAAAAATAGCACGAGACATGGGGTTTCAAGAAATTCCCCTGTCCAGGAAAGGAAAAATTTCTCTATTTCTACTGAGACAGGAGAGCAAACTCCTCCTTTTGGGATTCCAAGAAAAACCATCCTTTATTTCTTTCACATTTTCACGCCCATTTCCTAGCAAAGGTGACTCAGCTCTTCGTTGCTTCAGTCTTTTCTCTGCAAACTCTCTCTGGTCTCTTCTTTTGCCTCCATTGATTTTCCACTATTTGCTGTGCTTGTTGTTATCTGAGTTCAGTCGTGAGGTTTGCTTAAAAATTTATATCACTCCATAGCTTTAGACTCATTCTGGTTTATATCCAGTTCCATCTACATAGTTGGAAGTGTTTCTTTTTTTTTTTTTTTTTTTAAGTTATTTTTGGGTTAGGTTTTTTTTTAATTGGGTTTTTTTCTGCATTTCCATCTTTGTCATTATTTTTCTGTCTTTGTTTTAATTTGCTATTTTTCTCCCTTCCTTTTTTTCATTGAATTATCAAATCCCAGACTGGTTTGGGTTGGAAGGGACCCAGAGTCACGCTGTCATGGCAGGGACACCTCCACTGTCCCAATGTCCAACCTGGCCTTGGGCATTCCAGGGATCCAGGGGCAGCCACAGCTACTCTGGCAATTCTATGCCAGGGTCCCACTGGAACAGGCTTTGGATAATTGTCTCTCTGTCCCAGCTTTCAGTGAAGTTGTGCATTTGTCCCCAGCCCCAGGCTGTCCCTGTCCCCAGTGCCAGGGTCCCCAGGGAGCTGGGCAGGGCAGGGGGATGTCCCTGCTGCCATCAAGGGTTAAACCCTCCATCGGTCACCCTAAAGCCCCGAGGAGCTCGGGGCTGCCGTGCTGTGGGCTGTGCTTGTGCTCGAACTCCCTGCAGCTGCTCCTGGCTGGGTGTGCAGCGCTGGGACTGAAGGTTTGGATGAATCACCTCGTTTCCACCAGGGCCCAGAATAGCTGCAGCAATTAAACTTGGATTGAACCTGACTGCTTCCCTTTGCCTATGGCAAGCTGAACCAGGATGCCAAACAAATCTGCATTAATGAGTTATTTTCATGGAAGGAAGAAAATATAACCTTTTTGGGTGGTTGCTATGCACATGTGTTTTGAGAAAGCAACTGGTTACGTTGTTTAATGATGCCAAAATAATGCAGGGAGGAGGGGCAGGTGCCAATTAACATTATTGAATGCCAGCTCTCAATTAACAGCACCATGGCTACTGCTGACAGGGGGCACCTGGGGCAGGCACCTCTGGATCCTCTGGCACCTGGAGCACCTGGAGCAGCTCTGGCAGCTCTGGCACCTGGAGCACCTGGGGCAGCTCTGGCATCTGGAACACCTGGGGCACCTCTGGCACCTCTGGTACCTTGAGCCCCTGGGGCAGCTCTGGCACCTCTGGCACCTGGGGCACCTGGAGCATCTGGGGCAGCTCTGGTACCTGGAGTAGGTCTGGCACCTCTGGCACCTAGAGCCCCTGGAACACCTCTGGCACCTGGAACACCTCTGTTACCTGGAGCACCTGGGGCAGCTCTGGCACTTCTGGTACTTAGAACACCTGTAGCACCTCTGGCACCTCTGGCACCTGGAGAAGCTCTGGCACCTGGAGCCCCTGGAACACCTCTGACACCTGGAGCAGGTCTGGCAACTGGAGCAACTCTGGCCCCTCTGGCACCTAGAGCACCTCTGGTACCTGGGGCACCTCTGGCACCTCTGGCATCTGGAACACCTGGAGCACCTCTGGCACCTGGAGCACCTGGAACACCTCTGGCACCTCTGGCACCTCTGGCACCTGGAGCAGCTCTGGCCCCTGGAGCCCCTGGAACACCTCTGACACCTGGAGTAGCTCTGGCAGCTGGGGCAACTCTGGCCCCTCTGGCACCTGGAGCCCCTGGAGCAGTTCTGGCACCTCTGACACCTGGAGCACCTCTGGCACCTGGAGCAGCTCTGGCCCCTGGAGCCCCTGGAACACCTCTGACACCTGGAGCACCTCTGGCACCTGGGGCAGCTCTGGCACCTGGAGAACCTGGAACACCTCTGACACCTCTGGTACCTGGGGCACCTCTGGCAGCTCTGGCACCTGGAGCACCTGGGGCAGCCCTGGCACCTGGGGCAGCCCTGGCACCTCTGGCACCTGGAACACCTCTGGTACCTGGGGCACCTCTGGCAGCTCTGGCACCTGGAACACCTGGAGCCCCTGGGGCACCTCTGACACCTGGAACACCTGGAGCAGCTCTGGCACCTCTGGCACCTGGAGCACCTGGGGCAGCTCTGGCAGCCCTGGCACCTGGAGCACCTGGGGCAGCTCTGGCATCTGGAACACCTGGGGCACCTCTGGCACCTCTGGTACCTTGAGCCCCTGGGGCAGCTCTGGCACCTCTGGCACCTGGGGCACCTGGAGCATCTGGGGCAGCTCTGGTACCTGGAGTAGGTCTGGCACCTCTGGCACCTAGAGCCCCTGGAACACCTCTGGCACCTGGAACACCTCTGACACCTGGAACACCTGGAGCAGCTCTGGCACCTCTGGCACCTGGAGCAGCCCTGGCACACCCCTGCCCAGCCTTGCAGGCGCTGCTTGACCAGTGCCCAGCCGGGCCCGGGCTGCCCTGGGGAGCTCAGGATGCCTCTGCAGCTGCTGTGGGGTGTGAGATATCGCGGCACTGGTCCTGAGCCCAGGGCTCCCATCAGCAGCCATGCATTTGCGCCGTTCCAGACACACAGAATGCACTCCGTGCTCATTTGGTTTGGCAGTGAGGAAGCTTTGTGAAAGCTGCGGTGAGATCAGGTATGTTTGAATGGGTTCGGGACAGCAGCACCAGGGACAGCTCCCACAGTGGATTCCGGTGTTGCTTTAGCTTGCATGGAGGATTCTCCAGTTGTATGTGGACAGTCCCCGGCTCCCAGTTCCCAGCTCATCCCGTGCTCAGCACACGGGCTGGGAGCCGCTCTCCTCGCAGGGAGAGGTGCTGGGAGCTGTCCCTGGTGCTGCTGTCCCGAACCCATTCAAACACACCCGGATCTCCCACGGCTCCCCGAGAGCCCCCCGGGCTGTGGTGTCCCGTCCTCCCATCACTGCCCCTGACATCAGAGCAGCCACACAGACCAGAGCAGCCTGCCCACAGGTCCTCGGCTGTGCACAGCAGCACTGACCCAAAACTGATGTGAAACTGCAGCGCTTCCCCTCTTTTCCAGCTTTTCCTCCCCTCAGTTCCCCTGCCTGCAGCACAGACTGGAACCTGTCCCGGGGAGAAGGCACAGGGGAAGGGAAGGCAGGTGCTGGAGGAGGAGCAGGGCAGGAGGAAGGCGAAGGGAGCTGCTCCAGGGAGGGTGTGAGGCACTCTAGGGAAGGGCAGCTGGGTTTCTTTCACTCTTGGTTTCACTCAGGATGATTTTTGGCAGCGACTCCCAGTCCCTGACAGATGGGAATGCTGCTGTTCAGAAATCTATATCAGTAACTACATAAACTCTGCTTTGGCCTAAAATCATATTGGTTCCTTGGCCTGAGCAATTTAATGCAGCAGCAGGCTCCCCCAGCAAACTGCAGACACTGCAAAACTCAGCCTGAATTTCATGGCTGCTCCCATGGCCTCTGACACCTCCCTTCAGCCACCACGATTTAATCGCTCCTGCCCCACTCCCCTTCTCCTTGGCTCCTCTGGCTCCCTGCTCAGAGGGGAAATAGGCTGTGGTTGGTTCCAGTTCTCACATTTGCTGCTGCTCGGGGTCTTTGCACCGTGGGCTGTGCTCAGGTGTCCCTTGAGGAGCTGCAGAGGCACAGCCAGGAGCAGCACAGGGGCTGGCCCTGGCACTGGTGACACAGGGGACAGCAAGGACAAGAGCTGAGGGACTCACCCTCCAGAGCCTGAGGGGCTCCAGGAGAGCCTGGACACAGACTCTGGACAAGGGTCTGGACCTGGGCCAGTGGAAGGTGCCCTTGCCCATGGCAGGGGTGGAACAAGAGGAACTTAAGGGCCCTTCCAATCCAAACCACTCTGGGATTCTGGGATTCTGGGATTCTGGGATTCTGGGATTCTGGGATTTGGCAGGGTAAGAAGAACCAGTCATCCACTGGAGGAGGAATTGGTAGGATGTCAAGAGTGTTCTGGTAGAGGAATGAGGTCTCGAGGGCAGAAGAAACAGAAGTGATCTGACCTACCTGGACAGCACAGCAGGCGCTCTGTGTGTGCTTCCAGAGCGTGGGAACAGAGGCCAGCACAGCCAGTTCCCAAAACTGGGATCACGCAGGTGATCCTGCCCCTCTGGATGGATATTGACAGTTCTGTCCATGCCTAAAGCAGAGCCCCTCACACCAGGGCACACCCAGGGCACACCCAGGGCACAGCAGGGCACACCCAGGGCACACCAGGGCACACCCAGGGCACACCCAGGGCACACCAGAGCACACCAGGGCACACTCAGGGCACACCCAGGGCACATCAGGGCACACCAGGGCACACCAGGGCACACCCAGGGCACATCAGAGCACACCCAGGGTACACCAGGGCACATCAGGGCACACCCAGGGCACACCAGGGCACATCAGAGCACACCCAGGGTACACCAGGGCACATCAGGGCACACCCAGGGCACACCAGGGCACATCAGAGCACACCCAGAGCACACTCAGGGCACACCAGGGCACATCAGGGCACACCAGGGCACACCAGGGCACACCCAGGGCACACCCAGAGCACACTCAGGGCACACCAGGGCACATCAGGGCACACCAGGGCACACCAGGGCACACCCAGGGCACACCAGGGCACACTCAGGGTACACCAGGGCACACCCAGGGCACACCAGGGCACACTCAGGGTACACCAGGGCACACCCAGGGCACACCAGGGCACACCCAGGGCACACCCAGAGCACACTCAGGGCACACCAGGGCACATCAGGGCACACCCAGGGCACACCCAGGGCACATCAGGGCACACTAGGGCACACCAGGGCACATCAGGGCACACCAGGGCACACCAGGGCACACCAGAGCACATCAGGGCACACCAGGGCACACCAGGGCACATCAGAGCACACCAGGGCACACCCAGAGCATGCTCAGGGCACACCCAGGGCACACCCAGAGCATGCTCAGGGCACACCAGGGCACACCCAGGGCACACTCAGAGCACATCAGAGCACACCCAGGGCACACCAGGGCACACCAGAGCACATCAGGGCACACCCAGAGCACACCAGGGCACACCAGGGCACACTCAGGGCACACCCAGGGCACACTCAGGGCACATCAGAGCACACCAGGGCACACCAGGGCACACCAGAGCACATCAGGGCACACCCAGAGCACACCAGGGCACACCAGGGCACACCCAGGGCACACCCAGGGCACATCAGGGCACACCCAGGGCACACCCAGGGCACACCAGGGCACATCAGGGCACACCCAGGGCACACCAGGGCACACCAGGGCACATCAGGGCACACCAGGGCACACCCAGGGCACACCAGGGCACACCCAGGGCACACCCAGGGCACACCCAGGGCACACCAGGGCACACTCAGGGCACATCAGGGCACACCAGGGCACACCCAGGGCACATCAGGGCACACCAGGGCACATCAGGGCACACCAGGGCACACCCAGGGCACACCAGGACACATCAGGACACACCAGGGCACACCAGGGCACACCCAGGGCACACCAGGGTATGCTCAGGGCATGCTCAGGGCACATCAGGGCACACCCAGGGCACACCAGGGCACACCCAGGGCACACCCAGGGCACACCAGGGCACATCAGGGCACACCAGGGCACACAGGCACACCCAGGGACACACCAGGGCACACCAGGGCACACCAGGGCACACCCAGGGCACACCCAGGGCACATCAGGGCACACCCAGGGCACACCAGGGCACACCCAGGGCACACCCAGGGCACACCCAGGGCACACCAGGGCACACCCAGGGCACACCCAGGGCACACCCAGGCACACCAGGGCACACCAGGGCACATCAGGGCACACCCAGGGCACACCCAGGGCACACCCAGGGCACACTGAGGCTCTGCTCAGCTCACCAACCCCTCCCTTCCATCGTGCTCCAATCCCCTGTCTCAGGCTGGGGTCCCAGTGTCCCCTCAGAGGCAGGACAGTCCCCGGAGGGAGGCACCACAGCCTGCCAGGTCCCTGTGGCTGGGGAAGGACACTTGGGCTGCCCTGGCTCCCTGAGGGCTCTGTGCTCTGTCTGTGCCTCACGAGGTGCTGCAGGGCCAGGGTGGGTGCCAGGGTGGGTGCTGCAGTGCCAGGGTGGGTGCTGCAGTGCCAGGGTGGGTGCCAGGGTGGGTGCTGCAGTGCCAGGGTGGGTGCTGCAGTGCCAGGGTGGGTGCCAGGAGGGTCCCCAGGGTCCCCTGCCAGCCCTGGGCCATGCTGGGAGCGTGGCTCCATCCCCATGAAATCGCTGCTGCCTCTGCTCAGGAACACACCCAAGTCAGCACTTTCTCCACCATGCTGCACGGTAATTTTCCTCATCCTGCCTATATTTAACTTTTCCCCTTGGACTAAAATGTGGTTACAAAAAATTTCTGTCAGCTGGAAAGAAGGAACAATGCCTGGCTCAGCGCCTGTGCTCAGCAGTGAAGAGTCTGCAATTACAGACTAAAAAACACAACAATACCAAAAAAACCACCCAAAACACCAGTAACAAAAACAAAGCAAAAATCCTTTCCAATTTCTCTGAGAGTCTTCCTTGCAGTTGTTTTTTCTGACAAGGATCAGCAATATAAGAGAGAAAGAGAGTTCAGAGTAGAGAGCAATAAAAAGTAAAATAAAGAAAATCAAAATCCTGAGGTCTATTTTCCTGCCAGAACATCTACTGTCACAATGTGATTGCAGAGAGGCAGCATCCGAGTGCATCCCAGTGTTCTGAGGGAGACTGGCTCTCTTCTGGGGTTTTCACTCCCCCTGCTCTGCCAGGCTGTGCCGGTGCCCGAGGGAGGCTCCCACCTGTGCCAGGAGGGGCTGGGGCTGCCTGGGAAGAGCCTCAGCTGGAACAGCCCCCCTGGCACCACAGGCACAGCCTGGCCATGTGCCACCTCCTCTGTGTGCCCAAACCCCTCACCCTGGCCATGTGCCACCTCCCCTGTGTGCCCTGACACCTCACCCTGGCCATGTCCCACTGTGCCCCCTCACCCTGGCCATGTCCCCTGAGCCAGGTGTGTCCCCTCACCCTGGCCATGTCCCTCCTGAGCCAGGTGTGCCCCAAACCCCTAACCTTGGCCATGTCCCACTGTGTCCCAAACCCCTGGCCATGTCCCACTGTGTCCCCTCACCCTGGCCATGTCCCCTGAGCCAGTGTGTCCCCTCACCCTGGCCATGTCCCTCCTGAGCCAGGTGTGCCCCAAACCCCTAACCTTGGCCATGTCCCACTGTGTCCCAAACCCCTGGCCATGTCCCACTGTGTCCCCTCACCCTGGCCATGTCCCCTGAGCCAGGTGTGTCCCCTCACCCTGGCCATGTCCCTCCTGAGCCAGGTGTGCCCCAAACCCCTAACCTTGGCCATGTCCCACTGTGTCCCAAACCCCTGGCCATGTCCCACTGTGTCCCCTCACCCTGGCCATATCTCACTGGGCCAGGTGTGCCCCAAACCCCTCACCCTGGCCTGGTGCCACCACCTCTGTGTGCCCTGACACCTCACCCTGGCCATGTCCCATTGAGCCAACTGTGCCCCAAACCCCTCACCCTGGCCATGTCCCCTGGGCCAGGTGTGCCCCAAACCCCTCTCCCTGGCCATGTCCCACTGTGCCCCTCACCCTGGCCATGTCCCACTGAGCCAGGTGTCCCAGCCAGAGCTGTGCCCCGGTGGCTGCTGGCACCAAGCAGGGATGTGGCAGCTTGGCTGGCACTGTCACAGGGCGTTACCAAGGCCTGGTGGTGAGGGACACTCCATCAGTCACTGGTTTTCCCTCCCCTTTTGGATTCCTCACCCACATCTCTGGTATTTTAGGCCAAACCCTCACCCAGACTCCTGGCCAGGGCTGCACTGGGTTTTAGTTTCGGTTTCCTCTTTTGAAATCTGGTTGAATTGATTATTTATGTTTAGTAAAGGGAGATTTAGGTCCCATGAAATATTAATGTGTGAGGGAAGAAGGATCTGTTTACGGAGAGCAGAGCTGGGGCACAGGGAGCCGAGGGCAGGGCTGGGCTCAGCAAAGCCTGGCTTGAGGCGTTGGAGCCGCCAAACCTGCAAGGCTGAGCGAAAACAGGAATGAAAGGGGAAACCAAACCGAGTGAAGTGAGCTGAACCCCAGCTGGCTGGGCCATGCAGGCACAGCAGCTCATCAGAAATGCTTCAATGCCAGCTGCACTTGCAGCCCGCTGCAGTCCCCAGCACAGGGTCAGGCACAGATGAACTCCTGACATTTCACCTCCTGTAAAACCATCCTGGCAGCGAGGCCAGAACGTGCCAAAGGCAAGGAAAGCACTTTAATGATGTGCTTTTATTGTGCAGGGCTCTGCTCCAGTTAGAAATTCCATGACAGGATGAGCAGGTATTTTAATTACAAAAAATGATATCAATAATTAAGACACAAATGCTTTTAGGTGCCATTACACTGAGGATCCAGAGCAAAGTGGCAGCTGGAGAGATGGCAAAGCAAACTCAGGTTATTATGGCAAAGCAGACTCAGGTTTTTCCATGCCCAGCTCTGCCCAGCAGAAGTGCAGAAGGGGCAGAGCCACGAAGCCAAAGCATGTTGGGCTGTGCCCAGCAGAGGTGGCACTGCCCTCCTCCAGGGATGGCACAGCCTGGCACTGCTCAGGAGCAGCTCTGCTGCTGCCTGAAGCCACCTGGAAACCTCTGGGGGCCCTTCCATCACCTGTCCTGGGGTCTCCATGTCCCCCAAATGTGCCCATCCATTTGGGCACCTGTGCCACCCCACGGCAGAGGAGGGCACAACACTTCGGTCCCACTTTGGTCCTTGGAAGGTGCAGGTGGATCCTGCAGCTCCCCAGGCACGCTGCCTGCTCTGCCCCAGCCTCCTGGCACCCCTGGCTGCCTCCCCCGGGCAGGAAAGGGAGTGAAAAGTCTTCCACTGCCCAGCCCCTGGCTCTTCAAGGAAGGTTCAGAAGAATTTTATTCATGGAAAGGGTGCTCAGGGGTTGGAAGTGCCCAGGGAGGGTTGGATCCCCATCCCTGGAGGTGTCACCTGGGGGTGGCACTCAGAGCTCTGGGGACAGGGTGGGCACAGCTGGGACCCCATGGGCTGGGAGGGCTTTTCCAGCCTCAGTAAACCTGGAATTCTGTGATTGCTGCTGGCCTGCAGCAGGAACACGAGCTGTGCCCAGGGCAGAGCCACCCCACGCTGGCCCAGCCCCACTGAACCTCCTCCCTGGGACTGGGACAGTTGGTTTCTCTTCATACCTACAGTTTTTCTGCATGAAACTAAGTTGGATCCCCACTCCAACTGGTGCCTGAGCTCTGTTATTAATTACAGCAGCAGCTCGAATCACACTCATTAGCTGAATGAGCAATAACAGGCTCTGAGCCTCTATCTGTTGATAATATTCTCCAATGGATCGGGATGTGTCATTTGACACTGATAAACTAGGCAATATTATGAGCTGAATGTCTGAAATGCTACACAGATGGGGAATATATTAATTTAAGAAAATGTTATTAAGTGTTTAAGGAGTGTAATTATGAGCAGCCTTCTCGTTTGACACCTGTGTGCAGTCTTTCCTTGAGAGATAAAGACAGAGCAATGAGAACTGGAAACCAGCCTTCAAATCTCTCCGCTTTTTTCTTCTTTTTAACTTCCTGCCAAATTAATTACTTTCAAGACACAACCAATATTGTAAAGAAGTTTTGACTGAAAACAATACCAGTGTGCAGCCCACAGAAATCTTCTTTTTAATACATTTGTTTGGCAATACAAGACACTTTCTGAGAAACAGCAGCTCTGCAGCGTGTGGCACAGACAAGCTGCCCAGAGCCAGCAAAGTTTCCATGAGCAGCACAGGCAGCCACCAGCCTGGGGCTGTGCCAGGGCACCCTGCCAGCCCTGGTCAGTGCAGGATTCACTGCAGCTGTGGGGAGAGCAGGGAAACTTAATCTGATTATATTGCAGACAGCTCAAAGTCGGTGGTTGAACTCCAAATTGAAGAAGAGAAGGCTCCAGGGAGATCTCAGAGACTCTTCCAGTGCCTAAGGGGATTCAGGAGGGCAGGAGAGGGAAGGGGGCCCTTTGGAAAGAGGCCTGGACTGCCAGGACAGGGGGAATGGATTCCACTGCCACAGGGCAGGGTCAGAGGGGATTTGGGGACACAATTCCTGCCTGGGAGCCCTGGCACAGCTGGGGCTGTCCCCGGATCCCAAAGCCAGGCTGGACACTGGGGCTGGAGCAGCTGGGGCAGTGGGAGCTGTCCCTGCCCTGGCAGGGCTGGGATGGGTGGGTTTAACCCTTTCCAACCCAGAGCAGTCTGGGACTCTCTGAAATGTCTCAGAGGGGGCGGTGGGACAGGCATTCCCTGGGGCTGTGTGGGATGGAGGTGCCCTGGTGGCAGAGCCTGGCTGGGCTGGCTCGGTGGCTGTGCGGGGTCTGAAGGCTGGTGCTGTGCCCAGGGCATCCCCAGCTCCCTCCTGAAGGAAGCAGCTCCCTGCACCACCCTGCTCCTCCTGGGCCCCCACAGCCCCCACAGAACCGGCCCTGGGAGGCACAGCAGCTCCTCACTGCAGGTACCTCTGAAAATGAGTGAACTGGGATCCTGCAGCACTGCCCCAGCTCCTCAGCCCCCAAATGATGTTTGGCAGTGCTGAGCACACCCTGGCTGCCTGGCACGGCAGGGTCCAGACACGGCACAGCCTGAGCAGCTGCTGGGGGCTGCACAGGGGACCTGCCCCGAGCTGCAGGGAGAGAACGGGCAGAGAAACCTGGGCTGGGGTGGGAGGGACCCCAAAATGCATCCCAGGGAGAGAATGGGCAGAGAAACCTGGGCTGGGGTGGGAGGGACCCAAAATACATTCCAGGGAGAGAATGGGCAGCAGAAACCTGGGCTGGGGGGGAGGGACCCCAAAATGCATTGCAGGAGAGAATGGGCAGAGAAACCTGGGCTGGGGGGGGAGGGACCCCAAAACGCATTCCAGGAGAGAATGGGCAGCATGGAAGGGACCCCAAAATGCATTCCAGGGAGAATGGGCAGAGAAACCTGGGCTGGGATGGAAGGGATCTCAAAATGCATTCCAGGAGAGAACGGGCAGAGAAACCTGGGCTGGGGTGGAAGGACCTCAAAATGCATTCCAGGACAGAATGGGCAGAGAAACCTGGGCTGGGGTGGGAGGGACCCCAAAATGCATTCCAGAGAGAGAATGGGCAGCATGGAAGGGACCCCAAATGCATCCCAGAGAGAGAATGGGCAGCAGAAACCTGGGCTGGGGTGGGAGGGACCCCAAAATGCATTCCAGGGAGAGAATGGGCAGAGAAACCTGGGCTGGGATGGAAGGGACCCCAAAATGCATTCCAGGACAGAATGGGCAGAGAAACCTGGGCTGGAGTGGGAGGGACCCCAAAATGCATTCCAGGGAAACAATGGGCAGCAGAAACCTGGACTGGAATGGAAGGACACGAAAATGCATTCCAGGACAGAATGGGCAGCATGAAAGGGACCCCAAAATGCATTCCAGGGACAGAATGGGCAGAGAAACCTGGGGCAGGATGGAAGGGACCCCCAAATGCATTCCAGGGACAGAATGGGTGGCATGGAAGGGACCCCCAAATGCATTCCAGGGGAGCTGCTGGTGCTGGATGCTGACCTCTCACTGCCTCCACGTCCATGAAGTTAAAACAGGATCCTGGCCCTGCTGCTCCTGAGGAGCTCCAGAGGAGATTCATGTTCACAGCAAAGTCTTCTGTGAACAGGAAAAGCATTTTGTGGAAGCTGGCGGCCAGGACGTGCTCCCTGTAATGCTGCTGCACAAATCCTTGGGGGAATTTCATCTGGAATGATGTATGAACCTGCACAGGGGGAAAAATCAGATGGGAACTGATGACAGCTGGGTAAAAAATGACCAGAGAGTGGATGGAGTGTTTTACAGGGGGAAGGGAACAGTTCCTGTCTGGTTGAGCACAGAAAAGTGGCTGAGCTGAGGATGTGACTGGCAGCCCAGGAGACAGCAGAGCAGCCAGAGGAGAAGGACAGAGCTGGGGGAGCGAGAGGGGCAGTGCAGGAAAAGCCCCAGAGGCTCAAAGTGTGGCCCTGGAACCTGGGTGTTCCCATCCTCACTGTGCCCATCCTGCAGGCAGGGCCAGCACTGCTCCACCTGAGGAGGCACACAAGGCTCTCTGCTCAAACCACTGCATTTGTGAGAATCTTGGCTAAAACTGGTAGATTTTGCAAGCTGTTTATAGCTTTCCACAGAAAAATCCTGCCCTTAGCACATTCATTTTCAGTGCAATGTTCTCTTTCATGTTAAGATTCATAAATATCACTGTAACTTCTATAATGGTGCCGCTACCATTGTTAAAAATAAACTGTGAGTTTAAAAACAGAAAATAAATGTATATATTTAATAGCAGCAAATGATGGCTATAAATGTCCCTAATCACTTTTACTGGCTCGTTTGGAGCCCTGTGCGTGCCTGCTCTGGTTTCTGAGCAGCAGGAGGAGGTTCAGTGTCCCTGCCAAGGGGAGCCCAGGCTCTGCCCTGCTCATCCTTGCTGCAAGAGCCGCCGGTGTCCCTGGGAATCCTCCTGCTGTGAAGGACACAGACCTCGGCACTTGGTTTTAATTTGGCTGGTTTTACACACGGGAGGATCTCCCTGTGTTTGACAACACCAACCCCCAGGTTCTCCTCCGGCAGGCAATTCCATTTATAGCACATCCAGAACAGGGGGAAATGGAGTTCAGGATTTCATTCCACTGGAGCACTTAAAATGTAAAAAATACTGAGTTCATTTATAGGCTTGAATTTGCAGTCAAGGTGCTGAGCCCTGTCATTCTTTCCTTGTCCTTGGTGAATAATGACAGGCAAGCAGAGGGGCACAAGGACATTTTAACCCTGGAATTTACAGCAGCAGGTATTCAAAACCAGTGCTTTCTTCTTTTTCTCCCCTCCTTATTTGTGTTTCAAACCCATGCTCTGTGAAACAAACCACAGAAGAGTCAACATTTCAGCCTCTCCCTCTCCCAGGTGTTAATGGGAAGCAAAACACTTGGGATGTGCATTTCAATTGCTACAAGCGACACGAATTTTGTAAAGCTACTCGTGTCAAGCACATAAATAAACATGTGCATGGGGAAAGGGTTCAATTTTCAACGCCGGTTTCTTTCTGCAGTCTTCAAGATGCAAGTCCAAAACATTTCTGTCAGGAAACTTGGGTGGGAGGATATTGGAAGGATGAAAAATGTGCATTTTCTGAGAAACGTGTCATAGTCAAAACCGCAGCGTTTCAGGAAGGCGGTGGTGTCACCGGGAGGGCTCAACTCCTCGGAAATCTCGGGATGAGATCCAGAGTAGGCTGGTCCCACAGCAGGATCGTCCCGAGGCTGTCCGGGTCAGCGGCTCCGTGGCCGGGGCTGGGAGCCCTCGCTGCCCCAGGCTGGGCTCAGCAGGGCTGCGGCAGCCCCAGGAGCAGCAAAGAGCCCCAGGCAGAGCTCCGAGGGCTCTGAGCTCGTCCTGCTCGTGGCTCACAGCGATTCCTAACACCGACAGTCCGGGATGAGCCGGCCCGAGGGCTCTGAGCTCTGAGCTCATCCTGCCCGTGTGTGCACAGCGATTCCTAACACCGACAGTCCGGGATGAGCCGGCCCCGAGAGCTCTGA
Source organism: Catharus ustulatus (assembly GCF_009819885.2). Classification (NCBI taxonomy): domain Eukaryota; kingdom Metazoa; phylum Chordata; class Aves; order Passeriformes; family Turdidae; genus Catharus; species Catharus ustulatus. Next base: position 391,959 of record NC_046226.1, on the reverse strand, counting down.
GCTCTGAGCTCTGTGCCCGTGTGTGCACAGCCATTCCTCACACACAGTCCGGGATGAACCGGCCCCATCGATCCCCGAGGGCTCTGAGCTCTGTGCCCGTCCTGCCCGTGCACTCACAGCCATTCCTAACACCGACAGCCCGGGATGAGCCGGCCCCATCGATCCCCGAGGGCTCTGAGCTCTGTGCTCGGTCCTGCCCGTGTGTGCACAGCGATTCCTCACACACAGTCCGGGATCAGCCGGCCCCGCTCCGCTCATCGATCCGCATTTCCTCTCAAGGAACTCGGGGCTGAAACACAATTCAAGCTGAATAAAACATGAAAAAAAGAATCTTTAAAAACTGCCACTGAAGCATGGCAAGCCTGTTCTCGCTGAGCTCTGCTGGCACGGCAATGAGAGCAGAGCGCTGCTCGCCGCTCGCCCACTCGGGCCCGGCGCTCGCCAGGGGCACGGGCAGCACTGAGGGGTGTCCGGGCTGTTCCGTGCCGTGCCAGAGCCAGCCGGGCCCGCAGGGCTCTCCGAGGCGGGCAGCCTCTCTGGAGCGCTGTGCAGGGCACAGCCCCGCGCACCCAGCGCTCCCCGTCCTGCGCTCGGAACCGGCTGGGCTGCGACACCAGCTCCTGCCAGGGACCGGGACACGGCCACAGGGTGCCCCCAGTCTCCTTTACTCCGGACCGAGCCCCTTTCCCAGCTCCCCCAGCCGCTCCTGCCCGCTCTGCTCTCCGTCCCTTCCTGCACAGCTGTGCACATCTGGGCGCGGTCCGGAGCCCCCGGGTGGGATCCTGGGCACAGAGGGCTGGGCAGCGCCCAGAGCAGCGGCACAAAGTGTACACAAGGATACCGAGCTAAAGGCAACAGCACTGAAATAAATGGCAGGAGCAATTGCTCTACTTTATTAGATGCTGACAAGAGAACATAAATCCCTATCTGCAAAATCGGTTATGTGCATTTGGACAACTGAATAAGGAGGTCTGAAATATTGTTCTATTTACTTTCACGGCACAGAACCAAGACACTCTTTGTTGCCTCATAAAATGCAGCACAGTGAAGTTAATTCCTCTTCGCCGGCAGCTTTTTGCTCCCCCTTGCCAGGGACAGCCTCCGTTTGTGAGACTGCTCCATCAAGGCAGAGCCCGCAAGGACCTCGGGTTTATGGATGTGTTCCCTTGATCCAGGGCTGAAATAACTGCGGATTCTGATCCCAGCACAAGGGCACAGAGGTCACTGCAAAGCACCGAGCTGCTCCTGCCGGGCTGCTGGGGCTGGGGACCCCCGGCTGGGGCTGGGGCTGGGGGCACCCCGGCGGGCTGGGCTGAGGCTGGGGACCCCAGCTGGGCACTTGGGCACGGCTGGACGGGAGCGGCTGGCCGGGGCAAGGCTCCACCGGCTGGGAAAAGTTCACCCACATTTGTGATTGTTCAGCCTGGAGAAAAGGAGGCTCAGGGGGCCCTTGTGGCTCTGCACAAGTCCCTGCCAGGAGGGGACACCGGGGGGATTTGGGATCTGCTCCAGGAACAGGGACAGGAGCAGAGGGAACAGCTCAGGCTGGGCAGGGCAGGCTCAGGGTGGGCACAGCAGGAATTTCCCCATGGAAAGGGGGATCAGGGGTTGGATCCCATCCCTGGAGGTGTCCGGGGAATTCCTGGCGGTGGCACTGAGAGCTCTGGGCTGGGGACAAGCCGGGCATGGGGCACAGGTGGGACTCCAGGGCTGGGAGGGCTTTTCCAGCCGAAAGGATTCGGTGATTCTGTGATTTTTGCCTCCCGCACCGCTGGCGGTTGCACCTCCCTGCAGCACAGAGAGGTGGCAGAGGCTGCAGTGCTGTGTGCTCTGGGTTTGGTCCCTGCCTATCTTTATTTTTCAACCCAGTTATTCAACACAGTTATTTTTGGGAAGCCCCTGGGACAGATTCAGGCTGCAAATTCAACAGTAGAGTCACACAAACGTGTCCCACTTGTCTCACCCGGGAGCCAGCACCGAGGAGCACTCGTGTGTAACTCAGAATCAATGATTTATTCAGCATAAGTGATTTATTTTATTCTACTCCTTTAATAGCCAAAAGCAAAACTTTCTGTTTCAGAGGTACTCGGCTCAGTGGTGGGGTTGGTTTTTTTTCAAATACAAACAATCCCAAAGTGCTGCTCGCTGACAACAGACAGGACACGGTGGGAAAGGCTCCCTGGTTCCACAGTGGGGCAGAAAATCAAAGGTGCCCACATTTGTTTTCCAGGCGCTTCATGCGAGGCGATGTTCGCTCGCATTTCCTTGGTATGCAAACATTAAATAGCAGGCACTTGGCAAATTAAAATATTTATGAAGTTCCAGCTCTGAAATGGAAAGCAGGTATGTCTTTCTGCTGTACCTTTAGGAGAAAGCTCAGGCTGATCCAGGCGTGAGGGGAGGATGGAGCTTCTGCAGGGGCTCTGCCCTCCATGCAGGCTCTGAGCTCCTGTAGCTCTTACCCTGAATTTTGTAAACCCTCACCATCAGTTTTCATTGATTCTGTGGGCACAAAGCATAGCCAGCACTTCCCAAACCTCCAAATTGCTACCTCATTAGCAGCTCGGCGTGTTGTGCCTTGTGCATACCCAATGAGGAGGTAAGCTGTGCATCAGCTGCCTTCCCATACATTTCCATAGAAACATTCAAAGCGCAGTTATGCTTTTGGTTGATTTTCTCCGTTGTTGTCTGTCCCCACTTGTTACAGTAGCTGGCTGATTAAAGGGTGCCACATTCCTAATTTTTCCTTTCAGCTGAGTTCCAGCAGTGTCAGATCTTCAAGCACAACTGGCAGAGAGAGACTGTGGAAGGCGGCAAAGACAGTCTGAGAGAAAACCCAAAATAACGAAATTATCTCAATTAAATGCTGCCCCTGAGATGAAGGCAGGAGCAGCGCAGGGATGAAATCCTTCAGCTCTGTTTTCAGGGCTGAGGAGCGGTGCAGGGGCTCAGGGTCACACACTCCAGGTTGTGGTGCATGGTGGAGAAGGTGCCCACAGCAGGAAATGTCTAAAACTGTTTTGGGTTTTTTTTTTTTTTTTTTTTTTTTTTTTTTGGTTTGTTTGTTTGTTTTAGTGTGATCCAGAGCTCAATCTGAATTCCTCCTAGACGTGTTTTCTCAGCGAGGTGAGACTGGCACCTGATTTTAGATAACAGAACAGGGCCCAGGGAGGATCCAGTGTGGAACAGAGTGAGGGAGAGGGGCTGGGCAAATATGGGATTTTGGAGGGAATGTTGGTGTCCAGCAGGCATTGACTCACCACAGTGAATCACCAACAACCTCACTCCTCCAGGCAGAGCAATTTTCTCCTGGATTTCTCCCTGGGGGCCTCAGGAAAGCACAAACCTCTTCATTAAATCAGGAAAACTCGCAGGTGCTGGAAAAGAGCATTTATCTGAGTGATGCGCTCAGATTGAACACATCTCCGAGGGGAGCACCACACCAGGAGTGTCCCAGGGATCCATGTCCCAAGGGTCCCCATCCCAGGGATCCATCTCCCATGGATCCATCTCCCAGGGATCCATCTCCCAGGGATCCATCTCCCAGGGATCCATCATCTCCCAGGGATCCATCATCTCCCAATGATCCATCTCCCAGGGATCCATCTCCAATGATCCATCTCCCAATGATCCATCTCCCAGGGCTCTCTCCCAGGATCCATCTCCCATGGATCCATCTCCCAGCGATCCATCTCCCAGGATCCATCTCCCATGGATCCATCTCCCAGGATCCATCTCCCAGGGATCCATCTCCCAGGGATCCATCTCCCAATGATCCATCTCCCAGGGATCCATCTCCCAGGGATCCATCATCTCCCAGGGATGCATCTCCCAATGATCCATCTCCCAGGGCTCCATCTCCCAATGATCCATCATCCCAGGGATCCATCTCCCATGGATCCATCTCCCATGGATCCATCATCTCCCAATGATCCATCTCCAGGGATCCATCTCCCAGGATCCATCTCCCAGGGATCCATCATCTCCCAAGGATCCATCTCCCAAGGATCCATCTCCCAGATCCATCTCCCATGGATCCATATCCCAGGGATCCATCATCTCCCAAGGATCCATCTCCCAATGATCCATCTCCCAATGATCCATCTCCCAATGATCCATCTCCCAAGGATCCATCTCCCAGGGATCCATCTCCCAAGAACCCATCTCCCAAGGATCCATTTCCCAGGGTCTGGGAGCAGGGTCTGGTGCAGTGCTGAGGCCTCAAGCCTCCCTGGAAGGTGCAGGGGGAAGTCCCAAAGTACAAATAAACTGATTGTCCCTTACTGGAATATGAGTTGTGGTAATGAACTGGCTCCCAACTCTCCAGCTCCAATGGAAAGCTCATTTGCTTTATATAATTGGAAGTGTCATACTCAATAGCACTCGCTGAACCCTTTTTTTAAAAAAGAGAATCCACAATAATTTGTTGCAATACAGCCCCATTGATTCCTGTTTGGAGCTATAGATCAGGTAATTAGACATAATGAAAAGCAGGGAAGGGAGAAGGATGTAAAATTCCTGAAGCTCTAGAGGGGTCGTCACCTATTGCAGCGCTTGTATTGATTCTGTTGGTTGTACAGAAACCTGGAACTCGAGAGCAGCAATAATGGCACTTCAAGTGCTCCAGTGTCTCTGAGAGCAGGAGAAGAAAAATATTGCTGGGTGTGACAGAGCCAGAGGGTGAGTAGGAAGTGGAGAAGGAGGGGAACGTGGGGAGAGGAGGGACAGGGGGACAGGGGGATATGGGGATAGAGGGACAGAGGGACAGAGGGACAGAGGGACAGAGGGACAGGGGTATGGGGACAGTGGGACATGGGGACAGAGGGACAGAGGGACAGGGGGACAGAGGGATAAAAGGATATGGGGACAGAGGGACAGAGGGATGGAGGGACAGGGGACAGGGGATAGAAGGATATGGGGACAGAGGGACAGAGGGATGGAGGGACAGGGGGACAGAGGGACAGAGGGATAGAGGGATATGGGGACAGAGGGACAGAGGGACAGAGGGACAGGGGGACAGAGGGACAGGGGGACATGGGACATGGGCACAGTGGGACATGGGACAGAGGGACAGAGGGACAGGGGGACAGAGGGATATGGGGATAGAGGGTAGGGGAACAGAGGGACCGAGGGACAGGGGGACAGGGGGACAGAGGGATGGAGGGACGGAGGGACGGAGGGATGGAGGGACAGGGGACAGGGGGATAGAAGGATATGGGGACAGAGGGACAGAGGGACAGAGGGACAGGGGGACAGAGGGACAGAGGGACAGAGGGATACCACCCTTCCAGGACCACAGGAGAGTCACTGCTGGCCCCTCAGGGTGCCGTTTTCTCTGCCCTCCCGCTGGGTCCAAGGTGACCAATTCCAGTCCTTTTTCAGCCTGATGGTGTGGCTGCCCCGAGCTCGGAGGGAGGCAGAGGACAGCAGGGGCAGGATCAGATCTCGGCCTCTCCCCTGCAGGTTCCCCTCACACCCTGCTCTGGGTTCATGGAAAGGGACCCAAGTACTGCCCTGGGCCTGCTGTCACCAGGCACTCGCCATCTCTGACACCACAGTCACGGAGTCTGGCATTCCCTCCTCTTCTTTATCCTTCTCTGTTCCAAAGGCAAGGTTTGAATTCAGCTGCTCACAGCCTGGCTCCTCCACTCCCGTGCTGCAGCCCTGCTCAGGTAGGCTGGTGCTGCTGTGCTTGCTGCAGCAGGAGCAGCAAACCCAGGGGACAGCACAGAGCTCCCAGCCCCTCTGCCAGGAGCGCCTGCAGCAGGGACACGGAGGGGAGGGCAGGGTGGGCAGAGGGGGTCACCCGTCAGAGGGGATTACCTGCAGAGCTGGGTTACCTGTCAGAGAGGGTTACCTGTCAGAGAGGGTTACCTGTCAGAGAGGGTTACCTGTCAGACGGGGTTATCTGTCAGAGGGGGTTACCTGCACAAGTGGGTTACCTGTCAGAGGTGTGTCACCTGTCAGAGATGGGTTACCTGCACAGGTGAGTTACCTGTCAGAGGGGGTTACCTGTCAGAGAGGGTTACCTGTCAGAGGGGGTTACCTGCACAGTTCAGTTACCTGCACAGGTGGGTTACCTGTCAGAGGGGGTTACCTGTTAGACGGGGTTACCTGCAGAGATGGGTTACCTGCAGAGCAGAGTTACCTGTCAGACAGGGTCACCTGTCAGAAGTAGGTCACCTGTTAGAGATGGGTTACCTGCACAGGTGAGTTACCTGTCAGACAGAGTTACCTGTCAGAGTGGGTTACCTGCACAGGTGGGTTACCTGTACAGATAGGTTACCTGCACAGGTGGGTTACTTGTCAGAGTGGGTTACCTGCACAGGTGGGTTACTTGTCAGAGGGAGTTACCTGTCAGACAGGGTTACCTGTCAGAGGGGTTACCTGCACAGGTGGGTTACCTGTCAGAGGGGGTTACCTGTCAGAACTGGGTTACCTGCAGAGTAGAGTTACCTGTCAGAGGGAAAGCTGGCTCTTCCCACACCTCCAGACCTTGCTGTGGGGCTGTGGGGCAGAGCTCACAGCCAGAGCTCCCAGTGCAGCAGCTTTTCCAGGAACCCTGGGTGCCACCAGCCGTGGGGAGCAGGGAGGGTTTAGGGGAGGTGAGAAGAGTTTGGTTATTTGAAGCAGGGCATGAAACTCTGGGCTTGGATAAGTGAGAACTGAGAAAACGTGTTGTAATTATTTGGGGAATTAGTTATACAACTGTAGAATTATAGAAGGGACCTTAAATCATCCAGTGCCTCCCCTGCCATGGCCGGGACACCTCCCGCTGTCCCAGGCTGCTCCCAGCCCAATGTCCAACCTGGCCTTGAAACGAAAAGCTCATGAAAGCCAGATACGGACAGAAAAGCACTTCAATAAGTTTGTTCTCCTTGCACAAATTCACAGGGAATTCCTTTGGAAACACTCCTTCTTCATCCATGGGAACGGAGTCTGTGCTCATCAAGCACAAGGCATCACAAAGTGCTCTAAGCAGCTGAGACATGCAGTGTGAGACTTCACATCGGGAATGCAGGATGTGTGAAACCAGCTCGAAATAGGACAGAAAAAAGGAAGAGCAGTTCTACTCCCCAGGGTCTGCTGCCGTGTTCTCAGGCTCTGGAACTTTTCAGCATTTCTAATATGCAGCATTATAAATATTCATACAGACACTCACAGGCTAAAATTAAATGAGCTCGTCAGGGTTATTTTTAGTGTAATGGACGTAGGCTATAAGAAAATCCCCCGGCAGTGACTGGGTGGGACTGGGGTGAGGGTGGTGCCTTCCCCCACTGCAGGCAGCGCTGTGCACTTCATTTCAGGGAAGGAAAGCACTGCTGGGGACAGGAGTGACGAGAGGAGGCAGCACGGGGGGGACGGTGCTGATTGCAGCAGAGCCCTGCTCACGTCGGGCACTGATGGACAAATTCATACCGTGGGGATAGGATACCCTGTGCTGGGAATAGCAGGATCCTCAGGGTGCTGGGAGGGCACTGATGGATAAATTCCTGCCATGGGATGGGATACTCCTGTGCTGGGAGGGCACTGATGGATAAATTCCTGCCAGGGGATGGGATAGCCCTGTGCTGGGAGGGCACTGCTGGATAAATTCCTGCCATGGGAATGGGATAGCTCTGTGCTGGGAGAGCATTGATGGATAAATTCCTGCCATGGGGATAGGATACCCCTGTGCTGGGAGGGCACTGATGGATAAATTCCTGCCAGGGGATGGGATAGCCCTGTGTTGGGAGAGCACTGATGGATAAATTCCTGCCATGGGGCTAGGATACCCCTGTGTTGGGAGAGCACTGATGGATAAATTCCTGCCATGGGGATGGGACACCCGTGTGCTGGGAATAGCAGGATCCTCAGGGTGCTGGAAGAGCACTGATGGACAAATTCCTGCCATGGAATGGGGTAGCCCTGTGCTGGGAGGGCACTGATGGATAAATTCCTGCCATGGAATGGGGTAGCCCTGTGCTGGGAGGGCACTGATGGATAAATTCCTGCCATGGGGACAGGACACCCATGTGCTGGGAATAGCAGGCTCCTCAGGGTGCTGGGAGGGCACTGATGGATAAATTCCTGCCATGGGATGGGATAGCCCTGTGCTGGGAATAGCAGGCTCCTCAGGGTGCTGGGAGGGCAGCAGGGAGCTGAGAGAGCCGGGTCTGGAACCACAAACGGGAATCACGCCCTGTGGCTGCTGCAGGTGCAGAGTGGGATTAAGGTCCCCAAGTTCTTCTCCTGGCTGGAAAATCGGTTTTGAGTTAGTGCTGGGAAAAGGGAGTTGAGGGCTCAGCAGCAACGCAGAAATGCATCAGTTCAGATGTGGAAAGGGGAAATCTGGGGGGAAAAGCCCAACCCCAGGGTTCTGGGTGCACAGGGGGTGCTGGGGGGCTCCAAGGGAGTGACAGCAGGAGCTCAGGGGAGCAGGGCTTGGGGCAGCCCCAGAGCAACGTGGGCACCAGCACACAGTGTAGGGCACACACGGGAATGCTTTTCCTGGGGAACATCTCCCATTTGTTCCATCCCCACATTTTCTTTGTAAAGTGGGGCCGGAGGGACCTTCACTGCAGCACGGCAGCCACATTTCCATGGAATCAGCAGGGACTCCTTCCTCCTGCTGAAGAGCTTTTAGTTTTAATCTTTTACAATCTGTAGAAGCATCGTTGAAGACAGGAGCTCCCAGGATGTTTGGAGAAGCTACACACGGCTCGCAGTGGGCGGCTGCCTTCCGCAGGTGCTCTGAGGACACAGCCCCGGCTCACTGAGGACAGGTTCAGGCTGCCAGCAACGAGGGGAAGGAAGGAGAAGGGGCAAGATCCCCCTCCTGCTCCTTTGAAGGAGTTCTGCAGAAGCTGCTGCAGAATGAGCCTCCCCCAGCTCCCCAAAGGTGGGGCTGTCTCTGGGCCCCAAGTGGCAGCAGGACACAGAGAGAGGGACACCTGTGCTGGGAGGAGAGGCTGGGACAGCTGGGGACAGCAGCCTGCAGGGGACAGGGTCTGGGCTGGTCTGATTCTGTCCTTCTGTACCTAAAGGGGCTCCAGGAGAGCTGGAGAGGGGCTGGGGACAGGGATGGAGGGACAGGACACAGGGAATGGCTTCACTGTCAGAGGGCAGGAATTTAGATGGGATATTGAGAATTGGGAATTCCTGGCTGGGCTGGAATTGCCAGAGCAGCTGTGGCTGCCCCTGGATCCCTGGGATGCCCAAGGCCAGGCTGGACACTGGGGACAGTGGGAGGGGTCCCTGCCATGGCAGGGGTGGCTCTGGCTGGGATTTAAGTCTCTTCCCACCCAAAGCACTCAGTGATTTTGTGACTTGGATTCAATGCAAATATAAATATTAAGTCATAAGCAGAATGGCCACTGCTGGTATTGACTGCACTGCTGGCACTACTGGCTCTGATTGCACTGCTGGCACTGCTGGTATTGACTGCACTGCTGGCACTACTGGCTCTGATTGCACTGATTGCACTGCTGATACTGCACTGATTGCACTGCTGGCTCTGATTGCACTGCTGGCACTGCTGGTATTGACTGCACTGCTGGCACTGCTGGCACTCCTGGCACTGATTGCATTGATTGCACTGACTGCACTGCTGGTATTGACTGCACTGCTGGCACTGCTGGCACTTTTGGCACTGCTAGCACTGCTGGTACTGCTGGTATTGATTGCACTGATTGCACTGGTGGTAATTTTGGCACTGCTGGCACTGATTGCACTGCTGGTATTGACTGCACTGCTGGCACTGCTGGCTCTGATTGCACTGATTGCATTGCTGATACTGCACTGATTGCACTGCTGATACTGCACTGATTGCACTGCTGGCACTGATTGCACTGCTGGCACTGCTGGCACTGATTGCACTGATTGCACTGCTGATACTGCACTGATTGCACTGCTGATACTGCACTGATTGCACTGCTGGCACTGATTGCACTGATTGCACTGATTGCACTGCTGATACTGCACTGATTGCACTGCTGGCACTGCTGGCACTGATTGCACTGCTGGCACTGCTGGTATTCACTGCACTCCTGGCACTCCTGGCACTCTGGCACTGCCATGCCGTTCTTTTCTTCCCTACCCCTCCATTTCCAGCCCCTGGGTTCAGCACACACCCTTCATTCCCGTGTCAAAGCACTCAACGACTTTGCCTTTCAGTTCACGATTCAGATTTCTTTTTTGACATAATGTGACATAATGCAGTGTGCTGGCTGCAATTATGTACAGTTTGATTGTGTGCTGGTTTGTCACTCAGGCAATTATTTCTTTTTAATAGTAGTAATTGATACTCTGAGTTGCCAAAGATAAGAAATCCAGCAGTAAGCAAAGCCATTAGTCATCCCTGCAGCCTCGATAAATAATAATTGAACTGGCTGCCTGCATTGACTTACTGAAAGGCAGCTCTGATCCAAGGGAAATGTTAAAAACCTCAATTCAGCGTATTTTCGAGGGAATACCACTTATCCATAAATAAATCTATCACTCTTTTTTTTTTTTCTTTTGAGGAGTATTTTTTTTTACTCAAAATGCCAGCGGTATCAGATGGGAGGTTCTTCAGAGTTTTATCCCATGATGCTTTATTTATATTATTTTTATATTATATAATATTATTTTATATGTTACATAAATATATTATTATTATTATGTTATGTATTAGACAAAATATAATTTAATCACATATAAAAATATTATATAATTTTATAATAAATATAATATATAATATAATATAATATATAATATAATATAATATAATATAATATAATATAATATAATATAATATATAATATAATATAATATAATATAATATAATATAATATAATATATAATATAATATAATATAATATAATATATAATATAATATAATTAATGTCATATAATATAATGTCATATAATATAATATAGAAGAATAGAATAGAATAGAATAGAATAGAATAGAATACAGGCAGTGAACTCAAACACCAGAGAATAAACCACCCTGCTGCTCCACCAGGTCAAGCCAGCTATTTTTATACTTTGATTTTGAATTATCAGTGGTTCTGCAATGAGATTTTTCATATTAAAAATATCCTTTAGGAATGAAGTTTTAGAAGAAAACTTGAAGAAGATAATCTTTCTTGGGTTGTATTTGGGTTGTCCCCTGTGATGATTAAAAAAGGGCACAATAGCTTAAAAAGTGTCCTGGAGGGGAGGGAAGGGAAGGGAAGGGAAGGGAAGGGAAGGGAAGGGAAGGGAAGGGAAGGGAAGGGAAGGGAAGGGAAGGGAAGGGAAGGGAAGGGAAGGGAAGGGAAGGGAAGGGAAGGGAAGGGAAGGGAAGGGAAGGGAAGGGAAGGGAAGGGAAGGGAAGGGAAGGGAAGGGAAGGGAAGGGAAGGAAGGGAAGGGAAGGGAAGGGAAGGGAAGGGAAGGGAAGGGAAAAGTTTCAGCTCTGTTTCAGCTCTCCCATCACTTCACACGTATTTCTGTGGGTTTAATTAGAAGCAAAGTCACTGCTGTGTCCTTGCCAGAGTCTGGCTCCTACCTGTCCCTGCCTGTCCCTGCCTGTCCCTGTTTGCCCCCAGCTCACTGCTCGGCTGGAGGACCCAGGGCCCTGTTGAATTTGGCTTGTTTGATATTTGCAAAGCAGACAGGATTGCTCTCAGAGGACTCCACTGCCTTCTCCTCCCTCGCCCTCCCCTTCCAGCAGCTCCTCACATCTGTCAGCATGAGCTCGCTCCTTCCTAAATCATTCTCAGATTTTGTATTAATTTTTTAATCATCTCATATGAATGATTAATAAATGTTTAACAGCTCATAAAATATTCACCGTGTTTCCCCACACTCGGCACTCCTTCTCCACTCGTTCTCACTCGTGGGATGAGAAATGTCTACACGGCTGCCGAGGGCACAGGCAGCCTCGGCTCTGCCTCAGCAATTCCTCCTTTCCAGAACAAGCAGCTGGTGATGGAAAACCAGGTGAGGAGCCCTGGGTAGCTCTGTGAACGCTGAGGCACAAAAATATCTGCATTGGAAAAACCCGGCTGCACAAAAGTGATCCTGGCCAGGCATTGATGCTGAAACTCTGCAGGGAGTGAGGATGGGCAGGACAGAGCTGCTCCTTGGGAATGACCCTCCCTGGAATGGCCATTCTGCCTGGGACTCAATGTTTATCTTTGCATTGAATCCAAATCATAAAATCACTGAGTGCTTTGGGTGGGAAGAGACTTAAATCCCAGCCAGTGCCCCCTGCTATGGCAGGGACACCTCCCACTGTCCCAATGTCCAACCTGGCCTTGGACATTCCAGGGATCCAGGGGCAGCCACAGCTGCTCTGGCAATTCCAGCCCAGCCAGGAATTCCCAATTCCCAACATCCCACCCATCCCTGCCCTCTGGCAGTGAAGCCATTCCCTGTGTCCTGTCCCTCCATCCCTGTCCCCAGCCCCTCTCCAGCTCTCCTGGAGCCCCTCCGGACCCTGGCAGGGCTCTGAGCTCTCCTGAGGATTTCCAAGAGGATGGTTTTCCTTCACTGTGGCTGGCTGAAAGGAATCTCGAGCAGGAGCCATTGGGACCTTAAAAATAATTATTAAAATGAAGAAATAGTGGATTTGTAGGAATTAATTTGACTCGTGGAAGGTTTCGTAGTAACAGAAAGCTTTTGCCTAAAACAGAGACAACTTAAGAGAGATCAGGTAGATTTTAAGATCTTGATTGAATTACTTAGCTCTATTCACACATAAAAAGATGGAGAAGGAGGGAAATTAATGAGGCTGAAATCTTTCCTTTATATTTCATTTAATAATTGTTTATTCTCACCTCACAGAATTGAGAAGAGACAAATCCTGTGGAATGCATTGGCCAGTTGCCGCCAGTGACACGTGAAATGGAGCCAGATTGAAACCCTTGAGGTTTTGGTTCCAATACTGAGAAAAATAACAGGAGTTGTCCATTTCTGTGGGCAGTAATGACAGTTTATTCTCTTTTAATCATAGTTTTCTATCAGAATTTCTCCAGCATGGTATGAGCATCTAATATAGCAGCTCCACATCGTGCTCGGAGAAAGTCAACAATAAATGGGTTTAATTGTAGTGAAATGAAGGTAATAACTCAGGTATGTACAACACATGAGGTTATTGATTGCACAAGGGTGTGTCTAATGTTGGATTTGCTAATTAATGCAGTGCCAGCACCCTGTGGGGGATTCAGGGTGGGGGCACAAGACCTCGTGTGCAATAAAATGTCACTGACCTTTGTCCTGTCCTCGTGCTCCTTCTGCCATGACAAACAGATTTCATCTCAGAGCTTCCTGGGAAATGGCACCAAGGCAGAACCTAATTCTGGCAAGGTGCTTTGAAAATGTGAATCCTGTTCCACACCCAGCAGTGAGGCAATCCCAGCACCCTGGCTCAGGAGGGGAGCAGAGGTGTCCAGTGCCCGCCTGGCCCAGCACAGTGTCCCCTTGGGCACCTCCTGTCCCCTTGGGCACCTCCTGTCCCCTTGGGCACCTCCCATGGCCTGGCACAGCTCTGTCAGTGACAGGGACATGAGGTAGCCTCAAGCTGTACCAGGGAGGTTTGGGTTGGATATTGGGAAAATTCCTTCATGGAAAATCATGGAAAGGTTTGTCCAGCCCTGGCACAATTCCAGGGCAGGGCTGCAGTTCCCATCCTGGAGGGATTTAAATCTCTGTGGCTGTGACAGTTGGGGACATGGGCAGGGTGGCCTTGGGGACATGGGCAGTGTGACACTCAGGGACAGGGGCAGTGTGACACTTGGGGACAGGGGCAGTGTGACACTTGGGGACAGGGGCAGTGTGGCCTTGGGGACATGGGCAGTGTGGCACTTGGGGACAGGGGCAGTGTGACACTTGGGGACATGGGCAGTGTGGCACTTGGGGACCGCCAGTGTGGCCTTGGCAGCCCTGGGGAAGGGTTGGGCTCAGTGGTCAGAGAGGACTTTTCCAAGCTGAAGGATTCTGTGATTCTGATCTCTGATTCTGACTGAGTGGATGCAAACCTCAGGGAACATTTGCATTATTAAAATCACAGCAATTTGGAATTGCTGAAGAGGACGTTCCTGAACTTTCTGTTGGGTTTAGGCCTTTGAAAGCAGTGGGGAGCCCACATTTCAAACATGAACCATCTGGCTGCTGAGATTACAAAGGATGAAATTTCGTTTTGCAGTGCAGCACACTGCCCCTGCCATCCTCGGCCAGAACAGGATCTAATGGGAGAGAATCCCAGCAGCTGCCCGGGATTTCTGCCCTTTGGTTTCAGCTCACGGGCACCACCACAGGCATGGCCCTGGGCTGGCACCCCTCGTGCCCTGGGTGGTGGCACCACCTCACCCTGAACACTCCTGGCTCTCCTTCAGCCCTGCCAGCCCCACGGAGCCAGGGCCAGCTCCGGCCAGGGGTGGGGTCAGCTTGGGCACTGCCCCAGAGCCCTGGTACTGCCCTGGCACTGCCCCACACCCCTGGGACAGCCCCACAGCCCTGGTACTGCCCTGGCACTGCCCTGGTACTGCCCCACAGCCCTGCCAGCCCCACGGAGCCAGGGCCAGCTCCGGCCAGGGGTGGGGTCAGCTTGGGCACTGCCCCAGAGCCTGGCCCTGGGAACTGCCCCACACTGCTCCACAGCCCTGCACTGCCCTGGCACTGCCCCACAGCCCTGGCACTGCCCTATAACCATGGCACTGCCCTGGTACTGCCCCACAGCCCTGCACTGCCCTGGCACTGCCCCACAGCCCTGGCACTGCCCCACTGCCCTGCACTGCCCTATAACCATGGCACTGCCCTGGTACTGCCCCACAGCCCTGCACTGCCCTGGCACTGCCCTGGCACTGCCCCACATTCATGGCACTGCCCCACAGCCCTGTCAGCCCCACGGAGCCAGGGTCAGTTCCAGCCAGGGGTGGGCTCAGCGTGGGCACTGCCCCACAGCCCTGCACTGCCCTGCACTGCCCCATAACCATGGCACTGCCCCACTGCCCTGCCCTGGCACTGCCCTGCACTGCCCCACTGCCCTGCCAGCCCCACGGAGCCAGGGCCACTTCCAGACAGGGGTGGGCTCAGCGTGGGCACTGCCCCACTGCCCTGCACTGCCCCATAACCATGGCACTGCCCTGGTACTGCCCCACAGCCCTGCACTGCCCTGGCACTGCCCCATAGCCCTGGCACTGCCCCACACTGCCCTGCACTGCCCTGGCACTGTCCCACATTCATGGCACTGCGCCACAACCCTGCCTGGCACTGCCCTGGCACTGCCCCACAGCCCTGCACAGCCCTGCACTGCCCTGGCACTGCCCCACATTCATGGCACTGCCCCACAGCCCAGCCCTGCACTGCCCCATAACCATGGCACTGCCCCACTGCCCTGCACTGCCCCACTGCCCTGGTACTGCCCTGGGACAACCCCACCCTGCACTGCCCCACAGCCCTGGCACTGCCCCACAGCCCTGCACTGCCCTGGTACTGCCCTGGTACTGCCCTGGTACTGCCCTGGTACTGCCCTGGCACTGCCCACATTCATGGCACTGCCCCACATTCATGGCACTGCCCTGGCACTGCCCCACAGCCCTGCACTGCCCTGGTACTGCCCTGGCACTGCCCTACGTTCATGGCACTGCCCCACAGCCCTGCCCTACTGCCCCACAGCCCTGGCACTGCCCCACAGCCCTGCCCTGGCACTACCCCACCCTGCCCTGGCACTACCCCACAGCCCTGCCCTGGCACTACCCCACAGCCCTGCACTGGCACTACCCCACAGCCCTGCACTGGCACTGCTCCACGTTCATGGCACTGCCCCACATTCATGGCACTGCCCCACAGCCCTGGAACTGCCCTGGCACTGCCCACTGCCCTGCACTGCCCTGGCACTGCCCTGGTACTGCCCTGGCACTGCCCCACTGCCCTGCCAGCCCCACGGAGCCAGGCCAGCTCCCAGGGGTGGGCTCAGCATGGGCACTACCCCACAGCCCTGCCCTGGCACTGCCCCACCCCTGCCTGCCCTGGAACTGCCCTGGTACTGCCCTGGCACTGCCCCACATTCATGCACTGCCCTGGCACTGCCCCACAGCCCTGCCCTGGCACTGCCCCATAACCATGGCACTGCCTGTCCCAGGGAAGCAGCAGCTCCTCCTTTCTGCACCCAACCCAGGGCAGGAAGCTTTGCAGAAAAGGAACTGGTTTGAACTTGTTTGTACTGGTTTGGACTGGTTTGAAGCGGTCCAGCCCAAGGGAGGTGAGCAATATGCAGAGAACAGCATCAGTGCAGCAACAGCTCCACCAGGAACCAGAACCACTGAAGGTTTTGGGCCAACTGGGACAAGGCCACACCTGTCAGTGGGATTGGCCCTTCCAGACATGGCAGAAAAGAACATTTAAATCTTGCCACTTGTTGTGGCTTTAGAGGGTGAGACATTGCTTCACAAGAGAGGCTTCTGATTCTGCCTTGGGATCCTTTAGAGTCAATGTTTTTTTCTTTGGCATTGCATCCAAATATCAGCAGGATCTGATGGAGTCTGAGCACAGAACCACAAAAGAGTTTGTTTTGGAAGGGATATTTTAAAGGTCATTTTTAGCATTTGGTGGTGTCCTTTAAGCATCCTAGGTAGGAATGCCAGATTGTGGGGTTTGGGTATAAAAATGCACACCAGGAAGGGAAGGAAAGGACAGGGACCATGCTGTTCTTGGCTGCCATGGGTCTGGGTTGGAGCAGTGTCAGCAGAATTGTGCTTTCATTTATCAGGAGGCAATATTCAGGGATTGCTGAGATAAATCAAGTTTAAAGCAGCAAGGTAATGCCACTGGAATTGTGGATCATGTGCCAGGGCTGCAGAGAAGATCAGTCCTCAGTGGTGCCACCAGGTGGGACAGCTGCTGGCCCTGGCACTGCCCCAGCCTGGTGGCACTGGGCTGTGCTGGCACTGGGCTGTGCTGGCACAGGGGCAGGCAGGGAGCCCAGGACCACACCTACGGAACTCTGCTGGAGAGCTGCAGTGAAACCCAAACTGCCTCTGTTGCTGCTGCCAAAACCCAAACAACAAGGTCTCATTGTCCAGGACCCGGGATCCCTCCTATGGGGCACTTTTACAGCTGGTTTTGGTCCCTCCCCAGTGCCCCCCTGCAGCTGCAGCCAGGACACCAGGCTAGAAAAGGGATGTGCTCCCAGAGATTTCACTCCCTGCAGCCCTTGTCTTACCTGAACAGCAGCAAATCCCTGTAAAACCTTCCCTTGGGGGTGAGGGGTGTGAGCCCTGACCCCCAGGCAGCCGAATTTCAGTGTGTGACTCCTTCCAAACGTGCTGAAGGCTTCTCCTGCTTGGCCCTGGCTGCTGGGATGGGAATTTGGGAACTCAGGCACCCCTGTGGGAGCTCGAGTGTCTCCCTCCAGCCCTGGAGCTGGTGTCTGATGGAAATCAGCAGCACACACGTTCATTGTGCTGTTGTGCAATGTGCACGGGGCACAGCAGGGCAGGGAATGCAATTTCAGTTTAGGCTTTTGAACTGGAGCTTAATTATATCCCAGAATTTACTCTGCCCTTTACACGGGCTCTAGCTAGACCCAGATTAATTATGCTGTGGAGATCTCTCCCCCTCTGGCCTAACTTCCTCTCTCTAACTGGCTGCCTGTGTATTTTGACTGGGCAATAAAGCATTTTCTGAGGACAGGAAAGCTCCAATTTCTCTTGCTATTAGCAGTACGGTTTTTCCTCACTGGGAAGGTTCATCAATTACACCAACATAATTACCATATAACCATACTACAGTAATTATTTCAGTATAGCTCTTCCTGTAGTGACTGCTGTTGAATAAAGCAGCTTTTTCAATGTACCTTGAAATCTGTTCCCCAGCAACATCCACTAAATCAAAACATGTCCCGTTACTGAGGACAAACACTTTGTGTGGGGGCTGTGCTGCAGGAAGCAGAGCTGCAGAGCTGCAGCAGCAGTGCAGGGGCAGGGAGCCCTCGCTGCAGCCCTGGGGGCTCCTCAGGGCCCCCGAGGAGTGGCACAGCTCCAGCTGCTGCCCCACAGCTGGGCTGGCCCGGGGACAGCGGCACCACGACTGTGCCAGAGCTCAGGGCTCTGGCAGCGCCCCCAGGATGGGCTGGCGCTGCTGGGTGTCCTGGGAAGGGCAGGAGCTGCTCCAGGCTCGGTTGCTCCAGGCTCGGCTGCTCCGGGCTCAGCTGAAAGCTCAGGTGCTGTATGCTCAGTCGTGTACACTCAGCCGCTGTAGGCTCAGCCGCTGTAGGCTCGGTTGCTGTAGGCTCAGCTGCTCCAGGCTCAGCCACTGTAAACTCAGCTGCTGTAGGCTCAGCTGTAAGCTCAGCTGCTGTAGGCTCAGCCCCTGTAGGCTCAGCTGCTGTAGGCTAGGTTGCTGTAGGCTCAGCTGCTTCAGGCTCAGCCGCTGTAGGCTCAGCTGGTGTAGGCTCAGCTGTAAGCTCAGCCGCTGTAGGCTCAGCCACTGTAAACTCAGCCCCTGTAGGCTCAGCCGCTGTAGGCTGGGTTGTTGTAGGCTCAGCTGCTTCAGGCTCAGCCGCTGTAGGCTCAGCTGCTGTAGGCTCAGCTGTAAGCTCAGCCGCTGTAGGCTCAGCCACTGTAGGCTCAGCCACTGTAGGCTCGGTTGCTGTAGGCTCAGCTGCTGTAGGCCCAGCCCCTGTAAACTCAGTCACTGTAGGCTCAGCTGTAAGCTCAGTCACTGTAGGCTCAGCCACTGTAGGCTCAGTTGTAAATTCAACTGCTGTAGGCTCAGTTGCTGTAGGCTCAACTGCTGTAAGCTCAGCCGCTGTAGGCCCAGCCCCTGTAAACTCAGCCGCTGTAGGTTCAGCTGCTGTAGGCTCAGCTGTAAACTCAGCTGCTGTAGCCTCAACTGCTGTAGGCTCAGCTGTAAGCTCAGTCACTGTAGGCTCAGCCACTGTAGGCTCAGCTGTAAACTCAGCTGCTGTAGGCTCAGTTGCTGTAGGCTCAGCTGCTGTAAGCTCAGCCGCTGTAGGCTCAGCCCTGTAAACTCAGCCGCTGTAGGTTCAGCTGCTGTAGGCTCAGCTGTAAACTCAGGTGCTGTAGATTCAGCTGCCATAGGCTCAGCCCGAGGCAGAATCCCGCACACGCACATCCCCAAAGGCTCGTGGCTCTCCGTGCCAGCTGTGCCAGCTGTGCCAGCTGTGCCACCCATCTGGGCTGTGCAGCTGTCGCTGCTGCTCTGTGCCACCAGCTGTCCCCGTGGGTTCGGGCACAGTTTGGGTCCCTGGGGCTCCTCAGTCTCTCCCGTCTCTCCTGACATTCACAGCTGCCATTATTGCAATGGTAAAACAAGCGCTTTACACCTCCCGTCATTTTACAATTCACGATACATAAAGCCAAGACAAGCAAAATAAATGTGTCTGAAAAGCATAAATTAACTGCTTATTTCAGGAAACGTGCTCTCAGGTATTTGACAAAAGCATTTCATTCTGCAATACCCCCAGGCAGTGCTCTGTGTGCTGAACACAGGAGGAGCTCGGCTGGGCGCGGGTGTGAGCCGAGTCCCGGAGTAACCTGAGGGGTTCATGGCCAGGGGAACAGCTGGGGTGACAGGGACAGTAATCCACAGCCATCCATCCCCATGCCAACCCAGGAGTGTGTGACACTGCTGGGTGTCCCTGTGACACTGCTGGCTGTGTGTGTGACACTGCTGGGTGTCCCTGTGACACTGCTGGGTGTGTGGACACTGCTGGGTGTGTGTGTGACACTGCTGGCTGTCCCTGTGACACTGATGGCTCTGTGTCACCGCAGTGCCCTGGGCTGCCCAGCCCAGAGCCCAGCTGTGCTCACATCTGGCAGCTGGCTCGCAGCCCGAGCGCACAGAGCTACTGTCCCTGCTGTGGATGGTGGCACAGCTGCTGTGACAGCCGGGCTGTGCAGCCAGGGCTGCTCTGGGTGTCCCTCTCTGGCACTGACACCTTCAGTTTTACCTTTCCCATTCCCAGGCTCTGCCCTGCACTGTGTGTGACTCTGAGCTCCATCCCAAGTGCTCCAGGCTCTGCCCTGCACTGTGTGTGACTCTGAGCTCCATCCCAAGTGCTCCAGGCTCTGCCCTGCACTGTTGTGACTCTGAGCTCCATCCCAAGTGCTCCAGGCTCTCTCCCAGCTCAGGCACACACAACAATCCTTTCCCAGCCCAGCACCAAGGACACGCTGCAGCTCCAGCCCCACAAAGTGCAAGCAGGGAATGGAGGAGAGAATCTGGGAGGGTGGGACTGCAGAGCTGGGGCTGGGATTGGACAATGAACCCAAGGTGGGGATGGAACAGAACTGATCAAAGTGTGAAACTCCTGAGCCAGGGCCCGCCTTGGGTGCAGCCACGGCCGGGCTCTGGCACTGCCCAAGGTGAGTCCTGGGAAGGGTTTGAATCAATCCCAGCTTTATTCCTTTAGCTCTGCCAGCCCCTGCTCAGGGAGCCTCTCCTGGCATGAGCACCCAGATAAGCCCTATCTGTGCTTTCTGATCTGATGCAAAAAAGCCAAGATGAATGACACGAAAATTAATAACTGGGGAACAGCTGTTTATTGTTTCTTCATCCTAAGGACTGGGGGTCACTGAACAAACAGTCTAACAGTGGATTTAAATAAAAACAGAGTTTAATTAGTAGAACTGCTCTTCCACATAATCCGTAATTAAACACAGAGCTGAGAGCCATGGGAGGGTTTGGAAAATAAAAATATAGATATACTCCAAATAATTGCATGCATTCAGGACAAAAAGATCCACAGACTAATTGGGTTGTGCACAGAAGGTGAAATTGTATCTTCACTGAAGCCTGTGCTAACATTGTATTTATGTTAATTAGACTCAAATTTAACACCTCCAAGGCAGTGCTGAACACACAGGTGTAAGTTAATGGAACAGGACACACTGACTTTACTTTCTGATGCCTATTTGTATTTATATGTTTGGTATAAATTAATGAAACTGTATTTCTGTTTATATACAACTTACTGAGAGCTTCCTCGTGGGTCCAGAAAATCCTTCTTAAAGCATGCCTTGCATCCAGCCCTTTTTTAATCCTGTTCCACTCAGGGAAATGCCCTTTACTCAGACACAATCTCTCACCTTTCTAAATGCAGCTGGAATGTGAGGAAAGGGACAAACTCAAGTTTTCCTGTCCCTCTGAATGGAGACAAATGCAAAATGCAGAGGCAAGCAGGAGGCAGCTCATTCCCTTCTCCTTCCCTGGATTCTCCAGTGCCATATTCCTTTCTTTGCTGCGCTGCTCAGGCAGCACTGACTGTAACCAACACTTCTGGAGGCAGCACAACAACAGATCAGGGAGGAGAGCCCTCCTGGAAGGAGCTGTGCCTCCCTGCGGGCGCTGCATCCCTCTGAAGCCAGCCACGGCTCATCTCCGAGAGCACAGCACAAAATAATGAGCTCATTTGTTGTTTGTTTGTTTTTCCCTCTTGGCAGAGCAGCCAGCAACCAAGAAACAAGTCTTTATTCGTCATGGATGATCAAACGGCTGATCTAGCCCGGAATTCTTGCTCTTGCAGAGTGCTCTGCCTTTCCTGGGCCATTGAGGGCTCCATCCCTGGGCACCCTGAGAGCCTGGGCACTGACAGGGAGCAGAGCCTGGCCTGGCTGAGCGCTGGCCCAGCTCTGAGCAGGGCAAAGGAAGGGACCAGAGGCACTGCCTGTGCTGAGCTCTGGGGAGGGGAGCACGGGAGTGCTGCCCATGGCAGCCCCAGCACCCTGGGTGGGGTGTCCGTGAGTCCTGGGCACCCCTCACTGTCCCAGCACCCCTAGGTGGGGTGTCCTGGGCATCCCTCACCCTCCCAACACCCCTGGGTGGGGTGTCCGTGAGTCCTGGGCACCCCTCACAGCCCCAGCACCCCTTGGGTTGGATGTCCATGAGTCCTGGGCACTCTTCATAGCCCCAGCACCCCTGGATGGGGTGTCCTAGGCACCTGTCAGAGCCCCAGCCCCCCTTGGATTGGGTGTCCATGGCTCCTGGGCACCCCTCACAGCCCCAGCCCCCCTTGGATTGGGTGTCCATGGCTCCTGGGCACTCTTCATAGCCCCAGCACCCTCGGGTGGGGTGTCCTGGGCACACCTCACCCTCCCAGCACCCTTGGATGGGGTGTTCATGGGTCCTGGGCACCCCTCACAGCCCCAACACCCCTTGGGTTGGATGTCCTGGGCACCCCTCACAGCCCCAGCTCTCTTGGATTGGGTGTCCATGGCTCCTGGGCACCCTCACCCTCCCAGCCCCCTTGGATGGGGTGACCGTTTCCCTGCACCCCCTCGCCCCCAGCAGCAGCCATGACCAGGGACTGACACAGCCATGGGTTCATGGCACTGTCACCGTTAAGGTCCCTGAGCCAGCCCAGAGTGACACTCAGCACTGAGCCCCCTCCAATGCCACCCCTGACATCTCTTGGGCACCTCCTGGCACGGGGACTCTGCTGCTGTCCTGGGCAGTCCCTGCCATGCCTGGAAATCTCTTCTTTGAGAAAAAAAATCCAAATATGCCACCTAAACATCCCCTGGTGCAGGCTGAGGCCGTTTCCTCTCATCCTGTTCATGAGTTGGAGCAGGGAGCAGCACACAGCTGGGCATGGCTATTCCATTCAGAGGGGCCACAAACCAGAGGGGCTCGGTGGCCAGGAGACATTCCAGCATTTGTGACAACTGAGGGAGTCCTGGGTATTTCCAGAATCAACAGACAGGTCTGGGTTTTTTTTAAATTATTAATCTTTAAAGAGAAAAGTCTCCACCTGGTCTTTAAGCCTGTCCATGTTTTCCCCTCCCACTCCAGCCCAGCCCATCCTGAGCTCAGCCCAGCCAGACCAGCCCTGCCCAGAGCCTGGCCTAGCCCAGCACACCCTGAGCTCAGCCCAGCCAGACCCGGCCCTGCTCAGAGCCTGGCCTAGCCCAGCACACCCTGAGCTCAGCCCAGCCAGACCCGGCCCTGCTCAGGCTGAGCTTCCACAGCCCAGCCCATCCTGAGCTCAGCCCAGCCAGGCCCAGCCCTGCTCAGAGCCTGGCCCAGCCAGCACACCTGAACTCAGCCCAGCCAGACCCAGCCCTGCTCAGAGCCTGGCCCAGCCCAGCACACCTTGAGCTCAGCCCAGCCAGACTCAGCTCTGCTCAGGCTGAGCTTCCCCCAGCCCAGCACATCCTGAGCTCAGCCCAGCCAGACCCAGCCTGCTCAGGCTGAGCTTCCCACAGCCCAGCACACTCTGAGCTCAGCCCAGCCAGACCCAGCCCTGCTCAGAGTCTGGCCCAGCCCAGCACGCACCAAGCTCAGCCCAGCCAGACCCAGCCCTGCTCAGGCTGAGCTTCCCCCAGCCCAGCACACCCTGAGCTCAGCCCAGCCAGACCCAGCCCTGCTCAGGCTGAGCTTCCCCCAGCCCAGCACGCACTAAGCTCAGCCCAGCCAGACCCAGCCCTGCTCAGGCTCAGCATCCCCCAGCCCAGCACATCCTGAGCTCAGCCTAGCCAGACTCAGCTCTGCTCAGGCTGAGCTTCCCCCAGCCCAGTACGCACTAAGCTCAGCCCAGCCAGACCCAGCCCTGCTCAGAGCCTGGCCCAGCCAGCACACCCAATGGCCCCTGAAAGCAAACAAACCTGTAAAGGCTCTGCAGGACCAGACAGAGCTTTTCACACCAGCCACAAATGATAAAAGGGAGTTTTGCCCTCCAGGCAGCGGCATGGAGCAGTGGAATGGAAGGGGACGATTCCTTGTGCCCCTCCACAGCCACATCCCCGAGCTCAAGGGGGACATCAGTGCCCACCCTTCACCCTCAGCCACACAAATTAATTCTTTGCACTGAGAAAATAATTCAGAGAATCTTACTCAAGGCTCTGGAGAGGAACTTTTAATTTTTCTTTCTGAGACATTGTAAACCTCTGTGCCTCAGAGTGGATAAAAGTGATGAATTTTAAACACGTGTGACGCCATTCATCTTCCACTTGGTGAGGTGACCACAGCGCTCGTTTATAACCAAGCACGGTGACATCTTCCATGGAATTCAGGATGAATAGAAAGGCTGGAAATAATCCATTCTGAAATAATTGTGTTCTGCTGACTAAGGAGCCCCAATTTTCAATTTATCTTCACATTTGCTATTCTAAATCTGCCAGCAATTAGTTTTTCTCTGCGTGCAGGAGCGTGAGCAGGCCACAGGCAGGAGAAGGAGGTGCTGCATCCTCGCCACAGGAGCATCCCAAAAACTGAGGAGCTGAACGGAGCTGGGATCAGCACAGAGCTGGGATCAGCAGGGAACAGAGCTGGGATCAGCACAGAACATGGATCAGCAGGAACAGAGCTGGGATCTGCACAGAGCTGGGATCAGCAGGGAAGAGAGCTGGGATCAGCACAGAGCTGGGATCAGCAGGGGACAGAGCTGGGATCTGTGCACAGAGCTGGGATCAGCAGGGAACAGAGCTGGGATCAGCAGGGAACAGAGCTGGGATCAGCACAGAACATGGATCAGCAGGGAACAGAGCTGGGATCAGCAGGGAACAGAGCTGGGATCAGCACAAGAACATGGATCAGTAGGGAACAGAGCTGGGATCAGCGCAGAGCTGGGATCAGCAGGGAACAGAGCTGGGATCTGCACAGAGCTGGGATCAGCAAGGAACAGTAACTGGGATCTGCACAGAGCTGGGATCAGCAAGGAACAGAACTGGGATCTGCACAGAGCTGGGATCAGCAGGGAACAGAGCTGGATCAGCAGGAACAGAGCTGGGATCAGCACAGAACATGGATCAGCAGGGAACAGAGCTGGGATCAGCACAGAGCTGGGATCAACAGGGAGCAGAAGCTGGGATCTGCATAGAACATGGATCAGCACAGAACATGGATCAGCAGGGAAACAGAGCTGGGATCAGCACAGAACATGGATCAGCAGGGAACAGAGCTGGGATCAGCACAGAACATGGATCAGCACAGAACATGGATCAGCACAGAACATGGATCAGCACAGAACATGGATCAGCACAGAACATGGATCAGCCCTCAGTCCCTTCCAGCCCGAGCCCCTCTGTGGTTCTGGGTTCTGTGTGGCAGAAGCCCCAGCAGTGCCAGGAGCGCTGGCAGGGGTCAGACTTTGGGGTGGGACATGGGGACCACACATGTCTGGGTCCAGAGGAACCACAATTCCAGCTAAGCAAAGAAACAAAACCCTCAAATGTGAAGCTTTCCATTAAATGTGGAAATCTTACAGTGCTTTGTTATTAATATATATATTTAAAAACACCAAAAAACAACCCAAACCCAAAGCCACAAGGATTTGCAAGGCAGAGAGGGTAAAAGGACAGACAAACCCATTTGTTTGTTCCTTTGCTGTGTGGAAGCAGCAGGAGGATCAGAGATCTGGTTCTCTGGATTGACCATTAGCTTAGGAGATCATTTTCTCAGAGCAGACACAGGGACAATGGAAAATTCTTTCCATGAACTTGAGGGGTCTTTCACATTGTGCCGGTGTTGCAGCTCAGCCATGGGCACGGAGAGCTCAACAGCGCCGGGAGGATTTCCAAAGATCAGTGTGAGCCTGTGTCCTGCTCTGTAACCATGGTGTGCCCCAATTCGTGCACGATTTTCCCAGAAATCCCTGGGTGCGAGGACTGGAGCCTGGCTGAGCCGCAGGCAGTGCTGCTGCTGCTGCCGTCAGTGGGTGAGGATTGGGGATTTCTCCTCCGGAATTCACTCAGCAGGTTCTGCTGCTTTGGCCTCGCAGAGGTGAATCCTTGGCTTGTGCTTCTTTAAATTGAATTGCCCTTTTTTTCTCTTAGAAGATCAGGGTGCGTTCCAGAGAAGCAGCAGAGGCGTGTTCACAGTGTGACTGGGGGACAAAGAACCTGTCTGGAGCACAGGGGCAGTCCCTGCCTGGAGCACAGGGCACAGGGCAGTCCCTGCCTGGAGCACAGGGCAGTCCCAGCCTGGAGCACAGGGCACAGGGCAGTCCCTGTCTGGAGCACAGGGCAGTCCCTGCCTGGAGCACAGGGCACAGGGCAGTCCCCTGGTCTGGAGCAAAGGGCAGTCCCCTGCCTGGAGCACAGGGGCAGTCCCTGCCTGAGAGGCACAGGGCAGTCCCCTGCCTGGAGCACAGGGCACAGGGCAGTCCCTGCCTGGAGCACAGGCACAGGGCAGTCCCTGCCTGGAGCCAGGGCACAGGGCAGTCCCTGCCTGGAGCACAGGGCCACAGGGCAGTCCCTGCCCTGGAGCACAGAGCACAGGGCAGTCCCTGCCTGGAGCACAGGGCCACAGGGCAGTCCTGCCTGGAGCACAGGGCACAGGGCAGTCCCTGCCTGGAGCACAGAGCACAGGGCAGTCCCTGCCTGGAGCACAGGGCACAGGGCAGTCCCTGCCTGGAGCACAGGGCAGTCCCTGTCTGGAGGCACAGGGCAGTCCCTGCCTGAGCACAGGGCACAGGCAGTCCTGCTGGAGCACAGGGCACAGGGCAGTCCCTGCCTGGAGCACAGGCAGTCCCTGTCTGGAGCACAGGGCACAGGGCAGTCCTTGCCTGGAGCACAGGGCACAGGGCAGTCCCTGCCTGGAGCACAGGGCACAGGGCAGTCCTTGCCTGGAGCACCGGGCACAGGGCAGTCCCTGTCTGGAGCACAGGGCACAGGGCAGTCCCTGTCTGGAGCACAGGGCACAGGGCAGTCCCTGTCTGGAGCACAGGGCACAGGGCAGTCCCTGTCTGGAGCACAGGGCACAGGGCAGTCCCTGTCTGGAGCACAGAGCACAGGGCAGTCCCTGTCTGGAGCACAGGGCACAGGGCAGTCCCTGTCTGGAGCACAGGGCAGTCCCTGCCTGGAGCACAGGGCACAGGGCAGTCCCTGCCTGGAGCACAGGGCACAGGGCAGTCCCTGCCTGGAGCACAGGGCAGTCCCTGCCTGGAGCACAGGGCACAGGGCAGTCCCTGCCTGGAGCACAGGGCACAGGGCAGTCCCTGCCTGGAGCACAGGGCACAGGGCAAGTCCCTGTCTGGAGCACAGGGCACAGGGCAGTCCTTGCCTGGAGCACAGGGCAGTCCCAGCCTGGAGCCAGGGCACAGGCAGTCCCTGCCTGGAGCACAGGGCAGTCCCAAGCCTGGAGCACAGGGCACAGGGCAGTCCCAGCCTGGAGCACAGAGCACAGGGCAGTCCCTGCCTGGAGCACAGGGCAGTCCCAGTCCTGGGCCACAGGGCACAGGGCAGTCCCAGTCCTGGGCCACAGGGCACACAGATGCTCCCCGACACCTGGGCAAGCATCGTCCCGCGGGGACAGGGACAGAGCCAGACCTGTGCTAGGGTGGAGCAGGGTGACAGCAGAGCAGTGTCACTGCCCTGGTTTGGGCTTGTTGTAACCTTGGAACAAATAAAACCTCACTGGGTTTTCGAGTGCAGAATTCAGGAGTCAGGATGTAACAGGACTGGGGCAAACCGAGGCACGGCAGGAGCGTGTCCCCAGAAGGAGAGAGGGGCTGTGACCGGCAGGGGAAGGGCGGGATGGAGCAGGGGCTGTGTGTCCCAGGGCAGGAGGGGTTGTGTGTCCCGGGACAGGGTCAGTGTGTCCCGGGACAGGGACTGTGTGTCCCAGGAAAGGTCACTGTGTCCTAGGGAAGGAGGGGCTGTGTGCCCCGGATAGGAGTGTCCGTGTGTCAGGGGACAGGAGGTGTCCGTGTGTCCCGGGGCAGGAGTGTCCCGTGTGTCCCAGGGCAGGAGTGTCCGTGTGTACCGGACAGGAGTGTCCGTGTGTCCCAGGACAGGAGTGTCCGTGTGTCCCGGGACAGGAGTGTCCGTGTGTCCCAGGGCAGGAGTGTCCGTGTGTCCCAGGGCAGGAGTGTCCGTGTGTACCGGACAGGAGTGTCCGTGTGTCCCGGGACAGGAGTGTCCGTGTGTCCCGGGGAAGAGTGTCCGTGTGTCCCGGGACAGGAGTGTCCGTGTGTCCCGGGACAAGGAGTGTCTGTGTGTCCGGGACAGGAGTGTCCGTGTGTCCCAGACAGGAGTGTCCGTGTGTCCCGGGACAGGACTGTCCGTGTGTCCCAGGGCAGGACTGTCCGTGTGTCCCGGGACAGGAGTGTCCGTGTGTCCCGGGACCCCATCCCTTGTGCGGCAGGCACAGGGCCTCACCCGCCGTGCTGTGTCCAAAGGGAAGCTGAGAAGCTCCATGTGCCGCTTGCCGATATCGTGGTGCAACAAGAAAATCCATCTTTTCTGCTCTTCTGCCAGTTGTGAAGATGTATGGAACTTCTTTTTACTACTCGAAGAACGATTTTAATCATGAAAAATATGATTTGTAATTCTAATATTTACACAGAAAGCTCTTTTCCCTATGTCTCTCTCTATAAAGCAATATTGGAATCAAAGTGAGGGTTTCATTTCATACAGCTTTGAAGTTGATCCTTTTGACATTTCACATTTCCATGTCACGCTTTAATTATGAAAAAAGAAGTTTCACTTATGATCACTTCATTTTTTACGTGTTTCCTTCACTGCTTCTTCCTCACCTCCATCAGCAAGCTCGGAGAAAAGATGGGAGCAGGAGAGCTGTGGGTGTGAGGGGTTTGTTCAGCCTGGGAACACCCGGAGCGTTTTATCCCGGCTCTGTGAGCCACACAAACCCCACGGAACTGCGGAACGGGTTGGGTTGGGTTTGGGTTAGGTTGGGTTGCTTTTTCAGATTGGCCAGTTGCTCCCTTTACTACACATTATCATCTGTTATGGGTATCAAAGCCTTATTTAACACTGAATATGCTGCCCCTGTGTCTACTAAAAATGTCACTTTTTTCTCATTGTTCCCTAGTTTGACCATAACCAGAGGGTCCTCTAGGGTAGGGCCTTCTGGTCCCCTTCAGTTGTCCTTCATGTGAGCCACCACCTCCTCTCCTTTTTGATCACCTTTTCTTTGTTCATCACCCCTTCTTAGTTCTGGACACTGTTTCCTCCAGTGTCCGAATTTCTTACAGAATGTACATTGTTTTTTCTCCAATCGGGGTGGTCCTTGTTTTGGGGGATCTTGCTGGTGTTTCCCTTTTATATTTTCTTGTATTGTTGCTACTAGTTTCTTTGTCCCTGGTTTACACCCCTCCTCTCGATTGCTGAAAACTCTCCATGCCTCATCCAGCGAAGTCTCTCAGTTCCGACTTGCTGGGGCCCGCATCTTCTGGAGCTTTCGCCTGATGTCACTTGCAGATTGCCCCAAAAACAAGTTCACCAATTGTTGTGTTCCCTCATCGGATTCAGGATCCAGGGTGGTGTGTCGGCGCATTGCCTCTCGCAACTGATCTAGAAATTCAGAAGGATTTTGAGAGGGATTCTGTTTAATAGCAAACAAGGCTGACCAGTTTATAGCTCTGGGAATTGCCCTTTCCAGTCCCTTTATTATTAATTCCTGCACCCCCTGCCGCGGGCAGGCTCAGCCCCCGCTGTCCCAGGGCTGAACCCGGGGACAGCAGCTCCGAGCAGGGCTGGCTCTGGGTTTGTTCCTGCCGGAACATTCCATCCCTGTCCCAGGGCTGAACCCGGGGACAGCAGCTTCGAGCAGGGCTGGCTCTGGGGGTGTTCTTGCCGGAGCATCCCATCCCTGTGCCAGGGCTGAACCCGGGGACAGCAGCTCCGAGCAGGGCTGGTTCTGGGTTTGTTCCTGCTGGAGCATCCCATCCCAGTCCCAGGGCTGAACCCCGGGACAGCAGCTCGGGAACAGGGCTGGTTCTGGGTTTGTTCCTGCCGGAGCATCCCATCCCTGTGCCAGGGCTGAACCTGGGCACAGCAGCTCCGAGCAGGGCTGGTTCTGGGTTTGTTCCTGCCGGAACATCCCATCCCCGTCCCAGGGCTGAACCCGGGGACAGCAGCTCCGAGCAGGGCTGGCTCTGGGTTTGTTCCTGCCGGAGCATCCCATCCCTGTCCCAGGGCTGAACCCGGGGACAACAGGTCGGAGCAGGGCTGGTTCTGGGTTTGTTCCTGCCGGAGCATCCCATCCCTGTGCCAGGGCTGAACCTGGGCACAGCAGCTCCGAGCAGGGCTGGTTCTGGGTTTGTTCCTGCCGGAACATCCCATCCCCGTCCCAGGGCTGAACCCGGGGACAGCAGCTCCGAGCAGGGCTGGCTCTGGGTTTGTTCCTGCCGGAGCATCCCATCCCTGTCCCAGGGCTGAAACCCGGGGACAACAGGTCGGAGCAGGGCTGGTTCTGGGTTTGTTCCTGCCGGAGCATCCCATCCCTGTGCCAGGGCTGAACCCGGGGACAGCAGCTCCGAGCAGGGCTGGCTCTGGGTTTGTTCCTGCCGGAGCATCCCATCCCTGTCCCAGGGCTGAACCCGGGGACAACAGGTCGGAGCAGGGCTGGTTCTGGGTTTGTTCCTGCCGGAGCATCCCATCCCTGTGCCAGGGCTGAACCCGGGGACAGCAGCTCCGAGCAGGGCTGGCTCTGGGTTTGTTCCTGCCGGAGCATCCCATCCCAGTCCCAGGGCTGAACCCGGGGACAGCAGCTCCGAGCAGGGCTGGCTCTGGGTTTGTTCCTGCCGGAGCATCCCATCCCAGTCCCAGGGCTGAACCCGGGGACAGCAGCTCCGAGCAGGGCTGGTTCTGGGGGTGTTCCTGCCGGAGCATCCCATCCCCAGCCCCAGGGCTGAACCGGGGACAGCAGCTCCGAACAGGGCTGGTTCTGGAGGTGTTCCTGCCGGAGCATCCCATCCCCAGCCCCAGGGTTGAACCCGGGGACAGCAGCTCCGAGCAGGGCTGGCTCTGGGTTTGTTCCTGCCGGAGCATCCCATCCCTGTCCCAGAGCTGAACCCGGGGACAGCAGCTCCGAGCAGGGCTGGTTCTGGGTTTGTTCCTGCCGGAACATCCCATCCCTGTGCCAGGGCTGAACCCGGGGACAGCAGCTCCGAGCAGGGCTGGCTCTGGGTTTGTTCCTGCCGGAGCATCCCATCCCTGTCCCAGGTGAGCCCGGGGACAGCAGCTCCGAGCAGGGCTGGTTCTGGGTTTGTTCCTGCCGGAACATCCCATCCCTGTGCCAGGGCTGAACCCGGGGACAGCAGCTCCGAGCAGGGCTGGTTCTGGGTTTGTTCCTACCAGAACATCCCATCCCAGTCCCATGGGAAGGCAGCGCCGCGTCCCTCCCCGGATCGGGGCTCTCCGCGGTGCCCTGGGGCTGGAGATGCTTCCCGAAATTCCGGGCACCAGGCAGAGCAGTGGCTCCTTGTCGGAACAAGGAGTTCCGCGGGCACAGGGCAGCTGCGGGCTGGGTCTTTTGGGGGAGCAGAGGAGAAGAGAAGAGTGACTGGTTCTGAAGGCAAGCACAGCTGTGCGCAGCAAATTGAGTTTTCAAGAGCCAATACAAAAGTGACTTTTGTGTCCTGAACAGATTACCGGGAATTTAAAGCCTTTTTTCCTCCATGGGAAGCAAAGGGGCCGCTCCCACAGCTTCTCTCCTTCCTTCTCCTCCCGGCTATTCCATAGCACAGAAATGTCAGAACCCAACCTTTAACCATTCAGAGCAAACCTCAGAGCCGAGCGAGCTCTGGGGACCCGCACAGTCCATCTGAAAATCCCGAAGGGCTTTTCCCGACCCTCCAGGCTGGTGGATGTTTGCCAGGTCCGGGGCAGGAAGGGTTCTCACGGCGGGGTTCTGCTCCTGCCCTGCCCTGGGAGCAGCTCTGTCCACAGGGCACAGCATCGGGGGGCACAGACCCTGCCCCATCGGGGGCACAGACCCTGCGGTATTGGGGGTACAGACCCTGCCCCATCGGGGGCACAGATCCTGCCCCATCGGGGGGCACAGACCCTGCGGCATTGGGGGGCACAGACCCTGGGGTATCGGGGGGCACAGACCCTGGGGTATCGGGGGCACAGACCCTGGGGTAT
The DNA here is from genome assembly GCF_009819885.2 of Catharus ustulatus. Lineage (NCBI taxonomy): Eukaryota > Metazoa > Chordata > Aves > Passeriformes > Turdidae > Catharus > Catharus ustulatus. Next base: position 360,159 of record NC_046226.1, on the reverse strand, counting down.
CGGGGGGCACAGACCCTGGGGTATCGGGGGCACAGACCCTGCCCCATCGGGGGCACAGACCCTGCCCCATCGGGGGCACAGACCCTGCCCCATCGGGGCACAGACCCTGCGGCATTGGGGGGCACAGACCCTGCCCCATCGGGGGCACAGACCCTGCCCCATCGGGGGCACAGACCCTGCGGTATCGGGGCACAGACCCTGCCCCATCGAGGGGCACAGACCCTGCCCCATCGGGGCACAGACCCTTCCCCATCGAGGGGCACAGACCCTGCCCCATCGGGGGCACAGACCCTGGGGTATCGGGGGCACAGACCCTGCCCCATCGGGGCACAGACCCTCCCCCATCGGGGCACAGACCCTGGGACATCGGGGGGCACAGACCCTGCCCCATCGAGGGGCACAGACCCTGCCCCATCGGGGACACAGACCCTGCGGCATTGGGGGCACAGACCCTGCCCCATCGGGGCACAGACCCTGCCCCATCGGGGCACAGGCCCTGACCCATCGGGGGCACAGACCCTGCGGCATTGGGGGCACAGACCCTGCCCCATCGGGGACACAGACCCTGCCCCATCGGGGACACAGACCCTGCGGCATTGGGGGCACAGACCCTGCCCCATCGGGGGGCACAGACCCTGCCCCATCGGGGGCACAGACCCTGACCCATCAGGGGCACAGACCCTGCCCCATCGGGGCACAGACCCTGGGACATCGGGGGCACAGACCCTGCGGTATTGGGGGCACAGACCCTGTCCCATCGGGGGACACAGACCCTGTCCCATCGGGGGCACAGACCCTGCGGTATTGGGGGCACAGACCCTGCCAGATCGGGGCACAGACCCTGCCCCATCGGGGGCACAGACCCTGCGGTATGGGGGGCACAGACCCTGCCCCATCGGGGTACAGACCCTGCCCCATCGGGGTCACAGACCCTGCCCCATCGGGGCACAGACCCTGCGGCATCGGGGCACACAGACCCTGCCCCATCGGGGCACAGACCCTGCCCCATCGGGGCACAGACCCTGCGGTATCGGGACACAGACCCTGCCCCATCGGGCTGTCATTTACCTGCCAGGACATTTCTCTGCCGGGCTGTGACAGCTGCTCCGCACGCTGCAGGAGCTCAGCAGGCTCCTGGTTACGCACAGCGAGTTCTGGGGACGGGATCGCCACCGGAGCGGTGAATACAGCATAAAACAGCGCCGAGAGACCCCGGGGGCAGACAGGGGGTCCCTGGCAGCGCCCCGGGCCCCTCCTGCCCTGAGCTCAGCGCTGCCGGCACACCGCAGGACGGGTGGCCCGGTCCCCGCCCGCCCCGGCTGCTGCTGGAAAAAAGGGAACGGGGGGTCCTGCAGGGTGTCCGGCACCAAGAGCTCGGGGGTGACGTGCCCCTGTCCGTGGGACAGCCTGGGACAGCTCTGAGACAGCCCAGGGACAGCTCTGAGACAGCCTGGGACAACCCTGGGACAGCCTGGGGCGGCTCTGAGACAGCCTGGGACGGCTCTGGGACAGCCTGGGACAGCCTGGGACAGCCCTGGAACAGCCTGGGACAGTTCTGGGACAGCCTGGGACAGCCTGGGACAGCTCTGAGACAGCCTGGGACACCCTGGTACAGCCTGGCACGGCCCTGGGACAGCTCTGGGACAGCCTGGGACAGCCTGGGATAGCCCTGGGACAGCTCTGAGACAGCCTGGCACAGCCTGGGACAGCCTGGGACAGCCTGGGACACCCCTGGGACAGCTCTGGGACAGCTCTGGGACAGCCTGGGACAGCCTGGGATAGCCCTGGGACAGCTCTGGGACAGCCTGGAACAGCCTTGGCACAGCCTGGGACAGCTCTGGGACAGCCCTGGGACAGCTCTGAGACAGCCTGGGACAGCCTGGGACAGCCTGGGACAGCCTGGGACAGCCCTGGCACAGCCTGGGACGGCTCTGGGACAGCCTGGGACAGCCTGGCACAGCCTGGGACAGCCTGACACAGCCCCTGGCACAGCCTGTGCTTCACAAAACGACGTTCTCACACACCTGTGCTGGGGATGGATAAATCCTGAGCCCTCACCTTGGGAGCACACGTGGAGAGTGCAGCCTTTGCCCGGCAGAGTTACCACCACCAAACACCTTTTTAAAAAATTTTTTGTCTATTTAAGGGATAATGTCACATAAAAACGAAATAAATAAAAATTTCTGGTCTCCCTGATCCAGAGGGAGTTCATGTGATAAAATACACAAAGGATCAGAGAGCTGCACCTTCTCTTGCTCTGAGTTTGTGTTTTCTAGTACAGCACTGTGGGCAGTGTAATCCCTGCCTGCTGGAAATTGCTGTTCCCAAACCCCACTGCTGTGCTCTGGCAGATTAAAACCGTGTTCGAAATCAGGGAGTTGTTGATAAACTGCTGCCATTAATCCTTGCTTTAAAATCATACAATGATCATTTTGGATGCCTCCTAAAGGGCAGCGGTGGAGGTTGTGACTCAGTTTGGTTCTTTAAAGATACAGAAAAAGCAGAATGTGCTCAGTGGAGCCTGCTGGCTCCGCGCTCGGGGAGGACAAAGCTGGGGAGCTGCCAGGGCTGTGAGGTAGAGCCCAGCACAGCCCGGGTGTCACAGGCACTGACTCACCCTGCCCAGGGCACAGCTCTGCCCCCGGACTGTCTGACCGGGAAAATCAGACACCAGCGTGTTTGTGAAAACAAGAGAAAACCAGAAAACAGAGCTGTTCGATTCACAGCTCCGTGTCTGTCCCTTACCCTGCTCCGGTCTCACCGCAGTGCTGATGACATGGGACGAGGATGAGGATGGTGGCAGGGAAGCAGGCAGGCTTGTCCACAGCACGTGGGAAAAGCTTCGTGTCCTGCCTTGGCTCTGGGAACGGCTCAGCTCCCTGCCAGCCCTGGAGTGCAGAGGGAGTAGGGCTGGGAGAGCCTGGGGCTCCCGGAGGTGTCAGACAGCCCTCAGGTCAGAGAACCTCGAGCAGAGGATGCTGTGGGCACCAGCTGGGATGTCCTGGGGCTCCCAGAGGTGTCAGACAGCCCTCAGGTCAGAGAACCTCGAGCAGAGGATGCTGTGGGCACCAGAGGAGCTGCTGGGATGTCCTGGGGCTCTCAGAGGTGTCACACAGCCCTCAGGTCAGAGAACCTCGAGCAGAGGATGCTGTGGGCACCAGAGGAGCTGCTGGGATGTCCTGGGGCTCCCAGAGGTGTCACACAGCCCCCAGGTCAGAGAACCTCGAGCAGAGGATGCTGTGGGCACCAGAGGAGCTGCTGGGATGTCCTGGGGGTCCCAGAGGTGTCAGACAACCCCCAGGTCAGAGAACCTCGAGCAGAGGATGCTGTGGGCACCAGAGGTGTCAGACAGCCCTCGGTCAGAGAACCTCGAGAGGAGGATGCTGTGGGCACCAGAGGAGCTGCTGGGATGTCCTGGGGCTCCCAGAGGTGTCAGACAGCCCTAGGTCAGAGAGCCTCGAGCAGAGGATGCTGTGGGAACCAGAGGAGCTGCCGGGTCTCCCTCGGGCCCCTTCCAGCAGCAAGCTAGCACTGATCTCATCCCAGATAACCCCTCCTTACCCACGTTCCTTGGCACCACGTCTGGTGCCAAAGAAGCTCCTCAGCGAGCCGAGCCGAGGAGCTGGAGCCCTTCCATCCCCGGGAGTTTCCATCCTGTGGCTGCAACCTGGGCTGGGTTAGCTCAGCTCTTCAGCTGAGGAGCATTCCTAAGGGACAGCTCTGCCACCAGCCCAGTGCTGAGCACCTGTTGGTGTGGGTAACTCCAGCAGGGACTGACAGGGAGCCTTTGTCCTCCTTCCCCCCCTGGCTGAGGACAGGCTGAGCCCTGGAGCAGACAGGGATGGAGCAGGATTATCTCGGGATGGATGCACAGGGCACAGAGGGCCAGCGCTGCTCTCTGGGTGCTCAGAGCAGGAAAGCAGCCCCTGCCCTGCGAGTGGGAGCTGGAGCTGGTTCTGTACCTGAGGGATCAAAGCTTTAGCCCTGACACCCTCCCTGCCCCTCCATCCCCTGTCCCTGCTGGCAGGAGGGCTCTGGGGACATCCCAGCCCTCCTCCCCACGCTCCCCAGTGCCTCCTGAGCACCTGGAGCCTCTGGGAGTGATGTGGTGCCCAGCCCAGGCAGGGGAGGGACTCAGGACCATCCCCACAGGGCTCCCACCACAGAGAAAACCGAGCCACATCTCCCTGCCTCCTTCCCTGTGCACATCCCTGCCAGCGCAGGCAGCCCCGCTGTCCTCGTGTCATCTCCATCAAAAGTGAGCTGGACATTTCTCAATTAGAGGCAAATGTTAATGTAATGGGAGAAGAGATTAAATTATGTACAACTGTTCTGACCCTTCCTGCGGTACATCAGAAACGTGGAATAACAGGTCAGGGAAGAACCGTGCATATAAAAGAGAAGCATTTCCATCGTTATAAATTCATGAGGATTCATAGGAAAAATTACTTGTTTGTTTATGCAGAACTGCAATATTGACCTGATTACAGGAATGCCAGGAAAGCTCAGAGGGAGCCACAGGGCAGAGGGATCCCAGGCAGAGGCAGCAGGAAGATTAATACCATCGCTCACCAGATGTGACAACAGCTACCCTTGGAACATGAAGATATCTCAAAGTTAATGAAGAGATAGGAGCGAGATAATAAAGATAAACATTCCTGGTTGGGTGAGGCTGCCCCGCTGCAGCTCCTGCTGCTAACGGGTTCTTCAAACCCTGCTGCTGACAGCGTGGCAAAGGTGAGATAATTCATCCTGAGCTGGAGTGAGGAGCCGGAGGGGCAGGATGTGGCACCAACACACGGGTGGCAGTGTCCTTGCCAGGGCAGCAAAAACCTCATTAAGGGAGAGGGGAAGAGACGGCTGTGAGCGAGGGGAGCGGTCCGGGGATGGGCAGGGCTGGGGCAGTGCTGCTGCGGGCTGGAGGAGCCGGGTGGGGACATCAGGGGGACAGGGGCACCTCCCCGGCACAGGGCTGGGTGTGCCGAGTCCTGGAGGGCCCCAGGAGTGACCTCAGAGCCAGGGCAGCGCAGCGGGGAGGGCTGGCCGAGCCCTGCAGCCGAGCGTCACTGCTGGGGAGCCGCCCCACATCCTGCAGCCACCGTGTCACCGTGTCACCCTGCCACCGTGTCACCGTGCCACCCTGCCTCCTGCGACCTGCCACCGTGCCACCGTGTCACCCTGCCACCTGCGACCTGCCACCGAGTCACCGTGTCTCCTGTGACCTGCCACCGTGTCACCGTGTCACCGTGTCACCGTGCCACCGTGTCACCCTGCCACCGTGTCACCGTGCCACCCTGCCTCCTGCGACCTGCCACCGTGCCACCGTGTCACCGTGCCTCCTGTGACCCACCACAGTGTCACCGTGCCTCCTGTGACCTGCCACCGTGTCACAGTGTCACCATGCCTCCTGCGACCTGCCACTGTGCCACCCTGCCACCCTGCCACCGTGTCACCATGCCTTCTGCCACCGTGTCACCATGCCTTCTGCCACCTGCCACCCTGCCACCGAGTCACCGTGCCTCCTGCGACCTGCCACGGTGTCACCGTGCCACCGTGCCTCCTGCGACCTGCCATCCTGCCACTGTGCCGCCGTGTCACCCTGCCACCGTGTCACCGTGTCACCGTGCCACCCTGCCACCCTGCCACCGTGTCACCGTGCCACCCTGCCACCCTGCCACCCTGCCACCGTGTCACCGTGCCACCGTGCCTCCTGCGACCTCCCTCCCTAACACTGTGTCACCGTGCCTCCTGTGACCTGTCACCCTGTCACTGTGCCTCCTGCCACCCTACCACCATGCCACCGTGCCTCCTGCGACCTGCCACAGTGTCACCGTGTCACCGTGTCACCGCGCCTCCTGCCACCTACCACCCTGTCACCGTGTCACCTGCGACCTGCCACCCTGCCACCTGCGACCTGCCATCGTGTCACCGTGTCATTGTGCCTCTTGTGGCCTGCCACCGTGTCGCCGTGCCACCCTGCCGCCTGCCCGTGCTCCTGCAGCCAGCATCGGTGTCACCACAGACAGGGACTCTGCCACCCTGCCGCTGTGCCACCCTGTCCTGTGCCACCCTGTCCTGTGCCACCCCGTCACAGAAGTCCAAAGGACAGTTTTAGAGCTGCGCTCCCAGCCAGGGGCACACACCAGAGCACATCAGAACGGGAAAGAGGCGATGTGTGAATGCAGCAGACACACATTGGCTCAGGAGAAACAAGCACTCCCAGAAAGGCAGCAAAGTTTTCACTGGTGCTGCAGATCAGAATCCAGCCCCTGCTCCCTGCAGGTCCCAGGGGTGAGCGTGGCCGGTTCCCTGTCCCCAGGCCTGCCAGAAGCCCTCGGGGACGCAGGGGACCCCTGTCGCTGAGGAGTGGCTGGCCAAGCCCTGGATGCTTTGCTTTATCTGCCTTCTCCTGCTGCCTGTCCCGGTGCTGCCTCTGGACACCACTCCTGGCCCTCTGAGGGGACACGAAGAGGTTCATTTATATTTTTATCATCCTTTCTCCTCATTACCCCTTCCAGCGCTGCCCCAGTCCCTCCCAGTACCCCCAACACCACTCTGCTCCACCTCTGTCCCTCTCTGGTCAGTCCAGGTCTCCTGAACCTCTCCCCGTGCCCATCTGAGCCGGTTCTGTGCTCTCCCCAGTGGTTTCTCCAGAGCTGGCAGAGCCACGCAGGTGTGGCACCTGTAAACGCCAGCAGCTCCCGGCTGCTTTCTCCTCCTCACCCTTCACGAGCACCGTGTGGGGAGTCATGCTGCCAGAACAAAAGGATGCAGCATTCCTGAATCACGGAATTCCTGAAAGCTTTGGGTTGGAAGGGACGTTAAACCCATCCAGTGCCACCCCCTGCCATGGCAGGGACATCTTCCACTGTCCCAGGCTGCTCCAACCCCAATGTCCAACCTGGTTACTCAACAAGATACAGAAATGTGGGACCTGAAAACAGGGACAGAACCAGAGATGGGGAATTAACAAAATTCTGGTCAGCCTGGATGGAAAAAATGGGAAGGGAAGGGAAGGGAAGGGAAGGGAAGGGAAGGGAAGGGAAGGGAAGGGAAGGGAAGGGAAGGGAAGGGAAGGGAAGGGAAGGGAAGGGAAGGGAAGGGAAGGGAAGGGAAGGGAAGGGAAGGGAAGGGAAGGGAAGGGAAGGGAAGGGAAGGGAAGGGAAGGGAAGGGAAGGGAAGGGAAGGGAAGGGAAGGGAAGGGAAGGGAAGGGAAGGGAAGGGAAGGGAAGGGAAGGGAAGGGAAGGGAAGGGAAGGGAAGGGAAGGGGCTGAGCCCGCAGATATCCCAGGGCCCGCGTGTCCCTCAGCTCCCCCCAGCAGTGCATTCAATTGGCAATAGCACGGGTTACCCCCTGAGCTGATGGAACCTCCCGAGGCTGCACGGAGCAGGATTTTAACACAACTCCGACACAGGAGCAAAAGAGTCGTAACAATTAATTACAGAGGCTGCGGGTGTGCGGTGACTGCTCGTGCCCTTTCAGGCGCTGCCAGATGTGTTATTTGGAAGATTTGCTGGAGCCATCGCAGTTATTTAATTTCCCGGAGCCAGTGCCCATGGGGTGGGAGCTGTGCTGGGCAGGACCCGGGTGTGCGGGGCCATCGGCATTCCCAGCAGGCAGGGACACAGAGGCTTCCTCAGCGGGAGTCAAAGACGTGAGAAGTAGAATTACAGAGGCTCGACAGAGAAATCAAGGCGAGATGTGTATTTTGGGAAGGCTCCATTATGCGGAGTATTACAAAACACCAATCAGTGGTGGCAATCGTGCTCAGGGAGTCTGAGGGAGCAGCCAGACACCGGCGTGTCCTCTGCATGACAATGAAACCAGAGGCTGCCCTGATTAAAAATAGAGTGAGAAAGGCATAAACAGTGGCAGCAAGGTAGGAAAATGCCGTTTTCCCATGGCATGGTAGACATGGAAATTGGCTGGTGATGAAGCAAAAGAAGGAGCAGCACCGCAAGCTGATGCGGGGGGAGCTGGCAGTGCCCATCCCGGGGCTGGGGGACACAGAGGGTCACACCGGGCTGGGGTTCCTCACTGAGTGTCTGAACCCGGCATTCTCTTCCCCACAACGCCTCAGAGGATAAAATTATAAAATCTGTGCAAAGAAAACTCCCCCCAGGACAGCTCCCGTGCGGAGCGGAGCGGCCGCTCCCAGCGCACCGGCGGGGGGGAGTGGGGCTGTCCTGGGGCTCAGCCCGTCCTCATCCTCATCCTCATCCTCATCCCATTCCTCATCCTCATCCCATTCCTCATTCTCATCCTCGTCCTCACCCCATCCTCATCCCATCCTCACCCCATTCCTCATCCTCATCCCATTCCTCATCCTCTTCCCATCCTCATCCTCGTCCTTGTCCTCGTCCTCATCTTCTTCCTCGTTCTCATCCTCATTCTCATCCCATCCTCATCCTCACCCTCACCCCATTCCTCATTCTCATCCCATTCCTCATCCCATTCCCCATTCCCATCCTCATCCTCATCCTCATCCTCATCCTCATCCTCACCCTCATTTTATTCTTCATCCCCATCCTCATCCCCATCCTCGTCCTCACCCCATCCTCATCCCATCCTCATCCCATCCTCATCCTCACCCCATCCTCATCCCATCCTCATCCCATCCTCATCCCATCCTCATCCTCATCCCATTCCTCATCCTCATCCCATCCTCACCCCATCCTCATCCCATCCTCATCCCATCCTCACCCCATCCTCATCCTCATCCCATCCTCATCCTCACCCCATCCTCATCCTCATCCCATCCTCACCCCATTCCTCATCCCATCCTCATCCGTACAGGAGAGCCCCACCCCCTCGGGTGGGATGGAGGCTCGGAGGGTGCCGGAGGCCCCCGCACTGTCATTATTTCATCTGTCCCTTGTTTCTGAAGGACAGAGAGCGGGGAGTGTTCGGTTGAAGGCTGCCCCTGGTGCCGCAGTCGCACTGGGCTCGCCCTGCCCGGGGCACGGAGCTGTGCCGAGCACACCCCGGGCAGGGGCTCTGGGACCCGCAGAGACTCGAGCAGGGACCCTCGGGTTAACCCCATCCATTCCAAGCCGTGCGGAGCCCGGGCAGGCTCGGCTGCAGTTCGTGTCTCACCAGCCCCAACCTCAGCCCTGCTCCTCTCGCCCAGCCCAGCCAGCGAGGCTCTGTGTGCTGCAGCAGCGGAGCGAGCCCTGGATGGCACGGGCTGGCTCGGGCTGGATCCCACACCGGGCTGGATCCCACACCGGGCTGGATCGGGCTGGCTCGGGCTGGCACGGGCTGGATCCCGCACCGGGCTGGCACGGGCTGGATCCCACACCGGGCTGGCACGGGCTGGATCCCACACTGGGCTGGCACGGGCTGGATCTCTGCTCCAGGCTGGCACGGGCTGGATCCCACACCAGACTGGATCCCACACCGGGCTGGCACGGGCTGGCACGGGCTGGATCTCTGCTCCAGGCTGGCACGGGCTGGATCCCACACCGGGCTGGCACGGGCTGGATCCCACACCGGGCTGGCACGGGCTGGATCTCTGCTCCAGGCTGGCACGGGCTGGATCCCACACCGGGCTGGCACGGGCTGGATCCCTGCTCCAGGCTGGCACGGGCTAGATCCCACACCCGGCTGGATCCCACACCGGGCTGGCACGGGCTGGATCCCACACTGGGCTGGCACGGGCTGGATCCCTGCTCCAGGTTGGCACGGGCTGGTACGGGCTGGATCCCACACCAGGCTGGCTCGGGCTGGATCCCACACCAGGCTGGCACGGGCTGGATCCCACACCGGGCTGGCACGGACTGGATCCCTGTTCCAGGCTGGCACTGGCCTGGGGGCAACAGCTCCTGTGGAACTGGGAACTGGGACATGGGAACTGGGAAATGGGAAACAGGGAACTGGGAACTGGGAAATGGGAGCTGGAAACAGGGAAATGGGAACTGGGAAATGGGAACTGAGAAATGGGAAATGGGAACTGGGAACTGGGAAATGGGAGCTGGAAACAGGGAAATGGGAACGGGGAACTGGGAACTGGGAAATGGGAGCTGGAAACAGGGAAATGGGAACTGGGAACTGGGAAAAGGGAGCTGGAAACAGGGAAATGGGAACTGGGAAATGGGAACTGAGAAATGGGAAACAGGGAACTGGGAACTGGGAAATGGGAGCTGGAAACAGGGAACTGGGAACTGGGAAATGGGAGCTGGAAACAGGGAACTGGGAACTGGGAACTGGGAAATGGGAGCTGGAAACAGGGAACTGGGAACTAGGAAAAGGGAGCTGGAAACAGGGAACTGGGAACTAGGAAAAGGGAGCTGGAAACAGGGAAATGGGAACTGGGAAATGGGAGCTGGAAACAGGGAAATGGGAACTAGGAAAAGGGAGCTGGAAACAGGGAACTGGGAACTGGGAAATGGGAAAAGGGAGCTGGAAACAGGGAAATGGGAACTGGGAAATCAGAACTGAGAAATGGGAACCGGGAATTGGGAATTGGGAAATGGGATCTGGAAATGGGAACTGGGAAATGGGAACTGGGGACTGTGGTGTCCTGAGGGTCCCTGCTGTTCCAGCCGCCCCAGCACGGGGTGCCAGCCCATCCTGCTGCCCTGGCCCATGCTGTGTCCTTGTCCCCGCCAGCCCCAACGTGGCTCGCTCTGCTCGGGGGCCAGGAATGAGCCAACCAAATATTTCATACCCAGAAATCAAAAATACCTGGTTTGTTTCTCAGCTCTGCCTTATCTTTATGGATAAAAAAATAAGAAATGTATTTTAAATAAAAGAGGAACATCTTCAGTTAACAAATGCTGAAATTATTTAAAGGGTATTTTAATATTTAGCTTTGCCAATATTTTGCATGGAATGCAGCAGTTTCCTAGACGAAAAAAATTCGGTAGCCCCTTGATGTGGTGTAAAACATTAATTTTGGATTTCCTTATTTTCTGTTTTCTCCCTGTATTAAATTTTGTGTTGATTAATAAATAATTTTACGCAATAGTATTTTGTACAATAAATACATTTTATATCAAAAAAGCAGCAAAGGATTCTGCAAAAAGATTTTGCCAAAAATTTTGCCAAAAGCCATTCCTCAAGTACTTTCCTCAGGTCGGCAGCGTGAGGCTGCGTGTGTCTGGGCAGGGGACACAGGGACAGGGGGCACAGGGACAGGGGGGACAGGGACGGGGGGGACAGGGGGCACAGGGACAAGGGGCACAGGGACAGGGGACACAGGGACAAGGGGCACAGGGACAGGGGACACAAGGGCAGGGGGCACAGGGACAGGGGGCACAAGGACAGGGGGCACAGGGACAGGGGCACAGGGACAGGGGACACAAGGACAGGGACAGGGGGCACAAGGGCAGGGGGCACAGGGACAGGGGGCACAAGGACAGAGGGCACAAGGACAGAGGGCACAGGGACAGGGGGCACAGGGACAGGGGGCGCAGGGACAGGGGAGACAGGGGGCGCAGGGACAGGGGACACGAGCACAGGCAGATGTGGGACGCGGGCTCCACGCTCCTGCAGACCCGTCCCGGCTCCGCTCCTGCCATTCCCCGCCTGCAGAGCTGCTCTGACTCACTTTAATTTAATTTAATTTATGCGGGGTTGTCTTTAAACCGGGACAGGGGTGCAATGTAAGGAGTGTCTGCAGTTACCCAGGCGATTCTGGAGATGGGAACCGTGTGGATTCAGCGATGGGATCGTGGCTGTGCCTGAATCCCGGGCTGATCTCAGCACGACCTGCACGGGAGGAGCCCCGCGTTCATCCCCATTTCCCATTCCCACTGAAACTCTGAGAGGAGCCCCGCGTTCATCCCCATTCCCACTGAAACTCTGAGAGGAGCCCCGCGTTCATCCCCAGCTCCACTGAAACTCTGAGAGGAGCCCCGCGTTCATCCCCATTCCCACTGAAACTCTGAAAGGAGCCCCGCGTTCATCCCCAGCTCCACTGAAACTCCCGAGGGGAGCCCCGCGTTCATCCCCAGCTCCACTGACACTCTGAGAGGAGCCCCGCGTTCATCCCCATTCCCACTGAAACTCTGAGGGGAGCCCCGCGTTCATCCCCATTCCCACTGACACTCTGAGAGGAGCCCCGCGTTCATCCCCAGCTCCACTGAAACTCTGAGAGGAGCCCCGCGTTCATCCCCAGCTCCCAAAAAACTCTCGAGAGGAGCCCCGCGTTCATCCCCAGCTCCCAAAAAACTCTCCAGGGGAGCCCCGCGTTCATCCCCATTCCCACTGAAACTCTCCAGGGTAGCCCCGCGTTCATCCCCAGCTCCACTGAAACTCTGAGAGGAGCCCCGCGTTCATCCCCAGTTCCCACTGAAACTCTGAGAGGAGCCCCGCGTTCATCCCCATTCCCACTGACACTCTGAGAGGAGCCCCGCGTTCATCCCCAGCTCCCATTGAAACTCTGAGAGGAGCCCCGCGTTCAACCCCAGTCCCTCTCCCCCTGAACTCTGCGGTCAGAGTCTCCGGTAAATCCATTCTCATCTGTCACACAGACCCAGGGAGACCTGGCAGGTGAATTTGGGGTGCCCGGGTCTCTCAGCGGTGGCTGAGGCTGCACACAGAGCCCGGCACTGCCAACGCTGCCCGCCCTCGGATCGTCACATCTGCGGCTCCAGCTTTAACCATTTGAGGCCAGGTGAAAACACCCCCTGAGTTACCGGCGGGGAACACTCTTCTGCTGCCTCCTGCTCCGGGGCTGCGGCGCTCGGCTCTGCCCGAGGCTGCCAGCATCAGCATCCTCGCAGAGCTCCGTTATCCCTGCTCACGGAGCACCGCTGGACACGGATCAGGGCGCGGTGACCCAGGATCCTATGGACTGTTCTCATTAAATACATGCGGAACAAAGAAAACAAAAGTTTCATTTTTAACACAAAGTTACCCACTCTGGTATCTGATAATGTTTTTATTTGAAGGGCTCTGTGTTTTTGCTTGGATGAAATAACACCAGCTCACCGTGGGCAGGGATTTGCACCCCGGGCACTTCCATGCTGCAGCAGGGGCTCACCTTCCAGCTTCGCACAGCCACAGAAACAAAGTGATTAATTAATTAATTCACGCATTAAAAATGAGTTCCTGTAGTAAACTGTGATCCTCCAACCTGCAGCAGCAGCTCCTTGGGTGTGTGAGGGGCAAAGGGGAGACCGAAGTGCCCATGCAGGGATCACTGAGTATTTTGGTGAGAAAGGACCTTACAGCTCATCCCAAGGCACCAGGGACACCTCCCCTGTCCCAGGCTGCCCCAAAGCATGAACAGATTTGTCTTTATTCCCCGACACAGAGCACAGCTGACCAGAGATCTCCCCAGGTTTGTCTCAGCTCTCTCTCCCATCCCCGTGGCCAGGAGAATCCTCCCATCGATTCCAGCCTCTTCCAAACCAAACCAACAGACCAAGGCTTTGTGCAGGACCTGCTTTGGGGGTTTATTCTGAAAGGGATTTTTTTCCAGCCCAAGGTGACTCTGTGATTCCGTAACAGAAATGGAAAATGCTGCATCTTCACTGCACTCCTGAAGCCTGGGGTTATGACATAACTCCAGTGTAATAAACTTCCAGCAAGATTAGGGAAATAAATGAGTTTTTTGTTTCATTACTTTTTTATCTTCTTGGCAATAATTAATGCAATAGTAATAAACCCAGAAAAAATCTACCTGACTTTGCTTTTATCAGTTTAGTGTGCTCTCTCATTTCTTGGTAAAACTATTCAGTATTTCATTTTGAAAAATTTAAACTGTAAATGTTTCAGAATTATATATTGATTTTTTTAACAAATGGAAATAAATTTCTCTGTCTCCTGGACAAGGTTTCACCGTTTAGTAAAGTTTGACCAATTCTCTAATGCCTTGCCAACCTCCTATTTTTGGCCTGTGTTATTTTCTAGACAAAATTAAATGCATGACCCAAGCCTACCTTCGTGCTTCAGCAAAAAGAAGACAAAATATTATTTTATAGAATATATCTGAGTGCTGACGACCTCCCACAGCCAGGAGGGACAGTTTGTTCCCCTGCCGTGTCCTTGCCACTGTCAGGATTTGCGTGACAGCGCCAGGCTCCGCGCTGTGCCCGCGGCGGTGGCAGCGGCTGGAGGCGGCACAGCCACCGGCATGTGCTGGGTCACGTCCCAAAATGTGCTGGGTCACCTCCCTGAATCTGCTGGGTCACCTCCCAAAATGTGCTGGGTCATCTCCCTGAATCTGCTGGGTCACCTCCCAAAATGTGCTGGGTCATCTCCCTGAATCTGCTGGGTCACCTCCCTGAATGTGCTGGGTCACCTCCCAAAATATCCTGTGTCACCTCCCGGGATTATCCTGTGTCACCTCCCTGAATCTGCTGGGTCACCTCCCAAAATGTGCTGGGTCACCTCCCTGAATGTGCTGGGTCACCTCCCAGAATCTGTTGGGTCACCTTCCTGAATGTCCTGTGTCACCTCCCAGGATTGTCTTGTGTCACCTCCCAGGGACTGTCCTGTGTCATCTGCTGGGATTGTCCTGTGTCACCTCTAGGGATTGGGATTGTCCTGTGTCACCTCCAGGGATTGCCCTGTGTCACCTCCCGGGACTGTCCTGTGTCACCTCCCGGGACTGTCCTGTGTCACCTCTAGGGATTGGGATTGTCCTGTGTCACCTCCAGGGATTGCCCTGTGTCACCTCCCAGGATTGTCCTGTGTCACCTCCAGGGACTGTCCTGTGTCACCTACCGGGACTGTCCTGTGTCACCTCTAGGGATTGGGATTGTCCTGTGTCACCTCCAGGGATTGCCCTGTGTCACCTCCCAGGATTGTCCTGTGTCACCTCCAGGGACTGTCCTGTGTCACCTACCGGGACTGTCCTGTGTCACCTCCCAGGATTGCCCAGTGTCACCTCCCAGGATTGTCCTGTGTCACCTCCCAGAACTGTCCTGTGTCACCTCCCAGGATTGTCCTGTGTCACCTCCCAGAACTGTCCTGTGTCACCTCCCAGGACTGTCCTGTGTCACCTCCAGGGACTGTCCTGTGTCACCTCACAGGAATTCCCAATTCCCAGTGTCCCATCCAGCCCTGCCCTCTGGCAGTGAAGCCATTCCCTGTGTCCTGTCCCCCCAGAATCTTGCCCAAAGTCCCTCTCCAGCCTTTGCAGGCCCCTTTAGGAATCCTTTTAGTCTGCTCTTGTTCCCTTGGATGTTTTCTCATCTGTATTTTCTCTGCACAGAGCTGTCATGGACACATCTCTGCACAGCCCAACCAGGAGCTGTCGGTGCCAGGCTGGCAGAGCAGTGTGGGACAGTGCAGGGACTCTCTGAGCTACTCTGGGATGTTCAGCCATCCCAAACTGCTCCTCACCCCTCAGAGCAGCCGGGACCCCCAGTGCTCCATCCCCCTGTCCTGGCCCAGGGACAGCAGCCACAGGGCAGGGAACGGGATGAGCCAGGGCAGAATGAACACATGTGCAGAGCAGCCTCTCCATGTCTGTGTGAGGGCACAGCTGGGCACTCCCAGCCTCTCCCTAGGGCTGAGGGCACAGCTGGGCACTCCCAGCCTCTCCCCCAGGGCTGAGGGCACAGCTGGGCACTCCCAGCCTCTCCCCAGGGCTGAGGGCACAGCTGGGCACTCCCAGCCTCTCCCCAGGGCTCATCCCTGTAACCAAGGCTGCTGTGAGGTGGGCAAAGCCCCAAACCCCAGAGGGGAGCCCTGCCACAGGCACTGCAGGGCACGAGGGGGGCACAGAGGCTGGGGATTGGCATCTTCCCATCTGGAGAGCTGTGTGGAAAGGCACTGGCGAGCCCAGGGAATCATATAATTAACAGTGAACTTAATAGCCAACCTCTTTTGTATCCCAGTGCACCATTTGCACAGAAATAGCTGCTCCCTTCCCAGCCAGCACATCTGAAGTGCAGATTAACAGATCCTACATTTCACATTTCCAAAATTCTGTGGCTTCTACCCCTACAATTTATTAGCTTCAGATGTGCATCTCCAGTCCCAGAGGAGCTCACGGTGAGCTGGAAGGCTGAGCCCTGGCAGGATCAGTGGCAAACTAACAAGGTCAGTCCCATCCTCCCGTTTCCATGGCGATGGCTCTGATAATGCAGAACATGGAGCACCAGCCTTCCCCAGCTCCTCCAGCGCAGCTCCTGCCTTTGTCTGCCTGCCTTGGAACGGGGCTGGGATGAAAGGAGCTCACAGCAGACAGGGCAGGACTGTGCTGCTGCCTGAGCCCTGCTGGGCCCTGCCCTCAGGAAGGAGAATTTCCAACAAAGGTTTCCTTCCAAGGGCCTGCTGGGCGTTGGCAAGGTTCAGACTTGGTGGAGGCTGCACTTGGCCACCAGAATCCTCCCCCAGATCACAGAGTTTTGTTTTGTTCTGTCCATCAGGATGGATTTTCTCCCCTGCAGGATTTCTCCTGCTCAGCTATGAGGACACAGCCATGCTGGGTGCGAAGTGGCCTGTGGGTGACAAAGCGTTTTTGGTGCAGGAAGAAGAGCAACCCTGGCACCCAAAACATTCCAGGAGAGGAGGATGCTGTGGCACAGCCCGAGGCAGCCTCTCTCCCCCAGACCCAGCCAGGGGTTTGGCAGAGGGGCTGGGAGGGCTCTGATCCCCCGTGTGGGGATGCCACTTCCCAAAGAAGGGTGAGAGCTTCTCACTAAAAATCCTCCTTGTGTCTGAAAATAGAAGCTTTCCAAAGCTCAGCTCTTTGGAATGAAAGCCAGCTCCAGTGGGTGTACCAAGATTTAGGAGTTTAAACTGCTCGTGGAACAAGGTTTCTGCCTTTGATTAAATAATCCAAAATCTCAGCATTGCACTGAAGTGTTTTCACCAAGCAGAATTGTCTCCTAGTTCATTGGGAATCCTGTAATTATTGCAGAATTCAGGAATATAAGTGTTTGTATATGTGTGTGTGTAGCGGAGTGCAGCCATCTGTTCAGGTGTGAGTCCCACAGGCACTCCAAACCCATCCCTGGGGAGCTGTGCTGTCAGCTCTGTGCCTGCAGCCTGCCCTGCTGCCCCAGCCCCAGATCTCACCTGTGCTTCTGCACAGTCTGTGGGGCTGAGAGAGGATGGGGACACCAGGAGCACCCTGCCAGGAGGGCACAGCCCGGGTGTCACGGTCTGCACAACCTGAGCGGGGTCGTGATGGTTCGTTTGACCGCAGGGTGCAAAGGACAACAGCAGGACACTAAGGTTTTGTTCAGCAACAAGCAGCAAAGCAATTTATTGAGGGTCAACAATTCAGTTTTTTGGGGTAATGGTGAGGAGGAGAGGGAAAAGGGATGATGGGGTAGGGAGAGAGAGAAAAACAGACAGGGAGACAGAGAGAGAGGCAGAGAGAGAGAATTAGAGGCAGAAAAAGAGAAAGAGACAGAGGAGAGACAGAGAGAGAGGGAGAGAGAATTAGAGACAGAAAAAGAGACAGAGGAGAGACAGAGAGAAAGAGAGGCAGAGAGACAAAGAAACAGAGAGGAGAGAGAAAAAGAGACAGAGAAAGAGAAGGGAGAAGGAAAGAGGAGGAGGAATAGCTACCAACAGATGGGACGTCCTTGGATCATCCGGCGATGTCTTCCATCCATGGGGAGAAGGAAATCTCCAAAGGTCTCTTCTGAGGGTGATAATTTTATAGTCCATTTGGAGGCGAGGGGCCGCTGGCCAAAAGGTGGGAAAATTTATGGACCATTGTGAGAGTGAGGCCTGTTGATTCAGCTGCAGAAAGTACGGTTCAGCCTGCACCTGCTAGGGCACAGCGCACCGTAACAATACAGCACACAACCAGACTCAGTCCATTAGAACATCCGCCTTGGTGAGGTTCAGTGGCTCTGGCCTGGAACGAGTGGTGGGGGTCTCAGGGTCTCAGTCTCTGACAATGGTTGTGAGGCAGAATCAGGCAATCTTCAGACCGACCCTTACACCAGGGAGTGCTCCGGGTCTTGGGGATGAACAGTGTGGGATGTTCTGTGTGGGATGTACCCTGTGGGGTGTGCCCTGTGGGATTCTTTGTGCCTCAGTCCCTGCCCAAGCACCCCCAGCATCCCCAGCCTGCAGCAGGAAAAGCTCCTGGCTGATCACAGTGGCCGTGCCATGCCCAGCTCTGGCAGTTTGGTGTTTGCCCAGCTCAGTTCCATGCCCATCTCTGGCAGTTTGGTGTTTGCCCAGCTCTGGCAGTTTGGTGTTTTCCCAGCTCAGTGCCCATTCCTGGCAGTTTGGTGTTTGCCCAGCTCAGTTCCATGCCCAGCTCTGGCAGTTTGGTGTTTGCCCAGCTCAGTGCCCATCCCTGGCAGTTTGGTGTTTGCCCAGCTCAGTTCCATCCCTGGCAGTTTGGTGTTTGCCCAGCTCAGTCCCATGCCCATCCCTGGCAGTTTGGTGTTTGCCCAGCTCAGTTCCATGCCCATCCCTGGCAGTTTGGTGTTTGCCCAGCTCAGTTCCACGCCCAGCTCTGGCAGTTTGGTGTTTGCCCAGCTCAGTGCCCATTCCTGGCAGTTTGGTGTTTGCCCAGCTCAGTTCCATGCCCATCCCTGGCAGTTTGGTGTTTGCCCAGCTCAGTTCCATGCCCAGCCCTGGCAGTTTGGTGTTTGCCCAGCTCAGTGCCCATCCCTGGCAGTTTGGTGTTTGCCCAGCTCAGTGCCCATTCCTGGCAGTTTGGTGTTTGCCCAGCTCAGTTCCACACCCAGCTCTGGCAGTTTGGTGTTTGCCCAGCTCAGTGCCCATCCCTGGCAGTTTGGTGTTTGCTCAGCTCAGTGCCCAGCTCTGGCAGTTTGGTGTTTGCCCAGCTCAGTTCCATGCCCATCCCTGGCAGTTTGGTGTTTTCCCAGCTCAGTGCCCAGTTCTGGCAGTTTGGTGTTTGCCCAGCTCAGTTCCATGCCCATCCCTGGCAGTTTGGTGTTTGCCCAGCTCAGTTCCATGCCCAGCTCTGGCAGTTTGGTGTTTGCCCAGCTCAGTTCCATGCCCAGCTCTGGCAGTTTGGTGTTTGCCCAGCTCAGTTCCATGCCCATTCTGGCAGTTTGGTGTTTGCCCAGCTCAGTGCCCAGCTCTGGCAGTTTGGTGTTTGCCCAGCTCAGTGTCCAGCTCTGGCAGTTTGGTGTTTGCCCAGCTCAGTTCCACACCCAGCTCTGGCAGTTTGGTGTTTGCCCAGCTCAGTTCCATGCCCATCCCTGGCAGTTTGGTGTTTGCCCAGCTCAGTTCCATGCCCAGCTCTGGCAGTTTGGTGTTTGCCCAGCTCAGTTCCATGCCCAGCTCTGGCAGTTTGGTGTTTGCCCAGCTCAGTTCCATGCCCATTCTGGCAGTTTGGTGTTTGCCCAGCTCAGTGCCCAGCTCTGGCAGTTTGGTGTTTGCCCAGCTCAGTGTCCAGCTCTGGCAGTTTGGTGTTTGCCCAGCTCAGTTCCACACCCATCCCTGGCAGTTTGGTGTTTGCCAAGCTCAGTGCCCATTCCTGGCAGTTTGGTGTTTGCCCAGCTCAGATCCATGCCCAACTCTGGCAGTTTGGTGTTTGCCCAGCTCAGTTCCATGCCCATCCCTGGCAGTTTGGTGTTTGCCCAGCTCAGTTCCACACCCATTCCTGGCAGTTTGGTGTTTGCCCAGCTCAGATCCATGCCCAGCTCTGGCAGTTTGGTGTTTGCCCAGCTCAGATCCATGCCCATCCCTGGCAGTTTGGTGTTTGCCCAGCTCAGATCCATGCCCAACTCTGGCAGTTTGGTGTTTGCCCAGCTCAGTTCCATGCCCATCCCTGGCAGTTTGGTGTTTGCCCAGCTCAGTTCCACACCCATTCCTGGCAGTTTGGTGTTTGCCCAGCTCAGATCCATGCCCAGCTCTGGCAGTTTGGTGTTTGCCCAGCTCAGTTCCACACCCATCCCTGGCAGTTTGGTGTTTGCCCAGCTCAGTTCCACACCCATCCCTGGCAGTTTGGTGTTTGCCCAGCTCAGATCCATGCCCAACTCTGGCAGTTTGGTGTTTGCCCAGCTCAGTTCCATGCCCATCCCTGGCAGTTTGGTGTTTGCCCAGCTCAGTTCCACACCCATTCCTGGCAGTTTGGTGTTTGCCCAGCTCAGTTCCATGCCCAGCCCTGGCAGTTTGGTGTTTGCCCAGCTCAGATCCATGCCCATCCCTGGCAGTTTGGTGTTTGCCCAGCTCAGATCCATGCCCAGCTCTGGCAGTTTGGTGTTTGCCCAGCTCAGTTCCATGCCCAGCTCTGGCAGTTTGGTGTTTGCCCAGCTCAGTGCCCATCCCTGGCAGTTTGGTGTTTGCCCAGCTCAGTTCCACACCCATTCCTGGCAGTTTGGTGTTTGCCCAGCTCAGTTCCATGCCCAGCTCTGGCAGTTTGGTGTTTGCCCAGCTCAGTGCCCAGCTCTGGCAGTTTGGTGTTTGCCCAGCTCAGTCCCATGCCCATCCCTGGCAGTTTGGTGTTTGCCCAGCTCAGTTCCATGCCCATTCTGGCAGTTTGGTGTTTGCCCAGCTCAGTGCCCAGCCCTGGCAGTTTGGTGTTTGCCCAGCTCAGTTCCACGCCCAGCCCTGGCAGTTTGCTGTTTGCCCAGCTCAGTTCCATGCCCAGCTCTGGCAGTTTGGTGTTTGCCCAGCTCAGTCCCATGCCCATCCCTGGCAGTTTGGTGTTTGCCCAGTTCAGTTCCATGCCCATTCTGGCAGTTTGGTGCTTGCCCAGCTCAGTGCCCAGCCCTGGCAGTTTGGTGTTTGCCCAGCTCAGTGCCCAGCTCTGGCAGTTTGGTGTTTGCCCAGCTCAGTTCCATGCCCATTCTGGCAGTTTGGTGTTTGCCCAGCTCAGTGCCCAGCCCTGGCAGTTTGGTGTTTGCCCAGTTCAGTTCCATGCCCAGCCCTGGCAGTTTGGTGTTTGCCCACTTTTAAGGTCCCTTCCTTTCCCTTCCCAAGCCATTCTGTGCCCAGAACACAGCCCAGCATTTTCTTGTGCATAGAATATGCCACTCCAACAAAAATTGGGCAATATTTGCAAATTATTTACCCAGAAAGGAAAGAAGCATTCCTAGAATACTGAGTACCTTGTAAAACTTCCTTGTGAAGGGACTCCTCGAGGGAACAGCCAAAGGGATTGGGAATGAGGAGCAGACACCTAAACACATCAGCTATGAGCATTGTTCTGCAGCCAGGATGGAGAGATGTAAAATGGATATGTCATTGTGGTGCATTATATTATCATATTTTAAAGCTACCCTCGGCTGTAAGAAGCTCTGAGGTGTTTTCTAGAGTGATGAAGTATTTAATAAAAGTAAGACAAAGAGTCACTGGAGACCTCGGTGGCTTGTGTGCCCTTTGAAATACATTACTGGCCCAAAAGATATTAGCTTAATCCTCTCTTCTGGTTAAACTGTGATTCATCGTCTGAAGGAGAAAGATTTCAGTATCTGCAAAACCCTTTCAGTTTCATTTGGCATATCTGGATAATATTTCCATACAATCCTTGTTCCCCAGTGTAGCAAAGGAGACAGATTATAAAGGATCCATTGTCTGACAAGGATGTTCCATCCCATGGAAGGGGACAGTGAGCAGCTTCCAGACGTTGGGCTGTGACTGCTCCTGTTCCCCTCAGCCCCACCTTGTACAGCACCTGAGCTCCAGGGCAGCTCCTGCTCCCCTCAGCCCCACTTTGTGCAGGCCCTGAGCTCCAGGGCTGCTCCTGCCCATGCCTCCCTGCCAGCCCCCAGCAGGGTCACGGCCTCGGAGCCTCGTGCTAGACCTGTGCCAGTGAGGGCCTCCATCCCCTCCCTACCCTCTCCATTCCCCCCTGACCTCTCCATCCCCTCCCCGCCCTCTGCATCCCCTCCCTGCCCTCTCCATCCCCTCCCTGCCCTCCCCATCCCCTCCCTGCCCTCTCCATCCCCTCCCTGCCCTCTCCATCCCCTCCCTGCCCTCTCCATCCCCTCCCTGCCCTCTCCATCCTCTCCCTGCCCTCTCCATCCCCTCCCTGCCCTCTCCATCCTCTCTCTGCCCTCTCCATCCCCTTCCCTGCCCTCTCCATCCTCTCCCTGCCCTCTCCATCCTCTCCCTGCCCTCTCCATCCCCTCCCTGCCCTCCCCCTGCCCTCTCCATCCCCCTCCCTGCCCCTCTCCATCCCCTGCCTACCCTCTCCATCCCCTCCCTGCCCTCTCCATCCTCTCTCTGCCCTCTCCATCCCCTTCCCTGCCCTCTCCATCCTCTCCCTGCCCTCCCCATCCCCTCCCTGCCCTCTCCATCCCTTCCCTGCCCTCTCCATCCCCTCCCTGCCCTCTCCATCCCCTCCCTGCCTTTTCCATCCCCTCCCTGCCCTCTCCATCCCCTCCCTGCAGCAGGGTCATTCCCTCAGCCCCAGCCTCTACCAAACCAGCCTGAGCTGTCAGACCCGAACATCCCTGCTGGATGAGCAGCTCCAAAGCCCCAGAACATGGAATTAAACCCGGAGCCAGGCTGGGTACCCAGCCTAGGGGTCAACGTTGGGCTGGGCACCACGACCTGGGCACTGCCCTCAGCTACAGGTGACATTGCTCATCTCTGCTCCAGCTGCACAAATATTCTTTTCCCTTTCTCTGCTCCCATTGTTGGCCCGACAGCCACTAATGACCCTTTCCTCTCAATAATGTAATGTAACTGTGAGAAGCCAGCACTGAATCAACCTAACCTGTATTTAACTGGAGTTCATGGTTTTTTGCCAGACCTGCTGAATTTTCTCCGAGCATCCCACCTCCCTCAGCACAAGTCTCTAGCTCAGAGCAATTAACCTTTTTCTTTCCCTCTGTAATGCCTGAATTTCAGCTTATTTTATTTTCAAAAGAAATTACATTCTCAGAATATGCAACAATCCTATAATTAAAATAATTTGCCCTTGTGGCACAGGGGTTGCATAATTGGCAGGGAAGGATACTTGATATTTTAATAACTGTGAGGCATGTGAGAAATTTTTCTCACCTTCAGCTGCCTGTGAACAGGAGCTGCTATATTTTACATCTTCACAATCCTCATCAGTCCTTCTGACGAGTCATTTGCCCAGAACTTTATTTTCCAGATGATCCAGTATCTCACTAAGCTGAACTCATTTTCAGAGAAAATCAGGAATTTCCTGCAGTACCTTAATAAGAAGTTCATCATGCTTGCTCCACTGCCACACACAATGGCAAAACACTAAAGAAATGAACGTGAGAATCAAAGAGCCAGGTCTGGAAGTGGGAAGAGTCCTTGGTGTGTGACTCCAGGAATGTCCCAGCTCTCACCTAGGGCTCCTTCTGGTGTCACCTCTGGCAGGAGCAACATTTAAAATCTACAAATTGTCTTTTCTGTCCCATTTTGAGAGTTCTGTGTCAAACCATTCCAGGCCAGATGTGCAACTGCTGTGCCTTTTCATCATTTAGGATTAGAATTTTAGGATTAGAATTTTAGGATCACTGACTGGTTTGGGTTGGAAGGGACCCTAGAGCTCACCCAGAGCCACCCCTGCCATGGCAGGGACCTCTCCCACTGTCCCAGGTGCTCCAGCCCCAGTGTCCAGCCTGGGGCAAAATAATTGGCCAAAAAAACCCCATAAAATGAAAAATAACAAAATTTGAAATATTTTCCAAACTCAAAGGGTGTTGCCACACCTCCCCTACATTCTGCCACCCTTAAACCATGAGAGCTGCCTCCCAGGTGAGTGAAGCTGAGTCAGCTCTGTCCCATCAGAAGGATGAAAACGTTCAGCCCCAGTTGTGAATATCCTGATCCCTCCCCGGGCTGGGGGCTGTTCCACACCTGGCCCAGCTGTGCAAGGGAGGACCTTGGCACGATAAAAGTCGCTGTCCCACCTCCAGGACCTGCCTTCACACAGGCTCTTTGGCAGAGTAGCCTCACCCACCTCCCCAGTGTTTATTTGTGCTCCTGACAGCCAAACCCAGACCTGGCAAGGATCAGCTCTTGTGGCCATCCCTCTCTGCTCCTCGGCCAGGAACAGAGCCTCGGGATCACAGGGTAACAGGATCACAGATCACAGGATCACAGATCACAGATCACAGGATCACAGGATCACAGGATCACAGGATCACAGGATCACAGATCACAGATCACAGGGTCACAGGATCACAGAATCACAGATCACAGGATCACAGATCACAGATCACAGGATGGCAGGATCACAGATCACAGGATCACAGATCACAGATCACAGGATCACAGACCACAGGATCACAGATCACAGATCACAGGGTAACAGGATCACAGGATCACAGATAACAGGATCACAGGATCACAGGATCACAGGATCACAGATCACAGATCACAGGGTAACAGGATCACAGGATCACAGGATCACAGGATCACAGGATCACAGGATCACAGATCACAGATCACAGGATGACAGGATGACAGGATCACAGATCACAGATCACAGGATCACAGGATCACGGATCACAGGATCACAGGATCACAGGATCACAGGATCACAGGACCACAGGATCACAGATCACAGGATCACAGATCACAGGATCACAGGCTCACAGGCTCACAGATCACAGGATCACGGATCACAGATCACAGGATCACAGATCACAGGATCACAGATCACAGGATGACAGATCACAGGATGACAGGATGACAGGATGACAGGATGACAGATCACAGATCACAGGATCACAGGATCACAGGATGACAGACTGACAGGATGACAGGATGACAGGATCACAGATCACAGGATCACAGATCACAGGATCACAGGGTCACAGGATCACAGGATGACAGATCACAGGATGACAGGATGACAGGGTCACAGGATCACCGAAGCTGGGAATCCCTCTGAGCTCAGTGACTCCAACCAGAAACCCAGCACTACCAAGCCAAGGATACAAAAGCTGTTGGAGAACCTGCCACCAGACAATTGAAAATGAGCTCCTCAGGTGGTATTTAGAAATTGGAAAGAGGAACAAGGACAGGAAATAGCCATAATAGTCAGAAATTGGCCACAATTAAGGAACACATGCAAATGTCTCACTAAATACAGAGCCAAACAATTCCAGTCATTAAACTGGGAGAAAGATTCCCAGCTCTCTTCCTTGCACAGGCTTTTCCACACAGCCAGCCCTCAGAAGAGCCCGGAGGGTTTCCAGGCAGGAGCTCCCCTCCCTGTGCCAGGGGGCCAGGCAGGCAGAGGGGCAGAGGAGCCCTTGGTGAGAGAGGCACTGAGTGCTCCTGCAGCCAGGGTTTGATATTTACAGGAGAATAAACCAGGAAAAGGCTCTTTTCTAAGCTGACAAATTTATTTACCCCAGCTGTGGGGACAGGGCAGTGTTTAACCAGTAAGTGAAGGGTGGTTGGTTATTCATATTAGTGCATCCTTCTCATCAGAAAAGGAGAAGTGCTGCTTTTAATGAGTGGAAGGAGCATAAAACTGGAAAAGGAGGCAGCACAGAAATTAAAATGATTGTTTCTTAAGTCTTGTTTTCTTTTTGCTATTGACCATTCACAGCTGAAATAGCAGAGTGATAATGAAGTGAAAGTTGCTTATACATTTCCTTTTATGTGCGTCCTGTGAAAAAAGAAACCATTATTACCCTACACTAATACATTTCAGATTAGAATGCAAGATAAGGACGGTGGGATGTGGGATGCCAGCCTGTGATGGTTCAAAGGATGAGGAGGATTTTTCACTGCAGTAAAAAATCACATTGGATTCTCTGTATCTTCATTTTCGTTGGAAAGATAATACAGAATAAACTGTTCTAAGGTAAGCACAAAGAAATCAATGGCACATACATCTTCTGCTGCAATGTACAATGGATGGCATATTTTTAATCGTGGTACTTCAGAAAATGACATAATAAAAATGCCCACAACATCTCTTCGAGCTGCTATCACTGCTGGTTACAGCTGAAATTTCAGATCTTAATCCTGCAGCCTCTCCCCACGGGCCTGAGCTCACAAAGCGGCTCAGGTTCAGCGTTACATGGAGACAAAGCCCCAGCTCTGCACAGACACTGATTCCAGAACTGTGCAGGGTCACAGAGCCCAGGACAGTCCCAGGTCTGAGCTGATCCTTCCCTTAGGATCACAGAGTCCCAGGTTGGTTCGGGTTGGGAGGGTCCTCAAATCCCCCAGGGCCATGGCAGGGACCCCTCCCACTGTCCCAATGTCCAGCCTGGCCTGGGACATTCCAGGGATCCAGGGGCAGCCACAGCTGCTCTGGCAATTCCAGCCCAGCCAGGAATTCCCAATTCCCAACATCCCACCCATCCCTGCCCTCTGGCAGTGAAGCCATTCCCTGTGTCCTGTCTCTCCATCCCTTGTTCTTCACTGGTAAAAAATGCCGTGAGTGTCCCCAGAGCTGCTTTAGGAGCTGCCTGGAGGGGTGGGAGCATCTCAAAGGGTGTCACTCCCGTTCCCCAGGGCAGGGGGGGTCTCAGGGGGGTCTCAGGGGGGTCTCAGGGGGGCAGGGGAATGGGGCACAGAGGGATTTGGGGTGGGGGTGCTGCACCATGCCCAGGCTCCCTTTAGCTCCACATGCCCTTCAGATGTGAGCACACAGCAGCTGCTCAGGGGATAGAGCATCCATGATCTCCTTCATTTCTGTATTTTTTGTAACAAAAAGAAGGGCCTGACACATCCTGATCCACACTGTGATAAAACCACACCATAGATCTTGATTCACAAGAGTGCATCAAGGATATTGATACTTGATACACAATAGGTACTTAGTGATAAAATCACACAATGGATTTTAAGCTTCTTGATTCATTCAGATGCTCTGAGGATTTAGCCAGCACAGATAGCAGGGAAGATAATGTCCTTTATCTAATCACTTTGGTCAGAAGTGCAGTTTTTCTGAGAAAAAATGGAGCCCTTTTAACACATATCAGTTTCGTTGGTAAATTTGACAAACCTGGTTTTAATGTTAGTTAAAATTTAAAACATGCAAATTAAAACTAAATAAAAGGAACAATGAAAATCCCATCCACCATGACTGCTGCACCACAGAAGGATGGTAAAATGCAGAGCTGGGACAAAACCCTTTGGAAACTCCAACATCAGCTTCTTTTTCACTTTTTGGCTCTGGCTCCTGAACCTGCTGTTGTTTCAAATTCCCCACGCAGTCAGTGCCATCCAGCAATCAATGCAGGCTTGTTCCAGACCAGCCCTGCTTCTCATTGCTGCTACAATCAATTGAAGCTGTCAGGAAGGCACCAGATGCTGCTGCATTTTTCCCTATATAATATTAGGGAGAGAAAAACATCCAGCACAGGGTGTGTGGGGAGCCTGACTTAAGTGTAATTAAAATTAAAGAGCCTCAGTCCCCTGAGAGTGCAAGTATTGACAAATCTTTCACTTTCTCATTTACAACCCCGTGTTTGTGTGCTGCCAACTCTTTCAAAAACAAGCAAACAAGAGAGAAACAAGAAATGAAAAGATATTAAAATTCAAATAGGACAATGCCCTGCAGATTCCATTGTGTCCTTACACTGGTGAAACAGATGCTGGGTGTGATGGGAACTTTGCTGGGGCAGATGTTAAAGCTTTCACAGGCTGCTCCTTTCTCTGATAATACTTCCCCTTTGCAGACACATGTTAATAGGAGATGGAAAGCCTGATATGTAAATGATGGGCAGCTCTGCGTCTTCAAGGGAGCAAAGGAATGCAGGATCAGGTTACAGGCAAAATTTGGATGGACAAAATTTTTATGCACTTTAAAATCTATTTCTGTGCCAGGATTATTGCATTGTTCAGATCTCCTTATGTGTATAGAAGAAGAAAATACACAGATCACAGTTCTAGAAATATATATACATATATATATATGTGTGTGTGTGTATTAGTATTTTAGACTTCTGTCCCAGGACATTTCTCATCACTGGTGCCAGGAAGGCTGAGTGAGGACGAAGGAGAAGTAAAACCACAGAGATTTGTGTTTTAAAATACATCTACAGGCAGCAAAGGCAAACAGAGGGCTCTGCAGAGCTCAGCCCATCCTGGCACAGGAATTATGTGTACTAGAGAGATAAAGCACAAACCCCTCTGCTTTCCAAGCAGCAAATGGGATGGACTCACCCAGCAAGGTCCAGGACAGGGCCTGGTCAAAGGGAAATCATGGAGATGTCACATCATAAAGAGAAGCAACCAGGTGGGGGGAAAATCACATGGAAAAAACAGAGTGAGGTTCCTCAGCTCAGTATTTAGCTAAAAATTGTATGTTCTGTCTGTCCTGGCTGCAGGTTGTGCCACAGGAGGTTTGTATAGGACATGGGGAAAAATTTCTTCCCAAAAGGATTGTCCAGGCCTGGCACAGCTGCCCAGGGCAGGGCTGAGTCCCCGTCCCTGCAGGGATTTAAACCCTGGGGATGTGGCACTGGGGACAGGGCTCAGTGAAGGGGAATGGCTGTACTGCAGGGTGTTCCAGGGCTTTTCTGAGATAAATCACTTTGGGATTCTGTTTTTGTGTCCTGGTGGGGCCCTCCCCACCCAGGCCATCCAGGAGCAGCTCAGAGCTGAGCCCTGGGCACAGACCTCGCTGTGTTCATGGCCTGTTATTCCCATTTCATCTACTGCTGGCTCCTGAGAAATTGAGATAAATAAATGAAGCTGTTGCACACCCACACCTGATGAGCTGTAATTCAGCTGAAAATCTGCGTTTCCACATGAGAGGTGCTAAAGGAAAGGAGCAGCAGCAGGTGGACATTGCAGCCCTGTCGACTTTTCCATTTTTCAAATCAGGACGTGGGGTTTGGAATTAGAAAGGAAGATGAGTAATGGTGAGTTACAAGTGTGAATCTGATAAATTCTCTCCTTCGTGGTGATACCCATCACCTCAGGGAAGGTAGGAGGCTGCTGGAAATGACAGTTTACAAATTTTCATGGCAGCAGCATCCCCTTTCTGCTATACAGATGATGGATAAACATTTCCTGGTGGTCTGGCGGCTGACCTGGGGGCACGTGTGGCTTGCAAACCACTTCTGCTGGCCTGATCTTTGTGTCCTGCAGTCAGTGAGGGATGGCTGGCTGGGAGGAGGAGAGAGGCCGTGCCACGAGCTGCATCCTGATCAGGCTGAGCCCTGCAGGAGCCCAGAGCTGCCCCAAAGCAGGGCGAGCTGTCCCTGGCAGCCTGGAGGCACAGCTGCGGGTAAGCAGAGAGCCAGCAGCACCCAAACCAAACCAAACCTAAAACCCAAACCCAAACCTAAAACCCAAACCAACCCAAACTAAAGCCAAACCCAAACCCAAACCAAACCCAAACTGAACCAAACCCAAACCCAAACCAACCCAAACTAAAGCCAAACCCAAACCCAAACCAAACCCAAATTGAACCAAACCCAAACTGAACCAAGCCCAAACTGAACCAAGCCCAAACTGAACCAAGCCCAAACTGAACCAAGCCCAAACTGAACCAAACCCAAATCCAAACCCAAACCCAACCCAAATCCAAACCAACCCCAAATCCAAACCCAAATCCAAACCCAAACCCAAATCCAAATCCAAGCCCAAACCCAAGCCCAAACCCAAGTCGAACCAAACCCAACCTGAACCCAACCCAAACCACATCCAAACCAAACCCAACCCCAAACCCAAACCAAACTCAAACCCAAACCCAACCCCGTGCCAGGCAGTGCTGCCACCCTGGGCTCCTCACCCCAGAGCCAGGGGTTTGGCTGTGGCTGGCACCACAGGAGAAAGGAACTCTGCTCACGCTGCCTGGGCTGCTCACCGGGGCTCTGAGAGATCCCAGCCTCCCCATGAGATCCCTCACAGAGCCCCAGCAGCTGGCACAGCCCATTCCCAAGCCGTGCATCCAATTCCCAATCACTGCATCAATAGTCTGGGAAGTGCTCCTGGGTCTGGACCCTTTCCTGCAGCTTGGGCAGGTGCTTGGGGCAAGGCAGGCTGCACCAGGGGATCCCCCAGGTCCTTCCCAGCATGATTCTGTGAAGAGGCCCTGTGGCTACCTCGCTGGTCCTTGGCCATAGCGATAAAATCAGCCAAATAAACCCACAACACAATTAAAAGATGTTGCTGGAGGGGAAAAATGAGATTCAGTTAAAAAGTGGTGGTTCTGAGGCTGCCCAGAGGGAGCACAGGGGGCACCCAGGAGGGGCATCCATCCCCACAGGGCACACAGGGCACACACCCATCCCCACAGGGCACACTCCCATCCCCACTGGGCACACTCCCAGCTCCCAGGAGGGGTGCAGGTGCTCTCTCCCAGTCTCTCCCTCCTGTGCAGCTCTCCAGGTTCCCTCCTGCCCTGTCCCACCCCACCCCTCCTGTGCTGGTTCTCCTTAGAGCTGCAGCAGTTTGCAGCACGATTCTCTGTATTCCCATCACTACTCCATGCAGGGATTATCCCGTGTTTTCCCATCCTCCAAAGGGCTAAAAATGCTTTTGGTGGCAAAGGCATCACTGACCCCAGGGCTGGAAACAGAGTGGGCTTTGGCACAGGGAGAAGTGTTGGAAACTCGGACAGAATGTTCTCAAATCCATCAGGATCTTTAGTGGCCACTTCAATTTTAGGGCTAAATGTATTTGCAACAGTGAATAGCTTAACATATGTAAATGTATTTTTAAATATTCAGGCCGAGCCAGGCAGAGAGGCCCAGGCAGGCCTGAGACACATCTCCCATCCCTGAAGGGTCTGTGGTTGCACAGCAGTGAGTGCTCAGAGCAGAGCTGCAACCTGCTCATTTACAGCCTGGCATGGATCCTTCTCTCTGCTAATCAGAGCCAGAATTCAATAAAGCCTCAGAAAATCACCCAAAGCAGGGTCAAGTGCTGCAGGAGAGGGTTCTGCTCTCACACCAGGACACAGGCAGTGCCTGCTCTGTCCACACTTCAGGGGACAAGGGCTCCCACTCCTGCCAGCTGCAGGGTAACAAAGAGAACAAGGCAAACACATCTGGCCTGCTCCATATTCCAGATGTGACCTGGAGCTGCAGAGAACTGAGAGCAGTGGAGAAAGGGAAAGGTGTGAAAGCACAGGAGGCAGCCTGGGCAATGAGCAGAGCCCCTGTGTGTTCTGCGCTCTTTTCCTGTGAGCAGGAAGATGCTCCAGAGCCTCAGGCATGGCTCACTTCGGAGAGGAGGACAGGAAATATTTCCTGTTCACTTGGTAACTCAACACCAGCTGGTTGGGAGCCAGAACTCCAAACCCTCTCCTGTCCCAGGGGTTCCTGCCCATGGAGCTTCCCCGGCTCCCCAGGCCATGGCAGGAGTGCATTCCCCTGGGAATTACAGCCTGGGCAGCATGGGGTGTGGTGCAACACCCAGAGTGCCCAAAATACCCAAAATACCAAAATACTAGAGTACTAAAGTACCCAAAATACCCAAAGTACCTAAACATCCAAAGTACCCAAAATACCAAAATACCAAAAGTACCCAAAATACCAAATCCAGGCTGAGGAGAGCTCCCTGCCCCAGCACAGGCTGCTTCCCTTGCCCTCAGCTGGAGCACGGAGCTGCTTGCAGCAGACACCTCGTTAAGGGTCACTGATAATTAACCCTTCTCCCTCCTGGCAATGCAGGCTCAGGGCAGCAGTCCCTACCTCTGGAGCTCTCAGTCCCGCTGCTCCGGGCTGTTTTTGTCTCTCCAGGGCAGGCTTTCCCCGCCCCAGCCGCTCCCCTCACCTGCAATGCAGCACTGCACCTGTGAGCGATGGGGCTCGGCCCCTCCGCAGGGGCCCTGGGAATCACATCGATTTTCCTGCTGCACACAGCTCGGGCAGAGGGAAGGCTGAGGATAGCCCACAACTGGGCACGTCCCTGCTGGTGCTGGTGGCCAGCCCTGCCCTCCTGGGCACTCCTGCAGTGGCACTGGGGAGCACAGCTTGGGGGTCACTGCCATCCCAGGGGTCACTGCCATCCCAGGGGTCACTGCCTTCCCAGGGGTCACTGCCATCCCAGGGGTCACTGCCTTCCCAGGGGTCACTGCCATCCCAGGGGTCACTGCCATCCCAGGGGTCACTGCCAGTCCAGGGGTCACTGCCAGTCCAGGGGTCACTGCCAGCCCAGGGGTCACTGCCAACCTGGGGCTCCCTGCCAGCCCAGGGGTCACCGTCAGCCCAGGGGTCACTGCCAACCCAGGGGTCACTGCCAGCCCAGGGGTCACTGCCAGCCTGGGGCTCACTGCCAGCCCAGGGGACACTGCCAGTCCAGGGGTCACTGCCAGCTTGGGGCTCACTGCCATCCCAGGGGTCACCGCCAGTCCAGGGGTCACTGCCAGCCCAGGGGTCACCGCCAGCCCAGGGGTCACTGCCATCCTAGGGGTCACCGCCAGTCCAGGGGTCACCGCCAGCCCAGGGGTCACCGCCAGCCCAGGGGTCACTGCCAGTCCAGGGGTCACTGCCATCCCAGGGGTCACTGCCAGCCCAGGGGTCACTGACAGCTTGGGGCTCACTGCCATCCCAGGGGTCACTGCCAGCCCAGGGGTCACTGCCAGCCCAGGGGTCACTGCCATCCCAGGGCTCACTGCCAGCCCAGGGTCACCACCAGCCCTGGGGGTCACCGCCAGTCCAGGGGTCACAGCCAACCCAGGGGTCACTGCCAACCTGGGACTCACTGCCAGCCCAGGGGTCACTGCCAGCCCAGGGGTCACCGCCAGCCCAGTGGTCACTGCCAACCTGGGGCTCACGGCCAGCCCAGGGGTCACTGCCATCCCAGGGGTCACTGCCAGCCCAGGGGTCACTGCCAACCTGGGACTCACTGCCAGCCCAGGGGTCACTGCCAGCCCAGGGGTCACTGCCAACCTGGGGCTCACGGCCAGCCCAGGGGTCACCGCCAGCCCAGGGGTCACCGCCAGCCCAGGAGTCACTGCCAGCCCAGGGGTCACCGCCAGTCCAGGGGTCACTGCTAGCCCAGGGGTCACTGCCAGCCCAGGGCTCACTGCCAGCCCAGGGGTCACTGCCAGCCTGGGGCTCACTGCCAGCCCAGGGGTCACTGCCAGCCCAGGGGTCACTGCCAGCCCAGGGGTCACTACCAGCCCAGGGGTCACTTCCAACCCAGGGGTCACTGCCAGCCCAGGGGTCACTACCAGCCCAGGGGTCACTGCCTTCCCAGGGGTCACTGCCATCCCAGGGGTCACTACCAGCCCAGGGGTCACCGCCAGCCCAGGGGTCACTGCCAACCCAGGGGTCATTGCCATCCCAGGGATCACCACCAGCCCAGTGGTCACTGCCAGCCCAGGGGACACTGCCATCCCAGGGGTCACCGCCAGCCTGGGGCTCACTGCCAGCCCAACCCAAGGCTTCACTCCCCTCCTGGTGCCACCCAGGCTCCAGGCTGAGCTGGGATGGGGCAGATGCTGGCCCTGTGTCCGGAGCAGCGCTGGGGCTCAGTGCCCTGCCAGGCTCCCCACGTCTGTCCCCCTGCACCAGGTCCCTGTGGGGACCCTGGGCCATGACCCTGCTCTCGGGGTGCCAGGGGAGGGTCCCACCGCCAGCTGGACCATCCAACACACCCCACAGGGCTCCTGGGGGAACATCTGTGCTTCAGTTAATCCAGCTCATGCTTTATTCAGCCATGGATCAAGAGCTTTCCAAAGGAAGAGGGTCACCTGAGAGCCCTTTCCCTGTTGCAGCAATAACCACCAGCTCTCAAGTTGCCATTTAACTCCTGTCACTTGGTTTTTGTTCAATTCCCACAAAAACCATTACTGGAATAACAAAAGCATTTGCTAAGCAGAGCTCAACTCTTTTTTTTCTTTTTTTTGGACAAAAGCTCAGTAGCAAAACTGGTGAACAAATTGCTTTTGTGATTTCCCAGAGGATGCATCATTCTGCCCTTTATCACAGCCCAGTGTTGTCGCCCCTCGTGCTCGGTGGGCTCTGGCTGTGTGTGTGGGGCTGGTCCAGCCTTCCCTCAGAGCCGGGCACGGCTCTGCCCCAGCTCCTCCAGCAGCCTCGGCCCAAGCCTGGCCTTGCAATAAAGCTCATGCTCCAGGAACATCTCTTATTAATTTTCCGAGTTTATGGAGTCAGCTGTCACATAACAGCAGCTCCTCGTCTCCGAAGGAACACGGCATGCATGCGAAATGATTGCAGGAATGCGTACCCTCAGGACATATTATTTTCTTAACTAAAATTCAAGTGCATACTTATTACCCAAATCTTTGTCTCAGAAACAGCTTTGCCTTCACATGATGGAATTACAAACCACCAGACAGTTTTTAGGCCTTGTATGCAAAACTGCTTTTTAGCATGGCTTTTGTAGTTGTCTTATTTATCTAATCTCCATGAGTCATAATTCCTTTAGGATCACTTTCTTCTTTCTACATTTCATCTCACCAAAACAAATTAAAAAATCAAAAAGCAATGGAAAAAAC
This sequence comes from Catharus ustulatus, assembly GCF_009819885.2. NCBI lineage: Eukaryota > Metazoa > Chordata > Aves > Passeriformes > Turdidae > Catharus > Catharus ustulatus. The sequence goes on along the minus strand of NC_046226.1, from coordinate 325,954 downwards.
AAAAGCAAGCTCCTGCTCCAGCCCGGAGTTGATGCAGTGCTGCACATAATTTGGATTTGTTGCACCATTTCTAATAGGAACAGACACCCACAGCACCTACGAAGGGAATCCCCAGGCACAACTCGGGCACAACGTCTCCCTTGGAAAGCAGCAAAATGGAGAGGTTAAAAAAGGAGCAAGAGGAGCGGAGTGCCCATCCCTGGAGGGGTTTCACAGCCGTGTGGATGTGGCCCTGGGGACAGGGGTCAGTGTGGCCTTGGCAGGGTGGGCAGGGCTGGGCTCGGTGGCCTCTGAGGGATTTTCCAAACGATGCTGAGGTGATTCTGTGATTCCCTCCCCCGGGTTCACCAGGGCTGCTCCACAGCACAGCCAGCCCCTGTCTGCCACTGCCAGCAGCTTTGATTCTGCAGTGGCAGCTGTGTCAGTGCCCTGCTGGCTCAGACAGAGCTCAGGGCACAGCTCCAGGCACCCCTGGCATCTCCCCCTCACACTCTGCACATCCTCCAACCTGAGCGAGCAAGCCAAGGACAAAGGGTTGTGTGAATTGTGAGTGCAGGGTGGTGACAGTCAGCAATCAGCCTGGGGAGGACTGGGAATGTTTAAGCTGTGAGAAATTCATATTACAAAAGCATAGAAATCTGAGATTTAAACAGTTTTCATCTCTGGAGAAATATTTCCTTTCCCTTACTGTCACTTCAGCAGCAGAACACTGAACCCTGCGCTGTTCTGATTGGCCAGAGCACCTACAAAATGATATTAACAGTGATGGTGCAGTGTTCCATCAGCATGGGACACAGACAGCTGAGCCATAAATTTCTGTGAGGAAGTGCCACTGGAACTTGGTATCTTCTACATCTGCCCATCACTTTGCTTCTGCAGACCAAGCTGGACAGGGTGATAAAGTGCAGCTGCGATGTTTCTGTGCAAAGCCCATCTTTTGTATTTCAGTCACACCGGAGCAGCCTTTCCTCAGCCTGGGGCTGGAATGGCCCCTTAAACAGGACCAGGGACAGAGCCTGAACCTGCTCCGTCCTGGGGCCAGCAGCGGCACAGGACATGGCCCAGCCCAAAACTGAAATGTCCATCGGCATGGGAGGTGGGCAAAAGAAAAAGGGCCTGAGGAGCACAGTGCACCTAAAGCAGCTGGCAAGGGGAATTTCCATGGAGTCTGGGGCCAAGGATCACCAAGGAGCTGCTCTCACCAAGCTGCTTCCTTTCTTTATTGAAAGCATTCAGACTGTCTGCCTGAAGGGGAATGAACAGGAGAGAATTTGGGTGAGAAAGCCAAATGAATGTGTGTTCAGTACACAGAAACAGAGGAGTGGCACATGGAGGAAAGAGCAGGCCAGAAGAGAGCAGGCTTGTTTCTGCCACTGCACCCAGCACAAGGAACCTGATCCTCATCAGATGAATCCATCCATTTTTAATGAGCAGTCTGATGCAGATGAGCTCCAGTTCCAGGTTAGACATCCTCAGTCCCTCGGTGTCAGTTGGCTCCTGGAACTGCTCCTGGAGCGTTCAGTGAGCTGTGGTGCTGCAGGGAGCTCTGCAGGATCCCCCTGGGATGTGAGACTGGCACAGCCCAGTGCCCACCCAAAGGATCCGTGCCCTCCTGCCAGAGCTCTGCCCCGCTGCCTTTGGACAAGGCTGGGCCAGCTCAGCTCCCCTGGGACACAGAGCAGGGCCCAGCTGGAGCGCCCAGCTCCCGGCAGCTCGGGGGTTTGGGGCTCTGGCTCCACCGTGCCCAGGCAGGAGCTGGCACAGGGGCTGCCCTGGGCACACCCATCGGGGGCACAAACCCAACATCAGCCCTGGCAGCACCTGCTCCGAGGCTGTGTGAGCCCAGGTGACACTGCAGGGCCTGCTGTGCCTCCACAGGTCTGTACAGCCACTGCTGACAGTGCCACCATCGGTGTCACCCCTCCATCGGTGTCAGCCTCTCCATCGGTGTCACCCCCTGCATCGGTGTCACCCCCTGCATCGGTGTCACCCCCTCCATCTCTGTCACCCCTCCATCAGTGCCACCCCCTCCATCGGTGTCACCCCCTGCATCAGTGTCACCCCTCCATTGGTGTCACCCCCTCCATCGGCATCACCCCTCCATCGGTGTCACCCCTTCCATCAGTGTCACCCCCTCCATCGGTGTCACCCCTCCATTGCTGTCACCCCTCCATTCGTGTCACCCTTTTCATCAGTGTCACCCCTGCATCGGTGTCACCCCCTCCATCGGTGTCACCCCTCCATTGCTGTCACCCCTCCATTCGTGTCACCCTTTTCATCAGTGTCACCCCTGCATCGGTGTCACCCCCTCCATCAATGTCAACCTCACCATCAGTGTCACCCCCTCCATCAGTGTCACCCCCTCCCCCTGTGTCACCCCCTCCCCCTGTGCCACCCCCTCCCCCAGTGCCACCCCTCCGGAGCCCCACACGAGTCACCGTGGAGCAGCACATCACTGTGACCTCCGAGCACTAAAACAAACGCTGCTGACCCAACGGGCAAGGACAAGGCAGGGATTAGTTCCACATCACAATGACATTTATCCAGCCCTGGAAAATTACTGATAATTCATATTGATTCTGTGGCCTGGGTGCAGTGAGTCGAAACATCAAATCCAGAGATCCTCTGAGCTGAAATTACAAACACAGCTGAGCACCATCTGAGCAGAGCAGGGGATGCTCTGGTCCGTTCCTGTTGCCCCCAGAAGGTTTGCATTCTCTTTATCTCTGAAATTCAGTATTTCCTCAACGTCCTGTCTGCCAGAGCTGTTCCAGGTGCCCATTCCTGACCCTGGAAAGGGGTCAGATGAGTCCCTCACACCATCCAGCGTGGGTCTAGCAGGGAATGCCTGACTCCAAACACTCTGGTGAACACAGACAGGACATTGTTCCTGGCATGTGGGGTTTTCTGAAGGTTTTGCACTCTGAGAACAAGCTGTGAGTAGAGCTGTGAGTGCTGTGCAGCAGTGGTCAGTGCTCAGGGCAGTGGTCAGTCTGTCCTGGCCCACCACTGCACAGGGACAGCAGCATCCACACATGAGCAAGTCCTGCTTTACCCCAGGGCTGTTCTGTGGGGGAGAAGAACGTCAGCCAGTAAAGCCAAAGGCAGGAGGAGCAGGAGAGGAGAGGGAAGGAAGGGCCTGCAGCCCCTGAGCAGCCCCAATGTGTCCCCAGGGCCGAGTGTCCCAAGAGCCAGCGAGCTCCAGGGTGAAACGCTGCCTCAGCCACACTCCACCTTCTCTTGGCATCCTTCTATCCTCCTGAGGGATGGCACAGGAGCAGGACATGGATCCTGCAGCCCTGGCAGCCTGGGGCAGACCCTGTGCTCGGGATGAGCCCAAAGCAGGGTGGCAGTGGGGTCAGGTGGGGCTGACACTGAAACGCTGCTCTGGGCGTGCCCTGCACAAAGCTCCAGAGCCCACGAGAGCTGCCTTGGTGATGTTAGTGCTGTCCTGCTTCCCTTCAGGCCCTTTCCCCTTCACAGAAACACTTTCACCCCAAAATGTCCTGACCAGACCGTGGGAGGGACCCTGGGAATGTTCTGGGGGGCCCCAAGGAGCCCCAAGGAGCCCCAAGGAGCCCCATGGAGCCCCAAGGAGCCCCTGACCCTCTCCCTCCCCAGGGTGGGCTCTTCCCCTGCCAGGACCCAGCCCAGCCCCAGGAACCTGCTCAGTGCAAATCATTCAGACCCTGGGGCTGAAAGCGTTCCAAAGGACACTCTCCCATGAAATCCGTGCTCGCCTCTGGGGCTGGAATGCTGTTCAAGCCTGATCTCTACACAACGAACACGTGTCTGTGATTTATCTACACAGCCTGAGTTCTCGAGGCTACAGTTTTTAATCAGCGCTATTTGCATTACATAACATCTTTTATTTCAGCTTGCATTTTGGTTTAATTAGTTCTTTGTTAAATACATCAATGGCGATTCTACCCTGCCAAGCAATTCCAGATTAATTGCATTTGTTAAATCTTCTTCTTTTTCTTGTTTCTCATTTTCCTGAGTTCCAAGGAGGCAGCACATTTGGAAATTAATGGCATTTTCAAATCATTACATTGTACAAACTCATGGGCATATTTCAAATAATAAACCTGAACATTCCCAGCTCTGTGTGCTCCTCTCCAGCCCAGGAGGGTGCAAGTCTGGCTGTGCCTTGCACTGGGCTGCAGCTGCTGGGCACAGCAGAACAGGACTGAAAAGACTGGATTTCAATTTCCAGAAATTAAAAAAGAAAAAAAAATAGTAGAAGGAAATTAAAAAAAAAAAAGAGACTGTAGATAATACATATATAATACATATATACATAAATAATTATCCATATATAATTAACGGGCTGAGACAATGTAGTGATAGGACATTTTAGACATGGAGGGACAGGACACAGGGAATGGTTCCCAGTGCCAGAGGGCAGGGCTGGGTGGGATCTCGGGCAGGAATTGTTCCCTGGTAGGGTGGGCAGGGCTGGCGCAGCTGTGGCTGCCCCTGGATCCTGGCAGTGTCCAAGGCCAGGCTGGACATTGGGGACAGTGGGAGGTGTCCCTGCCATGGCAGGGGGGGCACTGGGGGGATTTGAGGTCCCTTTAACCCAAACCAGTCTGGGGGAGGATTTGTGTCCACCGGAGGGTGACGTGTCACCAGTGACAGCCCAGGACACATTCTCTGACTCCCACACAGTGACAGGAGTTACTGGGATAGACTGGGAGCAGGAACAGACAGGATGGTCACAAAGATCATTTTGGCTTCGGTAAAATCGTTTCCAGGCAGTGACAGATGATCCAGGCAGGACACAGGTGATCAGAAACACAATTCCTGATCTTGGCTGGGAACCTTTCCTAAGGAAAAGAGATTTCATTTCTTCTTCCCCTTCCCATATCTGGGTTCCCAACTGTGCTTCAGCAGCCCTGGGAACAGCTGGCTGGGGAGGGAGCCCCAGGGAGCAGCCAGGAGCTGGAGCCCTGTCTGGGGAGTGCAGGGCCTGGGAGCATCCAGCTCCTGGGGCTGAGAGAGCAGCAGGGAAATCTGCAGCAGAGAAATACGCTGGCTTCAAGAGAGCACCTGAGAACAGTGAGTGTGGAACTGTGCATCCAGGCAGGGATTCAGGGAAGGGTTGTGTTCCAGGGCACAGTGAGGAGAACCCTGGGCTGCACACAGCCATGGAATCCATTGGAGAGTCCCACTGGCAGGTCCTTAATGAGAGCTCAGATAATGATCCAGGCTTTGTTGTTCACCATTAAAAAAAGCTTCCCACAGTGTCAGGCAACTGCAGACTCTGGGAATGGGCAAACTGGGCAGGCACTTCCTGAGGGGAGAATGGAGTCTACTCAAACTGGGCAGGCACTTTTCTGAGGGGAGAATGGAGTCTGCTCATTCGGGAGCATGTATCTGCATTTTTTCCATTGCTGGTCTGTGTATTTTAAGGATTCACATGTGTTTTGTGCTGACTAGCTCAGTAACAGCTCCCGGGAAATGGTTCTTTTCCTCTCCCCATCACAGAGAGAAGGTTCCCCTTGCTGTTTTTCCCAGGACAGCTCTCCCCTCCTCACCCCACGGCTTTGCTCCCTGCCCTGGGTGGCCAGGAGCCAGACTGGGCACATTCTGTGATCCTCAGGGCCAGGTTTAAATTGGATAAACCCTGTGGATATTCACAGCTCAGTCCTGCCTGGTGCTTCCAGAGGTTGAACTGTTTGTGACTGGGAATGTTCAAACCTCAGAAGAGATTTTGAGGGTAAAAAACACATAAATAGACAAAGCCCAGCAGTCAAAGCATCCAGGCACACAGGAAGGAGAAGGGGTGCCCCACCTGTGAGGGGCAGTGATATCCCCTGCACACGCTCCAGCAGCTCCCAGCTCCCCTTCACACCCAGCACACCAGATCTGTGGGTGCCCTTTGTCACAGCCAGCATACTCAGGGTGATCTGAGGGTGCCCTTTGTCACATCCAGCACACTCAGGGTGATGATCTGAGAGTGCCCTTTCTCCACAGCACCCACAACAACCCCCAGTCAAGTTCTAGCACAGAGGAAACTGAAGCTGTGTCCCAGGGAAACATTTCTTCAAGGAATTCACATCACACTCAGCCTTTCCTGATTGTGGCCACCCGAGCTACTTTGGAACCATGGCTAACACACTTTGGTACATTGGAACACTGGCAACACACTTGGGTACACTGGTAACACATTGGTACGTTGGTAACACACTTTGGTATATTGGTGATACACTTTAGTACATTGGTAACACACTTTGATACATTGGTGACACTTTGGTACATTGGTGACACTTTGGTACATTGGTGACACTTTGGTACATTGGTGGCACACTGATACATTGGTAACACACTTTGGTATATTGGTGATACACTTTGGTACATTGGTGATACACTTTAGTTCATTGGTAACACACTTTGGTACATTGGTGACACACTTTGATACATTGGTAACACACTTTAGTACATTGGTGGCACTTTGGTACATTGGGGACATACTTTGATACATTGGTGACACACTTTGGTACATTGGTGACACTTTGGTGCATTAGTAACACACTTTGGTAGGTCACATTATCAAGGAGGCAATAAATGGGAAATCATGGGGGATTTCTTTTCAAGATGTATTGCTGTCAGCAGCAGCCCTATTCCATTTTCACATCAGGAGCAGGGAATTCATTATTAATCTTGCTGCTGGAATGAACCACATTTCTATCCCTGTCTCTGTGTTCTTTATCTCATTTCTCGGTTTCTCCTCTCTCTTTTCTGTCCATCCCAAATGATCTCACATCCAGGCAGCACTCCATGTTTAGTCACACAAAGGGAAATGCTAAACAACCTTCTTTTAATTTTGCTCAGCTCCCCTCTCACATGTGCAGCAATCTCCCACTCAGGGTGCTCACAGGGCTCTTTACCCCAATATTTCATGGGGGCACAGGTGTTGGTGGCTGTGTCCAAGGTCAGGTTGGAGCAGCCAGGGACAGTGGGAGGTGTCCCTGCCATGGACAGGACTGAAAGGAGCTTTAAGGTCCCTCCCAGCCCAAGCCATGGTGCTGGGAGTCGCTGTGACCCTCTGCATCCCCCAGAGTGGCCACGTGCCAGCCCATGCCCACGGCGATGGCACAAGGCACAGGCTGGGACCTGAGGGATGGGGGAGCAGCCCCAAAACCCACCAGGCTTCCAAACTGGGGCTCTTGGTTTGCAACCACCAATTCTGAAAGTCCAGGAGCTTTGGCAGAGCTGCAACAAGGGAACCACCCCAGTGCTCCTCTGGAGATGCACTTCTCCTCCAGCCTCACACAGGGAGGGACACAGGAACCACCCCAGTGCTCCTCTGGAGATTCACTTCTCCAGCCTCACACAGGGAGGGACAAGGGAACCACCCCAGTGCTCCTCTGGAGATGCACTTCTCCAGCCTCACACACGGAGGGACACAGGAACCACCCCAGTGCTCCTCTGGAGATGCACTTCTCCTGCCTCACACAGGGAGGGAATCCTTTGGGACTGAGGGGCTGACCTGCACTGAGGCACCCCAGAAATGTCTCCCACGAGCAGGAAAGCCTCAGTGTAAGGTAGCCATGCCCTCGGGGGGTGCTCTGTGAGAGCCCTGCAAGAAGGGAAGAGTTTTCTACAACCTAGGAACATAAATTAGAGGTTGTAGCATTGAAGAAAAAAAGGAAAACAAGATTAAATGAGACACTGCTGTACCTGAAGGGGGTGTCAGCGATCCCCAGAGGTTACACATGAGTACAACATAATTTCTTTAAAGAAGCAGCCACTGTGACAAACTCACTTGCAGGTTCTGGAGCGGGAGGCAGGATTGTGCATCTCCATTATACTCACATTATGTAAATGTGTGAGGATAAAGGGCAGGGATTGTAAAACCGAGCAGATATATGGGAATGCCGACCTTTGCTGTGCTGCTGCCATGTGCAGGAGTGTTACAGAGCCAGGCAGAGAGCAGAGCAGCAGCTGGGGTACACACACAGAAATGAAATGCAAGAGCTGCTCTGCCAGGCTGCAGGATCTCTCCCCATCCATCTTCCAGGTTAATGATTCATAAGAGACCCGTGAAGGTCAAGGACTCTCTCAAGTGTCTCCTCTGGGCTGGAATCCCGAAGGAAGCAGAGGGAAGTGTAATTTGGATGGTTACATTTGTGGTAGGATAACCTGCTCTGTTGGGAATCCAGTGTGGAGGGATCTGCAGATGTGTGTGAGGCAGCAGAGACACAAAGCTGGGCTCCCTGCCGAGCTCAGAGCTGTGAGCACAGCCCAGCCCAGAGATCTGCCCTGAGCAGCGCTGGGCTGAGGGACAGAGGCTGGGTGTGGGATGGGATAATGGGATGGGATGGGATGGGATGGGATGGGATGGGATGGGATGGGATGGGATGGGATGGGATGGGATGGGATAATGGGATGGGATGGGATGGGATGGGATAATGGGATGGGATGGGATGGGAGGGACTGAAGCTGCTGCTTGGACCTGTGCCTGCAGGCTGCTGCTCATAGACCTGCTCCATGCTCTCAGACCTGCTCTGTGCTCTCAGACCTGCTCAGTGCTCTGGCAGGATGTGAGCTCTGCAGTGTCTTGGACCCTGCATTGCCAGGGACAGTGTCACACAGGACAGTGCAGGGACATTTCTTTGCCATCCCTTTTCTCAGCCACAGCCCCAGACTGAGAGCCAGGAGAATGCCAAGGAAAACCCATGGGGGTGGCTCCTGCTGGCAGAGGATTCTCCCTGGACACAGAGCTGTGCCTGTGCCTGGGATGACCCTGTTGGAGCACAGAGCTTGGACCAGCTGGCCCCCTGTGGTCCCTTCCAGCTGGCCCACTGTGGTCCCTTCCAGCTGGCCCACTGTGGTCCCTTCCAGCTGGCCCACTGTGGTCCCAGCCCCGGTTGCACAGCAGGGACACGCTGGGCAGGGTGACCCCAGCCCTGTGAGCCACACCTGTCCCCTCCCCAGGGACAGAAACAGAGTTGATTCTGAACGTGGAGCTGAAGGAGCACATGTGACACTTCCTGGGAGCAGAATGTGGGATCTGAGCAAAAGGAGCTCTCTGAGCAGTGAGAGGTGCTGCAGGTGCTCTGGTTTAAGGCTCCAGACACCGATCATGCTACACCAAACAAGGATTTTGGATTGCCACTTCTGCAGCCCCCAGCTCAAACCATCTCCCAGCAAGGTGAAACTCTGACTGACTATAACAGCAATTGTTTTTTCATTTTCTAGGCAGAAGAATTAGAAATAATTGCCAAGTAATCTTTCATCTATGTGGTGATTTTCTCACTCTCCAGAGTCTGAAATTGGCTGTGGAAGAGACCTGGAATCTTTGAGGCCTCCCTTGTGGGATTGGACTGTGTTTACAAGGTACTGAATAGGATAATTCCTGGTGGTATTGACAAAGCTAGTCCTGCTCCAGGAGCACAGGGGGATTCTTCCCAGGCACTTGTATTTTATAGCACAAATGCTCCAGGACTCGACCATCTGGAAATTATTGCAGCAGGCTCTCCCAGAATCTGCTTCAGCATTTTGTTCCCCACCTTCCCAAAAAATGAATGATGGTAAGGGTTTTAGTAGCCCAGGAAAACAAAGTAAATAAACAAACTGATAAAAACCCAATGTAGGATCTAGCAATTAAGTGAAGCAGAAATGAGGATTTGCAGAAATGAGAATTCAGGCCCCAGCCTAACGATGATCACAACCACAACTAATGACCCAAGGGCTGCAGAACCTTTCAAATGAGGGGGGACAGAAGTGAACATGATATGAAGCAAGTAGCTCATCATGGGAGGAGGGATGAGGCCTCTGAGCCTTCTGTGAGGGGCTGATGCTCCTCAGACCTGCACAGGGACTTACAGCTGGGCGGGGAGGTTGCAGTGGCTGCTTTCAGAATTTTTCTAGACCAAACATTCCTAAATCCTCGAGGCTCTCAGGGATGGTGACTCGGTACCCAAATGGCTCCTTCCCTGGTTTTTTCCTGATGAGGAAATACAAGAGATCAGGGGAATTGAATCGTTTGCAGTTTTGCACTTCTCAGCAGTAGCTGTGACCTGAGCAGTGAATGTCACTGCCAAACCTATCAACGAGGTCCCTGGGGAGTTTCCTTCCCACAAAAACCATCCAGTCAGGCACTGCCCTTCCCTGCCCTGGGAACAATTCTCCTGAGCCTGCAGGATCCCTGCTCTGCTCCTGGATCCTCCGTGCCGGGGAGAAGTGCTGGGGACAGGAACACAGCTGATTTATTGGTAACTGTTTGTGACATGCAGGCACAAGAGTCCATTAAACACACAGAACAGCCTTAAATGGGGTGTTTGCATAGGGAGGGTATAAAAAAGAAGGGAAACAATGAAAAGACATTTGCTGAACACAGACCTCTGCCACTTACTTCACATCTGTTCAACCAACCTCATCCTATTAGGAGCGATTAATGTTTAAGGGACATGGGAAATAAAATGGCCATAATAAACAGACACTGCTGATAATTACCACTTAGTTCAGTGCTGTAGTGAATGAACAGCACGGCACAGTGATGAGCAGTAACTCAGCCCCAGCTCTGGGTGCTGAGCAGGGCATTCACAGCCCCTGCCCTCTCCACAGCCCCTGACGCAGCAGCTCAGCGGGTGCACGAGTCAAGGACAGGGCACTCCAGGAGCAAGCAGATTTACTGCCTCATAAGGAAATATTTCTATTTTTCTAATCATTCTTTAGCAAGAGGGCTCACAGAAGGGCAGAAACTCTTCCTGTGAGCCCAGAGATAGAGTGTCATCCCTGAAAATCTGCAAGGGGCTGCCAAGGGGGCTGGGAGGAAGAAAGTGATTCCTAAAAGAGGTCAATATAAAATTCAACCATTAACAAAAGCAGTACAGAAGGCACAGATCTCAGCTATGAGCTCTGGTAACACATGCAGCATTAAAACCAATGTGTCTGACCCTTGTTTTTCCCATTTACCAGTGACAGCACCTCCATCACCTTCAGTAAAGGCTGGCACGCAGGTTCCTGAATTAAAGGTGCCTTTTTTTCTGGATGAGGTTTGTGGATAAATTCTTTTCTTTAGTGAGGTTTTAGATGTGATCTTCAGGGGAATGGGGGGTGGGTGGGATGCTCCTCATCCTCCTGAAGCCCTGGGTGACGGGACAGGGTGAGCAGCTGGCAGATGCCAGCGAGACAATGCCAGGGAAATCCAGACTTTTTATTGCTTGTGCATATAAAACCAACATGCACCTGGGCACACAAACAGCCCCTGGTGCTGAGGCCAGGGAGAAGAGCTCCCACAAAGATGCACACACTTGGAAATGAGTAAGTTCCAGTTGCACAAGGGATAAATGATGATAATAATGATAAATAATTATTCCATCCTGCAATACTTTTCCAACAAGCAATCCACACCGACCTGGGCAGCCCCTGGAGCTGGAGCCATGGGCTCCTGGATAACTTGGAAGCCTGTGCTGGATGAGAAGGAAATTTAAGACAGCACAAGTGATTTGCAGGGAAAGCAGTGCAGAGGGTCCCTTCCCTGTTGAAGGTGTTGGCTGCAGCTGAGGCAGCTCCTGGTGTGAGGAGGTGGCACCATGGGCAGAGAGATGGCCATTGCTGACCCAGGGAGATACTCTGGGAAAATGCTGAAGGAAATTTCAAAGCCTTATGTGTGACCCTCCCACAGCACCAAAGAAATGGCAGTGCCCAAGGGTGACACATTCTGAGTCAGGCAGCAGAAAGCAGATTTCACATCTCTGCTGGACTTTTGACAGAAATTAGAGGTTAGCAAAGGAAATTCACATGAAGCAAGCAGTGGTAAAATGGTTCTGAAATTCAAGGAGAGCTTGGATCATGGATGGTCAGAAAATACCTCCTGCCTTTATCACAGCATACAAACTGCAGGGAGAATGCCTGGAATACAGATATGAAAGACCACAATCACCTTACCATAATTCCAACTGCATACCTGCATTTACATCACTGACTTAATGAAAAACAAATCATGATTCATCCACTCTGGACAGCCTGCTGGAAAATGACAGGCAAACAACAGGATATTTATGTATTTATCACTATTTCTGAGAATTATTTGATAATGCTATTAATGGGGATGACATCTTTTCTCACTTCAGGAAGCTCCTCTTGCTGTGATTAGCCAAGAGGTTACCAAGGGAGGAGGGAGGGAGGAGTGAGTTCCTTCCTTCCTTCCTTCCTTCCTTCCGTCCGTCCTTACTTCCGTCCTTGATTCATTCCTTCCTTCCTTCCTTCCTTCCTTCCTTCCTTCCTCCCTTCCTTCCTCCCTCCCTTCCCTCCTTCCCTCCTTCCTTCCTTCCCTCCCATCCCTCCTGCAGCCCCTGTCCCTGCTCCTGTCCCTGTCCCTATCCCTGCTCCTGTCCCTGTCCCTTTCCCTGTCCCTGTCCCTGTCCCTTCTGCCCTGTCCCTGGCTCAGGGTCCCTGCAGGGCACAAAGCCTCCCCTGAAGACAATCTGGGCCTTTGGTGGTTTCATTTCCTTGGTTGATGTTTCATTGTACCCACTGTGACAGTGTTTGACAGTGTTTAGTTAAAGACAATTCCCAGATTCCCCTTGAATGGCTCCCTATGGACACAGGCTGGGAGAGCTGGGAATGTTCCCCTGGAGAGGAGAGGGATCCAGGGAGAGCTCAGAGCCCTGCCAGGGCCTGAAGGGATGCAGGAGAGCTGGAGAGGGACTGGGGACAGGGATGGAGGGACAGGACAGGGCTGGGTGGGATACTGGGAACTCGGAATTCCTGGCTGGGAGGTGGGCAGGGATGGATGGGATATTGGGAATTGGGAATTGGGAATTGGGAATTCCTGGCTGGGAGGTGAGCAGGGATGGATGGGATATTGGGAATTGGGAATTCCTGGCTGGGAGGGTGGGCAGGGATGGATGGGATATTGGGAATTGGGAATTCCTGGCTGGGAGGTGGGCAGGGCTGGGTGGGATATTGGCCATTGGGAATTCCTGGCTGGGAGAGTGGAGAGGCATGGATGGGATATTGGGAATTGGGAATTCCTGGCTGGGAGGTGGGCAGGGCTGGGTGGGATATTGGCCATTGGGAATTCCTGGCTGGGAGAGTGGAGAGGCATGGATGGGATATTGGGAATTGGGAATTGCTGGCTGGCAGGTGGGCAGGGATGGATGGGATATTGGGAATTGGGAATTGGGAATTGGGAATTCCTGGCTGGGAGGTGGGCAGGGATGGATGGGATATTGGGAATTGGGAATTCCTGGCTGGGAGGTGGGCAGGGATGGGATATTGGAAATTGGGAATTGGGAATTGGGAATTCCTGACTGGGAAGTGGGCAGGGATGGATGGGATATTGGGAATTGGGAACTGGGAATTGGGAATTCCTGGCTGGGAGGTGGGCAGGGATGGATGGGATATTGGGAATTGGGAATTGGGAATTCCTGGCTGGCAGGGAGGTGAAGCCCTGGCACATCTGGCACAGCTGTGGCTGCCCCTGGATCCCTGGCAGGGTTCAGCTTCAGGGTCCCTTCCAACCCAACCCATTCTGGGCTCCTCTAACTGCAAAGAGGGAACTGCAAACACCAGGAACATCCAGGGCTGTCCTGGTCCCCTCCCAGTCCCGAGCTGCTGTGGGACTCCAGGCTCCATCCCGGAGCAGAGGGCTCTGGCAGAGCTGTTCATGTCACAGTGCCAGGGGGCACAGCAGGGACTGAGCCAGCAGTGGGCACTGCCCCCTCCTCCTGAGCTCTCCCACACTGTGAAAGTTTGATAAATCAAATGTATTCTTTTTTCACACTCCTAAACACATGTTATCTCGCTGTAATATGATTCCAGTCCCCCTAGAGAGACTTCTGCAGGAAGCTGGAATCTTGTGCTTAACACAAAAACCTCCATTCTCCACCAGAAAATTTACTTAAAATTTAAAATAATCAAGTAAACAGCCTAGGAGTGAAAAACATAAGAAGTGAATGTTGAAAATAAAAGCTGTATATAACATGTTCCAGCCCTGAGTTTTGGTTTCAATTTTTTGTTGGAAAGATCTGAATGTGGAAGTGTAGCAGAGGAAGTATTTTATATAAAATATAAAATATAAAATATAAAATATAAAATACAAAATATAAAATATAAAATATAAAATATAAAATATAAAATATAAAATATATAAAATATATAAAATATAAACCAAATCATATCAGTGAAAGGTGATGGTGCTGGCCTTCAAAATGAGCTTAAAACACTTCCAGACTGGCTGCAAATGAGTTCAAAACACTTCTAGATTGGTGTACTCCTAGATAGAAAGAGTAAAAGCAGAAACCCAACACCACTTACTGAGAGCTGCATCTCTTAGTGCAGCTCAGCCCCTCCTGTGCAGTTTAGCAGAGCTGTGCTCAACAGGAGGCACTTACTGACCATGGCTGTCTCTAAAATCTGATTTGGGAAAAAAAAAAACTGAAGAAGGCTAGACATTGTAAAAATTAAGAGTAAACAACTGTAAAAAAAACCCAAAACAACAAACATAACCCCTCACAAGGATGTAAGAGCAGATGCCAGGATGGTGAAAATCTGATGCTATTCCAAACCATGGTGGTCCAACACTGAGCAGGAATTCCCATCCCTCTGACAAAATCTGACATAAAAATGAAGAGAAGATTGAAATAACAGCCCTCACTTCTGAAATGGCCCTTATCTCTGTGGTGGTTGCTAACACTACTCACAGGCAAGCAAAAGGCTGGGAGCTGGAATTGCATCATTTACTGAGCACACTTCTTCTTGAAGATGGGAAGAAATATCATATCCAGCATAAAGCACCACAATTTGGGGAAGAGCAGCCAGATCACACCTGTAACCACGGCCAAACTCCTCCTTTCGCTCAGAACTCCAGAAGAGCAGCCACACGGAGGAGGAAAACAGAGCTGTTGGCACATATTTCAGCTGTCCCCACATATTTCAGAATGATTAAAAAAAATTAAAGACTTGTTTTAGACAGTGCCACCATGCCCACACACCTGTGGCAGCACCAGCCATGGAATTACGGAGCACAGATGGGGTTGGGGTTGGAAGGAGCCCTGAAGGTGATCTCTGTATCCCCCTGCCACAGCAGGGACACTCCCACTGTCCCATTGCTCCAGCCCCAGTGTCCAGCCTGGCCTGGGACACTGCCAGGGATCCAGGGGCAGCCACAGCTGCTCTGGACACCTGTGCCAGGTGCAATCACTGCAGTCACTGGTTCTGTGGGATCACCAGGCTACAAGGGATCACCGTGCCCTGTGGGATCCCCCAGCTCTGTGGGATCACCCAGCTCTCTGGGATCCCCATGCCCTGTGGGATCCCCATTGTCTCTGGGATCACCCAGCTCTCTGGGATCCCCATGCTCTCTGGGATCCCCCAGCTCTCTGGGATCCCCCAGCTCTCTGGGATCCCCATTGTCTCTGGATCCCCATGCTCTGTGGGATCACCCAGCTCTCTGCGATCACCCAGCTCTCTGGGATCCCCGTGCCCTGTGGGATCACCCAGTTCTCTGGATCACCCAGCTCTCTGGGATCACCCAGCTCTGTGGGATCCCCCAGCTCTCTGGGATCCCCATGCTCTCTGGGATCCCCAGTCTTTCTGGGATCCCCAGTCTTTCTGGGATCCCCATGCTATCTGGGATCCCCCTGCTCTCTGGATCACCCAGCTCTCTGGGATCACCCAGCTCTGTGGGATCCCCATTCTCTCTGGGATCCCCCAGCTCTGTGGGATTACCCAGCTCTGTGGGATCACCCAACTCTGTGGGATCCCCATTCTCTCTGGGATCCCCTTGCTCTGAGGGATCCCCTTGCTCTGAGGGATCCCCATTGTCTCTGGGATCACCCAGCTCTCTGGGATCCCCCAGCTCTCTGGGATCCCCCAGCTCTCTGGATCACCCAGCTCTCTGGGATCACCCAGCTCTCTGGGATCCCCATGCTCTCTGGATCACCCAGCTCTGTGGGATCCCCCAGCTCTCTGGGATCCCCATGCTCTCTGGGATCCCCATGCTCTCTGGGATCCCCATGCTCTCTGGGATCCCCATGCTCTCTGGGATCACCCAACTCTCTGGGATCATCCAGCTCTCTGGGATCACCCAGCTCTCTGGGATCACCCAGCTCTCTGGATCACCCAGCTCTGTGGGATCCCCATTCTCTCTGGGATCCCCTTGCTCTGTGGGATCACCCAGCTCTGTGGGATCCCCATGCCCTGTGGGATCACCCAGCTCTCTGGGATCCCCGTGCTCTGTGGGATCACCCAGATCTCGGGGATCCCCCAGCTCTCTGGGATCCCCATTCTCTGAGGGATCCCCATGCTCTCTGGGATCCCCATGCTCTGAGGGATCCCCATGCTCTGAGGGATCCCCATGCTCTCTGGGATCACCCAGCTCTCTGGGATCCCCATACTCTCTGGGATCACCCAGCTCTCTGGGATCCCCATACTCTGTGGGATCACCCAGCTCTCTGGGATCCCCATGCTCTCTGGGATCCCCATGCTCTCTGGGATCACCCAGCTCTCTGGGATCCCCATGCTCTGTAGGATCACCCAGCTCTGTGGGATCGCCCAGCTCTCTGGGATCACCCAGCTCTCTGGGATCACCCAGCTCTGTGGGATCCCCATGCTCTGAGGGATCCCCATTCTCTCTGGGATCCCCATGCTCTCTGGGATCACCCAGCTCTCTGGGATCCCCATGCTCTCTGGGATCCCCATGCTCTCTGGGATCACCCAGCTCTGAGGGATCCCCATGCTCTCTGGGATCACCCAACTCTGTGGGATCACCCAGCTTTCTGGATCCCCATGCTCTCTGGGATCCCCCATGCTCTCTGGGATCCTCATACTCTGTGGGATCACCCAGCTTTCTGGATCCCCATGCTCTCTGGGATCCCCCAGCTCTCTGGGATCTCCATTCTCTCTGGGATCACCCAGCTCTCTGGGATCACCCAGCTCTGTGGGATCCCCATGCTTTGTGAGATCACCCAGCTCTCTGGGATCCCCATACTCTGTGGGATCACCCAGCTCTCCCAGGCCCTGCCGCATTTTCCCGGTGATGCCTGCAGTGCACGATGCGAGCGGTGATCTTTGCAGTGCTCAGTGAACTTCACCAAAACACTGCACAGCTGTTCTTGAGCTGCTGCTGGGGACAGGGCTGTGGAAACCCGAGTTTCATTTCCTCTGTGAGGTGTTCCAGGTCACTGGGCTCTGCTCAGCTCCTGCTCGCCCTGCATTGCTCATCCTGCTCAGATTGCTCCAGCTCTGCTCCCTGCAGATCGTTTAATGAGCAGGATCTGCTCACGCAGGACAGCTTCCATCTTGCTCTTTGGAGGGTCTGTGGATGTTTCCTCAGCTGAACAGGAGCCACACTGAGTGCCTGTGTTGTTTCTCAGCACTCAAGCGTCCCTCCTTGGGTTCAGAGGGAGGAGGCAGCAGGAGCATCTCCCCTGGGAATGTTTCAGAGAAAGCAGGGAAACGCTCGTGTGGGACCCTGAGCAAAGTGCCTCTCACAGACACATCCACCCAAGGTCCTGTCTGGTTACCCTGGGCTGGTGTTGGGTGATTCACTGCGCCCATTGTTATTCCCTACAGCCAGTCTGAGCTCTCACACAGAGCCCTGGGAAAGAAACGAGGCTGGAGGTGAAACACTAATCTTAGAAAAATTAAGATTTTAGTTAAACTTAAATAATTGATTGATCGTCCGTCATCTCATGTTTGCTCAGCTGTGCTTACAATGGGAAAAGACCAAACTGGTAAGCAGGCCTGAAGAAGCACGAACAATCGCAACCAGAAACCCATTCTTTGAAAAACTGGAATATCCCCAGAAATCATTTGTATTGTCATTAATAGAAAAGGGTCGAGAGTTCAGGGCGAGGAAGACTCACCTTACTTCCTCCTTTTAGGACCCCTCCCCACAAAAACGACCCCAGACTTAATTCAAGAAGCCAACCACGCTGCTTAATTGCCATTCCAGCTAATTACCATAGGAAGTAGGGATGGGAGGGGCTGGTATTATGAATATGTATTTATTTAAACCTTTTGTCAATAAATAGACTCTGTAACCACCTGTAATTTCGCAGTGTGTATTAGGGGACTACCCCACGCTGCTGCCCAGCGCTGAATAAACATTCACTTCGTAACTTTAAATTGTTAGAGAGTCTTTTGTCCGTCACAGTTGAGTATCCGTACTAGACCAATACTCATATTTTGGTAAATCAGAGGTACTGGGGAGGTTTAATGAGAGGTTTTAATTTCCTCCTGCCCTTTGGAAGGGATGAAATACTGAAAGAAAGGAGGAAAATGGGAAACACAGCAGCAAGGGGACTCATCCAAGGCAGGGCTGGACCACCCCTCCTGGGTGGTGTTCATGTCAGGATGGGTTTTTGGGGAAGGAGCAGAGCTCAGATTCTACTTTGAGGTTGGTTCCTATGATCTTCTTTTATTAGTAGTTTTTTCCCCCTTTCTTTAAAGTGAAAAATTTTCCCCTGGAAACTAAAAGGCAAATTACAGCAACTGAAATGGAGGCTCTCTTTGATCTTTGTTTTATACCCAAGTAAAAACCACCTAAAATCAGTTTATTTAGTACTTTTCTTGCTTTTCAACATGTTTTTACAGTCCAAAATGCAAATTTAACCCTCTCTAACAAGTTTGGACAAAGAGTTGCTCCAGCATCAGTTCCAGCTCTGTGCTATAAATGTTCCAAGGAAAACAATGTTATTTTTATGCAAAACTGCTGCAGCTATGTCTGTGTGCTCAGTTCCACTGGCTGTCACAGAATGAAGGAAACAGAGGGTTTTTCAGAGGGCCAGCTGCCCTCCACCCTCCAGCAGGCATGGGGGCTTTTTGCACCCAAATATTGCCTGCAGAGCTGTTAATGCAGAAGATGCAGAACTGTAGAACCCTGGGATCATTTATGCTGGAAAAGCCCTCTGAGATCAGCAAGTCCAACCATCACCCAGCACCACCACTGTGTTTGCACTGAGCCATGGCCTCAAATGTCACATCTGCACGTTTTTTAATTCCACCCCTGCCCTGGCAGCACATGCTGGACTAGACAACCCTTGCCATGAAGGAATTGTTCCCAAAATCCACTCTGAGCATCCTTTTCTCCAGGCTGAGCCCTCCCAGCTCCCTCAGGAATTCTCCATTCCCTTCCCAGCTCCCTCAGGGATTCTCCAGCCCCTTCCCAGCTCCCTCAGGGATTCTCCAGCCCCTTCCCAGCTCCCTCAGGGATTCTCCAGCCCCTTCCCAGCTCCCTGAGGGTTTCTCCATTCCCTTCCCAGCTCCCTCAGGGATTCTCCAGTCCCTTCCCAGCTCCCTCAGGGATTCTCCAGCCCCTTCCCAGCTCCCTCAGGAATTCTCCAGCCCCTTCCCAGTTCCATTCCCTTCCCTGGACACACTGCAGCCCTCAATGTCTTTTCTGTCCTGGGGAGCACAGGATGGTCCCAGGATGGCCCCAGGATGGCCCCAGGATGGCCCCAGGATGGTCCCAGGATGGTCCCAGGATCCCAGGTCCTGGCACATCTGTGGCAGAGGGGGATCCTCCTCTGGTGCCCCCACCCCAAGCTCTGCTGACCTCGCTGCTCTCCCCATGGAAAATCCCCAGATCCCTGAATTTAAAGCAACTGGTTCTGCTCCTCATAGCAGACTTCAAAGAAAAGTTGGTCTGAGCAATGTCTGGTAAATCCTGATCAGCCAGAATATCCTTCTACACCTGAGGAGGAAACGTAATGAAGCTGAGGATGATCTCCACAGCCGGGATGACCTCCAAAGAATGGGTAATTTGTTCCATCTACAATGAACTTTGAGGAATATTTTGGGTTGATCAACATTTCAGGTATGATTTTTCCTCTGAAAGAGGAAAAAGGGGATCAAGAAAAAGCCCTGCATTTCCTACCACTGCCGTGTCTTTTAAATTCTGAGGGTGATCTGAGTGTGCTATTGCAGACATCCTCAAATACACAATGATCCCATCATTCATAGCAAGCAGAACCAGCCTAAAACAGAAAGATATAAATCCTGGGTGGTGTATTTAAACTGCAAGCATTAGCTGAGGAGATGGCCCTCTGTGCAGGGAGGAACAATGACAGATCTCAGGGACAATGACAGATCCCAGGGACAGTGACAGATCCCAGGGACAATGACAGATCCCAGGCTGGAGCAATGCTGGATCTCAGAGAGGGACAGTGACAGATCCCAGGGAGGGACAGTGACAGATCCCAGGGACAATGACAGATCCCAGGGACAATGACAGATCTCAGGAACAGTGACAGATCTCAGTGGAACAATGACAGATCTCAGGCTGGAGCAATGCTGGATCTCAGAGAGGGACAGTGACAGATCTCAGGGACAGTGACAGATCCCAGGGAGGGACAGTGACAGATCCCAGGGACAATGACAGATCGCAGGGACAATGACAGATCCCAGGGAGGGACAGTGACAGATCCCAGGGACAGTGACAGATCCCAGGGACAATGACAGTTCTCAGGAACAATGACAGATCCCAGGGAGGGACAGTGACAGATCTCAGTGGAACAGTGACAGATCCCAGTGGAACAGTGACAGATCCCAGGGACAGTGATAGATCTCAGGAACAATGACAGATCTCAGGGACAATGACAGATCCCAGGGACAATGACAGATCCCAGGAACAGTGACAAATCTCAGTGGAACAATGACAGATCTCAGGGAAGGACAATGACAGATCCCAGGGAGGGACAGTGACAGATCTCAGTGGAACAGTGACAGATCCCAGGGACAGATCTCAGTAGAACAATGACAGATCCCAGGGACAGTGACAGATCTCAGGGACAGTGACAGATCCCAGGGACAGATCTCAGTAGAACAATGACAGATCCCAGGGACAGTGACAGATCTCAGGGACAGTGACAGATCCCATGAACAATGACAGATCTGAGGGACAATGACAGATCTCATCTTCTGCACACACACCTCCTCCCGCACGGGGCTGTCCCCTCCAGCCTGCTCTGATCACTCACGGGACAGGGTGGGCTCAGCCCTCCTGACATTGCTCCTTCAACCCAGCCCCCCAGCTCAGCAGAACTGCACTGAGGGTCACTCCCATCCCACCCAGAGCAGGGCACAATGAGATCCAGGCTGGGTTAGTGTCTCAAGAGCCTGCTCAGGCCGTGCTCAGAGACATCAGCCGGGCATTAGGAGCCCACATTTTCTCATGTTCATAAACTCCAGCCTTTACTTTCCTGACCTACCACTCTCTCATCTCTTTCAAGTGCTAAATTAATCTTATTTAGAAATGTCAATTAAACCGGTCAGTTTTTTGATGGTATTAGAAAGTACTTGATATCCTTGCTGGCCTTTAATTTTATGAAACAAGAGAGAATAATCCTGCAAAAAAGAGCCCCTCCAGCGATAAGCTTGGCTGTAAAATATTAATTTTTAATGACATTATGTTGGAACGAAATATTTTTTCTCTTTTTGTAAACAGATGGAGGATTATATTTGCACTATTTATGAAAGGAGGTATTAATGCAAAAACAAACCTACAGAGGCTGAGACAATGTGGAGTGTGCTGCTTAGCTGTTTTTAAGGAGTTTGCCTTGGCCAAAATTTCAGAAAACACCTTAGCAGAAACTTACTGGCTTAATTAGGCACCAAGATTTTGCACTCCTTTCCCTATTTTAGTATTTTTAAGGAAGGAAGTGAGCATATTCAGTGTCTGCTCTCCTGATGTGGACTGGAACTGGCCCAATTAAGGCAATGAGGCATCTCCAGCTGACGTCAATGGCGGGATGCAAACGGCTCCCAAGGCAGCGCTGCCCTCGGGGGGAGATCCTGGCTGTCCCTGTGAGATCCTGTCCCTGGAGAGATCCTGCCCCTAAAGAGATCCTGTTCCCACTGAGCTCCTGTCCCCACTGAGATCCTGTCCCCACTGAGCTCCTGTCCCCACTGAGATCCTGTCCCCACTGAGATCCTGTCCCCACTGAGCTCCTGTCCATACTGAGATCCTGTCTCCACTGAGATCCTGTCCCCACTGAGCTCCAGACCCACTGAGCTCCAGACCCACTGAGCTCCTGTCCATACTGAGTTCTTGTCTCCACTGAAATCCTGTCCCCACTGAGATCCTGTCCCCACTGAGCTCCAGACCCACTGAGCTCCTGTCCATACTGAGATCCTGTCCCCACTGAGCTCCTGTCCCCACTGAACTCCTGTCCCCACTGAAATCCTGTCCCCACTGAAAGCCTCTCCCCACTGAGATCCTGTCCCCACTGAGCTCCTGTCCCTAGAGAGATCCTGTCCCCACTGAGCTCCTGTCCCCACTGAGATCCTGTCCCCAGTGACATCCTGTCCCCAGTGAGATCCTGTCCTCACTGAGCCCCTGTCCCCACTGAGCTCCTGTCCCAAGTGAGATCCTGTCTCCACTGAGCTCCTGTCCCCACTGAGCTGCTGTCCCCCCAGCCCTCATCCCACGCCCTGGGGCTTTTGCCAAGGTTCACCCACAAGGTGTTCTCGAGCCTCCAAAGCACCTGAGGCCTCAGTGGCACCTGGACACCCGTGATGGCCCGAGCTGGACTGTGGCTGGCCAGCTGTGGGACACGCTGGCACAAGCAGTGGCACAAACAGTGGCACAAGCAGTGGCACAAGCAGTGGCAGCCATGTGCAGCTGGGTAAGGGCTGGGTACCCCCTAAACACGGGCAGAAAAAGTGTCCCCACGTGTGCTCAGCACTGTTCTCCTTCCAGATCCTTCCCATGCCCTGGGGATGCTGCAGCTCCAGGGGAACACAGGGCACAATGCGACAAGATCCACAAATGCAAAGGGAGAGGTGGGGAGAGGCAGATGTCACATCTCAGGTTCAGCCTGGGGCAGCATCCCTCGAGCTTCATCCACGGGATGTTGACCAAGCTGTGGGATGTCCTTCCCACCCTCCAAAAACCAGGATCTTCCCACAGCTGGCACCAGCCCTCTCTTTATCTTCTCTGTGGCACCAGCAGGCCGGGAATTTGTGATTTTAGTTCTTCATGCAAGAGAACCTGGCTGTTTCAGACAAAGCTACCCCTGTGAGCACTGAGGCACAGCTGCACTCACACACATCCCTGGGGATCAACCAGAGCTGGTTTGAACAGAGGGGTACAACCTGTGCCCCTGCAGGGCCCTGTGCCCCTCCAACCCTTCCCCGAGGTCCTAGTCAAGCTGGGCAGCAGTGAGGGCTCCCCAAATCTTCCTCCCTGGTTGAGCCCTGGGCAGCCAAAGGCACGAGTGCAACGCAGCCGGGGCTGAGCAGAGTTCAGGGGATGCAGTTTTAGCACAGGGAACAGAGGATCAGGGCAGGGTTGGAGGGACAGGCTCTGGCACAGCTCTGTTTCACACAGATCTGCTGCAGAGGGAGGTGCTGATGGCCGTGACCCGGCCCCAGGGAGCTGCTCTGCCCATGACTGATCTCAGCAGCCCCCTTTAAATATGTGCTTAATAAAACCTCGTTTAAAGAGCTGCACAATGGCCACTGACCTCACACTTCCCTGCCTGGTCTCCAGACAATTTTTCGAGAGACTGAGTTTTTGTGCTAAATAAGCCTGCAGGCACCTCCATCTCTGCTGCAGTGATGCAGCCACTGATAACTCACTGATAACCCACTGACAACCCACTGATAACCCACTGATAACCACTGATAACCCACTGATAACCCACTGACAACCCACTGATAACCCACTGATAACCCACTGATAACCCCACTGATAACCCCACTGATAACCCACTGATAACCCACTGATAACCACTGATAACCCACTGACAACCCACTGATAATCCCACTGATAACACACTGATAACCACTGATAACCCACTGACAACCCACTGACAACCCACTGACAACCCACTGATAACCACTGATAACCCACTGATAACCCCACTGATAACCCACTGATAACCACTGATAACCCACTGATAACCCACTGATAACCCACCAAAGCCCCTCCTGGGCAGGCAGTGGGAGATGGGTGAGGCTGGCAGCAAGGGGTTCTCTGTCTGGAGCAGCGCTGCCCACGGTGACTCGGGAGGGTAGAGCTGAGGGGACCGTCCCCCCACGTGCCACCTGCTTGTACCCAGGTGATAAATCCTGCTGGGGCTGTCATGCTTTCTCTTTCCTTCTAAAATGCTCCCATACTGAGTGTCTATAACAGACAGGGACTCACATTCTGTGATCTTTGTAAGAGATTTTTAAAAATACATCAGGCTTAACATCAAGAGCAGAGACAGGGAGCCACATTAATAAATCCATGGGCGTTAAACCAAGGATTATTTTTATCTGGCTGAGATACTGATTTTTGTTATAAAACGTTCTTGAAGAGCAAAACCAAAGATGATGTCACCACTAATCAGGAGTCTGACAAGAACAGGAAAAATCAGCGGATGGAATATTTGGGATCAAACACAGTGACAGAACCCAGAAGAGCTCATTCTGAAGAGCAGCAACTGGAAGCAAAATCTGGATTCTAGTCAGAGATTTTCATGCAAGTGCCCTGCTTTTTGTAAATTCTCATGTTCTGCAGAGTGTCAGGGCAGGAGCCCTTCTCCTCATGAGCCTGTGGCTCCAGCAGTGCCAGACTTGGGCCAAGCCCAGCAGCCTGGGGGGCAAAAGCTCAGTCCTGAGCAGCCTGGGCTCACTCCAGAGCCAGCCTGGGCTGGAGTGCATGGCTGAGCCAGAGATCCCCAGGGGCTCCTCTGGCCTCAGTCACTCCTCACATTTTGTAGTTTGTTTTGGGTTTTTTTAATTCACAGAAGATGTTCAGGGAACAAAAAGCATCGTGGAGAAAGAGAACACTTCAGTGGAATGGAATGGAATGGAATGGAATGGAATGGAATGGAATGGAATGGAATGGAATGGAATGGAATGGAATGGAATGGAATGGAATGGAAGGGAATGGAACATTCCAGTTGAAGGGACCCACATTGTCCAGTATTATTGATATTTCCTCCTTGTATGATCCAGGTGCCAGCTCAGTCTGCCAGCACTGCACCCTGTGGCCACAGCTCCCCTCTGTGCCCCACGGGCAGTGCCCAAAGTGAGGAATGCTGGTGGCTGTCCCCAAAACACGAGCCCTGTGCCCCAGTGGGCCCAGAGATGAGCTGGGTTTGGCACAGACTGAGTACAGCCACGGTTGGAATCCCCCTGGCACTGTGGTGCAGAGCTGTGCTCCCCTCTGAGCTAAACCCCAGTTCCAGGACTGCCACACGAGGGGCTGCTCCAGGGGCTGCAAACAGAGTCACAGAGTTAGAGTCACAGAGCCAGAGCCACAGAGTTACAGAGTCACAGAGTTACAGAGTCACAGAGCCAGTCACAGAGTCACAGAGTTACAGAGTCAGAGCCACAGAGTCACAGAGTCACAGAGTCACAGAGTCACAGAGTCACAGAGTCACAGTTACAGAGCCAGAGCCACAGAGTTACAGAGCCACAGAGTTACAGAGCCACAGAGTTACAGAATCACAGTCACAGAGTTACAGAGCCACAGAGCCAGAGTCACAGAGTCACAGAGTTACAGAGTTACAGAGCCACAGAGTTACAGAGTCACAGAGCCAGAGCCACAGAGTTACAGAGCCACAGAGCCAGAGTCACAGAGTCACAGAGTTACAGAGTCACAGAGTCACAGAGTCACAGAGTCAGAGCCACAGAGCCACAGTTACAGAGTCACAGAGCCAGAGCCACAGAGTTACAGAGTCACAGAGTCACAGAGCCAGTCACAGAGTTACAGAGTCACAGACCTACAGAGTCACAGAATCACAGAGTCACAGAGCCACAGAGCCAGTCACAGAGTCACAGAGTCACAGAGCCACAGAGCCACAGAGCCACAGGGTCACAGAGCAATGCAAAAGAACTTTGGAAAGGCCTCTCAAACCATCCAGGTCCCCCATCCCTGCCATGGCCACTGCTAACCCCTGTTCCCAAGTGCCACTTCCACAGAGCTTTTAAATCCCTCCAGGGATGGGAACTCCACCCCTGCCCTGTGTGCCCAGCTGTGCCAGGACTGGACAAACCTTTCCATGAATAAATTGTTCCCAAAATCCACCCTGAGCCTGCCCTGCCCAGCCTGAGGCCGTTCCCTCTGCTCCTGTCCCTGTTCCTGGAGCAGATCCCAAATCCCCCCCGGTGTCCCCTCCTGGCAGGGACTTGTGCAGAGCCACAAGGGCCCCCTGAGCCTCCTTTTCTCCAGGCTGAGCCCTCCCAGCTCCCTCAGGGATTCTCCAGCCCCTTCCCAGCTCCCTCAGGGATTCTCCAGCCCCTTCCCAGCTCCCTCAGGGATTCTCCAGCCCCTTCCCAGCTCCCTCAGGGATTCTCCAGCCCCTTCCCAGCTCCCTCAGGGATTCTCCAGCCCCTTCCCAGCTCCTTTCCCTTCCCTGGACACGCTCCAGCCCCTCCAGGTCTTTCCCTGCTGAGGGGCTCAGAGAGCTGGGATGAAAGAATTTAACTTTTCCAGCAGGAGCTTTGCCAAGTGGGAAGAAAATTGTGAAAAGAGCTTATGAGCCAAGAATACACCTGCATTCAACAGAGTGTCTCTTTTCAACACAAAACACCTTCCTGGCTCCAAGATCCCTTTTCTGATTAAAGTTTTTGAAACTGGCTCACTCCTGTAATACATTTTGATGAAATCCCATTCTCCAGTGAAATTGTTATAGTGGATAACTTCCAGGCAACAGCAGAGGAAGACTGTTAATCAGGATCAGGAGAATATAGAGTGCCTGCAAACCCAGCATTAAGCCACCCATGACAGGCAGTCCCCAAATTCATGGCTCACACAGAACAAACTTATTTTTGAGAGTAGAATTACAAAGATATAAAAACAGGGGAAAAAGCCTTGAAAGGCAGCAGGTGATTACCTTCACACTGCCCATTCTGCAGCTGACATCGGGAGCTGAGGCTCCTCCAGGCACGCACTGAAATCCATCCTGCAAGAGAACCCCCCAGCACTCTGTGACTGGCCATCAGCAGGGCCAGGCTGGAATGGGCTGAGGCCACCGGGGATGGAGGGAGCCTGCTCCAAACCTGGATCACTGCGGGAGTTCAGTCCTTGTGTCCTTGGGCTGGGCCCCTGTCCCTCCCTGTGAGAGCCCTGTGTCCTGGGCAGTGATCCTGATCTCCACAAGAGATGTTCTGCTGATGCATTGAAACCAGCTGGGGCAGTGTTCTTTATCTCATGGGATATCTCCTGTTCATGGCCATGGTTTATAAACCAGCTGGGGCAGTGTTCTTTATCTCATGGGATATCTCCTGTTCATGGCCATGGTTTATAAACCAGCTGGGGCAGTGTTCTTTATCTCATGGGATATCTCCTGTTCATGGCCATGGTTTATAAACCAGCTGGGGCAGTGTTCTTTATCTCATGGGATATCTCCTGTTCATGGCCATGTTTTATAAACCAGCTGGGGCAGTGTTCTTTATCTCATGGGATATCTCCTGTTCATGGCCATGGTTTATAAACCAGGCAGGGCATTGTTCTTTATCTCATGGGATATCTCCTGTTCATGGCCATGGTTTATAAACCAGTTGGGGCAGTGTTCTTTATCTCATGGGATATCTCCTGTTCATGGCCATGGTTTATAAACCAGCTGGGGCAGTGTTCTTTATCTCATGGAATATCTCCTGTTCATGGCCATGTTTTATAAACCAGCTGGGGCAGTGTTCTTTATCTCCATGGGATATCTCCTGTTCATGGCCATGGTTTATAAACCAGCTGGGGCAGTGTTCTTTATCTCATGGGATATCTCCTGTTCATGGCCATGGTTTATAAACCAGCTGGGGCAGTGTTCTTTATCTCCATGGGATATCTCCTGTTCATGGCCATGGTTTATAAACCAGCTGGGGCAGTGTTCTTTATCTCCATGGGATATCTCCTGTTCATGGCCATGGTTTATAAACCAGCTGGGGCAGTGTTCTTTATCTTTTCACATCCCATCCTTCCTCCAGTCAGTCATTTTCTGCTCATGGCCATTGAGTCCCACTGTGGCACTGATAAAATTACTGCATCCCATTGGGAGTTGCTCCAGCCAGGGGGAAGAGCCCAACATTTCTTACCAAGATAAAAACAGAGGGTTTGGGACACTAAGGGAGCCCCTTTCTCCACTGGACTCCAGAGGAAAACCGGATTTCTCCACATCCCCACTGGAGCTCCGGAGGGAAACTGCACCTTGTACAGGAGCACTGCTCCAACTGAGCCACATCTGTCACTGCAGGAGGATGCAGCCACCATGGGATGGGACTGCTGCCAACACCCTGCCTGACGGGTGTCAGGCTGTACTCTGACTGTGTCAGGGTTTGGGGTTTGTTCTTTGTAGTGCTGTATTTCTATTTTAATTTCCCTAGTAAAGAACTGTTATTCCTAATTCCCATATCTTTGCCTGAGAGCCCCTTGATTTCAAAATTATAATAATCTGAAGGGAGGGGGTTTACATTCTCCATTTTCAAAGAGAGGATCCCACTTCTCTTAGCAGACACCTGTCCTCCAAACTAAGACACCCTGCTGCCCAAATCACCCAAAAATTCAGATTAAACTGGAGACAGAGAGCCCAGACCCACCGGGGGAGATGGGTTTGGAGCGTGGATCATGGCCCAGGGAGGGCAGAGAATTAAAGTGCTTCATTGGAATCCTGCAGAAAATCTATTTGGGGCTGAATTACCTCACTTCCTCCCAGGGATGAGCTTTTATTTCTCTGCTATTTTGAGTCCCATCAAGCATCAGTGAGGCTGCTGAGGTGCTGCACAAACAGGAATTCAGGAAAACACAGAATAGATGCAAAAGACTGAGGGAGAGGTGACCAAACTTTGTCATTGTCTCCTCTGTAAATGGCATTTAGTGGCTGATAAATGGATCCACGTGCCTTTGACAGCACTGATGAATGACTTCTTGCAGAAAACATGAAGATTGATGCATTGTTCAGCCCCAAACTAAACACATGGTGTTAATTCACTCATAGGGCCTACAACCTGGAGTCCATCAGCATCTATAATTAAACACGGTGCTTCATGAATTTTACAAATATGGCAAAAAGTTGCTAATGGAGTGTCTTAAATTCTGTTAACATTCATTTAATCTCTTTGGTATCTCTTTAAACACACATTTAAAATTCTAATCACTGCAAAAAGACTTTAATAAGACACAATGTTAATGAAATATGTGAAGGAGCTATTGAAAGATAGAATTGTTGGAAAAAAATGCAAGAAAGAAAAGAGGCTAAGCTGAACTGGGATGGAAACCCAGCCAGGGAGCTATTTAAAGGCTAAGGAAAAGCACGGATGTGTCCTAGGATAGCATGATTTTAAAAGGTTTTTGTACTAAATACTCGTTATTTGGATTAATTAGGGGATTACACTTTGAAACTGTTCCAGCTCTATCGTTTGTAGATTCACTTTCTACCTTGCTGGCCCACAGTTCCTGAAATGGGAACATTTTGGGTGGGGATGACTCAGAGTGCTCTGCAGAAATGTGAGGAAAGCATTTCCACCTCACAGCACTTTCCTGCCATGCTTGTGCCATGAACTCCTATTCATTTTTTATCTCTTATTTTAATTGTATTGACCCTTTTCCACGATGAAGATGTAAAAAATCATAATAGCGGAATAATTAGCAGCATAAAAATTCTCAATTTTCCCCATTTTAATAGCACCATTTAAAACAAATCCCAGCAATTGCCTTGGAGGGCCAATGGCAGCAGCAGTGACTGAAGTGTCCAGGGCCAGGCTGGGCAGGGCTTGGAGCAACCTGTCCAATCTTCTTTAGAAAACTGTCCCTGCCCATGGCAGGGGGTGAACAGGATAAGCTGTAAGGTCTCTCCCAGCCCAGAGCACTCCTTGGTTCTGCTTTGTGAACTTCCCCTGCTTTGTGAACATTCCCTGACTTTTCCCTGCCCCTGACAGCTCCACTCATCCATCAGATCCCATCCCTGTACTGGAGCACACAGGGATGTGCTGGAGGTCAGAGATAAATCCTCCAGGCTGTGCCACCAAGGAAACCTTTCTTTCCTCACCAACAGGCACTTTGGAATTCATTAACTTGATCCTGGGATGCACTTTTGGGGCTTGGGCACACTCCTTTGCTAGGGAACATTTTTGAGACTCTTTCTAACTGCAGCAAGGCAAGAACTGTCCAGAAGCATCCCCAGAGCAGAAATGGGTCATTTCACGCCTAATTTGCAATATGCAGGAGTCAATACATGCCATTAACCTGAGCTGAGCAGGGAAGAATCATCTGTGTTATTAAAGCTGACTGTGATTAGCTGGTGCAGGCATCACAGAAGTGTCCCAGAGGCTGTGGAGACTCTGCTTGTGCACACACAGACTTTCAAATGCCCTTTGCACAGCTTCTCCACACCTTGGGTTTGGTACCTGCATTCCCAGTGCTGGAACAGCAGGACAGTCCCAAGCAGCAGGACAGTCCCAAGCAGCAGGACAGTCCCAAGTAGCTGTTTGCAGCTGTTTGCAGCTGTTTCAGCTCCTGGTTAAAGCTCTGTCATGCCCTGCCCTGGCCATGGCACACCCCAGCTGTCCCTGAGAGCAGCACCATCGCTCACAGCCAGGGATCTCACAGGTCACAGCCCTGCACAAGCCATGAATGTGCCCACGGTGCATCCCCAGTCTGGAGCCCTGCCCTCCCAGCCCAGCCTGGGGCTGGGATCAGCTCACAGCAGAGCACCAGCAGCTCTGCAAACACCTCCTCAGCTCTGCTTTGGGCAGGGGACAGCTGGGGCTCCTCTCACAGCAAACATGCCAGTGCTGAATGGGAGAGCCAAGGACAGAAAGGAAATCCTGTTCCACATTTCAGTGGCAGCAGGAGCCCAGCTGGTGTGAGGCAACAGGGAGGGCAGGGAAAGGCCCTGATCTCCTTGTGTCACTTGTGTTCTGCTCCTGCATTTTTTCCTCTTGTGCAGAACGAGCCAAGAGCAGCAGGATGCCCTGCAGACCCTCTGGGGCTGGGCTGGCAGTGCCCAGGAGCTCCAGGCACCAGCAGCCCATCAGCCATCCCTGCTGGTCCCCAGTGCCCAGGGCTCTCCTTGGCACCTCTGCCCCACTGCCCCAGCCTCCCCTGCTGCCCAGCACTCAGCTCCTGAGCTGCTCCTTCCCTGGGGCTCTGCAGCCAAGGTGAGGGGTGTCTCCTGGGGAATGGAGTGCCCTTGGCCAGGGTGTCACCGCTCAGAGCAGGCACAGAGCCACCCCACACCCCACTGCCTGCTGTCCCCAGCCTCTGACAGGGCCATCCTTGCTGAGCTGGGGACAGCAAATCCCTGCAGACCCCCAGTGGGTGGCACTGCCCACGAGCTGTGCACGGCAGAGCCCCCGCATGTGGGAGTGCAGTGAGCACAGCTGGCACAGCTGGACAGGCCCCGAGGAGCCAGCACCTCGTGTGTCCCTCCTCAGCCCAGCCAGGTGCACATCACAAAGAGCCTCACCCTCGTCCTTTGTGAGGCTGTGAATCACAGCATCACAGAATCGTTTAGGTTAGAAACAGCTCCTGAAACTGAGTCCAACCCATGGTGAGAGGGGTTTGGGTTTTGTCTGCTGTAAATTGTCTTTGCTCTGCTGTGCCCCTCCCATATTTGAGCTCCTGGACAGGCAATTCGTTTTAAAATAATAATAAATTTGAATACCAGCCATCTTAGCACAGGCACCAAGAATGCTCCCAGCTCAGCTGGGCACTCAGTGCCCCCCAAGGGAAGGAATCCTGGCCCTGGTGATGCCATGGCATGGAGGCTCCTGCTGAGCACTGACAGGAACCACGGTGGGCATTGCAATCACAAACTCTGAATTCCTGGGAAATCAGTTTTCCTGCCCAGGAACACCAGCTTTAGCAAATCTGCTGCCATATTTTGCCGTATCTTCTATTCCAATCAGCCATATGGGAGGAAATCTGTAAATTACATTACAGCAATTAATACACACTTACACAGTTTGTACAAAAGTGTTGAATGAATTATGCTACGGGAAGCAAACACACTAAAGCCCAACAATGGAGCTTTATGAATATTTAATTCCTGTAAATTATTTAAAGTAGTAAAACACAGTGTACGCTCACCTTCAGAGCACCTGCTCGGATGAAGTTTTCTCTCTCTTAACAATCTTACATAATTTCAGGAGATCCCATAGATTATCTTGGTGCAATTAATTTTTTATCCAAATAAATGGGAGGAAAACACGTCCAAACTCTTGACTGTCTCTGCTTGCTCAGCAAGGGACTGTTTGCTTCCAGAGGAGCCTCACACAATTCTCCCAAGGGATGGAGGGACAGGACACAGGGAATGGCTTCACTGCCAGAGGGCAGGGATGGGTGGGATGTTGGGAATTGGGAATTCCTGGCTGGGCTGGAATTGCCAGAGCAGCTGTGGCTGCCCCTGGATCCCTGGAATGTCCCAAGGCCAGGTTGGACACTGGGACAGTGGGAGGGGTCCTTGCCATGGCAGGGGTGGGATGGGTGGGATTTAACCCTTTCCAACCCAAATCCCTCTGGGACTCTGCAATGTTTGGAGTTAATAAAACACAGTCAGGCAGCTGGTGACAGACAGGAGAAGGGACAGTGGCACAGCTGCCACCCCCGGGGTGGCTCTGCAGGAGCAGATGGAGCCAGAGCAGCTCCTGTGCCGGGACAGGGACAGGGACAGGGACAGGACAGGGACAGGGACAGGGACAGGGACAGGGACAGGGACAGGACAGGGACAGGGACAGGGACAGGGATGGGACAGGGACAGGGACAGGGATGGGACAGAGACAGGGACAGGGACAGGGACAGGGACAGGGACAGGGATGGGACAGGACAGGGACACGGACAGGGACAGGGACAGGGATGGGAAAGGGACAGGGACAGGGACAGGGACAGGGACAGGGACAGGGATGGGACAGGGACAGGGACAGGGACAGGGACAGGACAGCGACAGGGACAGCTCTGTCAGCAGGGCTGCCTTAAACCAGCACCGTGGAAACAACACCAGGCTTTATTCGCAGCATTTCCTTCCATTGCTGCTGAAGTTGTTGAAAA
This sequence comes from Catharus ustulatus, assembly GCF_009819885.2. Taxonomy (NCBI): domain Eukaryota; kingdom Metazoa; phylum Chordata; class Aves; order Passeriformes; family Turdidae; genus Catharus; species Catharus ustulatus. The sequence continues at coordinate 293,022 of NC_046226.1, read as the reverse complement.
CAAATTAATCAAAGTTGCAGCCTGGCTCTGTTTGTGGGAGCTCAGGGTCAGCTCCATGCCCAGCACGAGGTCAGCAGAGCCAGGACAGCAGAGCCAGGAGCAGGAGCTGTGCCCACCTGCCAGAGCAGGAGCTGCAGCCAGCAGTGGGATCCAGGCACCAAACCCTGCCAGGAAAACAATGCAAAGGGATCGTCTGTTTTCCTCTTTGCAGCATAGCTGATTAACTGGACTCCTGATTGTGCTTGTGGTGGCTGGGGAGGAGTGCTCTGGCTGCTCCAGGGGTTGGGGTTGCTCCATGTGGGGTTTTTGGGTTATGTTTGCTGGGTTTTTACTTTGAACTAGTGACAGAAATGAAACGTGAGCTGAACCAAAGGAATTCTACATCTGCAATACAAAGCTTTTGCAGTCACTTTTCAAGACCAAAGCAATGGATTTCAGGGCTCTCAGGCTGGGTGTTCCCACCCAGAGCTGACCCAGGAAAGGCTTTGGTAGCTGTGTGAGCTGACACATCCTCTGCTGCTCACAGCCTGGTGCCAGTTTGGTGTGTCGGTGCCAAAACACAGAGCAGCACACTGGCAAGAAGCAAATAAACCACACACTCCAACAGCCCTGAGCAGCTGCTGGCCACTGATACAGCCCGAGAAATCCTGACCACTCCAGTGTTGTGTTTGCTGTCTCACATGGAAAAAAGTTTTTTGTTTTTGTTTTTGTTTTTGTTTTTGGTTTTGGTTTTGGTTTTGGTTTTGTTTTTGTTTTTGCTTTTGTTTTTTAAATGTTTAAACACCTCTTCAAGAATTCACCTCTTGCTTTATAAGCACATCACATGTATTTAATTAAAAGATGATTTTTCTTTCCTCCAAGCTATTATCACACAATTCCTGAATAAACTCTAATTTCTGCTGTTCTGGGGCACAGTCTGTTCTGACTTTGTGGATGTTGTTTGATACCTGTTGTTTAAATTTGCTGCTGAAATGCCTGGGACCCCTCACAGCAGCAGGAGTGCCCTTTGCAATCCTGTTTCCCTGGGTCTAAGTTGTGCCTCTTCAACACATAAAACAAACAAACAAAAAAGCCAAATAGATGATGAGCACTAACTAGTGAGTTCAAAAATGAGAATGCTTTTAGTGCCTAAGAAACAAAGCTGTGATTAACTCGGGGAACAAGCCAGCAACAAGACACAAACAAACAAAGCTTTGTATTTTAGCAAACAGAGAAACTTCATCTTAATCCAAGTACATCCATTTGCTAATGCCAGCATCTGCCCACCCATTTCAACAGGGCTACAGGAATGTCACTGGTCAGTGACAGCCCCATGGACAGGGGTCTGGGGTTCATGGGTGTCACTATCCCTGCTCAGCTGGGTCCCCATGGACAGGGGTGTGGGGTTTATGGGTGTCACTGTCCCCTGGGCTCTGTGGTTCATGGGTGTCACTGTCCCCTGGGGTCTGTGGTTTATGGATGTCACTGTCCCCTGGGTCTGTGGTTTTTGGGTGTCACTGTCCCCTGGGCTCTGTGGTTTTTGGGTGTCACTGTCCCTGCTCAGCTGGGTCCCCATGGACAGGGGTCTGGGGTTCATGGGTGTCACTGTCCCCTGGGTCTGTGGTTTATGGGTGTCACTGTCCCTGCTCAGCTGGGTCCCCATGGACAGGGCTCTGTGGTTTTTGGGTGTCACTGTCCCTGCTCAGCTGGGTCCCCATGGACAGGGCTCTGTGGTTTATGGGTGTCACTGTCCCCTGGGCTCTGTGGTTTATGGGTGTCACTGTCCCCTGGGCTCTGTGGTTTTTGGGTGTCACTGTCCCCTGGGCTCTGTGGTTTATGGGTGTCACTGTCCCCTGGGTCTGTGGTTCATGGGTGTCACTGTCCCCTGGGTCTGTGGTTTATGGGTGTCACTGTCCCCTGGGTCTGTGGTTTTTGGGTGTCACTGTCCCTGCTCAGCTGGGTCCCCAGGCCCACAGCCTCCCCTGGTGTCTCTGGTGTTGCCATGATGCTCTTGTCAACCCTTCGAGGTGGCAGAGCTGGCCTTGGGCACTGCCAGGGATCCAGGGGCAGCCACAGCTCCTCTGGGCACCTGTGCCAGGGCCTGGCACCCTCCCAGCCAAGAATTCCCTCCCAGTGTCCCACCTGAGCCTGCCCTGTCTGTGAAATCATTCCCTTTGTCCATCCATCGCATCCATCCCTCTCCACTCCAGAGGGAAGGATGTGGAGCAGAACAGTGCCAAATGCTTTGCACAGGCCCAGCTGCCCTCATGCAGAGCAGCCAGAAGAGTCAGAGGGCTCTGGGAGGTCCTCTGTGAGCCCTTCAGCACTGGCTCTGTGCTGCTACCAAAATCTGTTCTCTGCCAGAGGCTCCAGTGCTGCAATTCCAGCTCCCCCAATGCCCTTTAGAGCCACCTTTAAAAATGAGGCTCTGGGAAAATGGGGCACTCTGAAGAATGCATCATTAAATTATCAATATTTAAGCACATTTCTGGGCAAACTAGGCACCAGAGCCCTTGCTTTTCCAGAACATAGATCGAGTTTACAGAGCCACAATATTTCTGTGGGTGTTTAGAGGGGAAAACAAACAAAATATTCTTGTCTATGCCTTGCTGGTGTGAATGATGGCCAGTTGTAATCAAAAAAGGCTGGTGAGCTTGTGCTCCCCATAGACCAAAAGCCAAGGCAGAGCCATGAGCAGGTTTTCATTTTTCCATGCACTGTGGGGCACATCAGGAGCTCTTCTGAGTTCTGGGGCAGAGCACAGCTCCCCTGGGCTGTGGGGCACAAACTGGGGCCAGCTGGGGTTGGAGGCTGTGCAGGAACGTGCTGGGCAAGGCTCTGCTTTTGGGCTGATCAATCAGTGAATCAATGAATCAATAAATAAAGGAGTTGTAGTCTGTGCTGTGGAAGGTGGGCACTGGTTGTGCATCAGAACAGAGCCAGCTGACACCATCACTGCTCTGTGCTGATATCACACCTCCCCTGCTCCTCTCTGACTCTCCCCAGCAGCAGTGTAACTCACACAATGCACTCCCTTTTTTTTGCTCCTGGGGAGTGCAGGCAGGCAGGGCCATCTGCAGGGAGCGCTCCCAGAGCCTGCCCAAGCCATCCCCAGGGCAGAGGCTTTGCTAAATGCTCTGTGCTAAGGACATTGTGTTTAGCTGGATGCACTGATATGTGAAAAAGAAGAGACTCCGGGAAAAAAGAGGAGTGTGGAATACCAATGCTGCACTTCCAAATCTTAACTGGGTTACAGACTGTAAATCTTTTTATGTCTGTATTTTTAACTGAAAAAAAAATTGCTCTTTCAAGCAATAATTCAGCCTTGTTAGCCTTTAGTTTTATAAAGTTTTCAGTAATGAGCTTTCCAAACGTTAAACCTGTTATTTTATTCATTGTGATTGAAACTAAAATTGCTTTTCAGACACAAAGCTGTCAGCACAAGATCACGACTGACAAAGTGACTCCAGCTCACAAACGCTGCTGCCTCTGCCTCCCAGGGGACTGCCCTTGATCAGAGAGGCAGAGTGGGCGCAGACCATGGGAGCTGGGGCTGTCAGGAGCCCTCAGATGGAGGATCTGGGCTGTGGGAGCCCAGCAGGAGCTGGGGCTGTCAGGAGCTCCTCCTGTGATGGGATCTGGGCTGTGGGAGCCCAGCAGGAGCTGGGGCTGTCAGGAGCTCCTCCTGTGATGGGATCTGGGCTAAGGGAGCCCAGCAGGAGCTGGGGCTGTCAGGAGCCCTCAGATGGAGGATCTGGGCTGTGGGAGCCCAGCAGGAGCTGGGGCTGCCAGGAGCCCCTCCTGTGATGGGATCTGGGCTGTGGGAGCCCAGCAGGAGCTGGGGCTGTCAGGAGCCCCTCCTGTGAGGGCACTGAGGTTCCTGATGTTCTCAGTGCAGGACTCTCACCCAGATTTGAAAATACCATGGGGACTTTGATTCTGACTAAAGCCTTTGATGTGTCAGTCCCAAGCAGGAGGATCCACAGAGATTTTGACTCTTCCAGGTAAGCACAAACACCCAATGAGTGACTTGACCCGTGAGCAGCACCAGGTCTCCCCAGGAGCCCAGCAGGCTGTACCCTGCAGCTCCCAGAGGTTCCCAGACCTGTGAGCAGCACCAGGTCTCCCCAGGAGCCCAGCAGGCTGTACCCTGCAGCTCCCAGAGGTTCCCAGACCTGTGAGCAGCACCAGGTCTCCCCAGGAGCCCAGCAGGTTGTACCCTGCAGCTCCCAGAGGTTCCCAGACCTGTGAGCAGAGAGCTGGGCTCCAGCAGCACACACAGGGTTAAAGGCAAGCTCAGAGCCCCTGAGAACAAGGGGCAAAGGCAGAACGTGTAAAGCTGTCAGAAGGATGAGAAAGAAAGGACAAGCTGAGATGGGGCTGTGGAAGGAATGGGTGTGCAGTTGTCTGTACAAATAGCTGAAGAAATCATCAAACAAGCTGAGCAGGGAAAGAGCTGGAGGCGAAATTCTGAAGTTCACCAAAACTCACGGAACACTGTAGAGGCTGCGGGCTTTGGAGCATGTCCTCTGCACCCTGGGTGAGGGGGAGTGCAGCCAGGAGCCCAGGGATGGCAGCTGTGGGGGCAGCAGGGCTGTTGGGAAGCTGCACCTGTCCCAGGCACTGATGGCAGAGGGAATGGTTTTGTTCTCACACCCATGATTACATCTGCTCTGCACAGCCCTCAAAAGATCAGAAATGAGGAAAATGCTGCTGCTTTCCTGCCTTGCTGTGTAGAAACTTTGTTGTGGTGGAGCTGTGTGGCTGTTGCAGTAACACGTTCTGGAATGCTGAATAATTCCTTTTCATGCTGGCAAAGCTCTTTTGGACATTGATGTTTTCCAGCAACATCTGGTGATTGCTGTAACCTCTGGCTCCCCAAAGCAGTGATGGGTTCTGCTCTGTCCCTTTCTCTCCCTTGCTGCTGTGTCACCAGACCTGGCCTTCCTCACCTGCTCAGCTCAGCTTTTCCTGGCAGGAATTCTGGATTTCAGGCTGTTCTGGATTTCAGGCTGTTCTGGATTTCAGGCTGTTCTGGATTTCAGGCTGTTCTGGATTTCAGGCTGCTCTGGATTTCAGGCTGCTCTGGATTTCAGGCTGTTCTGCATTTCAGGCTGTTCTGGATTTCAGGCTGCTCTGGATTTCAGGTTGTTCTGGATTTCAGGCTGTCCTGGGATCAGCCCCACGGAGCTGTGCAGGTTTAGCTGCAGTGTGCAGTGCTGGACTGAAGGCAGAGCAGCTGATGGGAGCTGCCCAGTCCTCGCTGAAGCCTCACCAGGCAGAGCTAAAGGCAGAGGCTACCAAGGCAACCAGATCTTGGCTCCTTTTCCTCAGGGTTAACTAAACAGGAGCTCTGCAGGAAGGGAAAGAGTCTCAGCTCAGTGGGGTGAAGGACAGCATCAGCATCAGCAGTTAAGGGTCAGTGGGTTTATTCAGAGCTCCTGAAACGAGTCCAAAATGTCATTTCAGCCTTTCCCTTCCCTGGCAGAGCTGCTCCAGCGCTGTTACCCTCCAGGCATTTTTCCTTGTGCCCAAATGTCAGCCTTTACTGGGGCCAGGACCAATCCCTGTGGAGGGAAAACCAAAGGAGAACAAACCAGGGCCACGCGACAGGCTGTGGTGTGTCACACCGAGCAGTCCCTCCAACTGCCCAGATTTGTGCATTATCACCTGGAGGCTGACATCTTTTTGAGTGTCCTGAGTACAAACTCAATGCTTACTCACAGCTGTGTAAAAAAGTCACATTTTAATGCCCTGTAAACCGTGAGACTCCACCACAGACAGCCATGTCTTGGTGTTGCTGTAACCTTGTTTTTTTCTGCACTAGAAATGCACCTTTTTTTTTTTTTTTTAATGCACTGGAAAGAGTGCATCGAGGTGCAGTGCAAAATATTGCAGTAGAAAGGGTAAAACCCCCCAGTCTGGGTGATTCACAAGCCCTGGTATTGATCACTGGGTGCGTTTGGCAGCTGGAGTGATGATGGAGCGAGGAATTCTCAGAGCTCTTGGCTGCCCGAGCACAGCACTGGTTCCCACTAATGTTTTATTTCTCCGAGGAGGTGTCAGAGTGTGTAATTCATAAAAGCTCTAATTTATTGCTGAACTCCAGGGAAATTTTGCCAGGGACTTAAGAGAACACAGAAAGAAACGCAAAACCTGCGAAAAAACTGGGATGAGAAACAAATTCCTGCAAACTAATGGCTTTGGGGGGTGTGTGTATGCTCGTGCTGCTAATGTCAGAAAGGATAAAACAAACATTTCCCCCTAATTCTTCAGGATGTATGCACTCCACTGCATTCCTGAAACATCCATCCTTGTCCTCGTGTGCTCTGCAGATTGCCAACCCCCAGGTCGTGCTGGTGTCCCCACGGCACTGAGAGGAACCTTTCTGTGTCTGGGGTGGGCACCAGGACCCTGCCCCCAGCACAGCCTGCCTCTGAAATCCCTGTCAGTGTGACAAACTGCACAGCTCAGCACAAGTCCCGTTGTCTTTGTCCAGAGCGCTGAGAGCCCGTGCTGAGCATCCCCTCCTGGAGAGCAGGACACTCACCCTCGGCAGAGGGACCCAGGGGGCTGGGGAGGGCTGGGACAAGGCTGGGGACAGGGCTGGGACAAGGCAGGGGAAGGGCTGGGGACAAGGCAGGGGAAGGGCTGGGGACAAATCTGGGGAAGGACTGGGACACGGCTGGGGACACGGCTGGGGAAGGGCTGGGGACAAATCTGGGGAAGGGCAGGGGAAGGGCTGGGGACAAATCTGGGGAAGGGCTGGGACAAGGCTGGGGAAGGGCTGGGGACAAGGCTGGGGAAGGGCTGGGGACAAGGCAGGGGAAGGGCTGGGGACAAGGCAGGGGAAGGGCTGGGGACAAGGCTGGGACAAGGCAGGGAAACGGCTGGGACAAGGCTGGGGAAGGACTGGGACAAGGCTGGGGACAAGGCAGGGGAAGGGCTGGGACAAAGCTGGGGAAGGGCTGGGGAAGGGCTGGGGAAGGGCTGGGACAAGGCTGGGGAAGGGCTGGGACAAGGCTGGGGAAGGGCTGGGGACAAGGCTGGGGACAAAGCTGGGGACAAGGCTGGGGGAAGGGCTGGGGACAAGGCTGGGGACAAGGCTGGGGACAAAGCTGGGGAAGGACTGGGGACACGGCTGTCCTCCAGGCTGACCAGCACAGTGAGATCCTGCTGCTCAAAGCTCTCCCTGGGCTGTGAAGGATCCTCATCTCCTGTTGCTGGAACAGCACCAAGCACTGCTGCTGCCTGCCCCAGGAGAGGGTTTGCTGCTGGGAAAGGTTTGTGAGACATGCCTTGTGTCACTCCTTGTGTCACTGCTCACGGCAGGTGTCCCTGGGGGTGCCAGGGGAGCCTCCCCTGTGCCTCTGCTGCTCTGGGCCACGATCAGCTCCAGGGCAGCCAGCCCAGGAACCAGCCAGAACTGAGCCTGGGCAGAGCCTGGGCTGAGCACAGGGCAGAGCACAGGGCTGAGCACAGGGCAGAGCACAGGGCTGAGCACAGGGCTGAGCACAGGACAGAGCACAGGACAGAGCACAGGGCTGAGCACAGGGCAGAGCACAGGGCTGAGCACAGGGCTGAGCACAGGACAGAGCACAGGGCTGAGCACAGGGCTGAGCACAGGGCTGAGCACAGGACAGAGCACAGGGCTGAGCACAGGGCTGAGCACAGGGCAGAGCCTGGGCAGAGCCTGGGCAGAGCACAGGGCTGAGCACAGGGCTGAGCACAGTGCTGAGCACAGGGCAGAGCCTGGGCTGAGCACAGGGCAGAGCCTGGGCAGAGCACAGGGCAGAGCACAGGGCAGAGCACAGGGCTGAGCACAGGGCTGAGCACAGGGCTGAGCACAGGGCTGAGCACAGGGCTGAGCACAGGGCTGAGCACAGGACAGAGCACAGGGCTGAGCACAGGACAGAGCACAGGGCTGAGCACAGGGCAGAGCACAGGGCTGAGCACAGGGCAGAGCACAGGGCTGAGCACAGGGCTGAGCACAGGGCTGAGCACAGGGCTGAGCACAGGACAGAGCACAGGGCTGAGCACAGGACAGAGCACAGGGCTGAGCACAGGGCAGAGCACAGGGCAGAGCCCAGGGCAGAGCACAGGGCTGAGCACAGGGCAGAGCACAGGGCAGAGCCCAGGGCAGAGCACAGGGCTGAGCACAGGGCAGAGCACAGGGCAGAGCCCAGGGCAGAGCACAGGGCTGAGCACAGGGCAGAGCACAGGGCAGAGCACAGAGCTGAGCACAGGGCTGAGCACAGAGCTGAGCACAGGGCTGAGCACAGGGCTGAGCACAGGGCAGAGCACAGGGCTGAGCACAGGGCTGAGCACAGGGCAGAGCACAGGGCTGAGCACAGGGCAGAGCACAGGGCTGAGCACAGGGCTGAGCACAGGGCAGAGCACAGGGCAGAGCCTGGGCAGAGCACAGGGCTGAGCACAGGGCAGAGCACAGGGCAGAGCACAGAGCTGAGCACAGGGCAGAGCACAGGGCTGAGCACAGGGCAGAGCCCAGGGCAGAGCACAGGGCTGAGCACAGGGCAGAGCACAGGGCTGAGCACAGAGCTGAGCACAGGGCTGAGCACAGGACTGAGCACAGAGCTGAGCACAGGGCTGAGCACAGGGCTGAGCACAGGGCTGAGCACAGAGCTGAGCACAGGGCTGAGCACAGGGCAGAGCACAGGGCTGAGCACAGGGCTGAGCACAGGGCAGAGCACAGGACTGAGCACAGGGCAGAGCACAGGGCTGAGCACAGGGCAGAGCACAGGGCTGAGCCTGGGCAGAGCACAGGGCTGAGCACAGGGCAGAGCACAGGGCAGAGCCTGGGCAGAGCACAGGGCAGAGCACAGGGCAGAGCACAGGGCTGAACACAGGGCAGAGCACAGGGCTGAGCACAGAGCTGAGCACAGGGCAGGGCACAGGGCAGAGCACAGGGCAGAGCACAGGGCAGAGCACAGGGCTGAGCACAGGGCAGAGCACAGGGCTGAGCACAGAGCTGAGCACAGGGCAGGGCACAGGGCAGAGCACAGGGCTGAGCACAGGGCAGAGCACAGGGCTGAGCACAGGGCAGAGCACAGGGCTGAGCACAGGGCAGAGCACAGGGCAGAGCCTGGGCAGAGCACAGGGCAGAGCACAGGGCAGAGCACAGGGCTGAGCACAGGGCAGAGCACAGGGCTGAACACAGGGCAGAGCACAGGGCAGAGCACAGGGCTGAACACAGGGCAGAGCACAGGGCTGAGCACAGAGCTGAGCACAGGGCAGGGCACAGGGCAGAGCACAGGGCTGAGCACAGGGCAGAGCACAGGGCTGAGCACAGGGCTGAGCACAGGGCTGCTCCTGCTGCTGTGGGCCGGCAAAGCTTCACATCCCCAAGCCAAGCTCCACTTAGAAGCCAGCCCTCAGAGGAAACCTGCTGGCTCTGGTGTCAGCTCAAACCCCTTGTGATGGATGCACTCCACACAGGAAGGCACCTTGGGATCTTCTCCTCTCCTCTGCTCTCTGCTTTGGGTGTTTCACCCACTGCCTTCACCCTCCTCTCTGCTTTGGCTCTAGGGCAGTAAATCCCCTAGAGCTGATTCCCAGGTGGATCCACCTTTTTTCAGGACAGACTGGTGGGTTTGTTCCCAGCTGCCTTGGAAGGAGCCTCAGCCCCCAGCACTCAGCAGCAAAACCTCACAACTCTCTTTTCTCCTCCAGGGCATTCTCTGGGTGCTGTGGGTACTCAGGGCCTATTTTGCAGCTGAATTATTAAAAAAAGTCTGAGTCAATCATCAATTCTCAGGTGTACTGAAGCAACCCCTTCTTCTTATTAAATAGAGCACTGCTTTCCCAAAAGAGCAGAACACACAATATTGGAGAAGAGAGTTGATGAAAGGAAGGGACCACAGCGAATACTGGCTGAGGTTTAATAATCCGTGTTCCCTGCCAGGGAAAACCTCTGGCTGCGGGAGCCCAGTCCTTGTGTCCACACGGTGGGGTCCTTTGGCCAGCACTGCCAAATCCCAACTGCTCCTGGGGCAGGGAACCGTTCCCATCCCTGGAATTCCTGCAGTGACCACTGCTGTCCCTGTCCCTGCAATGACCACTGCTGTCCCTGTCCCTGCAGTGACCACTCCTGTCCCTGTCCCTGCAATGACCACTGCTATCCGTGTCCCTGCAATGACCACTGCTATCCATGTCCCTGCAGTGACCACTGCTGTTCATGTAATGACCACTCCTGTCCCTGTCCCTGCAATGACCACTGCTGTCCCTGTCCCTGCAGTGACCACTCCTGTCCCTGCAATGACCACTCCTGCCCCTGCAGTGACCACTCCTGTCCCTGTCCCTGCAATGACCACTGCTGTCCATGTCCCTGCAATGACCACTACTGTTCATGTAATGACCACTCCTGTCCCTGTCCCTGCAATGACCACTGCTGTCCATGTCCCTGCAGTGACCACTGCTGTCCCTGTCCCTGCAGTGACCACTGCTGTCCCTGTCCCTGCAATGACCACTGCTGTCCCTGTCCCTGCAGTGACCATTGCTGTCCATGTCCCTGCAGTGACCACTGCTGTCCCTGCAATGACCACTCCTGTCCCTGCAGTGACCACTCCTGTCCATGTAATGACCACTGCTGTCCCTGTCCCTGCAATGACCACTCCTGTCCCTGTCCCTGCAATGACCACTCCTGTCCATGTCCCTGCAATGACCACTCCTGTCCCTGCAGTGACCACTCCTGTCCCTGTCCCTGCAGTGACCACTGCTCTCCTTGTCCCTACAATGACCACTCCTGTCCCTGCAGTGACCACTCCTGTCCCTGTCCCTGCAGTGACCACTGCTGTCCATGTCCCTGCAATGACCACTGCTGTCCATGTCCCTGCAGTGACCACTGCTCTCCATGTCCCTACAATGACCACTCCTGTCCCTGCAATGACCACTGCTGTCCCTGTCCCTGCAGTGACCACTCCTGTCCATGTCCCTGCAGTGACCACTCCTGTCCCTGTCCCTGCAATGACCACTGCTGTCCCTGTCCCGGCAATGACCACTGCTGTCCCTGTCCCTGCAGTGACCACTCCTGTTCATGTAATGACCACTCCTGTCCCTGTCCCTGCAGTGACCACTGCTGTCCCTGTCCCTGCAGTGACCACTGCTGTCCATGTCCCTGCAGTGACCACTGCTGTCCCTGTCCCTGCAGTGACCACTGCTGTCCCTGCAATGACCACTCCTGTTCATGTAATGACCACTGCTGTCCCTGTCCCTGCAGTGACCACTGCTGTCCCTGTCCCTGCAGTGAGCACTCCTGTCCCTGTCCCTGCAGTGACCACTGCTGTTCATGTAATGACCACTCCTGTCCATGTCCCTGCAGTGACCACTGCTGTCCATGTCCCTGTAATGACCACTCCTGTCCCTGCAATGACCACTGCTGTCCCTGTCCCTACAATGACCACTGCTGTCCCTGTCCCTGCAGTGAGCACTCCTGTCCCTGTCCCTGCAGTGACCACTGCTGTCCCTGTCCCTGCAGTGACCACTGCTGTCCCTGTCCCTGCAGTGACCACTGCTGTCCCTGCAATGACCACTGCTGTCCCTGTCCCTGCAATGACCACTGCTGTCCCTGTCCCTGCAGTGACCACTGCTATCCATGTCCCTGCAGTGACCACTGCTGTCCCTGCAATGACCACTGCTGTCCCTGTCCCTGCAGTGACCACTCCTGTCCATGTCCCTGCAATGACCACTGCTGTCCATGTCCCTGCAGTGACCACTCCTGTGCCTGCTGCAGCTCCCGCCCCTTTTCCTGAGGTCCAGGACAGGAATCCAACCCCTCCCTCTTCCCAAAACCGCAGAGTCCTGGCCTTGAGCACTTCCAGGAATGGAGGTGAATCCTGAAGGGTGAGACAAAGGGTGGGTCCCTTTCTCCAGCTCTTCCACCAGTTCTCCTTGTCCTCTGGCGTCATTAATGCTGAGAGCCGTGAGGAACCAGCAATCACCCCAGGGACAGAGGGGGTGACAGGGTCACACATTTCTCCAGTCCATGGCCTGGGCATCCTGACTCGCTGCCAGGCTCCAGGGAGGCACCAGGCTGTGGCTCCATCCCCAGGCAAAGTTCCAGCTCTGTTCAGAATCCCAGCCTGGCCCCACGGACAATGCAGGGATCAGACACGCAGAGCATCTGCCCTTCCTCAAAGGGATCAGCAAGGGAAGACAGCAGAGAGAAGGCAAAGGCAGCTGTGTTACAGCCAGAGATGCTCAGGGCTCCATAAACCCCTCCTGTTCCTCAGCAGCCTCAGGGAGCCCAGCCCTGGATCAGTCATGGATCTGCATCCTGCAGCCCGTGTAGAAAACTGCAAACCAGTGTGGGAAGGGAGGGCAGGGGAAAGAACACTCTGTCAGGGCCAAGGCACTGAGCTCTGGCTGCAGTGTCCCCTCAGCAGCTCCTGCCCTTCCAACAGAGGTCACACAGGCAAGGAGGGGGTTGGAGCAGCAGCAGCACGGTGCCTGTGCTGGAGAAGGGGAATTGGCAAACTGGGGATGCCAGGTGTGTGCCTTGGGATGTGGGAGTGATACCATGCATGTATCTGCACTGAGACATCAACTGTTTCCTAAAGATGTTGATTCTGCAGCGCTGTTGATGTCACCTTCCACACTTTGCACAGTATTTTCATGGGCAGGGACACACGAATTTCCTTTTAGCCTCAGGGATCACGCCAAGCCCAAACCCGCCTGCATCCCAGGGGCAGGAGAGCTGCAGAAAGGGCCAGGGAGGCTGAGGATCTCTGGGCCCAGCAGCAGCTCAGGTGCAGGTGTGGCCGTGGCAGCAGCAGGTTTGGAGCTGGAGGTAAGTGATGTTTCCAGGATTTCTGGAGGATGACACACCACCACATCCGTGAGATGTGCAGAGACTAAATCGTCTAGACACAGCCTCTGGAGATGTGTCAGCACTAAAGGAACAAAAAAGCAGTTTTAAAAATGCCTAGAAAAGAGTTTCCATCAGTCTGTTTAGCTTTCTAAAAGCACTCCCAAGTGCTCCACGCTGAAAGAAGTCAGTTTTGCTTCAGGACTAAAAGCTGCAGCATCGAGCCTGGCCCAAGAGCTCAGGAATGGAGGCCAAGGCTGATGGCTCAGGATAGCTGATCCTTCTGGGGAAAGACAGACATGAGAGGGGATGAATTTTAACAGATTTGAGCTGAAAGAGGGTAGATTAAAATCAGCTACTGGGAAGAAATCCCCCCTGGGAGTGTGGCAGGCACTGGCACAGGTGCCCAGAGCAGCTGTGGCTGCCCCTGGATCCCTGGAATGCCCAAGGCCAGGCTGGACACTGGGGCTGGAGCAGCCTGGGGCAGTGGGAGTGCAGCAGAGGGGTTGAGGGGCATGGCTGCAGCACAGAGGCTCTTGCTGACTGCCTTCCCCCAGGAAGGACAAGAAATCCCAGGTGGTTGAAGCTGCTTCCCCAGGGGCTTGGCCAGGTCCCACTTCCCCAGAGAGCTGCTGGAGGCAGCAGAAGCTGCCCCTGCCCGGCCAGGGCCCCCATGCCCTGTCCCTGCAGCACAGGGCTCTGTGTGCGAGGAGCTGCAGAGCCTGAAGGGTTTCCCAGCTCTGGCAGCAGTAGAAGCCCAGAGGCATTTCTACAGGAGTGCCCCAGCCAGGAGGAGCAGACAGGGGAGCTCTGGCTGGCAGGGCTCCATCCTCCTGCCCTGGGCTCTGCCACAGCCCCCAGCAAGCCCCGGCAGCCTCCCATCACCCAGCCCAGCACACGCTGGCTGCCCAGGCTGCCCCGTGCTCCCAAAAGGCCAAGTCACAAAACCAAAACACGCTGCCAATAAAGGCCTGCTCCATCCACGAGACCTGGAGGAATACAGACCTTTGGTTCTGATCTGGCATGAGGAAAAATATGTTTTCTTTTCTCTCAGGAGCAATAAATTTAATTTCAGAAGCATCTGAGCGAGTCCGCAGCCCTGCCTGTCTGCAGCGTCACTCGGCTGCCAAGGCACAACTGCAGGACTCGGGTGGGCCACAAGGGTAATGTTCTTTCAGATCCACAACAGAAGCTGTTAGCTCGATTGTTAATCTGTAAAGTGTTTTTTTTCCCTAGGAGAGAACAGGCAAATTACAGAGTCAGTCATCAGGAGATGTTCCCAGGGATCTGATCGTACATGTGTGAGAAAAGGCACGGCAGAGGCTGAGAGCAGCAGGAGCTGCCCAGGAGAATCAGAGCTGTGAGCACTGCCCGAGGTGGGGATTGTGTGCACCCTGCAAGGGTTGGGATGATGGTTCAGGCAGCCAGGAGGAGCAGGTCCTGTCAGTACCCCCAAGGCTGCTCCCATCTCCTCTGAGTTTAAATGGGAATACTGGGGAGAGAGATGGGTGTGAATTTACCCCTCCTTTGCTTAGTGCAGCCAGAATCCCACAGGGAGGCTTTTCCCTGAGCTCAGAGAGCTGCCCTGAGCTGGGCTCACAGCCCAGCCCTCAGCTCCCTGCTCTGGGGACTGTCACTGCTGAGCCACCAGCCCTGCTGCCCTGCCTGGGGGCCAGCACACAGAATGGGCTGGGAGGGGCTCATGGATGCAGGATTGCAGGGAAGTGTTCAGCCCTGTGAGGTGTCTGATTAAAATGTCTTATTGGAGGGGGACAACGGCAGAAGAAAGAAAAAGGGGATCACAAACAACCTTGCATCCTCTGTGACGCTGGCCAGAGCTCTTGCCTGGGCACAGGGAGGCTCAGTCTGTCCTTGCCACAGCCTGTGCTTGCTGAGCCTCACCAGCACCAGGACGTGCCTCAAACCCCACTGGAGCCCTGCTGGGGCAGCACCCGTGGGGCAGCCTGCCCAGCTGCAGGAAACAAACTCCTTTTCATTCACTTCCATGCGCCCCCAGACAGTCCCTGTGCCTCTTTTCCCTTTCTCTGGCAGCAATGAGGTCGGCTCCCAAAGCACAGTCGAGGGCTTATCCCAGTGACAGGTCCTGAGGATGACAAAACCTCCCTTCTCTCCTTGCTGGGAGGCACTGGGAGGGCTCTCAGTTTCCCCATGGCTGATTCAGTTTCCCCATGGCTGATGAGCTCTCTGTGCTCTGTCCCCAGGGACAAACCTGTTATAAGGGAGGTCTGGAAACAGTCCAGAGGAGGGACACAGAGATGGTGAAGGGTCTAAAGGACCGTAGGAGGAGCAGCTGGGGACTCTTGGTTTGCTCAGCTGGACAGAGGACACTGAGGTCAGACCTCACTGGGAGCTGCAGCTCCTCCCAAGGGACAGCAGAGGGGCAGCTCCAGTCCCTGGGACAGGGACAGGGCACGGCTGGAGCTGGGCCAGGGGGTCAGGCTGGATTTTGGGAAAGGTTCTTCCCTCCCCCAGAGGGTGGGATGAGCACTGGAACAGCTCCCCAGGGAATGGTGACATTCCCAGAGCTCCAGGAGAGTTTGGACACCAGGGATCCCAGGGTGGGATTTTGGGGGTCTGGGCAGGGACAGGGCTGGGATGATTCCTGGGGGTCCCTCTGCTGTTCCTCAGTACCTGTTTCACCATGTGGTTCCTGCCCCTATAACCAGGCTCTGTGATTTTTCATTTAGATTTCAGGTAAAATCATCTTGTCCATGAGCATTTACAGAATGCAAACAGTGCCCAGTCCGGCACGGGGCAGTGAATGCTGACCAGAGACCACCAGTACAGCTAGTAATGGAAATACAGTGCCCAGATGAAAATGCACCATGGCAAGTGGAATATTTGGAAGGGCCCTGTTCCGTTCTTTTGTGCCAAAATTTCTCAGAGTTTTAGCTGGTGATGTGATGGTATCTGAAAAAAATCTAAAATCATAGAATCACAATTTGGGTTGAAAAATACCTTAAAAACTATTTCATTCCAACCCCCTGCCATGGGCAGGGACACCTTCCACTAGACCAGATTGCTCAAAGTAGTGCTTTTTTTTCTTTTTTTTTCTTTTTTTTTTTTTTTTGTTTATTTTTTCTTATTTGAAAGAGTTCCTTTTTATAAATGTGACACAATTGATTCCTTGTTTGTTGCTGTGCTGCCATACATGTGTCTGTAGGTGTTCATTTGGAGATTTAGCACTTTATCATCAGTGAGAACACTTCTCTGCGAGTGTGCTGCTATGATGAGTTAATTAAGTATTCATTGTAATAACACTGATATTAACAAACTCACTTTGCATTCATTTTCACGTGCACATTCCATATTTCCAAATGAGCGTTATCAGTGCTATTTTCACTGATCCCTGCAATCAGAAGTATGAAAATAAAAGCTCAGTGGGAGTGTGTAAGGGTCTGAGCTCCCCCACAGACTGCTCAGCTCCGAGGGGCTTTGCCCACCGGGTTTGCTGCTCCTGGGGGTCCCAGGCACGGCCACAGCTCTGGACTCAGGCACAGCTCCACAGGGTTGGGATCATTTGGGGCAAATATTTACACGGTGAAGGCATCTCTAAACAGGGAGAGGGTCCAGGATGGCGATCCATCGCTGGAGGGCCGGTGTGCTGGAGGCAGTGGGGCTTGGGGCTGGGGTTTGGGGGTGTCTGCTGGGCACAGCCCTCCAGGGACAGCCACAGCACTGCCACCCCCGTCCTGCCCCCATGTCACAGCTCCAGGGGACAGCACAGCCCTGGCCGAGGGACACACCTGGCTCCAGCACTGCCAGGGGGATCTGGGGTGAGCCCATGGCAAAACTCTGCAGAGCAATGGAAATGGGGCTGCATTCCACAGGGCAGGCTGAGCTTCCCCACACGGACACAGACCCATGGGGAAGGCAGGAGGGAGAGCAGAACACACCAAAACCGTGGCTGAAAGCTGCTGGCAGGAGCAGCAGGATTCATAACGGGAGAGAGGGCACAGCTGGGTGCCCCGAGCCTGGAGGCTGTCAGCAAACACCAGGCACGGCAGGGCAGGGACTCTGCGTGTGTCACAAACTGGGTGTGTTTGTGTGTCTGTCTGTCTGTCTGTGTCTGTATCTGTGCATCTGTATCTCTGTGCATCTGTATCTCTGTGTGTGTGTGTCTGTGTCTGTGTGTGTCTGTGTGTGTGTCTGTCTGTGTGTGTGTCTGTGTGTGTGTCTGTCTGTGTGTGTGTGTCTGTGTGTCTGTGTGTCTGTGTGTGTGTGTCTGTGTGTGTGTGTGTCTGTGTGTCTGTGTGTCTGTGTGTGTGTGTCTGTCTGTCTGTGTGTCTGTGTGTGTGTCTGTCTGTGTGTGTGTCTGTGTGTCTCTGTGTGTGTGTATGTCTGTCTGTGTGTCTGTGTGTGTGTGTCTGTGTGTGTGTGTGTCTGTCTGTCTGTCTGTCTATGTGTCTGTGTCTCTGTGTGTGTCTGTTTGTCTGTGTGTCTGTGTCTGTCTGTCTGTCTGTGTCTGTGTGTGTCTGTGTGTCTGTGTCTGTCTGTGTGTCTCTGTCTGTGTGTCTGTGTGTGTCTGTCTGTCTGTCTGTGTGCCCTCCTCAGGAGCAGCAGCACCGGCTGGGGCTGTGACAGCTCCCCTGGGGCTGTTCCATTGCTCTGTGCACTCACTGAGCTGTGCTCAAACGCTCTCTGGTTTCCCAGCTCTGTGAGATCACCGGCACACAGAGCTCTGCATGTCCAGCTGGTGCCTGGGAGGATGATTCAGGCAGCTGGCAGCTGCTGGCAGCTGGGTCTGGGGTGTTCTCACAGCTCCAGGAACTCCATCCCTGTGACAGCTCCAGGAACTCCATCCCTGTGACAGCCCCACACACACCATCCCTGTGACAGCCCCACACACACCATCCCTGTGACAGCCCCACACACACCATCCCTGTGACTGTGCCACACACACCATCCCTGTGACTGTGCCACACACACCATCCCTGTGACTGTGCCACACACACCATCCCTGTGACAGCCCCACACACACCATCCCTGTGACTGTGCCACACACACCATCCCTGTGACTGTGCCACACACACCATCCCTGTGACTGTGCCACACACACCATCCCTGTGACTGTGCCACACACACCATCCCTGTGACAGCCCCACACACACCATCCCTGTGACAGCCCCACACACACCATCCCTGTGACTGTGCCACACACACCATCCCTGTGACAGCCCCACACACACCATCCCTGTGACAGCCCCGCACACACCATCCCTGTGACTGTGCCACACACACCATCCCTGTGACTGTGCCACACACACCATCCCTGTGACAGCCCCACACACACCATCCCTGTGACAGCCCCACACACACCATCCCTGTGACAGCCCCACACACACCATCCCTGTGACTGTGCCACACACACCATCCCTGTGACAGCCCCACACACACCATCCCTGTGACAGCCCCACACACACCATCCCTGTGACAGCCCCACACACACCATCCCTGTGACTGTGCCACACACACCATCCCTGTGACAGCCCCACACACACCATCCCTGTGACTGTGCCACACACACCATCCCTGTGACAGCCCCACACACACCATCCCTGTGACTGTGCCACACACACCATCCCTGTGACAGCCCCACACACACCATCCCTGTGACAGCCCCACACACCATCCCTGTGACAGCCCCACACACTCCATCCCTGTGACAGCCCCACACACACCATCCCTGTGACTGTACCACACACACCATCCCTGTGACAGCCCCACACACACCATCCCTGTGACAGCCCCACACACACCATCCCTGTGACTGTGCCACACACACCATCCCTGTGACTGTGCCACACACACCATCCCTGTGACAGCCCCACACACTCCATCCCTGTGACTGTGCCACACACACCATCCCTGTGACTGTGCCACACACACCATCCCTGTGACTGTGCCACACACACCATCCCTGTGACAGCCCCACACACACCATCCCTGTGACTGTGCCACACACACCATCCCTGTGACTGTGCCACACACACCATCCCTGTGACTGTGCCACACACACCATCCCTGTGACAGCCCCACACACACCATCCCTGTGACTGTGCCACACACACCATCCCTGTGACTGTGCCACACACACCATCCCTGTGACTGTGCCACACACACCATCCCTGTGACTGTGCCACACACACCATCCCTGTGACAGCCCCACACACACCATCCCTGTGACAGCCCCACACACACCATCCCTGTGACAGCCCCACACACACCATCCCTGTGACTGTGCCACACACACCATCCCTGTGACAGCCCCACACACACCATCCCTGTGACAGCCCCGCACACACCATCCCTGTGACTGTGCCACACACACCATCCCTGTGACAGCCCCACACACACCATCCCTGTGACTGTGCCACACACACCATCCCTGTGACAGCCCCACACACACCATCCCTGTGACAGCCCCACACACACCATCCCTGTGACAGCCCCACACACACCATCCCTGTGACTGTGCCACACACACCATCCCTGTGACAGCCCCACACACACCATCCCTGTGACAGCCCCACACACACCATCCCTGTGACAGCCCCACACACACCATCCCTGTGACTGTGCCACACACACCATCCCTGTGACAGCCCCACACACACCATCCCTGTGACTGTGCCACACACACCATCCCTGTGACAGCCCCACACACACCATCCCTGTGACAGCCCCACACACCATCCCTGTGACAGCCCCACACACTCCATCCCTGTGACAGCCCCACACACACCATCCCTGTGACTGTGCCACACACACCATCCCTGTGACAGCCCCACACACACCATCCCTGTGACAGCCCCACACACACCATCCCTGTGACAGCCCCACACACACCATCCCTGTGACTGTGCCACACACACCATCCCTGTGACTGTGCCACACACACCATCCCTGTGACAGCCCCACACACTCCATCCCTGTGACTGTGCCACACACACCATCCCTGTGACTGTGCCACACACACCATCCCTGTGACTGTGCCACACACACCATCCCTGTGACTGTGCCACACACACCATCCCTGTGACTGTGCCACACACACCATCCCTGTGACTGTGCCACACACACCATCCCTGTGACTGTGCCACACACACCATCCCTGTGACAGCCCCACACACACCATCCCTGTGACTGTGCCACACACACCATCCCTGTGACTGTGCCACACACACCATCCCTGTGACTGTGCCACACACACCATCCCTGTGACAGCCCCACACACACCATCCCTGTGACAGCCCCACACACACCATCCCTGTGACAGCCCCACACACACCATCCCTGTGACAGCCCCGCACACACCATCCCTGTGACAGCCCCACACACACCATCCCTGTGACTGTGCCACACACACCATCCCTGTGACAGCCCCACACACACCATCCCTGTGACAGCCCCACACACACCATCCCTGTGACAGCCCCACACACAATCCCATCCCTGTGACACAATCCCATCCCTGCTCCAGGACCAAAGCAGCCCCAGTGAAGTGCAAATCCAGCTCTGGAGGCTGGGTGCCCCAGGACAAGGGCATGCAGAGGAGGTGGCACAGCTGCAGCACCTCTCCAGCTGCTTCTGCCAGGGAATCCTCCCCAGCAGCCACGGGGGGACACAAACACAGCAATTAACCCTTGTGTAACAGCAGGCTGATTCCCAGCACGTGTCAGATCCGATTGAACAGAAACAACAGCCAAAGCCCAGGACTGTCTGGCACACAGTGATGCTAAAAGGCACAAACAGAGCAGGTAATATATTCAGAGATTCCAAAAGAGCCCAACGCTAATAATTACAAAATTAATTCCTTCCACTAAAAATAAATACACTGCTGGAACATTTAATACAATGAACAGCAGACAGAATTATTGTTCTATCCAATTAAACCTCAACAAGTTTCTCTGAGGTTGTGACGGCATTTATTGAATTATCTCTGAACTTCTTATGCAAATCAGAGGTAGAGCTGAATGCCTCATGCTGAGCTGTGTCTGCACCCACTGTCCCAAGGCTGTCAGGAGCACAGAGAGGGCTGAGCCAGGCTGAGGGCTCGGCAGGTCCTGTGTCTGTGGGGAGCAGCTGGAGCACTCCCCTCTGCCCAGCCCTGCCAGGGACAGGCAGCCCCTCTGTCCAAGGAGTGCTCTGGGACAAAAGCTCTCAGGAGTGGCGCTTTTCTAAGTTCTCAGCCCTGGTGCTTCTCCAAATGACAAGTCCTGTGTGGCTGGGAGGGTTCCAGTGCCAGCTCCTGGCATGGTCCCACCACAGCCACAGCTGGTGAATCCCCTCCCAGCCGAGCCTTTATCCTGTGTGAGACACGCCCCGAAGGACAGGGACCAGATCCAACAGAGCAGAGGCACTGATTCCTCCCCCTGGCAAGTGCTCAGGTGGGTGAGAAATCACTGCAGCACCTGTGCTAGGAGCAGGGACCCCCAGCCCCTGGGCTCCCTGCAGCACTGGCTGTGCTTTGTGGCTAGTGCAGCCACACGTGAGAGTTTGGGGAACAGCTGTGAGATATAAGACATTTAATAGATGATTTGCCATTTTTTATTTTATTCAAGGTAATGAGAGCGGCGGTTTTTGGTGTCTGTAACACAGCTGATGCAATGCATGCATTGGCTGAATGGTCTTTAAGGTCCTTTCCAGGCTGATATTAAAGGGCTCCTGCAAGCAGAGATAGGACTGTGCCTCCTAACAATAAAATACCCTGTTAACACAGAACACAGCCTCATTCTCTCTGCTTGACCGAGTGAAATCCAGCAAACAGGAAAGCCTGGCAGAGGATGTTCCTCTGTAACCATAGCAGTAAATTATCCCACCTGCGTTAGCATTTTGGATTATAAATCTCCTTCTCTTTGAACATTGGAAATATGAAAACGAATCATCTATTCAAAAATTAGATATATTACATTAGCAGAGTGTAATTGCATCACACATTACAATCTACAAAGCTCTCTGACTGTAATCTGCAAATTAATGACAGTTAAACATTTCAAGCTCAAATCTTTGCAAGCATCTTCAATTCCCCAGCTGCTGGGGGATATCTTTGAGAAGGATCTCATGCTAAATTATGTATTCAGAGCATGAAGATGCACTGAAAGAGACAGAAATGTCCCCACAAGGCACTTCTAGAAAGGAGTCATAAATTTAAACAGGAATCGAGAAAGCCTGTTTGAGCTGTAAATCGCAATTGTTTTCTAAACAAAAGTATTTTCACATAAATATCAAAGTTTTTTATTTCCACGGCAGAAGTGAAGGATTTACTGAGATAAGCACCAAGTGAGTAACCCAGGGACAGTCAATACCTAAAGCAGATTTTGCAGATGCACTTGAAGCATTGATGGATCAACACTTGATAGCACCAAACTCCAAAGAAACACTGGCAGACCGGCCCGGCTGATAATGTACAGCCAGTGGGGAAAGGCAGTGGCACAACAGAAGTGTAAATGAAGCACACAGCCCCTCAGCAGCCCTGGGACAGCAGCCCAGGGGGCACCTGCAGCAGTGCCAGGCACACACCCCTCCCTGAGCTGGGGCTGGCAGCACCAGGGTGGGACACCGAGCACAGGCTGGCACTGGGCAGTGCAGGAGGGCTTGTGCTGAGGCTGATGGATCAGAGACCCCTGGGCTCCCCAGAGAGTGTGGGGCAGTGCTGCTGGAGCCCTGCAGCTCAGCCCCAGCACAGCATCTCAGACCTGCAGCACCAGGCAGCACCAGCCTGGGCAGGACACTGCGGGTCAGCCTGGAACAGAGAACTCTGCACCTGCAGAGACATGGGAGATGGAGCACTGCTCTGCAGGAGGAGGGATGTGAGGGCTGCACAGAGATCCTGGAGATCCTCTGTCAGCTCCTGGAGATCCTCCATGAGCAGCAGCACTGCAAGGACTCACCCAGGGCTTGAGCAGCCACAGAGAGCAGGTTCTGACCCAAACCTGGCACCGGGCTCACCCAGGGCTTGAGCAGGCACAGAGAGCAGGTTCTGACCCAAACCTGGCACAGGGCTCACCCAGGGCTTGAGCAGGCACAGAGAGCAGGTTCTGACCCAAACCTGGCTCAGGGCTCACCCAGGGCTTGAGCAGCCAGGGCCTCCAGCCCAGTGTCCCTCTGAGAGCAGGGCAGACAGCAAAGTCACTTCAAGTGGCCACAGCTCCAGCGCTTCCAGCTTCCTCCTCTGCTATAAAAAGGAAGGAAACTGA